>NC_091686.1:101775000-102400000 GCF_041296265.1 Equus caballus
AGTGTATTGATGCTTGCATTCAATTACTGTACTATAAAGCATTCATTCCTTTGGAAGAACCTATTATTTTTCAAAATAATGCAAAGTCTCAGCAGGCGCCATCATAGTGGGCTGTACAAACTGTATCTCCGCCAAACTCCGGTAATTATTTAGACCAGGCAGACCCTGTGTGTGCTCGACACCAGTCAGCATTCACTACATCGCTCCAAATTGTTTGTTGGATCTTATTGTTAGGATCGTGACATTCATTACTGGGGACTAAACCCTTCATTACACAGTTTGTCAAAGTCCTCAAGCAATGCAGTATTTGGAAAAGAACAAGCAGAATTAGTTTCCTGTTGGGAACTCTTAGAAGCCAAAAAAAAAGAAAGAGAAATTAAAGAAAAAAACAAAAGCATTTCCAAAATATGTGTTACTTTGTCACCAAATAGCGACAGCTCTTCTTTCACCCACGTCACTCAGATCAGCAAAAGTACACAATATTTAAGAATACTCAATAAACTTCTTCTTAACAATACTATAGCTTTGCAAGTTCACTTTTTAAAAATACCATCATTCCTACAATCAAATAATACCCATTGCTTGCAATGGTATTTTGTTTGCCACAGATGTATGATTTGAGGAAATATGTAGTGATGTTGGAATGAGACAATTACCATGTAAGCTTCCTGTAATAACTGTTTTATTTCACTGTGTCTCTTAGTAAATATAATTTTATCACAGTCCCATTGATGTTATGAGAGTAGAAAAAACCATTACAAACACTAGATTTAAGTATTGATTATGGGAAATTTCTTGTTTTTAAGAGGAATTTCGAAGATTGCTTCCGATTTGTTAGTCCTATCCACTATCCCCTCTACCCTAAAAACTTGTACAGCACACTGCATAGGACTTTGTTCAGGCTTTTTTATAATAAATACAAGTTTCTCTTCAATGGAGCATAAATCCAAAGAAACCTGGCCGTCTCAGAGACAGAATATTTAATGCATACCAAATGCATTCACAGCTAAGAAAACCAGCCTACATTACAGACAATGGTTTAGGACTTTACCTTCCTCAGATGACCATTTCCTCTTCAAATTCTCCAGGCCTATCAAAGACACTGCAGCCTGTCCCCTTAGCTTAAAGTTTCTCTCTCTCTCTCTTTAAATGGATTTGCTGATTGTTGTGTCTCTTCTCCTTTAATTAAAATTTATTCCTATTAAGTAAGCTGGATCCAATGAAGCTGAATGCCTTCTTCAGCTTTTCATTTTTTGTTAGCATTTCCAAGATTCTGTTTCTTCTTCTCATGGATAGTCTTCATTATCTACCTTGATTTCTGACTGTTGTTCTTCTTGTAGGAATGTTCTGCGGGAGGTCCTATTTCTCCAGTTCAACTTCTGTAGCCATCTTGGCTTCTTCACATCTCTCTTCCTAGAATCTTTATGAAGCAATCTATTTATAAATTTTGTCTCATTAGTTATTCCCAGGAGGAAAATGGAGAAGGTGAAAGTCAAATTACATATAAAAGATAACAAATCTGAGACCTAAATGTGTTTTGAATTTATAAGGTCAGATGGGTGGAGTGGCGTGGTACGCATGTGCATAGGTGTGTGTGTGGGGGGGGGCGGGCAGTGATTGTTTTATAAACAGGGCCAAAATGTTTCTTTTGCTAATTTTTCTAGTCATTTAAAGACTTGGCTTTCTCTATAACAGGTATGTTTTTCTACGTTTTTCCTGGCCTGCTGTTATTGATTTCTGAGAATTCATTTCAAACACTATAAAATAGACCACCCTTGTTTGAGACTTGACTTTCACAATTCAGCCATTTCTGCTTCACAGGTATGCAGATTTAACAAATTGTCTTGGCCCCCTGCAGTTTTCAATTATTACAGTTTACATGATTTAAATTAAACTGTGGGCCCCAGCCTGCTATAGGGACAGAGGGAGGATAGGATTCCTTCTTTGACATTCTGAGACAAGGAAAGAGTGCAGCCCAAGCCCAGCACAGTTTCTGAGGGGGAACAAATCATTAGAACTCAAGAAACTTGCTTCAGTCCCAGGAGAAAACCCCTAGCAATTGAGCCAATATTCCAATAGTAAGAATAAATTTGAGAAAGAGTTACTCTGTTTTATACCTTGAGTTCATGGACTGTGGACAAAGATGTCAGCAGATGTCATGCAACGCATTTCTTAGAGCAGGAAATAAAGAATGGCTGAAGAGAAGACTCTCAAGGTGCCTGGCATTGAAAATCTACTATTTGTAATAAGATATAAAGGCATCTGGATGTTTCAGTACAATATTTCCTATTAAAATGTATTCATTATATAATTTAACACCTCTTCCCAATTTCATTTTTGGTAATCTGATATTAAAAATCAGGATTCCCCTTCTGCCAACTAATGGACAAATTAAATATTTGAATTAGAATACCTCAAATTTGGAGTGATATTAAAAATCATATACTACAACATACTCTTCCTCTGTCCCTATTCTAATCCCTGGATCCTGCTTACAACAGTCCCAATATGGAATTCTCTAGCTGCAACATGAACACTTCCAATGATGTACAGTGCCCTTCAGCCAGTGACCTACAGTAACCCTAAGCGGCCTGTTATTTCTAGAGAAGAGTGAGGTGAAACATGAAGAAGGTACGACTGGGAAACAGTACTCCATATGATTCCCATGTATTACCTTATCACAAAAAAATAAAGAAAAAGTAATGATGACTATGGGCAATCAGCTCTTTCATCAAAAAATGGCCACCATTCAGACTCAATTAATACTCGAAATTCTTTGTGGCCCCCTTCCCATTATTGTTCCCGCTTCCCAACCTATCTCACAGACAGGACAGGACCAGAGGACGTTCCTGCTTCCTGTCTATGTTGTTTTCTCACAGAGGTCCTATATTTCCTTTTATGAGATGATTTAAGGTGAAATTACTGTAGAGTTGTATTTTTCAGTAACAAAATTATTTCCTTTTCTCATTCAACTTAACATCAAGATCTCTCATGTTATGCCAACTAACTTTGCTTTATAAATAGAATAGTTCCACTTTTATTCATGGGGGGATATGTTCCAAGACCGCACAATGCCTGAAACTGTGGCCAGCACCAAACCCTATATACACTATATTTTTTCCTATATGTACATACCTATGATAAAGTTTAATTTATAAATTAGGCACAGTAAGAGATAACAACAATAACTAATAATAAAATACAACAATTATAACAACACACTGTAATAAAAATTACCGTAAATCTTAGCAACTTTATCATAGGGTTTTTCTTCTCTCCATATTAAGTTGAGAACTTTCACCTTTTCACTTAAAGGAAGTGCTTTATAGCTTCTCTTTGGCTTATCTGAATTGTCAGCATCACTGTTGCACTGGGGGGCCATGACTAAGTAAAAGAAGAGTTACTTGAACACAAGCACTGTGACAGCCTATCTGATAACCAAGACTACTAGTAAGTGACTAACAAGCAGGTAGCACATGCGCTGGACGAAAGGATGATTCATGTCCTCAGTGGGATGGAGTGCGACAGTGCAAGATTTCATCACGCTACTCGGAACAGTGGACAATTTAAAACTTATGGATGTTTATTTTGGAATTTTCCATTTAATATTTTCAGACCTCGGTTGATCACAGGTAACTGAAATAGCAGAAAGTGAAACCATGGATAAGGGGGGACTTACTCTAACTCCTTTACACATAAATATGTGGGAATGTCTTCACTGTACATTTTGGTACGGTATAGATGCTCCACATTTTTGTTGAAAACCAGCGTGACTGGATCTGAGACTGTACAAGAAAAATGACTCTACATGATGGGTGAAAAAGAAAACATCTTCCTCCAAATTGGGAAGGATTCTCAGGAAAGTGGGAGAAGATCAAGGGGATTATGAAAGATATTGGCACCAATTGGTGCCACATTAGGCAGATAAAATTCTGATAGAAGTCTTTCTGCCTTAGGAACCAGAGGAAAGGCTCAGGGCAATAACTAAAGATACAGTCTAAGGGAAAATTCTGAAAAGAAGAGAGCCAAAGGCATCTAAAAAGCTGTGCATAAATGCTGCCCAAAACCATGGCCGGCACCTAAATCAAGTAAGCACCAAGGAAGACTACATGCATCCTAGTTAAGAATAAAAAAACACAGCTGAGATTTGAGCTGCCACCTTAGAGTCAGTCCAACCAAGTTAATTACCTGCTAAAACCAAAAAGCAAACATACAAAAAATAACACTCTTCCGAAGAATAGAATTTAAAATCTCCACAAAATTGCAGTTGCAATGTCTAGTAAATGACAAAAAAAATTAATTACACTTTCTAAGAGAAAAGACATTCAACGAGACAAACCTTAGGTTGACCCAGATGAGAATATTATCAGATAAAGATTTTGTAACGGAAAGTTCGGTCCCTGAACCCGATGCCAATCCAAATAAAGAGAACAGAGCTTGAGTGGAAGAGGAAAGTCTTTACTATGCCAGGCACAGGGAGCAAAGCAAGGGCTCATGCCTCAAAATGGCTAGCTACCAGATAAAGAATGGGTAGGCATTTTTATTTCGGGTTTTGGATAGGAGAGGGGGCGCATGTAGCTGTGCAAGTTGGCCTTTTCCCGCCAACCTGCGTTTGACCTTGAGAGGCTGCTTGTAGCAAGGTAGGCCGGGTGGTGAGATAGGAGGATGGTGGGTGGGCGCCGTTCGCTGGCTGGCATCTTGTCTTCCTGATTGAGGAGGAGTTGAGGTCTGGGAAGCCTCCACTCTTTGATGTTCTTGAGACAGCGGCTTTCCTGGCAAACGTGATTAGCTAAACTTTAGTGTGCCTCCAACTCCAGGCCACCTGGGCTTTTAACAATTTCTAACTCCTATTCAGCTGTAGAGCTCAAGGAGTCAAACGTTAAGGAAACAGGTATTTACATATGAGTGGAGCTAGAGAAGCAGGAAAGGGGATGTTGGGTTTTAGTTTTAACTGTATATATGCTTGGTTCAATGTAGGGGAACTGATATCAGGGCTGGTGTTAAGAGCCTGCAACAATTTGACACAGCTATTATAACAATGCACAGTTATGTAAAAGGGAATATGGGTGTAGTGAATGAATAGTATATTCCAAGTTATTCAGCTGTGGGTAAGAACTAGGGAAAAAATTTCAAACAGACCACCAAAGTACAGGGAATGTGAAGCCAATGGGGGAACTTGAGAGACTGGATAATGGGGAAGGATTTAAATATATATATTTATTTGTAATATTCAGATTGTATGAAATTGAAACGTAACTTGAATAGGGAAAATGAAGTAAGCTTTGGAGAGAGGAGAGATTCTGTATTTCCTGGAAGAATAACTTAAAATTGGCCTGCAAAGCAACTTAAATTAACATCCCAGTGTTTAATTAAGATGTACATGCAAAGAGAAAATCATAGCCATGTACCTAAGAAACTATGTTTCAAAGTGAACTAAATTAAAAGAAGGATGGAGGATGTGTATGTAATTTTCCCTTAGTTTTTGTATCTTTGATCTACTTAATGTTTTATTGTTAGTTGGGTAACTGATATAAAGTATCCAAAAAAATAGGATAGCTATCTCAGGTATCATCTAAGACTTTTAACCCCCCTGACATGCTGTGATATTTCTTATGCTGAGAGAATGACTCTTGTTAGAATTGTTGCCTACTTCTTCAAGAGAGGAAAGAGAAGGACCATAACTGGTGCTCCAGAAACATAATAATTGTTATAATCAAAATCAATTCATAGATAATCCTTAGACAGTGTGTAAGTGTTGACTTACAAAGCAAAACCACAAAAAAAGGCATCCCTCTGACTGATTGTCCAGCGTACACATAAACTGTCTTAGCCCATGTTCCACCAAAGCAAAGCCCAATAAAAAACTTAAAGTCATGGCTTTGTTAGGGATATAATTCCAGAAACAAGAGTAAGGACAAAGGGCAGGGAGGTAGGAATGACAGTGAGCAAAAGCAAATGTATGTTATTAAGGTGGCCACCCTACGGTATCAAGCAAAAATACCTGCTCCATCTTACAGTCCCACCTTTCAAATGGACTTCATCAACTTTTTTGTAAATAGGGGACTGTTTCAAAATAATAATAAAAAGTCATTAAAAAATTTCCGGGCCTATCTATTTCCTCTCTATATGATTTTTCTAATTAGTGTCCACTGGTCCCTAGGGAAGGATAGGATAATGATCATGACATATAATTGGCGGTATTATAGAGTCCTATGCCAGGATGAACAGGCCTATTCTTGAAACAATTAGTTCTACGTCTATGAACTGCCTTAAAACTGGAAACTGGGTTAGAGACAATAGTCTTTTATTGTGGAATTTCTTTTTCTTTTAATCATTCAATTTGAGCTCCATGTTAATCTATTCTCTGTCCATTTCACCCCTAGGAATACTATAATTTATTATCCGTATATCCCTGTAGATGAATGTACCTTGATTACATTTCAGATTTTCTTTCCTTGATAGTTGAATGCTGCCATCTGGTCTTTTCTATTCTGGAACTCTCCAGTGCACAATGATGTCCACAGGACCATCTCCCAACACCAACCTACAAAGACAAAGACCACTAAGCTTCTCACAGCTGCCAGTTCCGTCACCAGAAAATTGTTTATTGTTTTAGTGAAGAGATGAACATTAGACTATCCCAAAAATATCTGTCAAGTGCTGAGCTCTCAGATCTTACATGATAAAGTCATTCAAACATTCTTACATCCTTGTGCTGTTTGACCACCTCTCAATACTATGCCAATAAAGCGCTAGCATCTCAAATTCATTTACTATAGGCCACGTCAAGTCTAAGTTTCAAAGATCCATTCCAAGAAATTGTTAGAAGATTTTCCCCACTCCATCCTCATGGGTTCCTTCTGAAAAAAAGCAGTGAAAGGAGAGGGAATTGAGACAGGGAAGAAGGGGGAGCAAACATAAGGGGACATTACAGAGCTAGCCACCCTTTGGTGTCAGGCAGAAATGATCACTCAGTCTTGTGGACTTCTCTTCCAGGAGGCTATATGATATACTGTATCCTAGGAAGTTCAATAGGAGGAATAAAGAAGAATTTATTCCCTATTTCCCATTAACCATTGGCTAAACTTCCTTCTCATTGAGTTCTAATTCCTCCTCATTTCCTGATTGCCCATGTATTGTTCCTAAGTAGGTCCCATAGCGAATCATACTTGGTATCATCAGGGGTGCCCTAAAGGGGGGAGTGAGAGGCACATGGAGTAGGTGTGAAGTGAGTGAGGCACCATTAGTTACTACCTTTTTGAAGTAACGCCAGGGCCCATTCATAGTAGGTCATAATTGCTAACTGAGGTGGTATATGTGAATAAGGTAATAAGATGAATAAGTGGCCAAGAACCACGAAATGAGGTGGAGAGAATGCGCAGTGGTGCATCAGCTGGGTCTTAACCAACTGTACCCATGTTGACATTAAAATGCACTTGAAAACTCAGAACAGGATGCACTTTCTACAGCACTGGGAATGTTCAGTTGTTAGCCTCCAAGTGACGTGAGCTATCTAAATCAGCAAATGTCCAGAAAAGCAGTTCTCTCTCTAAGATGCTAATGAAAAAGACAAGCTTTACCATGGGAAAGCTACTTTCCTATGTGCCCAGAGCAACCCAGAATCCCATTAGTGATGTAAAAGTCAAACTGGCAAAACTCAGCCCAAGTAAAGAAAAAAATGAAAAAAAAATATGATAATAGTATTGGAACAATAGCCAAAGATACAACTTTCACTGATCTTAGTTCCAAAATTGAAAAACTCTAAATTGGAAACTAACTAGATGAGAACACTGACACTTGAGTTTTTGTTTAAAAAGTAAAGGTTAATTTTAAAAATTGCATAAATATTCAGACTCATAGGAGCAACATTTTATCTAGAAATAAAAGTACGTTTAAATAGTATAACCAAGACCATGGATTAAAGGACACAGAAATTGGATCATGCAGACAGGAACTTGGTGACATATGTCTAGCGCCTAGAACAATGACTGATGCATATCAGATGCTCATTTGTTCTTTCAAACGAATAAATGAGTTTGTGTTAAAGGAGAAAACCAATGATACAAATTACTGAATAAATGTATGATTATGGTTTTAAAATCACTCTGGTATTTCTATCACATTAAATATATATTTTGAAAGTAATATATTCATTTTACTTTAAGATGTTGATATTTATAATACAACAGAAGTTATATTCTCCACAATTTTTTAAACTTATGACAACTAATTACAGATACTAGTAAAAAATAGACCATGATCTTACAAGTTTGGGTGTTATTTTAAAGAGTATATGATCAAAAACATTTAGAGACTTACTAATTTAGAAAATATTGATCTCCAAAATGCAGTGGAGTCTATTGAACTAGTATTCAGGTAATATTTTGTTCACTCAGTGCTGAGCCTCCCTTTTGCAGCAGGCAGTGTGATAGACATCAGTTTTGTGACGATGAGCAAGTTAGACTTGGCCTCTCTCTGATAGAGCTTCTGATTTAGTAACATACCATGAATGATACTTAAGAAATAGTATAAGAGTGAGATATTAAAGTTAGCGTATTGAAATGTTCTGTTAACCTCAAATGAATACTTATTAAATTGGATCAAAAAATAGAAATCCTTCTGCATCCTTATGTAGCACTCCCATTTTTTTCATAAAACACAGCTCTGTGAGGGAGTCTCTTATAAAATCTCTTAATTTAGTTTATATAAATCCCAATCAAATTGACCTAGATTCTGTCATATACAAGTTCATTTTGTGTGATAAACAGAATAAAATTCAAAGGACCAGCCTCATGGCATAGTGGTTAAGTTTGAGAGCTCTGCTTCATCAGCACAGGGTTCGTGGGTTTGGATCCAAAGCATGGACCTATACATGGCTCATTAAGCGACGCTGTGGCAGCATCCCACATGCAAAATGGAGGAAGATTGGCACAGATGTTAGCACAGGGCCAATTGTACTCACCAAAAAAGATGAAGATTGACAACAGATGTCAGCTCAGGGCCAATCTTCCTCACCACCCCCCCCCAAAAAAAAGAAGAAAAAGAAAAAAGAAAAGAAAATAGAATTTATTCAAAATGTGTAAAACAGCTAAAGAAAAAATAAATTTTTTATGTATTGAATCAGGCTTCCATCAAAACTCAGAGCTTTCCTTAATCATTTGCAAGAAGAGGTTTTAGGTATCATTAATCCAGTATATTAAGGAGATAGTCCAGTCAAATTGCACTATTTTTTCCTTTATTTTTCACCATGTCATTCCTAGATGTGTTCAAGCCATTTGGGACACCTGAACTTTCTGTTTATTAAAACGTAGCCCTTTATTTAAGAACCAGCTTAAAAGTCAGCACCTCCAATAAGCCTTTCCTACCTAGAAGTATATAAGTACCCAAGTCCTGGGGCTGGCCCCGTGGCTGAGTGGTTAAGTTCACGTGCCGCTGCAGGCGGCCCAGTGTTTCGTTGGTTCAAATCCTGGGCACGGACATGACACTGCTCATCAAACCATGCTGAGGCAGCGTCCCACATGCCACAACTAGAAGGACCCACAACGAAGAATATACAACTATGTACCAGGGGGCTTTGGGAAGAAAAAGGAAAAAAATAAATAAAATCTTTAAAAAAAAAAGTACCCAAGTCTTTGGTAGTTTAAAGAATTTAGGGGGCGGCCCGGTGGCCAAATGGTTAAGTTCTTGTGCTCCGCTGCGGTGGCCCAGGGTTTTGCTGGTTCTGATCCTGGGCCTGGACATGGCGCCGCTCGTCAGGCCACATTGAGGTGGTGTCCCACATGCCACGGCTGGAGGGACGCACATGTAAAATATACAGCTATGTACCAGGGGGCTGTGGGGTGGAAAAGGAAAAATAAACAAAAAATCTTAAAAAAAAAAAGGAATTTAGTGCCATTTATTTTAAAAGACTTCATCATCATCTTCATCACCATCATCATTACCTTCAGCTTCATTTTCCATAATTATATGTTACATTGCGGGTAATTGTGAGTTTCTCATCTCTATTGTTTATCAGGTACTTGCAGATACAGTGGGTTATGTTGCTAAAGTTTTAAGCATTGTGATCAAAATCTGTCTGATATAATTAGCACTCAAACATGTGCAGATTTTCATTCATATAATATCCTAATATTTCATTTGAACCATAATAATTTGAGCATGGTTTATAGATTCTATGCTCATTATCACTTTCATGTTTGCTTGTCTTTATTCTGAAGACTAAAATGATCTGATGAACTTCATATGGCATATTTTTAAAAGGAATTTCCCCTATCTAGAATAGAATCACAACCACCATGCAAAACTGAATAGCATGATTAGATCTAACAATCTTCCTGTTAGGAACCATTTATGTTATTTCATGAGATAAGCATGTCTTTTGAACTTGAATATGAAGAGTTTATACTTTGAAAATATTTTCTTTAGGTATGAAGTGAGGGAAATATCTAAGAACAAAGCAACCTGCTAATTCTATCCAAAAACGTATTATAATTTAAACATAATTATTGTATTCTAATGGAACTATTTTTTGTTTTCAAGATTTCTGGCTTTCAAATTAAAGTGCGATTTTTCTTCTGATTATTGTTATTTAACATTTACAAACCCATAGCATTCTTGGAAAGATAAATTCAATAACAGATACAGTTGTTGCACTTAAAGTGCTTGCAAAAGAAAGAGAAAAATGCCACAGAGAACAGGCATGGAGTAACACCATAGTTTGGTATTTTTCTCTGTGGAGATTTCTAAGCCTCATATTCAATGGCAAGTAATGAATTCTGTTGATTTCGTACATTGTAGATTTATAGTCGTGCTGATGCTGGCTGAAGGATAACCTATTACCCACCAACTTTGCTCTCACCAGAGGGAGTAAAAATCATTTTATAAGAATACCTTCTTTATTTCACATACAAATGGTTAAGTTCATAGACGGTACTCTTACTTTGATTTTTGTTTCATTTTGGTTTTTTTTACTAGCAACCGCATTTCACCTGCTCTCAAACACGCTATATTTTCCATTACATCATGTGTTGATGCATGAAGCAGGAAACATTATAGTTCTATATTCTAAAGCATCTCAGTGGGAGGGATAAAAAAGGGGGAAAAAGCTTGCCTTTTATAAGATTTCAGTGTTTCCATGTATTGTGCTTTTTGTTCTTGAAATGTAATTGAGTTCCATGAGGGATTTGGCATACTTTCAGAAAGTAATAAAAATCATTAATGAGCTAGACTATTAAGGAATGGTATTTATTGGAAAATCTGTTTCCTGCCGAGCTGCTGAAGTGCACAAACCCTTGTTTGGGAGATGTGTCTGCTATGTGGTACTTCAGCATACAAAGGGGCTCGTCGTATTTGAAAGTATACAGAAGAATACAATAGGGAACACTTAAGCAGGCAAAGTGGAATAAAATGAGATCACATTGTTTCTAGGGAGTATTAATGTTCCACATGTTGTCAACTTATAATGGTTTTCACACTTATTTTAAATGAGCTGTTGTTATTAGATCTATCACTTGTGAGCCTCATGTTTATTGAGTGATATTGGTCAAATAAAACAGTCTGGTTCTCATCTTTTCAAAAGACAGCTCTAAGAAGTGAAGGTCATAAGACACTGAATATAATGCCATCTGATTTGTCTTTGAAAGATAATCCATTGATAGTTTGGAAGATCTCTTGATTCCTTTGCTGAAGTCCTGACCTAACCAACTGATAAGTTGAGCAGACAGAAGAAGTAAGAAGACCTGGAGTCAATAATAGCGCAAGTATTTGATTTCGAATGGTGGAGAGCAGTGTTTTAGTGGTGGCTTTCAGGTAAACCAGTGCTTCCTTGGGCAATTTCAATTCTGTACATCTTTCTTCCCTTTGAGTCTTGGCTGATCCCTTGTGGTTATGATGTCTCTGTAGATTTTTCTCATGAATCTCTAGGAAAATCCCATTATAAGGCAATGTGCTTTGGGTTTTTATTACCTATTGTATTCCTAGTCCCTATTTGCTGTGTAAGAGTAAAGAAAGAACGTAAGCAAAACTGAGAGAGAGAGAGAAAAAGAGAAAGAAACGGAGAGAGGGAGGAAGCAAGAGAAGGAAAAAAGGAAGGAAGGAAGAGAAAATAAAGAGCGAAAGAGGGGGAAATGAAAGGGAAAGGGAAAAGGAAAACAAATGAGAAGAAAGAAAAAGAAAGCGTATACTCCAAGACCTTCCCAAGTACTGTGCCTTTGTGCCTTTAGATGGCTATCCCTTCAAAAGCAACACATTGACAAGCCATGTGACATTTCTGTGTTGGAAGGGGCCATCATTGACTAGCTGCTGACTGCGTTAAAATGAATCCTGCTGCCTCTACTGAAAGCAAGACGAGTTAGTCTCACCATATAGGTCAACTTCAGAATTGTTACAGAGATAATATTAGTTCATATAGGAAAATATTGAAAATCATGTATTAGGGAAGCAAGTAAAAATATAATCACGTTAAGTTCCATGACAATAGTTCCATGAGGTTTATACCATCTCCCCGTTCACTCTTTAGTCTTGTACATTGCATACATTTACATTCTTAGAAACCAAAATAAATTTTTCTTTGGAACTCTTTAACAACCACTGAACTAGAACATGTAATTTTAGCAACTGAGTTAAACCAATGTCTCATTTAGCAACTGACACCAACCTGCTAACACTGGGGAAATATCTTCATCTTTCCATACCTGTTTCTTTACTAAATATTTTATTTGTTAAAGAAAAACAACCCAAAACTATTACAGATATCACCTTATTATCCTAGTCCTTAAAAAATATTAAATTCCTTAAACAGTTATCTTAGAAAACAACAGTACATTGGGGCCATCCCGGTGGGGCAGTGGTTAAGTTTGCATGTTCTGCTTCGGTGGCCTGGGGTTCACCGGTTTGGATCCCGGGTGTGGACATACATATGGCTTGCCAAGCCATGCTGTGGCAAGAGTCCCACATATAAAGTAGAAGAAAATGGGCATGGATGTTAGCTCAGGGCCACTCTTCCTCAGCAAAAAGAGGAGAATTGGCAGTAGATGTTAGCTGAGGGTTGATCTTCCTCAAAACAACAGCAACAACAACAGTACATTAAAAATCATAAGACAAAATATTTTGTCCTTGTCCAAAAATTTTTTGTCTCAAACAAGTTCTTGGCCCTAAAGCATATAGAGGTCTGCATGCATCCCTCCCTCCCCAATGTACACATCCATTCAAGTAGACCCATACTCATGTCTGCAGAAATTGTGGATCAGGAAGCCACGTAGCCATGGATTCTAATCTATTGAATCTAACTCTATCTTATTGTATAATCTTAACCATGTAAATTCCAATTCTTTGCTCTGTTTCCTCTAGAATAAAGGATTTAGTCTACAGTTTCTCTGATATTCTGTAATTTAGCCTTAATACTCTCTATGTTAGTTTCCATATACTTGTACTCCTATATATCCCTTGTTCCACTTTGAGCTTTTGTTCAGGCCATTTTCTTCTCTGAATTCTCTCGAACTTCACTGCTTGCATAGCTTAAGTCCAAGTGCACTTATTTATCTGTAAGAACTTCTGGGCTTTAATAAATTTTTACTTACCCTTTCATGACTGTTCAATGGTTTTGTGTAAGCTACAATAAAAGAATTCCAGCACTATTATGTGAGAATTGAGACTCATTTAAGGGACATTCATAGATATCAGAATATGGTTGGTCCCATCAGCCCTGGCTCCTCAAATCTTCAGTTGGACCTCACCTCACCTCATCCTTTACCCAATTTAGGCTTTTTAATGGTCACAGGTGCGATGAATGGCCTCAGCTGCTGGTCAAGTCAACTATTTTAAGACCACACCTACTACCAGCACCCCTCCCTGCAGATGTGAAAATCAAACTTAAACTAATGTTTCAGACAAATATGGTGGGAATAATAAATCCCACTATGTTTCTACCCTGTGTGCACCTTTCCTACCTACCACCTGAAATCCAAACGCTCTGTCACCTGTTCTGTCCTTTACTTATATATTGGTACTTTTCCTTCAAAGTATCATGTCTGACTTCCTTTTCTACTGTTCTGCCTGGGCTTGTGACTCTGTTGTAAACAAAATATGCCCTCCGACTTTTCACTCAACAAGCTCTACTCTCAGTCTTAAATGATAACGAGCTCATTTCTTACTAAATAAATTAATCCAGTTAAATGCTATCTTTTGTTTTTACAAAGAGAGGTCAACATTCAGTGGTTTAAATAGATTTGAAGTGCATTTCTCTGGCAAGAAATAGCACAGAACGAAGTAGAAGAGAGGTGTTAAGGTTGCTGTGATTCCTTAGCACAGGATTTACATTTCTGGGTTCAAAGCCGCTACTCCGCACCTCATCATAGCCCTGCTATTAGGAAGCTGGGAATTTGAAGTACAGAGCAATCTGCAAATTTCAGGTTTCATTCTGCTCAAATTGCTTAAGCCAATATATGGCTATACCATGTTGCAAAAGAATATGAGCTATATTTTTCTAGTTGAGCAGCCATATGGCCAATTAAGTCTTGGGGGGATCTATAACTAAATGAAAGAAGGGGGTAATGGATATGTGTGTACAGTTTTTTTCTGCTACATATTATGTTTCGCCTGGAAACGTTTTTATTTTTCACTCTACAAATCATAGAAACACTCTCCACTTACTTCTAAACCAGTACTTTTGGTTTAAGATCTCAAAGAATTTTGTTAGGTCTCAAAATTTTCCATATAGGATATGTGGAATGTGTTGCCAAAGATGACAGTCATTTTCATGTTTTATCCTTTTTCAATTTCTTAAGTATTTGATATTGAGATACACACTTTTACCTCTTCAATCACTTCTTTTTTTCTGAATTTATGTCATAATCTTCCATCTACGGAGCAGAAGCTCTGTCATTTGTTCTCAATCTGTACATTTGTACATTGTGAACTTCAGACTGTAATCAATCTCTCAGTATTTTCCATAAACAACTTTTCATAAATAGTGATGATAGTAGGGATATCACCTCAGTATAAAAAACTTAAAGTAACCTGCAAACATTGAGTACATGAGATTGCGTCCATTATCAACTTCTTTATTTGAAAGTAAAAAATCCTGAAATCTAATTACTACAGCTGGTCATTCAAATGTCTAACTCAAGGGTAGCTTGGATGTGTAAGCCTGATTATAAGAACACAAGCAGAGAAACACACCTTATGTGCACTGAGTGCATTTTGAACTGGCTGCAGAGCTTAGCCAGTTCTTTTAGACCCTTCTTTTTGCCCTCTGCCCTTCTCATTAGTAATGGCCCCGACAACCATTCTGGACAAACGAATACTGCCCACTTCTTCTGTCACGATTGACTGGGCTACAGATGGTGACCTAATCAAAACTGGAACAATCAGCACTAGATACCCAGGTATTTGGAATGAAGCATGGTGAGAAAAGAGTCAAAAAGAGTCGGGGGAGACAGAGAGCTAGGGAGCATAAAGGAGCCAGTTCCACTGCGAAACAAAGCGAGGAGACAGTGTGCAGAAAGAGAGAATGAGCATGTGACAAGAGGAGAAGAGACAAAGAGAGAAAGCAACATGTCCTGGTTCCCTGTCAGCCTTCTAGATCCCTGTTCTAGTGTTCCCTTGTCCTGGCCGGACTTTGAGAGCTCTGGGAAAGATTTCTGCCTTCTTTCAGTAAACTGCCACCTTTATTTTGCTCAAGTTGATTTCTCTAATCTTCAAGTAGAGATTCATATAAACCATCAAAATTCTGTGTTTAAATTGTGGCTATACATCTCTACAGATGAGCAAAACACAAAATATATACTTAAATGGGAATTTCTGTGTATTGTTCTGAGTTGGCTTCAGCACAAAAGACAAAGGAATTTTTCAAACTTTTTTGAGAAATGAAATCAACTCATAAGAACTATGAGATAATTTATAGCAACTGAATATGTTAGCCATGAAGGAAATTTAATGAGTTTTTCAGAGTGGATATTTTGTTGATTTAATTGGAGATTAGTTATCTAGTAGAATGATTAAAATGAGTCAAGAACTACATTTCATATCATTTTACGTAGATTTGTTCAATTCTGATTAAGAAGGAATTGTGACAAACATTCTTTTTCTCTTTTTTTGCCACTTGTTTTGAGAACATAAAACATGGATTCTGCCTTTTCACTTTCTTAAGTTATAATATTTCTCCACCTGTGGTTTTGCCCTGTTTAGCCTTATTTTATCCTACTGATCACCTCAGCTTTCATCATAAACAGCCACAATTATGGTCACATAATTATTAGGTCTACCAATAATTGTAAGGCAGTTTTTGCATCAAAGCCATTAAAGAAAATCAAATTACGATGTAATAGCATCACTCTTTTTCTTCTACTATTGCTTTTCAACAATCAGTCTTTGTGATGTCAGATAAATGGTAAAATACACAAGCTAGAAACAAATGAGAAGAGGTGACAGCAGTAAACTGTGTGTGTAAGCGCACATGTGTGTGCGTACACGCAAGTACGTGTATGTGTCAGAGAGACAGAAAGAGAGGGTAGACAGAGAGAGAGAAAGATAGATATCAATTAAAACTAGGAAAGGATGCCAACCAAGAGGAACCATAAGACCATAGTGACACAACGGAGAATATAAATATTCAATGACTCCATGTGTAAAGATTACAAACGCAGGCAACTGGCCTTGAATGAAGGAGTACTCAGATAGGTCTGTGTCACTGAGAATGTAAGTTTTCTGAAAACAAGTTTGGGATTTAATTTTAATGAGACCATACAGTTAAGACATATCCATAATTTCAAATGATTAATGAAATCATTCATTTGAAATTATGGATATAGATTAATTGTGCAAATTGAAGTATACATTGTTTAAAGGCTTTCACTGAATATGAAACCTTTGAAATAAAAAGAGATCATTTTCTCCCTACTTACTATTCTGAATAAAATGTACATCACATCTCTCTTGCTGCTTACAATTACATAATAGAGACTTTATTAGTCATGTCAATTTTATCCTTTTATGCTGATATTGTCTAATTCATCCTAGTGCAACCCTTGACCTATGACACTGATTTAAGCATTGGATAGTATATACACTAAGTATATATAGAACAGTGTCTTTGTAGTGATACAATGCTAATGGGTATAATACTGTTATTCAACCACAAGGCTGGTCAAGCAATTTGGATCTAGATTGAATAGAAATTTAGTCTAAAGTTTATAAAATTCAAATAAAAATATCCAAGAATTAAACATAATAGAGTCTTTCAATTGAAGGCAAAATTGTCAAAGCATATTACCTAAGAATAACAAATGACAAAATAAATTACTTTGTACTGCCTAGCATGTTAAGCAAATGGCAAAATGCCAATTATCTAACCTCTGGTGTAGCAGAATATGGTGTGCCTTCCAGTGGGTGTGCTGATTGTGCTTGCTGGAAAATTTAAAGGCACTCTGGAGCCCATATTCCCACAAATTACTCCCTGGAGGACACTGTGGTAGGGTAAAAGCATGGAAAATGAGAATCTTCCCTCCTTCTTAGATAAGAATGACAAATCTAGTGGGAAAAAGTAGGGAAGTTAAAAAGATGTGGGAAGTGATCTCACACCGTCAAAGCTCTTCACTGTTTCTACAAGGAGCTCTGGGGAATACATTGGTGGAAGCTCCAAATCACTTTCCTGTTGTAAATCTACGAGGACAGGCCAGATGATTCTGAAGCCTACAAATAAAGAGAAACTTTTCTTCTTTGTCACGTTTAAGAAAAGTTTGGAATCTCATTTTCCATTTTTTGGTGCAAACCATTGCTGTGGTTGCTACCTGAGGCTTTGGGAACATGGATGGTTTAATAAGAGTGAGAATCTGTCAACAGTATCTCAGACAGGTAGGCAATAAAGAGGATCTATTAGAAGAGAGAAATTGAAAAATGTTGGAAGAAGAAAATATATAAACTTAATCTTTAGAAAAACAGTTGCTGAAAAAAATGTAGAACAAATAAGTCAAGATATCAGTGAGAGAACTGGAAAGTGGAAGTAGGAGGGAAAAGAGGAGGAAAGCTTTTGAAATGGTAGCAATACAGTCTGTTAATTTTTTTCCTAAAATATCTCCAAAAGATACATATAAGGCTTTTCAATTTGTTTAATTTGTAGCCTGTCAGATTTACAGCTGTGTTCATGTGGTCATTTTTATTTTAAAAAATAAATTGAAAAAAGTCAAGTGTTTTCTAGTATTCAACAAGATCAGACAGAAAATTAAAATAATCATAATAATTAGAAATGTCTGAGAATAGAAAGTTTGAAAGCAAAGAAACTGGTTAGTGGGCTTCTAGGCAAGTTATAATAGAGTCATATACTCAAGGTCATGGTCAATAGATGCACCAACATGTGATCTAGAACAGAACAAAAGCGATTATTTCAACAATAATCCACTAGCTTGTAACCCAAATTTTCTTCCATTTATTTTAACGTAGCTAAGTTTAAACACTTAGAAAGTGGAAGAGATAGGATCAAATAATGGAATATGCTTCTTTTATTTCTATCCATTCATTCATTTATTCAATATCATTGACAACCTACCATATACCAGGCGCTGTAGTAGATTCTGAGATCAGGATAGAAGAGGCAGAGTTCCTGCCTTTAGGAACTTACAGTCCAATGATAAAGGCACTCTTCTACTAATTAAAAGTGTGATAATTATTTTAAATGAGAAAAAATGAAGATGTACTCTAATGTAAGACTTTCTGGTTGAATTTTGCAATTTTACAATAACACCTTTATTTGTTTACAATTGACCAATTACCCAACACTTCCAACATGTCTTCCCAATTAGCATATCAAAACACAAAACACCACTGCATCAGGTAAGGTCTTACAATCCCCATTATATAGACAAGGCCAGCCAGCCCAAGTTGCACAAGAGACCTACATGAAATAATATAACGAGAGTCAGAGAACTACAGGCTATCGGGCAAATCCAGCCTGCTGTCTGCTTTTACACAGCCCACAATTCAGACTGGTTTTTCCATTTTTAAATGGTTGGAATATCTCACTATAAGAATAATATTTTGTGACGCATGAAATTATATAAAATTCAGATTTCAGTGTTCATAAATAAAGTTTTATTATAAAACAGCCATCCGTCACTTACATATTTTCTATGGCTGCTTTCCCTCTGTGGTGGGAGATTTGAGTAGGGGGGACAGAAATCATAGGGCCTGCGAAGCCTAAAATATTGATAATCTGGTCTTTCGTGGAAAAATTTTGTCACACCTGGCAATAAAGGAAATCATCTTTATAATTTTCATAATATTGAAGTTTTATTGAGTGTTTCATATACGTGAGTCATTGTGGCTTACTCTTTGCATATGTTAAATTAAGCAGTAAAACACATTTATGAAGAAGGGACTTCCTCCATTTTAATAATGTAAAAATGAAAAATAAGATTCTTTTTTGAGGTCAGAGAGTAAGAGTTTGAGCAGGGATTTCAATCTATGCAGATTGGCTCCAAAAAAGCTAAGCTCTTTTCCATTACTCTGTACTTATACTAGGAGTCGGTGGGCCTTCATAATTTTCAAGATCCATTCAACTTGGAAATTGCTATACTTCTTTAATCTGAACCCTAAACAATTTTATATAAGTGAGTCACGCATTTCTGACACCCGTTTGTTTAGTATTTTAGATGTTGATGGTGAACTCCACTAGTTTTAATAGCTGATCTATTGTTTGAAACTGAAGATTAATATAGCATCATGAAACAGTCTTCTTTTTGTTTCACTTATTTTTTGTCTTCTTTTTTGTGTCACTTATTTTTACATCACGTTGACTGTCTACAATAACTCGGGCCATTCATTCTTCGCTGACCATGGAACTGATTACATTTCAGGATGTGTGGTACATGTTTAACTTCTAACAAGGCCAGACGTCTTATTCATTTTTTACTCTTGGTAATCTCTGAAAGAGTTTGGAACAAAGCAGGAACTTAATCCACATTTGTGTTGTGATTTCTGTGGCTCTATTCAACGAATTAGTTCTCATGTTCAAGATCCACTCATTTAAAAGGTAAATGGTTCAACACTACTAAGTTGGATTCATTGTATCGCATACTGTGTTCTCCATATCAGAACATTGTCAGGAAAATGAACTCCAAATAATCTCACCAACTTTTTTCTCGAATGAATTTAAGAGAGGGGAGCAGGATGGAGGAGTCAGGTAGCTTACTTTCAAGTTTAATTATAAACTGCAAACGGCCACTCCACACCGCTTTATGTGACTTTTCAATCAAATGGACCAAAACTAATAAAAGATTGCTTCATCTAATCCCCGCACAAACTAATACAGATAATTCAAAATTTTTATCCTGTTCTCCATAATAAGGGATACAACACCAACAAAGTTCACCAAGTCTCTGTTGAAAATATGTTTTCTGCCATTTCTAAGTGTTCCTATGCCAATGAGTAGAACCTTGGAGGGAGCATAAAGTCTCTAGTTTAGAACAGTACTGAGATTCTTTTCTTCAAGAAGACTCCTTCTTCAAATATTTCCTCATTACACAGAGTTTTTTGTGGTTGTTTTCAAAAATTAATGCTCTGTTGGGGCCGGCCTGTTAGTGCAGCAGGTTAGTTCACATCTTCTTCTTTGGCGGCCCGGGATTCACCGGTTCAGATCCCAGGTGTGGACCTACGCACCACTTGGCAAGCCATGCTGTGGCAGGCGTCCCACATATAAAAAATGAAGGGAAATGGGCATGCATGTTAGCTCAGGGCCAATCTTCCTCAACAAAAAGAGGAGGAGGATTGGCAGCAGATGTTAGTTCAGGGCTAATCTTCCTCAAAAAAAAAATAAATAAATAAATAATGCCATGTACTTGCTTTTATTTCTAATATTTGGTTGTGTGTGTATGTGTGGTTATTTCCACAGTCCACGATGGCAATAATAGCCAGGGGAGGAAACGGATAATCTAAAGAAGGTACTGAAACACACAGGAATTAGGCACAGACTTGTCTTTCTCCTTTCATTGACCCCTGGTGTTGTCGCTCTCCTCCTTCAAAGTGTCAGACTTTGAGTACTTGTTATAATCATTGTACTACAGTGTTAGTGTTAACTCACACGTTTTATATATTAAAACCAGGAAATAGAACACGTTTTAAATAAACTGATAGGAAGATTTAAGTGCTAAGCATGTTCTAGTTGCTGGCTCTAACAGTAACATTTAAGTCTCCTATTGAGTAATTTTTAACATATTATACCTAATTTAGCAAAAGAGATAACACTGGCATTAGTATACTTTATTTTCTATTTTTATTTGATTTTTATAAACAGTTCTATGCACAGCAAAATAATTTTTAAATGATGCAGAACGGGTTAAGCTCTGTTTCTGTGACAGTAAGCAAAGTACGTGTCAATGTAAGGTGTAAGATGTGACTCTTTAACCTTGGGGTCCAGAGGCAAGTGTGATTCTAAGTGACAAAGGGGATTATATGTATTAGCTGAGCTCCTCAGAACTCTAGTTAGCTCACAGAATGTTCCCTTGTTACTTCCTATTATAATATGCAGCAAGAAGACACAGGAGGCGATGCATGTCGAGGTGATTACAGCATGCCTCCGCTGAAGTTGTAAGGCAGAAGTCAGAAGAAAAGGTTACTATTTCCTACCAGATTTGCAATAATGACTCCAGAATTCACTGTCTGGAGTAGCTTCTTGTTATCATTATACAAATAACAAAAATAAATCGACAGACATATTTGGAGTTCTGGTGTAATGCATGACATGACTGACAACCAATTATAAAGTTTGAATTGTTTCTCTTGAGTTGTAATCTCAGTTCTTATTTAGTAAAACTTCTTCTTGTGCTCACTGTAGTTAAAAAGTACATGTGGGATAAAAACTTTCTCAGAGAGCAGGTTTTGTTATTGCCTTGGTCATCAAAAATTCTTTTTCTTTGTCCCTTCGCTTGCTCTTTTATTGTGTAGTTCCTGAGGCTATCAGAAAAAAATTGCAGAATACTATTACTGAATATAACCCCCCTTTGACCAGATAAATCCCTGGCTACAACAGAAGAAAGCCAAGGGGAACTAAAGTTTAACTGAGCCTTCTTAAGTTTGATCGCCAGGTGAATAGAAAATAGAAAAAAATAAAAAAACAAGACAAGTAGATTAGACATCATACAATTCAAATAAAATCACTATAGGGATATAAGGAGAAAGAATATAGTGATCTAATCTGGATCCTATTCAGGAAATTGGGTTTAGCTTCACTAATCCTGATAGAAATTGTCACTATTATTTTTGAAGTCATGTAGTTTGCCTCTGGTGAAGGACAGATGTCATCATTAGCACATTAGCCTTAATAGTGCATTTGATCTGCCTTCCTGACTTTACTTAATGGTTCTAAATAACTTCATTGCAGTTAAGAGAATGCAAAGTAAAGTAACTCTTTCTTTTATAGTAAAGTAACTGTTTTAAACATTTGGAGCATCTTTGAAATGTTTTTTACAAATTCTACAGTAAAGAGATAATCTGACTTCAACTCATGGCATCATCATAACATAATTATTACTCATCTGTATAAGGAAGTCAAAATGTTTAAAAACTTAGGTATAGCATATTATAATTACATTTTTAAAGTACAGAATATAGTTTTTTGTTTTTCTGTTTGTTTGTTTTTGAGGAAGATTAGCCCTGAGCTAACTACTGCCAATCCTCCTGTTTTTGCTGAGGAAGACTGGCCCTGCACTAACATCCGTGTCCATCTTCCTCTACTTAACACGTGGGACGCCTACCACAGCATGGCTTTTGCCAAGGGAAGCCATGTCCACACCCAGGATCTGAACCAGTGAACCCCGGGCCACCAAGAAGCACAACGTGCGAACTTAACCCCTGGGCCACAGGGATGGACCCAAGAATATAGCTTTATTCAGTAAGTTTTTCTGTTAAAATCAGACCTTAATTAGTATCATATTCTCACTTAAATATTACATTAACATTATAGAGTGCAGGACATTCTTTTGGATAATTAAAACATGATTCTGTTTTAACAAACCATGAAAAATAATATAAGAATTTGGAGTTATTCTAAACTTAGTCAAAATGAATGTTATTGATGGAGGTGAGTAGAATTATCAAAATCCATGACTGACATTGTTTATGTCCTCAGAAATCCGATTCTTGCTCCATCATCTTTTCTTTTCTCTTGTCATCAAAACAGATGTTTGAAATATCTTTCTTTCCTGGCCCTAGGTCTATTCTGAATGTCCAAGTTTGTCGGAAAATTTTTTGACAAAAAAGTGTGCCTCTATCATTAATCTGTCTTAATAGTCTATTTGGTACAATAAATAATACTGGCAGGAATGATATGAATTGCATTAAAAATTAGCAGATCTAATACTTTCAACACCTTGGAGATACAGGTGAGATCTGGGCAAAATTAAACGGGCGGTGATTGTGAATAATGTTTCTGAGATGCACGGTGACTCTCATTAAGAAAATAAACAAAAATCCAGATGAAGATTTTAATGATATTGTGCAAAGAAGGATCCCAAGATATGAGAAGATTTTCCTGTGGAATCCAGTCGATTCTGTGTTGGGTAGGAGGCAATTGTGTGTTTCTTGGAAAGAGATAATGTATTAGAGTACCTAGATGCTCACGGAAGCTCAGAAACCAGACAAGTTGCCTGGGAATACGGCCCTTTACACGTGTGTGACTCCTGTATTAGCTCTCATGGAAGCCTGAAGCCGTTCTTGACTTGTGCTCCTTTGGAGCTACACCTCTGAGACTTGAACAAAAATGGGTTCTCTGTAGTTTCAGACGAGAGAAGAAAAAATCCTTGGCTACTAAAATGAAGCAGTGCTTTTTTATGACAACTTGGAGGAAGCAGAGTCGGTAACAAGTATAAGCAGGAAGTGAATTTGATTGCTCAATAAGAGTGTCGCAAATTACTAACTTTTTATTTTATTCATTTAAGGAACACATAGAGATGACTTACTATCATCAGAAACTTTCATAAACATTAACTATGCTGTTTCTATACTGAACACATGAAGAACTCCAACAAATAACTTTTTCCAAATTTTCATTTCCTTATAAGTAAACCAAGGACAAAAAAAATGCGCTATTTATCCCTCTCAGCTGAAATAGTATATGTAAAAGCACTTGACAAAGTACATGTTACTGTTCATAAGAGCAATTAATTATAATGGTAAATGTTTAGTAATCTCTCATGGTATACCAGGTACACTGAAAAGCTTTATACATTAATTGTTTCATTTAATAAAACAACGCTCTGAGGTTGAAAGGATCTAACACAATTTTACAGATAATGAAATTTTCCTCTAATTGCAATTAATTTTTATAACATGCATAGCTCTTCCAGCATGAAACAGAAAGTACTGTAAAATAGAGATTTTCAAGAATGGAGTTATTATATATTTGTGTGTTATCATTAGTTTTAGTGTTGTAATTAATTTGTTACCACTAATAATTAAATTTCCAAATTTCTCTAGTGATTTACTGTTAAAAATATACATTAGATCAGAAATGAGTTTATTCCTATAATATCCTAAACATTTTCATTTGCATTGTGATATGCTTTTCTGAATGGAAGAAAAATAATTGTGTAATAGCTAGAATGCTGGAAATGATGTTTATTAATATATCATATCAGAGGAATTATTCTGATAAATATATGTTAATGGACCAAAAAAATAGCATAAAATATATAGACAATTTTCCTAACCCTTTCTTTTAGGTGATAATACTCATAGAGGGCATTGTATTGTTACTTAAGTCCTGATACTCTGGTATTTATGTTCCTGTCACCTATCTGGTATTTTTTATCAATTCTTAATAAGCTTCAAAATATTTAATCATGTTAAATGTCAGACAATTTGTAATCAAACAAAAACTATAATAATAACCAAAAGACCTAGTGTATCCCAATAAATTTTGTTTAAATATTTATAATTATAAATTATAGAAATTATAAATAATATGATTTATAAATTAAACATGTTTAATTGTAATTTAAAATCCTCATTTTAAAGGTCAACTTTCTTTTTTTATGTGCCATAATAGGTTCTAAGAATGTGCTCACATTATTTATATCCTAATTGTGAAGACAGGTTAATATTTCAGTACAGTGTGATAAGTACCAGAATTGAAGGAAGTCTGTGTACAGAGTTCGGCCAGCAAAGGGAATGATTAACTCTATCTGGAGAGATCATGGCATGCTTCACTAAAGCAGTGATATTGGGGTGAATTTCACTTTAGTGAACAGTAATTTCACACATAGTTAAAACTAAACAGTAATCGGAAACAGATTTTATGATCTGATATATTTTAGAATTAAAGTAATGTTACATAATGTTTTCCACTTATCTTCCTTTGGGCCGCAAAGTCGTTGGATAATCTTAAAAGCTAAGAATCTTTTCCCTGAAAATTTCACAAACCTACATGAATTCAAAGTCGTGGACTCATGTTTAAAGGTCTTATGGACAGGCTGGTGCCCACGCAAGACACCTTCCCTAGCTTTGAAGTTCTTGACATTTAAAGGGGGATTGTGGGAGGAGAGTAAATGAGATAGAAAACAGTAGGGTTTTCTTGATCTCTGTATCCTCATACCTTTCTGATCTTGATCCCTCCTTCTTCATAAAGAATCAAATAAAATTTTTTTAAAAACCTCATAGTCAGATGACTCTGTTTTCTACCACAGTTCAGCAGCCTCCATAGTTTATTTACAAAAACTCAAATCAACTCACGTTGCTCCTCTGTATGAAGACCTCTACCAGCTCCATAATGCTTCCAGATTTAAGTCTGAACTTAAGAACATGGAGTATGGAACTATTTGCAATCTGATCTATAGCATCATTGTCCACTCTTCCCACATATTCTATGTTATAATCACATCAAACTTTAAATTCTTCCATGTGTGTGCCATCTCTTTGCCTCATTTCACGCATGTATGCTAATCACTGCCTGGAATGCTCTAATTTTTTTTCCTGACAATGTCATTAACTTTTTAAGGACCGAAGTCAAAGTTTACATTTTATACCTTTTCATATTGTCCCACAGTTGTTGCATATTCTGTCCTGTGTCTTTTTTATTTCTTTCTTTTTTTAATTTCAGTTTCGGATATTTCTATTAACCTATCTTCAAGTTCATTGATTGTTTTTGTTTTAATTTTTTTGATTGTAGTAACATTGGTTTGTAACATATGAATTTCAGGCATACATCATTATATATTTTGATTTCTGTGTAGATCACATCATGTTATGTTTGTTGATTCTTATCCCTGGTCTTTTTGCATCTACTGTAATGAGTCCTCCAGAGGCATTCTTCATTCTTCTTACTGTGGTTTTGATTCTGTCTTAGAATTTCCATCTCTCTGTTTATATTGTCTATCTATTTTGCATACTATTTTTTTTCCATTAGAGACCTTAACATGTTAATCATAGTTATTTTACATTCTCTGTCTGATCATCTCAACATCTGGGATAAAGTTCTCTTGTCTTTTGTGTTCTGACAATGACCTTTCCACTGGAGAGTAGGCATTTGGTATAGAGAAGACTCTGGGTATGCTTTTAAATGGTCACTTTCCACCTCCTTCTCCTAAGATCACAAGAAGATCGTTCTCAAATCCCAAAATTATGGAACTCTAAGACTATGGGTTCCAAGAGTTTCTATCTTTCAAGTTAGTCTACACACAGCTCCTAGCAATTTGTCCATTCAAGTGTTCCTACTAACTAGGGCATCAAGTGGCTTCTGTTCCTGGTAAGTAAATCCTGGGTGTTGTATCTCTCTGCACAGACCAGACTCTCCAGATTTTGGGATGATGGGTTCCCTGCAACATCACTTCTCTGATCAGTCCAAGAAAAATCATTAGTTTTCAGTTTGTCCAGTTTTCTTCTTATTGGAAGGATGAGAGTGATGACTTTTAAGCTTTTTATATGTTGGAGTTGAAACCATGGTCGCCTTTTAACCTTCCTAACTTCTGTAGTAAAGGTCACTATCCACTGTGATTTCCCTTACTATTCATACCAACAAATGCCCCCTTAACAGAATGTATTACTTCTCAGATATTGATATAAGATGTGCTTTTTTATGTAATGGGGAAAGTAAACAAAGACTGCCCAAATGAGAACAAGCAGAGACTGTTTATTCAGAGCTTGCGGGAAGGTTAGCCCCCATCTTTTCCATTTGGCACACACTCAGAGGCAGGCAGGGAGTGTGCAATCTTCATTGCGAAAAAAGAGAAGGCTTCAGCTATGCTCTGATTGGAGGTTGCTGGCACGGGGAAGCTGGAGGCGGGCTAGTAAGAGAGGCATTCTCTGTGATTGCTTTGGGGAGCATATCTGTTTTTTCTTTGGTTGGTCCTGGATTGGAACTGGGCCCAAAATTTGGGAAGCTGGAATTATTGAGAACATCCCGACCATTTGTGGCCAATTGTTGCAGAGCTTTTCGTTTGACTTCCTGGACTGGTTGCTGAAGAGGTTGTGGATCAGAGTTCCATTTTTCCATATGTTCTACTCATTGTTCATTTGTTTATTTGGTCTTTAAGCAAACATCACCCATCTTTTTGCAGGCAGGGTGTTATTATCTTCCTCTTGATTAGTTCATAGCTAAAAACAAATTCATGCACTCCAGATAAAAATTAGTTAAAGATATGCATTTATTAACAAATTAATACTTAATTTTATTGTCCAAATAACTGTGCAAGGTTACCAAGGCTAATACTAATATGTCAACTTCTTTTAGAGTAAGAAACTGGGGCCAAGAAAATTATATGTTTTGTATTAAGTTATATGGGTTATAAATGCTAAAATAGAACCATAATCAATTGTTTTTCTGGTTCATGTTGAATATAACTTTCTTTTTCATACATTATGCTTAATTTTTATCTCTAATATATTCACTTTACCATTATCGCATATCTACTATGTACCTGTCCAGTGTTACTTGTATTCCCTTTCATTATTTAACTTCATCTCATAAAATCTTAATGATGTTTATATTTAAATATTATTTAAAAATAAATCAAACAACATTTTAATTTCACCAAATGTTATATCCATTTTTAATTACAAAAATATTTGTTTATTCACATTAAATATTTTTAAGCATAAATACAAAGCAGTATTACATATTATTCTTGAGCTCATTTTTTTGTGTCAAATTTTTCTTTAGATTTTTATTAAGGCAAGTGCTGTATATTGTAGCAAACTTCCATAAAGTTATCTACTCCTTATCTGAAGAGTATCTTTCTCTTTTTAATATCTATATCATGCATTTTTCTCCTTCATTTTCCTGTCTTTTTCTATCCCCCAAATATAGTGTACCCTCCCAGATTCCATTAAGGAAAAGACATCACAGAGTGAGAAAATCTTTTCCCAATGATAAACTTAAAAAACAACATTAATAACAATCACTAAAACAACATTAGTTAAGACTGTGTGGCCTCTCCCATTAGCTCTTCAGTCTGCAAACACTGTTTATTCCCATGCTGTATTAAAATAAGACAGATGTAAGATTGTTAGATATGTTTATTTATCTCTAGTATAACGATAACTTAAAACACTGCAAGGGCTTCTCTTTTATTAACTGAGTTTGTAGACAATTTCCCGGGAGAGAAGAGATTGTAATACCAATAGCAAATACAAACCAACAAAGTCTCATATCGATTGATTTATTTTTCAGATCTGTAAAAATCACCCATTTTGTGGAGGCCCTGGGGCCAGCAAGTGATATAAAAATGCAAACATTTTGAGCCAAAACAAATAAAAACCAACCTTGCAGCTCCATTTCATTCAAAAACCTTCTTCTGTAAATTAGAGAAATCTGGTCTAGAAGAAAGCTTATGTTCCACTCCCAGAGGTTAAATGACATTAAATTTCAACAAATAGAGGAAACTATAAGGCTTGAGGACTGCCCTTGATCAAGTGCCCAATAACCATTCCATTTATTGTACACAGGTAAACTTTGGTAAATCCTGGATGGATTGAAGCTGCAGGAAAGTAGAATATGCAATTTGTGCTGAAAAGATAGGTCCTTCAGGCACACTCAGAAAAACAAATAATATTTATTTTCAGGCGGCTCAATATTGGTTATAGAAAAATGGAGAAACAAACATGTGGAGAAACCACAGACAGAATATCTAAGAATACTTGTTTTCTTTTCAAAAAGCTGAAACTTTAAGAGCAACATTTTGAAAAATGTAGAATATTTGTTCCCAGATAATCCAAAAAACCCAGGAGTGATTGACTGCGCTACCCCAGACAAAAGAATCTGATTGCCTTTGCCCCAGTCCGTCCTCCTTTCAGCTTGAGCCCTAGGGAAGGCAAAATGCTTGCAATCTTATGGTAAATCTTCCGGGTTGTGAAAAAGAGTTTTCATTCATAAGATCAAATAACAGAAACTAAAGATATATGAGGGATTTCAAAGCCAAAATAACAAGTCTGAAACTCCACATAACAACAATAACATAACTTATTTAAATAATATGAGTAAGTGCCAAGCATTATTCTAAGCACTTTAGTTTAGGTATCATTATTCTCCTCATTTTACAGATGAAAACGTAGAGGCTTAAACTGCTGAAAATCATACACACAGTATGTAATGAATAAAGGGACCGAGAATGGGCAATATTAAAGAGAAGAAATTCTAAAACTAGGAAATTATATAATAAAGAGAGAAGACAGTGAGATGAACCTGCAGCAATTCTGGAAACAGAATGTAGGAACTGAGAAGGCTATTAGTAACTAGACAAACAGAAAAAGATTAAAAACCGATGTTCAGTAACATAGCTTTTTCACTGATATCATTTTGCATACATCACCATTTGAAAATAATGTATCTTTATAAGGTGAATCAGGGTCATGAATGAAACAATCTATTTTATCTGTATGAGTTTCTTAAAAGTGTAAAAGTAATTGAACTGACATGTGGGAGTCAGAATACCTACCCTTTTTGTGTTCATGGGCAACAACAACAAAACATTTTGGCTAATTTATTCTAGTAGTAGAATGTTCCCAAGATCCACAGACACTCTAAGCTTGTTTTAATCCACTGTGAAATGATTCCAAGTACTTGTTATGTAGCCTACTTGAATTTATTGATACTGGAAACCAAGGGGACTACAAAAAAATGTTATGTAAATTTTCAAGTCATCGTTTCTAAAAAAACATTTTAAATAGTGTTTTATGATTTTTATTGCAAATCCAATTTAGATAAATATTAGTTGTTTGAATGAGATACGTGATCTACTGGTGGCTTACTTTCTTTACTAGTAGACAGGAGATGAGGATACTCTATGATATACGGGGATTCTGCTAGAATTAAGTGGTATAAGTCAAGTCAAAGACTCCTATATGTTTTAAAGAATATATATACAATAGTTATTATCATATTGGAATCTTTAGTGATTTTATTAACCACACTTCAATAGTTTCTGGAAGCTTCTAAAAGCAATGCCTCTATTTAAAGAAAGAAGATAGAATGTAAAAGAGGACACATAACAGAAAGACATATTGAATGTTCTTATATAGCCACAGATTCTGTACATAAAATACTCCAGTCATCTGCTTTATCTGAACTGAAATACAGTTGGTCGCATGTAAATTTTTAAAGATTTTACAGATATGAAGTCCTCTTGAAGATGTGTTACACCACAATTGAAAAATTCCTTGTGGAGAACAAAACTGAACAGAAAATAAGAATTTATAAAGAGAAGAGAATGAAGTAAGAATGGATAAGCAGTAGGTAAATATTAACTCAATATTTATACAGAAGAGAACAGGGAGAAATGTAAAAAGTCCATCCAAAGTCTCCTGGTTGCTATGATTATTGCTTTAATTCGAAAGATATTGTATTCTATTAAATTCCATCGGTAGAATGAGTTTGAAGTATTAGACATGCAGCTGATTCTCAAGAGCTCAAGCTGGAGTTTTGCTCAAGGTCCAGTCCTCTGCACGGTTACTAGTGAATAGTGGAGTAGAATTTGTTCTTTCAGTTACAAAGAAGCAAACATCCTTCTCAACCTCATCGCTTTTGTAGTTACATTTGATGTTCGATGATTATGCTTTGTAGAAGAGTTAGCTTGAAGCTGAAAAAGTTACTGAAAAAGTCACCTCTTTTTTCTTCGGCAACTGTAGTCAGCCAGGAAAAATTAAAACGTTCACTTAGCATTAGAGGGAAAGTCGATGTTGATACTAAACTAATGTTTTCAAGTTGAGTGAATTTTTTTGGCTAAAACTTGAACAGCGAAATTATGTTGACCTTCATCGAGAAGAAATATTGAGTCCAAACTCTCCAAATGTTAACTTTTGAACCAAATTAGTGTTTAGCATGATTATAATAATTTGATGTTTCTGCTAATAGTTTTTGTATAACAGCAGCATATTTGACCTTTTTAAAATGTCAGAAATAATATTTAATGTTAATATGCTCCTCAGCCACTTTAAACACTCAGGTAATATTTAATTTTAAAAATAATAATCTTGATATTTGTGCTCAAAATGTCATCATATATTGCTTGAAGGATGATTCAATGTCTTTAACATTGATGAATTCAAACATTTGTTCCACAAAGTGGTTTAGGAATTGGAATGGATAAAAGTGATTTATCAAGTAGACTCTACTCAACATAAGGTGAAGTGCGATGAAACCCAGTTACTTTAAGGCCATTTTTATTGTGGGACTAACAATAGTTTAGAGAATGAGTGGTTGGAAAGAAAAATCGATATCTTAATGTTGGCATCAGAACCTCTAAGCAAAATTTCAGATGAACATTGTAACAATGAAACTTAGGAGAACGCCATTAAGCTGAAATGCCAAGTGATTTTTATCTTTACATAAACCATGTCTGCGTCCAGATTCTGTAGGTTAGAATCTGTTTCTTTTCACAAGTTATTGCCATAAACTGAAGTTTTACATCTATATCTGGAATAGATTGAAATATTTCTTACAGTGTAGGTCATTTGAACATTCAGCTTGATCTTATTTTAATATATTTTGAGTGGCAAGCACTTACATGAGCAGACATACAAATTTTTATGTAATTCATATAAAGTAGTTAGAAATATTTCTCTCATATACACGACATAAAGAAGTACATTTTTCAAGAAAACAGCTATGCAGCGTTTCTTCTATTACTATAAATGTTATGTCAAGAAACATCAGTGTGCGTTTATATATCTCTTTCCAGTCCTTGTAGAGTAGGCATATTAGCCTGTCTCTCTCAGAGTATTGGTGAGGATTAAATGAGGACATTCACAGGCAACACTAAGTACAGGATTTGGTCTATAATGGATGCTCCATAAGGAAGAAGCAAAGATTTCGAGAGGTAGTATTGACAACTTGAAAGAGTTTTAGCTTGAAATGACACGAAGTCTGTGTTTGTAACTCGTCTTTACAAATTAGTGATTGTATGGTTTAAGTAACATAGTAAATTTGTATTTTAGAAAAAATAATTTCAATTATACTTTAGAAAAGTGTATGGAAGAGGGTTTTGTGATCATTAATGCTCAGAGTGATTCATTTCTTCCAGCTGATGAAGCTACACTGGCACATCATAATTACCCAAAGTCCATAGCTTACCTTAGAATTCACTCTTCATGTTGTACACTGTTTGAGTTTGCACAAATCTATAATGACATGTATTTATCACTGTCATTTTAAGTAAATATGAGCTTTGGTAAGTTTCAAAAATCACTCAAACTATTACCTAATTTTTAAGAGCAGATGCATCAATAGCGACCACTTTTATTGGCAAACATAAATGATGCACCTTGTCTATACAAAATAAAATGTTAGCGTTTAAGGAAATGGAGAATAGTTTAAACCTTAAGTGTTTTGCAACATCATTATATCAATATTAGACTAGCAATGGTCTAATATTGAATGATCATTCTAATTTAGAAATGGCCGAGATAGAAAGAACAAAGCCCTTTTTATGTACAGAAAATAAATTTTTATTTACTTACAAAAAGTAGAGAAAATCAAATGTTTTCACAACATTCTGCATTCTCTTGTTAGTTATAAAGTTAACAGTTTTCACCCAGGATTAATAATGCAATGAGAAATACACATAATGCCCCTAAAATGCATTGCATTGTCTGTGTAGCTAATATGGTACAAAAACAGCCCATCATAGATACCTTTCTAGGTTTCATTTTGAAAACCATTAGAAATGTCTTGTTGTTGCCTTGGCATGCTTTTGGAATACTTTTAGCTTAGCTATAGGATATGTTTTCCACCTCATAAATGCAAGGTGATTATCAATAATGTGCAAACACAATGCCAGTGCATTCCAGATTGCAAGTCTTACTAATTTTTATTACATAAATATGCAAAAGAATCATAGGTTTTCACTTATAGTTATTACTAATGAAAAGGAATTTATTCTCCTGTCACAGAACTAGAGATTTCATTCAATTTATTTTCATCAGCAAGATTAAAAAAGACAGATGACAGCGAACAATAGGGGGCAAATTGCATAAAATTATTAGATGCGAAATGTTGAAAAAAGTAGAGTGCAAATATAGAAAGACCTATATATTTAGCCTATCAAACCTGGGACAAAAAGACTTATGTATAAACCTGAAAAGGCATACTGGGAAGATAACAGTTACAATCAGTTACTGACAGCAAGCGTTGTACATAAGCTTTACAATGCAACTAACTTGCAAAAAAGGTAAAATTCATTGTAGTTCACTATTTGAGAACTTAGAAGATGGAACCCAAATCACGGCCAAATATAAATTCACTTTATTCTATCAATAAACATGTTTATTAGCATATTGTAGAAGGAATTTATTTATTGTTTACTGTGTCTGTTCTTGAGACTATCAGCTCCGTATGAGTAGAGGATGTTCCTTCTTCTAAAGCTTATTTCATATCTTGTTTGCCTCATTGTATCCAAGTTTCTTGCAACTTGATCCAGTGCCAGGTGCAACCTATTCCATGTAGCCTCCAACCACCTTCACTTGTACACTACTCAGTAGTGACCCACTTTGTCCATGCTCTGCTCCTCTCAGGACCTGCCTCAGAACTTCCCTATTGCTAGGTTTCCATGAATGGTTGCCTGAAATTGGGGGATTACATTGGGTGATGGGCAGTTGGGTGGAATGATGGTGAAGTGAAGAAAAAATAATCTGATACTAGGGGTAGAAGAGATCCTGTGGATTAGCTCTTCTTCCTTTCTAATCTAGAAAGGAAGTATTGAGAAACAGTGGTTTTAATGGTTTTCAGACGCTTGACGCAACATGGGAGTCATCCTCACATTGGCACTCTTTTCTTCCCCCTCCTTTCTTCTGTTCTCTGAGATTACATTCTCTAAAACTTTTGACATTTCTTCAGGTTCTGCACTCTGGGAAACTAGGCTAAGATATTTAATAATTCCTAAAGCATAGAAAAGTTCAACGAACATACTATGCACTCAGTAAATATTTGTCAAGTGACAAAATAAGATTGTAAATGATACTGTAGTGAACTTTGCTATTGTGCTTATTCAACACCCATTACAATATCTTCAGATAAATACATCCCAGAGATTCCAAGGAGAAACATTTCTTCTAATCTTTTAGGAAATGAACTTTGAGAGAGGCTATCCTCATATATAGTGAATGAAGAATGAATGTCTTATCCCATGCTAATCAATGAATATGACTCTTGATATCCAGGAACAGATATTGTCTGTTAGCACCTATAATCCCCTAACATAATGTGTAGACTTTATCTATCTATCTATCTATCTATCTATCTATCTATCTATCTATCTACCTATCTATCATGTATGTTTTCAATAGAATATAAACTCAATGGGGCCATAATATGTGATGTTTTGTTCACTGCTATATCTCAAATACCTAGAATATAGTACAGAGTAGATCATAATAAATCCATTCGTTCTTTGAGAAGATACCATTTGCCAGGCACTCTTTTGGGTTCTGGAAAAAAAGACATGAGTAAATGAAACAGACAAAATATATTTCCCTCATCAAGTTTATATTCTGCTTGGGTGAAATGAACAATAAACAAACAAACAAACGAATGAATAAATTTACAAATATAAAATTTACAAGTATATAAAAATCATGTGTATGATGGTGAGACTGTGATTAAAAAATAAAGTAGGGAAGAGGATAAGGAGTTTCTGAGGAAGGAGGAGTAGATTTATGTGAGTGAATTTAAATGAATATATAAGCAAAAAAACCATCTGCTCAGGGATTGTCAAGGGAACTAAGTGTGTTCAAACTAAGCTGGGTACTCTCTTTCCATTGGTCTTGAATTTGAGTAGATAGGATGTAATCATTGAATTGCCGGCAGTCAACTGACTCTTCAGAGGGGAATCTACCTGAAAGTTCATCCAACATAGAGGAAAGTGGAAATGGAGGAAGCAAGCATAGCTCCTAATGATATAAGGTGAAGCCCTGAACCTAGAACCAGTATTATTTTCCACGGTACTACACTCGGCCATCCGTATCCAGAGGTCCCACATCTGGAGATTCAAGTAACCGCAGATGGAAAAGACTATGATGGTTGTGTCTGTATTGAATCTGTATAGGTTTGTTTTTCTTGTCATTATTCCCTAAACAATACAGTATAACAACTATTTAAATAGCATTTACATTGTATTAGATACAGTCATACCTCGGAAAGATTGCTGGTTCAGGTCCAGACCAGAATATCACAATAAAACAAGTCATTCAAACTTTTTGGTTTCCCAGTGCTTATAAATGTTATGTTTGCACTATATTGTAGTCTATTAGGTGTGCAATACCATTATGTCAAAAAAAACAATGTACATATCTTAATTAAAAATTACTTTTTGCTAAAAGTGCTAACCATCATCTGAACCTTCAGTGAGTTATAATCTTTTTGCTGATGGAGACTTGTAGAAAAGGCAATATCTGTGAAGCACAATAAAGTGGAGCACCATAAAATGAGGCATGAGTTATGCCTGTATTTTAGGTAATCTAGAGATGATTTAAAGTATACGAGGGAACGGGCATAGGATATACACAAACCCTATGCCATTTTAGATAATGGACTTGGACATTTACAGATTTCCGTATCCTCGGGGGTCCTGGAACCAATTCCAGGTGAGTATTGAGGGACAACTGCACTTAGTTTTATGAACCAATAAATATCCATTTGTTCTTAAACAGGCTGGAGTTGGATTATGTACTATTCATAACTAAAAGAGTTCAATTAAGACAGACATATAGAAAAAAGTCCTAAATTTGAATGTTGATATTTTCAGTAATTCAAGTACACAATTCGTGAAGAGACAGACAAACCCAAAATGGCATCACAGATACAGAATATTATTTTCTTAAGTGTAGTTAAAAAGAAAATTCTCCTACATCTTTGGATCACTTAAATTCCATTAGATTCTTTTTAAAAAAAATAATCTCCCCACTCTCTTTTTCTTGTACTTCTATCCCACCATCTCAATTTTTAGTTTTCTATGTCTATCCATCTATCTATCTGTCTGTCTAATTAACTATCTATCTGTCTCATTAACCATACGTCTAATGTTTCTTACAAACAGAATACACAGTCTTTCCGATATTTTGCAGATTACTGACTAAACAAAAAATTTAAAAAGTAAAGACACATTTAAAATAGAAATTTACAGGCAATAGAAAAAGGAAATTATGTATTGATAAACACAATGCTTGGAAACTTTTGTTAAAAAGCCTCCAAGTAAAAAACTGGTTCTGAAAACAGGATTTGTGAAGTAAGAGAAAATAAATTACAATTTAACATAAACAATTAAACATGGGTGTTGGAATCAGACAAAAGACCTTGAAATCCATCTTTGACACTTTGTAGCTGTGTGCTCTGCCACGTTACAACTACTTTAAAGGGCAGGTAGATGGTTAACAAGGCAGTAAATATAAACTAATATCTTATAAACTTATTCTTGTTTCTTAGCTTTTAAACTACGGTTAAATTGTTGAAATTATACTTTGGTCCTGTTTCTGTACTGTTAAACAATATCTCCACCTATCACATTTTGATGTGTATTTTTTCCCTAATTTTCTTACCTGTATCTACGAAAATCCAACTCTCTTAAAAATTATTCTAGAATTTTAGAACCAGTCTCTCTTTCCTTTCTACAGTATATCATGATTCAGGAATATTGATCATGTAACAATGTATCAAGCTGATGGTATTGGTAATTCATACATAATAACATGAAAATTCCTCACATTAGTTTAAACAAGTTGGTTTATTTGTTTACTCAAAGGAAGGAACTGGTGATTGCCTCCATGAAATGAACTGTGTGTGGGATACTTAAAGGATATTTTGTTCTACTTTCTCTATTTTTGTTTCTTGGTGAGTAGGTAAATAGTGATTTCTCCTGGTACTTTTCTGTGTATTCCTGTAATGATCACTGGTTTGGAAATTGTTTGTATTTTGTGCAGAAAAAGCAGTTGTGAATGGTGTTTAAGACAACAGTCATTTGTCAGCTTAATCAAGAAATATGAAATATCATTAGAAAGATGTTAGTATTCAATAAATGGGCTTTTAGAGATGGGCAATTAGCAGCTTCTAGAATTAGGGTGAAAGAAATATGTTAGATGCTGAAAATGCGTGAATCAAAATTTGTGCAAACAAAATGGGGAAAATGCAATAGACATTTGGCAATAGTTTGAGCACAAGAGAAGATTAAAATTGTGTAGAGAAAACAGACTAAAGAATATTATATAGAAATGTATTGAATGTCTATTTAGAACTTTTGGGACACTGTTTTTCTTTATAACATTACTCTCTCCTTGCATTTGTAAAATCATATTTTGAAAAGATTTAGTCTGACTATAACCTATGGAGGTCTCTTTTATGTTATTGAAAATAAGGGTTGAAAGAGATAACTTTACATGTTCTCTGCATTACATTTAGAGAAATTATTTGCATTTTAACTGCAGGTTAAAGTTTTCAGTTCCTATGTAATGGTCCCATGAATAGTCTTCACTCAAAAGCACTTAATGGAAATGAAAGCATAAATTGGAGACACCAATAAAATGGCACTATTAGAAGGAAAGGAAGGAAGGAAGGAGGGAAGGAGGGGTGGAAGGAAGGAAGGAAGGAAGGAAGGAAGGAATGACAGAGGGAGGGAAGGAGGGAGAGAGGGAGAGAAGGCAGGAAAAGACTAGGGACATGGCAAGAAATGAGAATCAAACAGTCCAAATTAAAGACTGAATATTAGAAGGTATTTTACATAAATCTAGTGAAAATAATATACAATCATTGTTGATTTAATATAAATAATATTTGCAGAATTTACAGTGGAAGACTATATCTTACTGATTTATTCATTTTCTTCAGATATATCAATATCTCCTTAAGGAAACTACTCTCATCATAAACTAAAAATTCCCAATTACATGTCAAAAAGAGACAATTGTTATATTTCAAATGAATACTTCCTCTCATAAATTCATTTTTAAGGTGGAAAGTCACTTAACAGAACATAATGTAGTTCATTACGGGGAAATGCTATTTAATTATAGTGATTCAGTATCTAGAAAAAAGAAAGATTTCCCTTAGAGAAAAGGCATGTATAATGAGTTATCTGAACAATCACTTTGGGTCTATCAGGATGAGGATTTCAAATGGTCCACAAGATTAATAAAACTTTGAACAAATTGAATAATTTGGTGAAAATGAATACGTCAGTCTATTTTCTGTACTGCCAAAGCATTTTTAATAACTCTATTATTAAACATAACACATTGCATTATCATCGCTCTATTCACAGCTTTAACTCATATTAGACTGTATGCTCCTCGAGGGCAGGGACAATAACTTTTGGCCTATCCTAATTCCATACAAGTGATTCTGGCATCTTTGTACGTACAGCTCTTTGCTGAGGTCCCTGTCTAGTACAAGCCACATCTGACAGCTTTCTCTTCACTGGTCAATCAAAACTTGAAATCATGTCCTTTGTTACCCCAATCAGGTGAGCCTGGCAGTGAACAGGACCATGAGTTTACACATGAATTAAAATCCCTCCTTACCCTCTTTCTGCTCAGACTGCTTATTCAAATTAGTCTTCAATCCTCACCCTATTGCCTTCTGGCTTTTTCTCTTCTAGGAGAGGGTCCTGCTTCAGTTATCCTTGCCTGTAAGATCTAGTCTCTTAGCAACTTTGAAGCATATAAGACAGTATGCTCACCACACACATACACAAAAAATAATGATGTGACGTGATGGAGGTGTTAGCTAATGTTACTGTGGTAATTACATTTCAACATATAAATGTATCAAATAATTTTAAACTTACACAATTTTATATGTCAATTATACCTAAACAAAAAATAGACACAAAAAGAAAGGATCCTTGCCTTGAAGCTGATGATCTCTGCTGATTTAGAACAATGTCATCACCACAACTCTGTCATCATATTCATTATCTGGAAAACCCTACATGAGGGCCGTTCTTTGAACATATTAGTTTAATCTTCTGGCCTTTCCTTTGGGGGAGGACTAGGCAGTTGTCTCCCTGATCATTTCTCCAAAATGTTCCTGACTAAGTTATGTTACTTCCCTAAATGTCTTGGCACGCTCCGAGAAATACCAGTCTTTGTGAATTAATGAGCTAAAACAGTAAATGAATGGATCATCTTTACTAATATGTTTCAAAGATTTACAGCTTATATCTACTCTTGATTCCCCAAAAAGCCTTTTGCTAAGAAATCAATATAATTTATATCCTCAGTTCCTCCACCAGAATGTAATATTAATTTCTACTATGTAAATGAAGATTAGTTATAGTGAAAACACACAAAGCATGCCAAATATGGGATTTTGTTAATTCTGACTTGCACATCTAAGTGAGAAAAAGAATATATAATTATAAAAGTTGTAAAATTCAATTAAAATTTTTGTAAAGTCAGAATACTCTTTCTGAAATCACTTAATATGATGTGGTTGATAACAGTTTAAAAAATAACATTTAAATTACAATGTGTCATGTTATGATGATAAAATGCTGTAGATGAAGATGCATCAAACTCTGCTTGGAGGATATCAGGGAGATGCATGTCATCTGACCCAGATATATGGTATATAATAAAAGTTACTAACGAGTGCTCTTACCTACTTGAACTCCTCTTAATCCTCTTCAATAGCAACCACTGCACCATCATTGGTCCCTAGACCAACTAGTCCTCTGTGTTTGGTAAGCCACTGAAAGAATGTCAGATTTGAGTGACAAAGATCACCCTGGAAGTGAGGCAATTTGGTGTAGTGAGTAAAAATGGAAGTCACAGTAAGTGTTAAGTAACTAATATAATGATCTAAGCAGTGGATGTTGAAGGCTAAACCATATCAGTAAATACAGAAACTACGTGGGAGATATTAGAAGGCATATTTGATATGATGTAGTAGTGAACTATATGTAGGTGTGAAGAATGAGGAAGAAATAATGTGAGCTGTCTCCTAGGTTTCTGAATTGGCCAACTTCATGGCTGTAATACGATGTATGTCATGATTATTGTTATAAAGGATATGAACATTTGAAAGCTTTTTTAATTCATCAAAGTACAATCTTAATGACTTAATTTCCTTAAGAGTCAAATTTTTGGTTAAATATGATGGTGGATTACTACTGTATGGGTTCTTCTGCTTATGTTAACTGCAAAATTAGTCTCTCATTTAGACCAATTGATTGCCTTATTTAGACTGCTTGATATAGGGGGTGATATGCAGTATTTGATTAAAAATGTTATTCCTCTCCTTTAAATTGTCTTTATACCTTTGTTGAAAATTACCTGTTCAAAGCTGTGGTTCTACTTTTTGACTCCTTCTTCTCTTCCATTGACCTATTTGCTTATTTTGATGCCAAGACCACATTGCATTAATTCCTTTAGCTTTGAAATCAGGTAGTATTAATCTTTAAATTTTGTTCTCTTTCTCAAAGCCACTTAAGTTATTCTAGGTCATTGACCATTTCCATTTTAACTTTAGAATTAGTTCACAAATTTCCACAAAAATGTCTGCTGGAAATTTGATTGGAAGTTTTTTGGACCTATATGTCAATTTGTAAAAAACTGATGCCTTAACAATATTGAATGTTCTGACCCATGAACATAGTATGTCTCTCCATTTATTTAGGTTTTCTTTAATTTCTCTCAGGGATGTCTTGTAGATTTTAGCATACAGATCTTTCATATCTTTTGTCAGAATAATCCACAAGTATTTCATATTTTTGAAACTACTGTAATGGTATACTATTTTGTGTTGTAATGAACTTTTTATTTTAGAATAAATTTTAGATTTTCAGAATAATTGTGGAGGTAGTATAGTGTTACCATACACCTCAAAAACAGCTTCTCCATTATTCATATCTTACATTGGTATATTATGTTTGCCAAAGTAAGTGGGCTGATATTGACACATTATTATTAACTAAAGTTCATGCTTTATACAATATTCTGTAGTTTTCACTAAATGTACTTCTTCTATTGTAGGACCCCATCCAGGATACCACATTACATTTAATCATCTTGACTACCTGCTCTACTCTCCCTTTTGACTGGGACCATTTCTTAGACTTTCCTTGTTTTTATTCCTGTGACAGTTCTGAATACTACTGGTCAAAGTTTTTGTAAAATGTCCCCAATTTTGTAAAATTAGGGCTTGTCTGATGTTTTTCTCAGGATTAATCTATGCTTATAGGTTTTTGAGGGGAAGATCACAGAGGTAAAGTACCATTCCCATCACATATCACAGGTTCGTGATATCAACATCACTTAATTCTCTTGATGTTTACCTTAAGCACCGGACTGAAACAGTGCTCATCAAATTTCTCCACTGCAAAGTTACTATTTTTTTCCCCTTTTCAACCTGTACTCTTTGAAAGTCTCCAGCCACAGTTCACACTTAAGGCATGGGGACTTATGCCTCACCTCCCTAATGGTAGAGTATCCACGTACATTATTTGAAATGCTTCCACACAGGAGATTTATCTTTTCCCTCTTATTTATCACTTTCTTTATTCAATCATTTATTTATATTCCTATGGATTCATGGATATTTATGTTATGTTTGGGTTATAATCCAATACTCTTTTCTTTATTTAGTGGCTCATATTGTTCCATCTTTGGTCATCGGGAATCTTGCAGTTGGTTACTGTTCCCTTTGACATAAATACATTATTGTGGGATCTTCTTTTTGGGGGCTCTATCTTATTTTCTGGCTATAAGTGGTTCTAGACTCATAAACTCTCTGTCTCAATACTAGACTTAGTCATTTCTTAAAGAATATCAGTTTCTTTTATTGGTGAGTGGAATAGAAACCAAGATCTGGGCACTGGGGAGGTTCATTGTTACGGAGATGTCATTGCTACTAGTCTCACTTAGCTGACAGAGCAAGGAAATATATGTGTATATACTAACCTATTTACGTACACATGTCTATAAATATTTCTACACGTAACCATGTATATCTATATTAAGCGAAACATGAGTTCGTACTGATGCCTTCCACTCTAATCTATTTTCACATGGCTCATTGCAGCCGTCTCTCTTGCTTATTTCTAACCTCCAACTTGAACACGAGAAGCCTGGCTCCCACCACCTGCCATCCATTTACTTAATTGTTCAATTCTAATAATATTATAATATGATTTCAGAACTGTTAACCTGTACCCACATGGGAAACAACTTTATCGACAATTACGGTGGTTAGGCACAATTCTCTTTGTCTTTAATTTTAGAGACTCCACTTCTTTCTAAATTTTCTTAGATCAGTACTTTTTCCTTCACCCCTTTCAGTGAGATTGTTTCATACATTTATAATAAAGTTAGCTATTTTTGTCATAGTCTACATTCCATCCTGGGATTCCTCAGCCTCCTATTTTTTTAAATTTGCATAAGTTGTTTCATTCTTTGTGCTTTAAAACCTACAGATTTTGACAAATGCATAGTGTCATGTATCCACCATTACAGTATTACACAGAACAGATTCACTGATCTTGAAAGTCCTCTGTTATTCACCTTTTCAAGTCACTCTCCCCCAATCCCTAAAAACCTCTCATCTTTTTACTGTCTCTACAGTTTTTTTCCTGCCAGAATGTAATATATATATAAAGAGAGAGATCATACATTTGATAATCTTTTTAGAAAGTCATCTTTCATATGCATTTAAGATTCATCCATTACTTTGTATGGCTTTATAGCTCACTCTTTTTGGTAGCAAAATAGTATTCCATTATATGAAAGTAGCACTGCAGGTTTAACCATTCACTTATTGGAGGATATCCTATTGGCTTCCAATTTGGGCCATTTATGAATAAGCTTCTATAAGCATTCTTGTAAGAACATCAGTCCTGTTGGATTAGGGCACCACCCTTTTGACCCCATTTCACTTTAATTACTTCTTTAAAGACCTTGTCTCCAAATTTCCAAATACAGACTCATTCTAAGGTCTTGGGGATTTGGCTTGGACACATGAATTTTAAGGGGACACAATTCAGTCCATAAGAAGTACAGCATTTTCTGAGTTGTCATTAAAATTCTTGAAGATATTTCAGAATGCAAAGAGATCTTCCTAATCTATTTCTTTTATTTTCTTTGATTTTCTTCCAAGGCTGTTAAAAAACCCTGGAGCAGGGAACAGCATTTGCTGTTCTAGATAGTTCTCTTATTGTTAGGTATTTTATTCAGTGATTTCTGTTTGTTTCTCAGATTGTGAGTTATGAATCCCAACCCAAGGACAAACTTGGGAGAGCAGTTCTGTCTGTGATTGATATTGTCTATCCCGATCATCCTGTCCATCTATTGCACACTCCAGACAACAAAGGCATTTGAATTTATTATTTTGCTCCCCTCATCTTTCTGTATCTTAACCAACATGCTTTACTCTAAGGTTGTAGCCATTTAGCTTCTCCGGTGGTCAAAAAACTTGCCTGAGCTTAAAGATAAAACGAACAACAAAACAAAAACTTATTTCTATTTCTAAACAAAGTATCTGGCAGTGTAATTGAGTTGTTATTAACAGACAATGAAAATCCACTTTCACATGCTGTTGTTGAGCAGTGGAGTAGAATATTTGCTAAATTGAGTACATTTTGGTATCACACATAAAAAAGGATTTGGGTTAAGTTTATTTCTTGGAAACAAGCATGGAATACCTTCATTTTTACTGTAATCCCAAATAATAAAGGACCCTGAAGAGAATTATAATACATTGCTAGTCAATTATGAGGTCTAAAACTTTTCCATGATAACACCACTCAATACCAATATTTTACCCAATACTAAGAGATATATTTATTTGTGGAACTTTTAAAATGCTTTTATTGTCAGGAGAACAGTATTATTTTTGTCTGTTTCCTAAGTTTCATAACTGGCATCATTTTCCTGGTGAGAGGAAGAGGGCTTAGACTGTAGAGTTGCTTCTTCTGTCTTGGGTCCTGAGTAGGAAAGAGAATTGCCCCATGGTCTGTGATAATTGTTTAGTTAGGTTTTCCAGGGCAGTCTGACAATCATTCACACCAACTGTTAGAGTCGGTCCTGATTTGGGGCTAAGAAAATATATTCACTCTGGCTTCTTAAGACATAGCCTGAATATTTGAGACTTAAAAGGAAATCTAGGGATGGACAAGAATCTTAAAGTTACTTCCACATGAAGAGCAAGGAAAAAGTCCAGGTCAAAAAAAAGCAGTACCTTGTGGGTATAAAATGTGCTAACATTATGAAGTCCACTGTTAACAAAACATATACCTGCAAAGAGAAGTGCAAATTGTGACTTCAGAGAGAAGTCACAAATCAAAACACAGTCAGTCTTTAAAGGTTCAAGCAAGCAGATTGGTAATACAAATCAGGTAAGTATGTCAACCGGTGTTATGGCTCCTGTCACTTGACTGTAGTTTGGCAGTAGGATTTAAGTATCTAGGAGAATGACTAGGCCAAATCAGGCAAGTCCTAATATTTAGAGAAATTTTGTTTTAGTGCAAAATTCCTAGAGTAGGCCTTATCCATCAATAAAAAAGTGAGAAAAAGTATATTTCCATAATTTAGAAATATAATCAGACCCATATTAGCAGTAGGAAGAATAACTTGACATTAAATCATAGAATATTTGATTACTTATTTTACCAGCCTAAGACTGAGGGTGAAACCTGATGGAGTATGAATGGAGAATTAAGGAGGGTTGTCTTTGGCAGATATGAAGCTGAAAGAAGAAAAGATAAGAAAAATCTAAGTATTTTCTGAATTTAACATTGCATATGCCACTTTGGGGAGTTATCCAAGTTGCAGCATAATATTTTCTTGTAGAGTACCCTTCAAATGGTGTCTCTTGAGCAAAGCAAATATTACAGTGATAAGAGTTCAGTTCAACTAGAAGCCCTTTGATATGATAACATCTACCTTTCATCAGAGAAGTAAAAGATGTTTCTAAGGGGCATGCTGCTCACACTGTTGGCAGAGAGGTTTTTTCAATGGAGCCAGCGGGACATAGAAAAGAACAGCTAAAGATTGCTGCAGAACACTTCATTCATAGACCTTCTGCTCTCAGCATGAGGTTTATACCCAGCGCTCAGAGACATGGGGGCAAATTCTTCAAAGAGAAACGTGGCCTTGAGAGAACACACTGTTCAAAAGACTTCAATGAGTGGCTCAGAGATGCTCTTAACAGTTCACATTATGGGACTTGAGATTATGAAGATTACAAAAATTCCAGTGAAGTTAAACTGTGGTATTCAGAAGTTGGGAGCAAGGCATACCAGAGGGAGTCTTTAAGTGTACAACAGATCCTCGCCAGCTTCTTGAGCCTAAGGAGAAATTCAAGTTTGATTATGGCAAACCAACATTGCCACAAACAGCTTTCTTCATTGCTTGTTCCATTGGACTGCAACCTGCAGAACCTGGGCATTTCGATCCCTTCCCAGAGTTGCTTAGGCTTTTTCTGACTGCTGTCCTCTTTGATTCTAGATACTTGACAATTCTTTGTCGACAGGGTACCCAGAAGGACTATTAAAAAGGAAAATTAGACTGTGTAATTCTACAGTGAGAAACAGTTTAGTGCTTCTCACTGAGTTAAGAATAAATGCCTACCTCATACCATGGCCCAGGTAACAGGGCGAGAGCCCTTAACTAAAGGGAGAGCAGGGCCCCTACACCAGCCTCAAAGTTTATTTCATGATTGATCTTTACTACTCATGGTAATTGCTTTTACTTGGATATATGAAAAGTTCTGACCAGTACGATATACAGCAAAGTGTTCTAAATGGACTTTGTTTACACACAGACACACACACACACACGTGAACACACACACACACCCCATCATCTTGAAAAAGAGAAACTCCTTCACCTTTCTGCCCTTAAAACTGGCTGAAGTGAAGCAGCCATCTTCTAACCATGAGGAGAAAGGCCAACTTGACAAAAATGATAGAACACAAAGATGGAAGAAGATGGATTATTGACACTGCTTTGCTGCTGAGCGAGTATTGCAAATCTTTCTCTGGATACATATGAAGAAAAATATACCTGTCAACTGTAGGGGAGGAAGACATTTCCTCTATCCTCTCTGGGGTCGTCTGGCCAGAGAACGAATTAAATTCACGTGAGACAGAATAGCAGGAGAAAATTAAACAAAGCTTTGTACCACGTATACATGGGAGAAGCTCAGGCAAGCTGAGCAACTCACCAAAATGGCTGAAGCCACCACCTTAAATAGCATATCCAACTAAAGACAAAGGAGGATGTTGGGGGTTGGGGGAGTCAGTTACAGGAGGTTACCAGACAAGCACAATAAACAGGAACAAGATTATTATGCAGATTTAAGTCCTTGCATTCTGTATTGATAGGAGTTTAGAGAGATAAGGTCATCCCCCTTCTTCCTGGTACAGAGAGGGAGACAACTTTACAGATGGAGATTTCCTTTACAATGTAAATATATCTTAACAAAGCGCAAGCAAGTTCTACTCCTCAGAGCCTCCTTCCCGTCTGTAGTTTATTAAAGTAACCAGCCCCAAATAATCCTCATGCCAAAGATATATTTTGGGGTGGCCAATTCCATGTCCCCACACAATCATCCTCTTCATTGTGTTTTCCATAACTTCCAGGTTAACTCCTTCCAAACTGACACTTATCTTCTGGCATTATTGTGCCAATGGAAGGAGTTATTTTTTCACTCACTTCTTTCCACAGGGCAGCAAGCTGGGCCATGAATTATTACTTAAAATCTGTGGAATAGATGTAAATGAGTAATAGAGACTTAATTACAAAGGGTATACCACTACATGACTTTATATGATATTTATCAGGCATCACCTGTTGTGAATTAGGAACTTTTCCCAGTTTTCCAGAGATCATTCCAAAAAGAATGTCAGGAACTTCTGCTCTTCTTGTGGTTTCTTCACTACTAGGCCAGAAGAAGATTGTTGGTCTTTGTATGCAATTATTACTTACTGATAAAAGAGCTATTGTGAAGGTGGTTTACAAGCACAGTGACAAATTTTAACATATCAAATATTTATTAACTTTAATATTTATATTAACACATGACAAGAAGCATCAACCATTTTTCTCACAATTCATGATTAAATGCATCATGTCAGTGCCATGTTTAGACAAATTGTGGCAAATGCCCCTGAGGCTTCAATTAAGTAATATTGGAAGATACTGCAATCCAGTGAACGTAATTTTACACAAATTGATAATGATCCATTATTATTAATTGAGAACTTTCACAACTGCTTTGACAATCATGTTCTCATGCTTTCAACTATCTTCTGTTTAGCAATTCACTACATTCTCATCTATAAGTTTGGAAAGCAACCTTATGTGCTTCCTCCTTTAGTTGCCTATCACTGCAGTTTCTAGAAATTGTTTTGCCATCTCCATCAATAGACTTACTAAATAATCATGCATGCATTTTCTTTTCTTCACATTTATTGAGGAAAATGCATTATACAAGGACTTGATTATTACATGTGTGAACATTTCCCCAAATACAATATTAAAATGGAGGGATGGTACAATGCTTATGGGAATTCTTAAGACCTCCTTGAATCTATTTTATCATTTTTTTTTCTTTCTTACATGACTCACACTTAGTACATCCTCGATGAAGGAGGATATTTTGTAATGGTAAGAATAAAGTAAAATGATGGATAGACAATAAGATAAGTTAACTCTGTATGCGGACATAGATGTGTCACCTGAAAATAACTTCTTTAGGATTAAATTCAAATTCTGCCTTTTGTTTCAGAATTATTCCTGATACTTTGAGAAATATTCATAACTTTCTCCCTTGACTTACTATGTCATTACACTTGTGTCATTTTATCCTGGCTTCCTGTTTCATATGTACCTCATTCGGTCTTCCAAATACCATATTAGCATTGAAATAAATAAAGTCCTGCTTTCTTTGCTATCTTTATTGTCTCATTAACCATTAGCTATTAATAAATATGCAATAAAGAATAGTTGCATTTTGGGAATTAATAATGACTTCATTATTCTTTTTCTTCCTAAACTTCTTACTATTTCTCAATTCCAATGTTGTAAAGCATTTAGAGAGAGTTGCTTTTCCTATTAGCTATTAGGACAAATGGAGACAAACTCCTTTGTCATGTCCTTTCTGGAATTTGAGTCTAAATTCATTTCTAAAATGTTTCTCTTAATTTCACAGTGTCACAGGAATGTTCTATTTGGATGAGACTTAGGATCCTCTAGTGTAAAAAAAATGAAGATAACCTAAAAAGTTGAAATGCTTGAAAAAATCTATAGATATAAGAAAGATAGTGCAACAAAATATCTTATTTACTGGGTGAAAAACTTGAATTAATGAATATCTCAGGAAATAGAACTGATTTAATGAGTTACTTAAAATCCATATATAACAGTCATTTAATATAATGCTTCAGAAAAACACTCAATAGCCTGAAAAATTGTATTCCATTAATTACTAAGTAAGTTAAAAAAATCAGTGACACAAAGAGAACGCAATTTATAGTCTTTTTTTCTGGAAATATATATGTAAATATGCATAAGACTAGAAAAGGAGATGAGAATTATACGCAGTAAAATGTCAATATTGGTTACCTGTCTGGGGGCTATTTGATTTTCTTATTTATTTTCCTTTTTTACTATTTGCATTTGTAAAAATTTTTGCAATAAACATTAATTGCTTTTATAATAACAAAATAAAAAAGAGTAACCTGTATTATCAAATATCTGAGAGGTCAAAATGAAACAATCCAGAATAATTTCATTGAGATGCAGTTCTCAAGTCTACATCGACATGTTGACCATTCACTTTAATTCCTAAAATAGCAGATTTATATTGTAATTTAACTGATACCCTCTGTCTTTGTCTTCAGGCCTATGTTTTTGTAATATCATATTATGTAACACAATTTTGAACTGTGTTCTTTAGGGAAAATATATTGAAGAAAGATAATTTTTCAACACTGAGAAGCATTTGGGAAGTCCAAAGTTATTCTCCTTTCACAGTGAATGGAAAATTTTCTTCAACGTACCAATGTTGAATTAGAATTCACCTCAGGCTGCTTGAGTCTAAGGCTGCAATTTGATGCAGTTGTATGGGACTCTCCTTATTGATTTATCTTGCTTGAAGCTACTAAGAACCACAGGCTGCCAAATGTTTTGAGAGAAATCATATTGGAGAGACGAAATCTAGTTCAGAAAGTAAAAAGCAGTTTTGACTGGTGATTTTTGTTTTCTTTGCATAAAGCAAACATTGTGAAATCTGCTAACGGATGTCATCTATTGATGGAAGTGATAAGACATAGTCATTTGTGCATTTTTGGAGTTTTTGGTAGCGATTTTTTTAACTTCAGTTTTCATCCGCTTCCTTTCAGAATATAAGCTATCAGGATTGATGTTTCCAAGATTGATAATTGGTGGCAGTACAGAATAGGTCCAACAATGAGTAGGCTGGTTTCTAATAGGAAAAAAAAAACGTTGACTTAGATACTTTATTAGCTAAGTATGTCATTTTGGTTACCACACATGCTTTTGCATATCTTATTTTATTAAGTATTATTAATTTGCCCCTTATCTATCTTGTGGTTGTGTGAGTTTTCCTGTAATGTGAAGACCATGTGCTCTTTATTTCCAAAATAAATATATAAGAATTTTAGATAAAGTACACGCCAGCCATAATCTGTGTGATATCACAGTGGGTTTTATTACAGTATTTCATATAAATAATCGGAATTTTATTTACTGCACATTGACGATAGCAATTCTTACTATAATTTTTTGGCTAGGTTTTCATACTCACTTCTATGTGACTACTAAAGCCATCAATATTGATAACTACTACAGTGTTCTGATCCAGTAAATAAAATTTACATCTACAGTTATTTTTAGCTTAAAAATGACACATATATTACCATCTATATTATATATTACTGTGATTCTTCCAATTATGTGAACAATTAAATGTACTTTTTATATCACCAGTTGTTTTAAAGTGACTCCTTGTGAAGTATCCTGCAATGGTCATATTTTAAGTAAAAAGAAAATAATTCAACAATTTCATAGCAGAGACCGAGAAAAAATATCCAGATATTTTTCCAGTCTGTCAATTTCTTCTGCATCTTTGACCCTCATCAAATTACAAAATATTCCATGTACACAGAGTCAGTAACTAAATTATACACTACTCTAAAATCTAGAGTGGAGAGCGAATGAGTCCTTGAGAAAAACACTCAATACAAAGTGTTTATAACATTTTATTGTTTACTCTTCACCTCTGATATAATGGAAAGAGGAGTCAAAGATGATAAAAGCCTACTTTGCTCCTCATAAAATGTGATATATGGATGCATTTATCACTAATATTTTAAGGCTGGATGAGATACTATCTTGCTCAAAGGTTTAGTGACTGCGGAAATGTCAACATAGCTGCAATGCTGTAAGACAGATTTGCTATTAATTCTGATGTATTATATTGTGGGCATGTACTGAGGGGTAAGTCAGACAGGCTAATTAAAACTTTATTCTGTGTAAAAGTAAAAAAAAATGAGACTCACTCTTCAGTCTTTTATGTTATTTTCTGACAGTGTGTAGATAACTTCAGACACTAGCTTGAACTGCCAAAAGAATATATATATATTTTTCAATGCAACTGAAAAGGAAGATAAAAATTTGCTTCAAATATGACATTTATATGCCAGCCCTTGATTTAGATATGCAGAGGTAGCCAGACATGTTAGCTGAAAGTAGCAATCCAGCATATTTCTAAACATGATGTCCCATTTATGTTCAAAATGATGTGGATTGAATCAATTAGAAGAAACAAGTGAGTTCCAAGACATAGCTTTAGAAAGCTGCAGAGTTGCTTAGTAACCTGATGTTATACTTCATTTCCCAACAGAGCTATAAGGCTGTCAGAGTTGGTAATGGAGCACTCAGAAATAAATCAAGTCTCATGTGCTCCATCAAGAATACACTCATACTAAATATGTTAGACCTCCACTGTCAGAAGTCGTACATACACGCTCAGTAAAAAGTGTAGCAGGACAGTGATCAAAGAATATGACTTCGTTTGCTTTAACATAAAAATCTTGTTTATTTTCTTTACATAGATTGTGTTGGCATAAATTGACGTACTGCCTTATCTACCATTTTTCCAGAGTAAGGTTCATTCCAGTGTTCCATCCTTTAGCATCACTTGCCGTTTACTTGGCTTCTCTCTGGCAGAACTTCCTGCAGTCTACATCTCATTTGCTTTGCATTTTAGGGTTTCTCACATGAAGTCACAAGCAGTGTTGCTTGTCTTTGACACTGTCCAAGCAGCCATCCATCTACTCATATAAATTGTATTCTTATACAGATCCATTCACATAAAGTAAACTGTAAATATAACCAAAAAAATTTTACTCATACTTATAAAACATTTGGGCCTAGAACCTATAACAGCCTGTATATTTTTAACTTTCTAAATTCTTAATTCTTTCTTTTAATTTGCCAGGATGGGAAAAAAAATATTGAGAAAATGCCAGAGCATCATTCCTGAATTGCAATATTTAGGATTTGAGATTCATAAGCAATGGAAGGAAAGGAAGGTAGAGATGCATTGACTACCATCATCAGTAAGAACTCAAACGACAGGTCTTGTTTTCAAATTAACAATCGAAAGAGAAGAAAATCCCCTATTATCACCTAATCAGAGATATTTGACACATAATCATTAAATTATTAATTCTTGTATCATCTTTGTGAGATATATTGAGAACAATCATTATTCTCGTTTTTATAAGTAGAAGATTTTATAAATTTCTGGTTAATAGGCTCATATGTGGCTGAATCTTAGGGAAATGATAAAGAATTACATGTAATATTTTATGGTAATATTTTATAAATAGTTACTGTAATCAGTTATCTGGTAATAACCATGAATACCTTTACAAAGAAAAATTAAAACTCTTTCTTTATATTCAACATCCCTGACTGTGTTTGGGCCCATTTCCAGCAGTTCCCACTCTTAGATTTTAGGGACTAAAAATGTAACAGTAACATACCTTTCATTAAGACACATAGAATGAGCATATAAGACGTTCCTCCTAAAAGAAATCCTTTAAAAAAGAGAAAAAAGAGTGAGAGATCAAGAAAGAATCCCAAATCATCAGTTTTCTCCAGGATTGTTGCTATTTGATGCTTTTGTGGTGAGAAAACAGCCGTTTTTGGAGTTGCTGCTAGGCATTTTACAGTATGGCAAGCCTGCTCACACCCAGACTCTGGACTTTGAGATAAGGACCTGCGGTTAGGATTCTGGTCACAAGTTCCCGCCTTGCTTTTCCTGGGGCACCTTATAAATTGACCACTCAGAGTTGAGCTCACATAAAATTTGCAAGATCCGCCCCAACCACCTTGAAAGTAAGAGGTGCTTGCTTCCCTGCTATCTCTCGTTCCCTGGTGACCTAGGATGGAGGACGGCCCTTCCCCGCTTGTTGCGCCTGCGCACCCTCTCCGCTCCCCATGTGTAAGTAGTCGATCTGGCGACTTTATTTCCTTTGTGTAAGTGTATTGAAACTGTACCTTCAATCAAAGTGGCCCCAGGTTTTTACCTCCTTAACGTGGGAGCTCGCTTAGATCCCCAAGGAGCTACCTGTTCAGCCTCCTCCACGGTGTGGGGCACTTGTGCCTCCTCATTCTTTGAAAAAAAAGAATCCTTAAAATTGAAGAGATATGAAGTAATGCTTGGCACTGATTTTATTGTTATCCTTTGAATATAAAAAAATGTAAAGAAGGCTATTAAAGTATTAGTTACCACACAAAAATGATCAAGGTCATAGTGGCCCAACAGGCCCAACAGAAATTACTGATTCTGATGTCATTAGAGTCCCACTGTGATTTAGAAGCACGTTGTAGTGGTCTACGGACTATCAATAAACTCTGCAACTAGCTAGTAATTCATGTTTGATGATTCTCCCAAGTATTCAATTTGACCCACGCTGGCCTCGGAGCGTATATTCATGCAGTCTACAAGATCAGAATGAGTAGAAACCTCTCCACTGGTTGCTGTTACAAAGAAGCACAAACAGAAAACACCCTTTACCCATTTGTAAATATGTAACAAATGCCCTATCATGAAATGGGTACACATGATTTTCTGAGTCAGGAGTTAAAGGATTGAACTACTTGGTTACAGTTAGACTTAAAAAAATAAGTATGGAATTTTCTAGAATTAATTGTGAAATTTGAAGAGTCAGTTCAATGGTCAGTTGCTAGTCACTTGCTGGAGGAAAAGAAACTATGATATCTGTTGTCCTCTCTGGTTTACAGGTTGACTTTGCTCAGCCCAGTCAAACAAGAGGCAGATATGGACTCTTTCATATTTATTTCCTCAAGAAATCTAATCATGCTAGCCTTCTACGATTATTTTCCGCTAGAGATTAGGGTTTTTAATTTGCCATTTCATAGTGCATAAATTTCCATGTCTTTGGCAGATAATTCTTTTCGTTCAAATTTCTTCTTTGGGAATTTTCTCTCTCTTTTCTCCTCTGCTTCTTCCACCATGAGATGAAATGTGTATAATGGATTCCAGTAGAGCTGGAATTTCTTCTGGACTGGTTTGGCATGTAGACATTATGAGGAGTTTTCATAAAAGTAATGTCTCTTGCATTTAAACTGTAACCATCACATGGCTTATTTTCGGCCCCTTATAAAGTATACAAAGTTGACATTTTTTATCCCATTTTACAAAGGCAGAGTCCATAGCTCAATGAGTTTAGCTAATATGTCTGAGACATCGGAGCTAGTAATTATGGAGGCAGAATTGTTACTCTTATCTGTCTGACAACAAATGTGCATGCTCTTTCCTTGGTATCAGGCTGCCTCTCTGGGGGAAAAAAATGGAAAGAAAAAGGCACTGCTAGTAAATGTATAAGGAGGCAGAGGGGACCTTCAATGCATGTCATTTCCATTGAAAGAATAAAGCTCAGATATTTCCATCATTTGTCCATGTTACATTACATCTGATATTCATGCTCAAATCCCAACTGTGCTACCTAAATGATATGGACTTAGTTTTAATAAGCTACTATTTTCCTATCTGTAAACGACAATGGCTTCTAAATCATAGATCTGTGGTGAGAAATTGAAGAAATAACATACATAAATAATCAGCACAATGCCTGGTAAAAGAGTAAATGCTCGTATAACTTTTAACATGAATGTGGTAGTGTTTACCTCCGGAGTCAACCACAACTGATGTTTTAAAAAACTCACTGTGGTACAGACAAGATCCTTGTCAGCTTGCAATAGTTACCTCTGTTTTGCCCCATTTATTTTCCTATCTGCCAGGAGAATCTCTGAAGACATTTGAGGTTCAAGGAGATTTAGTGACCTCTATATGGCCATATAAGTAGCTGATAAGACTTTTCTAGAACCCTGATCTCTTGAGTCACATGTCAGATCACACAGAAAATATCTTACAATCCCTACATTAATTCACTAATTATCCTAAATTATGTATGTGTCTTGAGGAAAGCCTTGGATGGAATCACTAAATTAAAAAAACAAGGTTATTTATAAATTCAGAAAGTTTAATATGTATACATAGAGAAAGAATTAAAGTAGAAAGAAGAAAGACACAATACAGAGATCACAACTTTATGTACCCCTTCTTAAATCTTTCTTTAAGCAAGTGCAAAAGTCTATGAAAAAGCACAAAAAGTGAGAAAGAAAGATCAAAAATATTACATCTCATAAAAGCAAATATCTGTGTGTATATAAGATTATAAAATAGAGAAGTGTTAATTCAATAAAGCGAAGTGACAGATAAGCTTAACTATTTTAGCATAAATTTCTTATATGTGGGCACATAAAAGAACAATGTACCTGAGTAATTATATGACAACATATTAGAAAAAATAGCTGCTCAACTGACAAAGAATTAGTTGAATTATTAATGTGAGGGCAGACTGGAAGTTGAGGTGAGAAAAAGAACAGCAATTCTATACCCTCCCCACCCCCCTTATATCGGCAAATGTTGCTTTAGAGATACATTATGCTAATATTATTTTGAGTTTGGGATTGTCTGAAGGAGCTCATTGGAAAAGTAAGTTGAGTTCAGGCTTGGGATATGTTTTATTCATGGCCGTATATACACATAAAAAGCAAAACATGATAGATATTTTTCTGTTAAAGTTCAATTTTTTTATTATAAGATCATTAACTACACTAAGCAAATGAGAGTCATGCTTGAAATAATTAGCAATGATTTTATTCTTAATGTGTAGTCTCCATGGTGTCATTCATCTCAAAAGTCATCAAGTATGGATATTAGATAGCAAAATGCAGGTTCTGTTAAGTCTGTCATTAATAGAACTAATTATATAATTCATATTTGAATAAAATAATATGAATTTATATTTATTTTTAAAGTATACAATATCCATTAATGCCAAAGTGAGGACATTACTGATTTCAAGCTTGTCTAAACACAAGTATATGTTTATGTTTACTCTTTTTTATTATAATTTGGTAAATTAAAAGTTCATCCTGTCTTGATCTTCTAGAAATAAATTCATTTTTTCTTTATTCCTCCCCTAAATCCTCATATTTAGAATCTAGAGAATGTTAATTCTGATCAATGTAATATTTCCATGTGTGTATGTGAGAGAGAGAGAAAATGTTGGTTTGCTCCTTACTTGTTATCTGTTCTCTCTCTCTCTGTATTTGCTTGGGTTTCTGTGTAAGGATCACATAGATCTTCTTATTTTAAAATAGGATTTTAACAACTATGAAAATCACTATTTTTGTTCCTTATTCATTAAGGATAAATATAAATATAAATGCATAACATAAATAAATATAAATTGTGCTATACAAAGCACCAAACACGATGGGGGAAAAATGCAGATGCTGCCATTAGGGTATTTACACTTTTATTAACTTTGAAGCCACCAATTGAAAAGGAAAATAAAATATTTTAAGGCCAGAGTTACAGAGTACCACCAAGTAGATCTTGGCCTATGCAACATTATTCAATTCAGTTGCATATTTGTGCTTTTAAAACCCAGTACTATGTAATTTTTGCAAAACAGAACCATGAAATTATTGGTTTTGTCCATTCAAATCATTCGTCATTGGTATGACTAACAGATTATAAATAAAACCTGAAATGTAAATTCAGTTATAGATAATATTACGTCTCTATAATGCTAATGAACCACAGGTTATAAAAATATCTGGTTACTATACTGTTTAATTAGTCTACACCATGCCATATAGGCTGACTTTATGATTTTTTATAACTAAATTTTCTAGATGATTTTTATTTGATCCATTAGAAGTTTTGGTATATCTATAGCAATTTACCTTCTTGGTTTTTAAAATAAGTCTCCAAAGTTGTAGAATATTTATTATTTCTTCTTATATTAGTTAAAGATTTATAGTTTAACCTGTGCATGTTTACATTTGTATGATTATAAGAGGTTTTTTTTTTTTTGTATTAGGTTCCTTAGTAATAGAAAACTATTTTCTAATGTTTGTATTATATAGCTAGCGTAAGATAAAAGGAAGAATTTATACTCAGGACCTCTGGCACCTGTTTTCAGTTGGGCACTGCTATAGTCTATTTACTGTAGCTCCTTATAGCTTACAACTTGCATTTGTTTATATGATGTCCATTTTTACATACTGTCTTTGTTTATATACTGTGATTTATATAGGCGACAAAACTTAAAATACTATTAAGACAAGGTATCTATAAAATAGTATTTCCTAAAGGAACTGGGAGAATTGCAAAGTTGTTCGTTGTTCTTTTCCACAATATGTATTGTGTGTGTGTAAATCATGTAGTACATATGTGGTTCTAATATGAATTTTTCTAAAAGTTGATATATTAATGAATTGTTGGTCCAAATCTCTTAGAAGAGTTTCAGAGGAATAATTCAGAACATGACTTTAATCAGGGACTTCTTAGTGGTCAGAAAATTAAACCACATTGTAGATGTTCACACATGTAAGAAAACTAAATAGGGATTATTTAATAGTGGATCACCATTATGAAGCTTACCTCTGAAATTAGCATTGACTTCCAACAGTTGCAACACAAGCAGAGATACTTGTCATGCAATGTCAAAAATGGAAAGAATTCTGTGTTTCCAACCAAGTATGTCAGGTGGATTTTCTTCCTCATGACTCTTTTTATTTCTGTCACAGCACGTCACCCAACCTGGAATCTCTCTCTCTCGCCCTGTTGCCCCTGTTTCTTCCTTGTGTGTGTAAAGACCACATATGTTTTATTCCTCTTACTAACTAGGAGACAAATATTTACTCAACAAATAAACACAGACTGTGTGATTTTTGTGAAATATTTACCAACAAGAATATTATTATATGGCAGATGCTTTTACTCTTCCGGAATTGATAGTTTTGAATAAATTATTTACTTCCAGAATTATGTTGCCACAAAAATCTGTATGAGATCATTTCTAGCGGTTCTTTCTTAGCAAATATATTTACATGTGAAAAAAAGCAAGCACTAAGAAGAAACGTTATATAAATAAAACTATTTTATTAAAAAAGTCATAAACAGAATTACATAAAAATGATTTGTTAATTTTTTCATTAAAGTTAACTGAATAGAAAGAAAATTGTTTCTAATTATAGTCTAACTTTTCAAATTTCAAACAAAATACAAGATGAGAATAATTTTTAACAGCAATATGTTTACCCCATTTTTCTTTTAACCATTGCATAATTTTATTTATTATTTTTTAGATTGGCCATTGCTTCAGTGTTTTCTACTTTTCAGAAATGTTGATAAATTCCTACTTTAATAACCAAAAAAGTGACACTTTCAAAGTCAACCAATAGATGGCGCTAAGCACAGCATCAGCTAAAACATTGAGTCGTCTGTTAAAAGGTTGAGCTTTGTTGAAATGGATTTAGTCAATTTTTAGTGAGTGTCGTAATAACCTCAGTGTAATGCATATCTTAAATGAGCAGTCGTAGAATGTGTTCTAAAACTCATCAAGTTTTATTGGGAACCTGATAGGTTTTATTTCTGGCTGTACAGGTACAGTGAATCATAAGGAGCAGCGTAGGAAAAAAAGCTCAGTGAGGATTCAACCTTGAATCTTTCTGTTCACTGGAAGTCCAATTAGGAATAAGAACCATATGTAAGATTTATATTGTGTCTTTCCTCCGTAAGACCTAAGGTGACATATACTGTACCTATTAAAGCAAACAATATCCTTTGAAAGGTTAACCATAACTCTGGACAAAAGGGTAAGGACCAAGAAACTTGTTTGCTTAAATTAGTCCAATGGGAAAAGGCCAGTTGGTAGTAAGAAATATTATTATGGGAGAAAGAAATAAACTAATGTGGTTTAATGAAGATTCAGGAAAGAATGTGGCATTTCAAATCAACAGAAACTGGGAAGGGGTTTCTAAATGCTGCTGTTCTATTAGCCTTGCCTTGGCCTGATTCACTGTCATCCTATAATATATATGTGAATCCAAGAGAATTTAAATGCCTTCCCAGGGAACATACTTAAAAATTGTGTGATTTTGCACAAAATTTTACCATTTTTTTGTTACATGGGAACATGTACTGTGGTAGTTGAGGCACCAATTTCAGGAATCATTGCTTAATTTTGAAGAATAGGTTGGTTCAATTTATAATATGGTAGACCAACTCAAAGTGAGATTTTATAATTTCAGTATTTTAAGTGCCTTATCCCTGAGCATATCTTGATATTTATTACCCCATAGAAAACACACACATACATTTCATTCACATACATTATATTTTCTTTCTGGGCCAGGAATTTTAAGGCAAAGGAACAAATTATGAAAAAATAATCTTCATATATCATTTCCTCAGAAAGCTTCATTCATCTCTAATGTCATCAATCATATCAGTATTCTATATTTTATTGATTCCTTTTTTTTTTGAAAGGGATTTTTAGATTGAAAGTTAGTATTGCTTTCCAAATCCTCAAAGTATGAGGATTAAGAAATTTGGCTTAATGGAAAATATAGCAAGTTTTAAGGTAGCCACAGCTTTCTCAGTTCTGGTGATGATGCTCAGCAATAAATGTAGAAATTAACGGTGGTTGAGAAGAAAATAAGAACTACTTTCTCTTTTGTCAATGCAAACTAATGAAACAAAATAACATTCTTCTAGCTTATCCTTTTTTTGCCCTGTCAAGAACAAGGTCCTTTTTCTTCTTGGTGCAGTTGCCCTGAAATATGTAAGTTTGGACCAAGAGGGAATTGGGGCACAGAAATGAAAAAGGGGAGCTATAACGTATGTCTTATGAGCATATTCTCTGCAGCTACATTACTTATAGCACAAATCCTGCTGCCAATGACTCTCTTGGCAAATTGCATGCATTCTCTGTGCTTTAGTTTTCTGTATTGTTAAAAAGAAATAATAACAGTACCTACTTCTTAGAGCTGTAGATTGTGATGCAATAATCTGTAACTCTAGATCCTATTATGTTCTTGATTTTTTTCCTCTATCAAGATCTTAATGTACAGAGAGCGTAATTTTGTACTTTATGGGACTTGGTTTTGTGCTGTGTTTGAAGGGACACTGTAAATAACACAGACCCTAGAAATTTATTAGAGGTTACAAAGTATAGAAAGGAGAAGGTTCTCTGAGTCTAGGGCAGTGCTTTGTTTAGATGTGCTGAAACTGATGTTGTTTTGTATTTTGTTCTTTTTAATTAACTGACTAACGCCTGCACGTTAATTTTTAGTTAATGTGGCCAGTATAGGCTTGAACTAGATAAACCGGTTTCAATCATGTCCCTCTCATTTGGCTGGGCAGAAACAGCGTAGGACTAAAATACTCACACATTTGAATTAAATACATTCAGGCTGACTACCAGGTACCACAGGATAGATTATTCTTTCTATAGCTCTAATTTGTACTTGGATTAACTAATTACCCCACCTGGTTCAGTGTTTAGAAAGTGGGTTGGTTTTACTCACCTAGTTTCTCCCTAGTGTTCACTGTAATAGCACTATCACTTTAAGGTACCATTCCATTATTGTCGTGAAACAAATCCTGTAAACAAAACATTACCAAACCTCACTCATTGGTTAACTTATGTAATTCTCAGATGAGGTTGGCACTGGTTCTTAAAGTTCCTTATAATGGAATTTGTCTCTTCCTGACATCATTGAGCATCTTACCAGGGGCTAGAGAAAAAAAAAAGGCAAGTGGGGCTAATTAGAAGACACCTCAACATGAGGTACACGCTTCTGTCACTAGAAGGCTAAATTACTGATAATTATAGAGGAAATGATACTGGTCTTTTGTGAGTTAATAAGTAATCATTATATTTACACAATCATATGCAAGAAGATTGGCAAGATAGTAAAATACATGTATACAGTCAATGATTATGAGATGTACTGGAAGCTGTGTATTAGCATTTCATTTAATCTATGAGTTCAGAAATAAATCAACAGTGTGTTTGTTTAAAAAGTTAAGGTTGTCTAGATCAATATGTGCAACAAAGAGTTAAAAGCAAAATCACAGAGACAGCACTTAAGACAGACCACTTTATTGGGGTCAAAGGATGCTCTGAAGAGATGAAGGAGTAAGCACCATGAAGAAAATTTTGTTTTATTTCCTGAGGTTAAGGGCAAGGGTCATTGCCCTAAAGCCTGAACTTTCTTACCCTGAAAGAAATTTTTCATATGGGGTTTAAGAAAAAAAAAAAGCATTCTTCCACCAAAGAGAGGAAATGAACCAAATGAGCTTGAAGAAACTCTTTTATAATAAGAACCATCTAGATTGAGTTGTGAACATGGCAAGGAGTTAATCAGGTTGAGGAAGTATTGTGCATCCCTCCAGGCAGAGAGAATCCTAAGGTAATAACAAACAGCGTAGCATATTCAGGGCATGGAAAACACGTGTATCTGGTTTGAACTGTTCCCCAAAAATAGTCTTTTGTCTAAACTTTTAATTTGAGATCCCAACTAACCAGGTAGTGTTTGTAATGGTAGGAACATCATCCTGGTGGACCACAAAGTTCACACTTAAGCAAGAGGACCAGTATCCACATCAGTTAATTTAATCACAACTCTACTTAAAGTAGTATAATAAGTAGGTAACAACGTCTTACAGAATTGTTATCCCAATCCAGATGATTACTTACATATGTTTTAGGGTTTTTTTTTTTTTTGAGGAGAATTAGCCCTGAGCTAACATCTGCCTCCAATCCTCCTCTTTTTGCTGAGAAAGATTGGCTCTGAGCTAACATCTGTGCCCATCTTCCTCTACTTTAGATGTGGGACACCTGCCACATCATGGCTTGATGAGCAGTGTGTAGGTCCGCCCCCAGGATCCAAACCAGCGAACCCTGGGCCACCAAAGCAGAGTGCATGGACTTAACCAGTGCACCACCAGGCTGGCCCCTACTTAAGTATAAGTATATAAGTATAAACATACCTAAAAGATGTTTTATGTTTTGAGTTAAGCACAGTTTTGCATATGATAATTGAAACAAAACAATACATGAAAAGACGTGCATGAGAAAACATCCGGTTGAAGCTAATGTACGTTTTTTTCTTGAAAATTCATTTTACAGGAAATAGAAGGAACAACAGAAGAGGGCGATAAAGTGAAAATATCTATAGTAGAGTTATGTAAAAAAACAATAATGATTAAATGGAAAAAAAGTATGTGTGGACCGAAGAGGGTCAAGCAGCTGGTTCAAAGACAAGGAAATGGAATTCAGTTTTGAAAAGTACACAGTAATAGACCTGAAAAAAAAAAGATCTGAGGCACATCAACTGGAAATATAATCTGCAAAACAGTAATGTCAAGTGAATGCCACTGTGCCTCACCATAAACGCACCTCTTGGCAGGCATCTGCAGGTATTTCCTTTTTTAAATTTTAAATTTACAGATAGGACATTAAAGTCATTGCAAATCAGAATGTATCTTTTCTGTGGCACAAACTAAACTACACAGGAGCAGAGGCACAGGGAAAGACAAGAACACTTAGGTGCAGAGAGAAAGCTTTCTGAGAATCCCATGTTAACACTGAGGTATGGTCCTAAATAGTTACATTTAATTTGAAACAAAGTTTGACTCATAAAAAAAGCAAAGCAAATCCTTTGATGAATTACTCCTAAATAAATGTGGCTGTATGGAAATTTGAGTATGCAAAGTCTTTGAATGATTTGGTTGAGTTCTATTAGTGCTATTAGCAGCGTAGAGAACTTGCTTATAATTTATGTAGGATGATCATTTGCTGCAAGTGTATAGGGCCAGCCCCAGTTTATGCCTGATGTTCTGACCTAATCATTAACAGGTTCCTCTTTCACCACAAAACCTTCCAGTTGTCTGGTCTGATATGTGTGTGCAAGTATATATGTAAGGTGTGTGCGTGTGTGTTTGTGTGCATGTATATGTTTAATCTTCATTTTTTTGAGGAGGAGGATTATCCCTGAGCTAACATCTGCCACCGACACTCCTCTTTTTGCTGAGCTAACATCTGTGCCCATCTTCCTCTATTTTATATGTGGGATGTCACCTCAGCATGGCTTGATGAGTGCTGCATAGGTCCGCACCCAGGATCCAAACAGCAAATCCTGGGCCGCTGAAGTGGAGCCCATGACCTTAACTGCTACTCCATTGCGCCGGCCCAAATCCTCATGTATTTTTGAGGAGAGGAGGGAGTTTTATTTTAATTTTATGGGCTCCTTTCCCCCTTTGTATGGTGATCTAATTGCATTGGTTAGAAGCGGCCGCCCAGTTCTTTAGGATATGCTCTCCCGCCAAGTCTGACTCTGTTTAGACACTGTTGATGGACAAGCATGACTGTTTGAACCAAAATGGGAACATTAAATAAACATCACAGCCCTCACTAACAACATGGTGACTTTGCTGTCAAGTGTAGAATCCTCCTTTCAAGAAAAACCTTGTGACTATTCTGTATGGCTTGTGTGGAAACTTCTGTGAATCTCATATTTTAGTAAAATATTTTTTGTTATTCTAAAAAAAAAGCTTGAATTCGGCAATAGTATTCTTCTGATGTCCTTGCTTTTTCGTCTTTCCTCTCCAACTCGTTTAAAGAGTAATTTCAAACCTAGAGGGGTGAAAGGTAATGAATGAGCAGCCACGTGATAATCAATGACCTCTCAGCCCTGTGAATTTGTATTTCCTGTGTTTCTCTAATACTATAGTTTCTTGAAAATGTATTCAATAATCTACATTCTACCTAATTTCCTAGAGCATATGAGCAGCAAATACTACATAAAAGTTTCTTTCGTAGCTACAAACCACATTTCTCCATTTAGCTCTTTCTCTCTTACTGTCCCCTGTTCTTCAATTTTCAATAAATTTTGATCAGTGGCTCACAGACCCCTGACAGCTTGTAAATTGCTTGAAAATACCCTGTGCTATATATGAACTCCAAATGTGAATACTAAGCAATGCTGTTTCTAGAGTGCCTTTAAAACTCTAATAGTCAGCATCCAGATGTGTTAATAATCATGTAAGGTGCTTATTGATTTATAGAAACTTAAATAAATATGGAGCACTCTCTGAATTAAAAAAAGAGGCCCTGGGAATACTTGACTTTCTCATGTGGTGTTTAATAATGGTTGAATAGGTAAGCTGCATAGTAAGTTCTCTGGAGTTCTCAGGCAGGCCTATGAAAATATGCTTAGCATACTGAAAGAAATCACCTTGTAAGATATTACAGTCAAACTCCCAATCCATATGTGCTTCTATATTTTCACACATTTTAGCATAATTCTAGGTTGTTTAACTACTAGTCTCAACAAACACAAATTCTATAACAAGAAAAATTCTACGTCTAGGTCACTGCATTTTCAAAGAAGGTTAAAGAAATCGTTTATTGGCAATATTAATAAAGGACAAACTATCATTGTTTTATCTGAGGTAGCAGCAATTTTGCCAATAATAAAGAAACTGGGCAACTTCATGTAGTGAAGACATTATTTATATGCAAATGATCTAAAGATGGAAAGCTCAAAAGGGAATAGTAATCTAACTTTTGAAAAATTTCTACATCTATTGTCTAGGAATTGCCGAGGTTTAGTTGTGTCTCAAGAATTAGACCTGTGGAAAATATCCATAACATTGCATTTATCTCCACCTATGCAGTACCCTGCAGTGATGTTCCCCTGGGCCCGCCCTTGTGTCCACTGTGAGCTTAGTCCTTTGCGCCCTATCCCTAGAGGTGACCTGTGTGTATACTGCTCAGTGACAATAGGAGAAGGAAATCAGAAACCCAAAGCACTTCAATGCAGCAAACCCAGCAACAGACAGAGGACATCTGTGCAAGGAATGGAGTGCGCAGTAAAGTTGATTCTTAATTTTAGAAGAGGAAATGAAGGCATAAGATCCTTTTGTCAGGCCTTAAAATTATTTAAAAGTGGCATTAGAGGCTATTATTGGATTCTTTTTTATATGGCGTCAGCGTATGCCCTGCAAGGAGGAAGGGGAAAGTGTAACATCTGTTAAGAAACCCATTCATGGGGCTGGCCCCATGGCCGAGTGGTTAAGTCCGCACTCACCACTGCAGGCGGCCCAGTGTTTTGTTGGTTCGAATCCTGGGCGGGGACATGGCACTGCTCATCAAACCACACTGAGGCAGTGTCCCACATGCCCCACCTACAAGGACCCACAACGAAGAATATACAGCTATGTACTGGGGGGCTTTGGGGAGAAAAAGGAAAAAAAATAAAATCTTTAGGAAACACATTCATTTGTTTAATCCTCTCACCAAGAATTTAATGACTATACACTTTATGTAAAAGACAACCTCGTTATTAGGCTATAATGTGAACGCCAGCCCTGTATTAGGATTATCCAAATCAACCTTTATGTCTTTAAAGTCACAATCTATATATGAACTACATTTTACATGTACTGAACATATCGGCTCCAAATATACTCAGAAAATCTCTTGTAAATATATTAAGCCTTGGAAATACAGATTTTTTTTAAAAAAGATGCACTTTTATGACACTGTAGTACATATAATAACACACTGAGAAAGTCTCTTTGCTTAGGTGGGAACTATATTCATAATCTCATAATTTTTATTGTGTAAACATTGACAATATAATAATTTACATATATGTGGATACTAATAAGGCGGTCTTAAGAGGAAAGATCATAAATAATAAGAACAAAAAGAGCATCAGTAATAACAATGTGATATTTATTAGGCAATTTCTCTGTACCAGATACTGGACTAAGCAGTGTATAGGCCTTATTTCATTTAAACATTAGATTAGCCTTTGATATAAGTATTATTATAATTTTCATAGTATGGATAAATATTTTAAAATGAAGCTAAAAACAGCTATGTAATTTGGCCAGGGTTATAAGCCATGAAATGGTAGAACCGTGTATTCTGACTCAGTGCTCATACTCTAAATGTGAGGTCAGCAAACATTTTGTGTAGAGGGCTAGGTAGTAAATATTTTAAGCATTATGGACTGTATGGTCTCTTCAAAAGGTACTCAACTCTGCCATACTCAACTCTAACTCTTGGTTAGGTTTAGGTTTAGGGTTAAGATTCGGGTTAGGGTTAACTCTGAATCAACTCTGAAAATTGATATGGACAATATGTAAATTAATGGGGCTGCCTGGATGTGTTCCAATAAAAAATTCTTTGTAAAATTATGCAATCAATTTGGCCTGGGGGCCACGGTTTGCTAACCTCTCATAAATCACCGTGGCATATGGATTCCATTCTGTACTATACTGAGAAAATTTCTTAAACTAGGTCATCAGGGACTCCACAACTTGAACTAGTAGTTAATTTACTTAAAACTATGTCATAGTTATTTTAAAAGTTAATTTCAATTAAAATTCTTTTATACAATGATTTTTATTTTATATGGTTCAAAGTGCTAGGATAGTAGGATTAATGTATCGTATAAACTAGACTCAGGGATCCTAAACTGTTGTATATGTTACCAAGATTTTGTTTCTACTCCAAGTCTATGAAATTTTTATTACAATTAGTTTAATATTTGTTTAAAAATTGCTTTAGAATTAAACATTTGAGGAATAATAAAACCTACTTTTATTTCTTTAGCTTTGTGTAAAGGGAACCGAGGATTATTCCTTAAGGAATTTTAAGTGTGAAGTCAAAGCCTATTGCATCATTGGGTAGCACAACATCAAAAATCAAGCGCATATGTAATTACTCTGTATTGTTGCTGCTATAATTATCTACATTATGCCTGACAAGATCAAACTGAGCTACAAAGAAAATAAGAGAGCTACTAAAAACAATTGCATATTTAAGAGCATCTTTTTGTCATAGCAAATTCTACCAGCACACAGTATTTTAAAAATTGCAAATCAGGCCAAGAAGAAAATAGAACTTGGAGACCACAGATAAATAAAATTGTGTGTAAGAAGGAAGAAACAAAATACACCCTGGATGTTTGACTCCAAAACATCTTGTAAAGTGGTTTCCAAGTGAGGAATCTAAAGCTCCTGTGTCTTAAAATGTTCGTGCTTGCCACGGCACAATCTGAGAAGGCAACCAAGTGTTGTCTTGTCAAACGACAAACGCGATAGAGCGCATCTGACCTCAGTCACATTAATATTTAGAAAGGTGAGAATGTGATCTATTAGAACAGTTATCTTTTTATTGGTTTTCTTTTTATCTAAAACATGAACCATAAGCCTGGTTCCCTGACAGATGAAAGTGGATATGGCAGATTGTGAGCTGCCTTTTACCTAGGAAGTGAAATGTACCTTCTCGTCACATTCATTGGTCCGATCAGTTTGTGGGATTATCCCTGACTTCAAAGGATATGTTTGCAATCTTGCCATATGCCTGAAAACTGAGGCTCAGAACTCTTTAGTAAATGATCCTAATGGTTACCAGCATGAAACCTATCTTCACTGAATAGTCTACTGTGTGCAAGCAGGGTAGTCAGAGCTGTAAAATTTTAAAACATGATGAATGCAGCACACGCTCTTCCAACAGAGAAACTTTAGAAGAGTAAGCGAAATGAGCAGTACATAAAGTCATGATGGAAGCTAAGATGTGATAACATGGAAGCGTATTTAATGCTGTGTGTGCGTGAGGAAGAGTAGCCCCCTCAAAATCTCAGGGAAAACTTCATGAAAGATTTGTCTTCTGAGATGATTTTAAAACTATATGTAGGAATTCAACATGTGATATTTGAAAGGGAAGAGGCCTTTTCAAGATCTGGCCTGGAAAAGAGAGGTAGCAAATAGCTGATTTGGGCTGGAAAGTGTGGTGAAGGAGATAATGGCCATGAGCTTGTGGCCACATACCATACATAAATGACAATAATCATCATGCATGTGTCTTTCGTTTTCATGTATCATCAAGTATATTATCTTACATCATGATGTCGTTCAGGAAAATAAAGTCATTTTTTAAAGTAAAGGCTTCCAGCTCATTCAGATATGTATCAGTGTCTGGTATTAATAGATGTGTGACATTAGGCTAGTTATATATCTGCTCTGAGCTTTATATTTCTCACTCGAGTGCTGGAAATATTAAAATACTTTGCTCATGGAGGTTTGGGAGGACTGTGTAAAATATAAAATGCTTTTACTGTGCCTTCCATGTAATAAGCACTTCATAAATGGTAACTATCATCATTAATGCCAGGAGAAATATACACTTTGTTACCATTTATATTAATGTGCACTGCTTAATTTAAATATTGTCTAAATGACCAAATTTACTCAGTTCATTATAAAAAAGTTAATCTCATATTGAAGTTTTATAATACTGTCTAAAAAATATTTTTCCCTCACTATCCCACTCTCTCTTTCTCTCTCTCCTTCTCTTTATTTGAGTGAATGGGAGGATGGCAAGATTTGCATTTAACAGTTTTGTAATGGTAGATTAAAATATGAGACATTCATTGCACTAATTCAATTTTATTTTGTTTAAAAAAATAAAATCAGCCAGTGAAGCACAATAAATCATATCTATCTATACACATACAAAGGTAATTTTATGGGTAAGTTAGAGTCTCTCCTTTTTCATTGCATTTGGTTGGTTATATTGGACTGCTAATATTCCCAATTCTATATCACTGCAGGACCACACTGGGTGGTGGTGCCTGCTCATTTCCACTTAGTTCTAAAAACTGCAGAGACAGTCTGCAGAGAGCTCCAGTCATTGCATGCTACCCTGAAGAGCTGGCTTACTGGAGACTAACTTGAGGGTCAGAGAGCAAAACATGTCAGATGGTAAACTGACATTTACGGGTTCAACTCGATGCACTTCCTGATTGAATTGTACTAAAAAAAAGCCAATAAAGCTTTATTAATGCTAATATATAGTCTGTGGATCCTAAGTGTTAAGTAACTTTCCTAATTTCACGCAGTAACCAGCAATATTTTCCTGCTTTCAAAATATCTTTCCATCAAACTCTTACTTGAACATAATACTAATTGTCTTAACAGATTCTTTTTAATTAAAATGGAACATAGAACACCAGAAACAACGTAAAACGCTAGGTAGTTTTTGTTCTTTCAAGGCTGGGTGTGAACCAGTAGATCCAATCTACTTACTCACATACTGATGAAAAAAATGTGGCTCCTTGGTAGGAGCATTTTGTGTGCAGCTTGGGTCGGCAGAGAGCAGAAATATATGCTGTCGATCATGAGATACATACTTTAAAGTTTCTCTTAAAGGAGTTGTAGTTTTGACTTTGATAACACTGAATGTCTATGACCTTGTGCTTCTCCAATCCTATCCACTTGGGTACCATCCATTTGTTGGTCAATAAACATGAACCTGGAGAAATTGAAATAGTAACTTAAGCTATTTTACTTTACTCCAACCCTTGCCGTGATTCCCCATTTCATTGTAATATATACACAGGTTTAGACTCCTTTACCTTGAACTAGACTTGAGAATAGATGTCTAGTTCTGTAGAAGCAAATTTTTCTTGCTTCTGATCTTTTCTGGTTGCTATCCTGCTCCTATCCCCAGCCCCCTAAGTTGAAAACCTATACCAGTGATAGAAAAATCAGACAATGATCCTGCTTGTGTTTACACAATACCTTCACCCCAAGACACATAAAGAAATAATCTGATGGAGGCTTTTCCTTTCTAACTATCCTCTCTAGATGGCATATTGCTTGTTTTCTTCTTAAAACATACACACACACACACTGAAGAAGAAAATCAAGTGTAATATGTTTAGAAAACAGCCAATTGTCAGTTTAAGATGTCATAGATCTGTAAAGATCAGACTGTAATGAATCCTATAAATATCTCATTGGCTAATCTCTGGCATCCCCTGGAGCACAGCGCTTTCCTTGCTGATACCTAGGGATTGTTGTGTATTACCTACTATGGTATAAATTTTTGAAAGAATGATGGAAAGTTCTACAAAAGACTTTGATCAATATTCATGAGTGTTTTATTTATAGACTGACTACATGATTTCAACACAATGACTGTTAGGATGTGGCTAACTTCAGATCATTAACTTATATTTTGTTCAACAGTTTCCCTCTCCTCTGATCTAAACTTAAACATTTTAAATGATTGACTTCAAAGAAACTTCCCTCCTTTTTTCCCCTGTACCTCCACTTTCATATGTCTGTGCATATGTGTGTAGGTATATAGATTAGATATACATATGTCAATATAGATATTTAATCTTCACATAACAAGGGAGAAATCTGAAAAAAATAGCATTAGTGTCACATTATAAGTTTTTTTAAAAACGGTGGACAAAGTTAAAATGACAGATAAACCTTAACCTGATTATAAACATAATTTTTAATTTTTTCCCAGTATTGGCTAGAATCCTTATTCAGCTAAACATACAGATAGGGTTGTAAACGTCCATGACATTTAAAGTACTAAAGATGAAACTAGTTTAAATTCCAAAGGCATATTCTGAGTTCAATTTTAAACCTCGGGAAGCTGCCATTGTAAATTTTCTATTGGAGAAAGTTTGCTCACTAAGACATCTGTTAAAATGGTGAGGAAAATTTAGAAGTAATTTAGAATTTTCCAAATAGAGCCTCCTTTTGGCTTTCTTCTCAGCAAATGTTGCCACAAAACACACTGGGAAAACACTGCCCCAAGTGTTCCAATACACAAAGGCTAACAGTCTACAAAGTTTTGCAATTCCTTTTGGATGGCAGATGCCACCCAGATAAATTAAATGGCTGCATTATGGAAGATTGCCTTAGTCCATTAGGGATGATATAACAATATACTACAGATTAGTGGCTTATAAACAACAGAAATTTGTTTCTCACAGTCCTAGAGGCTGGGAAGTCCAAGATCAAGGTGGGACATATTCAGTATCTGGTGAGAGCTACATTCATAGTTCATAGACAGCTAACTCCTTGCTGTGTCCCCTCATGGTGGAAGAGGTGAAGGAGTTCTCTGGAGTCCCTTTTATAAGGGCACTAATTCCATTCATGAGGGCTTCACCCTCATGACCTAATCACCTCCCAAGGGTCCCACCTCCAAATACCATCACATTGGGGATTAGGTTTCAACATATGATTTTTGAGGGGGCACACTTTCAGTCTATAGCACAGACCTCCTGGTAGGTGCTTTGAGAGATAGAAAGATTTCTTCTAGTGCTTCAGTGTATCGTATAGCAAATAGTTTGCAGTACTGGACTCAGAAGCGTTAGATTTAAGGTCTCAATCTGCAACTAACTACCTTTGAAATCTTGCAAAAGTCTCTTAACTTCTTTGATTCCTGGTATTCTCTTTGGCACATTTTTTCATATGTGAGGGGATGGTTGCCTTATGCTCACTTCTTTTCTTTCTCCATCATCTCTTCATCAAAATACACAATCTGGGGCTGACCCCACGGCATAGTGGTTGGGTTCACCTGCTTCACTTTGGCTGCCTGGGGTTTGCCAGTTTGGAACCAAGGCACAGACCTACACACCACTCTTCTAGCCATGCTGTGGCAGTATCCCACATACAAAATAGGGGAAGATTGGTACGGATGTTAGCTCAGTGACAATCTTCTTCAAGAAAAAAGAAGAAGATTGGCAACAGATGTTAGCTCAGGGCCAATCTTCCTCATAAAAAAAAAAGATACACAATCCTTTCTTGGGGAAGAGAAATGAGAAACTTGGCATGTGAAACCCATCCCCAATTTTCTCATTTCTCTTGAGGATGGAATAAAAGCAGAGAACATATGTTCTGCTCTGCTTTCTGCCTTGTATGGAATGTCTGTATCCCCTGGCATGGGAAAGTTTGACTAATTCTAGGGTTCAATTTTATGAAAGATAATGGTGCACAGATATGAGCCTTATACTTCAAGATCAGATTGGTCACTATAAAGCTGTTGTTTTCTAGTCTTCATCTGCTGATGCCCTGAGTCTCTCAATCAGCATGGAACTTGGAAAGGGTAAAGGCTGCTATTTATGAGAGCAGGTCTAACACTCCGAGCTGGTGATAAATACAGTAGCAGTTACTTTTTGAAGTTATTATAAATATTGAAATCTATAATGAGATAATGAGATAATGTACATTAAAAACACATTTATAATATGAAGCACTAAAAACTTACCAAAAAATTTGTCAGAATTATAATAAATTTTCAGTTTAGTAGTATGGGATGCCTTCCTGTGGAGATTTATAGACAGCTAAAAATAACTTATTCTCCTTTCACTGGAAAGTGAAGTATGTTTCCCCTCTCCTTGAATTTAGGCTTATCTGTGAGCACTCAATCAATAGAGAATGATGGAAATAAGGTTATGGCAGTTCCAGGTGAGAATTTAAGAAGACAATTCGGTCTCAGGGGTCCCTAATCCAGCATGTAAGGAAAGGGAATATCCTGCGAAGAGACGATGTGGAGACTCCGCTGAGACTACGTGGGTGCTGTGGAGAGCAGAGCCCAGTCTTCCAGCCATCTCTAGCATCATGCCGGGCATACGCAGGAGCAGGCTGTCTTGGACCTTCCAGCCCTGCCCTCTGAAGTCCATCATGTGGCTCAAGTTGACACAGAATTTCCCAGTAAAATATCACCTGGATTCTGGACCCACAAAATCATAAAATCTAATAATTCTTTTTTTAAGCCGCAAAGTTTTAGGGTAGCATGTTACATTGTCATGGAGGATCAGGACATCTCTACAACAAATAGGCAAAATGGAAGAATATGTGGATAATTAATATGTGTCTGAAGAGACAAGAAATGCTTTAACAATTTAAAGGAGAGTCTTGTCTCCAGAAAGTATCTGGTGAGACATCAAGAATGTATTAGAGAGGCCGGCCAGGTGGCGCAGCAGTTAAGTGTGCATGTTCTGCTTCGGAGGCCAGGGGTTCCCAGTTTGGATCCCGGGTGTGGACATGGCACTGCTTGGCAAACCATGTAGGTGTCCCACATATAAAGTAGAGAAAGATGGGCATGGATGTTAGCTCAGGGCCATTCTTCCTCAGCAAAAAGAGGAGGATTGGCAGCAGTTAGCTCAGGGCTAATCTTCCTCAAAAAAAAAAAATTTAATTTAAAAAAATTAAAAAAATAAGAAAAAAAGAATGTATTAGAATAATATGATGGTGTACTTTGTAAAATCAGAAAATTTGTAAGATTAGAAAATGGAAAAATAAGCAAACTAGCATAATCCAGTTATATAAAGAAAAGATTTTATTGTATATTCTTTCAGGTTTTCTATCTATGTAGACAATCTGGGGATTTTCTCACATTCTGTTTGGTAAGTTTTTTATTTTACTTTTTCTTTTGTAATATAAATAAGCATTTTTATTAGTGCTCATGTTATCAAGAGACACTTTATGAATTTAAATTTCAAGCAATTTCTAATGGTTGTTTAATTTTCCATTATGTGAATATATGAAAAATGTGTGTTTTGGTGAAAAATGCTATTCTAAGCAAGCAATGACAATGCCATAATTAATTCTCCCTTAAGCTGCGTGTATAAATTGGGACCGTATGACAGAAATGATATTCGATAACATTTATCAAGCATCTATAATGTGTATAACCCTGTGATAAGTAATTTAAATCCACTCTTTCACTTATTCCTCACAAGAAAAAGCAAGCGTATAGCATTATTTCCTTATTTTATAGAGAAGGAAAATAAGGACCAGAGAGATCATTCACTCAGCGAGGATTTTAACTAAGGATGGAAGCACAATCATATTTGACAACATCAGGGAAGAGAAAAATATGCTTGGGAGATAATAAGGGAAGAAATTTGAGTAAATAGTGGATTTCATGAAGGTGGGAATTGAGGCTAAAGAATTAGTTTTTGGCCAAACTATAAAGTCCTTTAAATATCAGGTTAAGGGAGCAAGGTAATAGCATTTGATGCTGAAACTGTCTTCTCAAAGATAAAATTTTGATGCCCTTGTGGATGGATAATCTCCAGGGTTTAAATTGGAGAAATACTCTATGTCCTTCCCTATGTGAGAGAAGCACAGCTGAGTCTCCCCATTGTGTTCTCTCAATTGTCTGGGTGCACCAATGAAGAACTTGCCTTGGGATGACATATAGGACAGAAATCCACAGCAAATAGTAATGAGTAATTTCCATAGCCTATAAGGTCATTTGCTGACATTCAGTGATATATGTCTTAAAATAAAGGCCTAGTGTTATGCGTTCTTTGATATTTAGAGAGAGGCAGGAGGACCTGGAAAAGCCTAGCCACAAGTTTCCCTCCTAGGTTTGCTCCCTCAGATAAAGTCCCCTAGCCAAACAACCTTCCTTGTCATGGGGACCAGGCATAGTTCATGCTTATCTCTGAGGAGTGGGCCTCAGTTCCCTGCCCACCCATGGAATTATTCAAACAAGCTAATCGTATCCTCCCTTAGGGAGGTCCCCTACTCTTGATACTACAAAGTCAGCCTTTGGTTGTTCACTTTGTTCCTGGGTGCAAGCCCAATGGGGCCTTTTGTGGCATGTAGTGTCCTCCTTCCATGGGCTGTGAGTATACATGACAAGTAAACTGCTCTCAGTCTCATCTGTCCAGTATCAATGTCACGTGTTGAGCTATTCCCATAACCACAGGACAGGAATCCTTCTCTCACCAATTGGGTGAATAAGAGATCAACATTTCCATAGGCACTTGGTGGCAACAGGAAGCATCTAGGAATGGCTGAAAGCAACCAGTCAACATGTACCTATTTCTCTACAAACACAGAAATATAAAACAAATTCTGTCGTTGCAAAGGAGTTTTCAGTCTATTTAGGAAAATGTGAAATATAATTAGATAAACAGGGAAGCTAACAAGTTATCACTCTGCAAAATTCCAAATATATGACCATATGTTGTAGCAACTAGAAAGCTAGATTTCAATTATTTTACAAAAATAATTATATAGAAAATTATAGAACCTTCTTTGAAATTATTGGAAGCTATCTTTTAGAAGCAATTCTCTCCTGAAACTGAGTGGCTTAGTTAAACAACATCAATAAGAAAAAGGAGACTGCAATAAGAAGTATCTGCATTAGCAAGGAAAACAGAAAATGCAAATAATGATCAATTGGCCACATATTATATGTTATTATTAGCTCCAAGCTGTGCTATACATAAGGAATTAAAATATGTAAGAGTAAATTCGTCTGTGTTAAAACTTAATTATTTTTATTTCTTATTGAGCAATAAGCTAAAAAAAAATCATTATAATCCTGAAAGACTCCTTTAGCCAATGAGCAAATAGAAGCTTCAGTTTCAAGAACCACTAACTTTCATCCTAAACTTGTCCCCATTTTCCTGTGGGCTATGATAGTCTTCTTCTACTTAGAGTACTTTAAAGCAGAGTTCTGTACTTGGACTAATATGAAATGTTTATTTTAGGTTACATTAGATGTCTATGTTGTCACCTCTGTACTTCTAGACACTAAGATCTTTTTGAATGGGCGTTTGTTTAAAGGTCCATGTCATCCGATCAAGGGTCCTTGCCATGTAAAGCCATTCAGTCTCCCTATGACAATTATAAACGATACTCTAAAACGTATTCTCTTAATTCATGAAGTTTCCTCGACTTTGGACATTGTCTGTATCAACTCTGATTATCAATGCCCTATCTATGTTTTTGATTAGGGGCGTGTTTACCATCACTTGAAAAACCTTTCCTAATCATACCAACCAGATATAGTTTCTGCCTTCTCTGAAATTCTACGGGCTTTACTGTTTTCTCTATCCTCATGGAAGTTACATTTTATATCTTTTAATCTCATATTTATTTGGGTGGATAGTCTCTAACTTAACACAATTGTAAATTTCTTGAATTCAGAGACTATACTGTGCATCATTTTATAACATATTTCCATATTTGTTCATTAATTCATTAACCCAATCAACAAACATTTACTCAATTTCTAGATTTTGGCTTGGTGTTTGGAATATAGTGGTAAAAAATAAGGACAGGATCTCTTTTATTATGGAGCATTCTGTTTAGTAGTGACCAAAAATATAAAATAAAATAAAATAGTATACAAATATGTATTTAACTACAATTGTGATAAGTGCCAGAAAAATTCTCTCCTCTCCCTCTTTCCACCCCGTCCATATGTATCAATTTATTTATATGAATTAATAAACAGAATAATGCATGAAGGATGAATTAATTAGCAAATGAAAAGCTAATAATGGATTAAATGTGTCACATAAAATTCCAAAGTAGTTATCCTGTTTTTATATTAGTGCCATAAAAAAATTACCACAGCTTAAAATAACACAATTTATCTCATAGTTTTGTGGGTCAGAAATGCAGTGGGCTCTGTTGGGTTATCTGCTCTGGGTATCACAAGGCCAAAGTCAACATACCGTTCTTTTCTGGAAGCTCTAGGGAAGAATCTGTTTCCTTGCTCATCCAGGTTGTGGGCTGCATTCAATGGCATACCATTGTTGTGGGCTGAGCTTACTGGTTCCATGTTGGAAGTCATTCTCAACATCAAGAGGTCTCCTTCATTCCTTGGCTTGTTGCCCTTTTCTTTCATCTTCAAAGCCAGGATCAAGTAGTTCTCAGGCTTCCAATCTCTCTGAACTCCCTTTCTGCTTCATCTCTCTTGCTGCTGCCCTCTTCTGCCACGTTTCTCAAACTCACTCCTTTGCCTTCCTCTTTCCTGCTTTTAATGACTCATCTGATTACCTGGGCTCATCTGGATAATCCAGGATAATATGACTATTTTAAGGTCAGCCCTTTAGCAACCTTTATCTACCTGCAAATGCCTTCACAATCCTAACTCTATTAGTGTTTTCTTCAATAATCTAGGGAAGAGGACACCTTTAGAATTCTGTTGACTATACTGGGCTCTTTTAGTTTTACCAAAACCTGTGGTTAATGAGAATAGTGGAATAGACTATTATATTACATATCCAAATCATAAATTCAAAAAAGTAATGCAGGCAACTGAATTTTTTTACAAAATTCACATTTTATCTGAGCATTTTTCATATCTCCTAAAAGAATTCTATTTTGAGTTAATGCAAAAATAATATGAAGTCTTGATTATGGCTTATTAAAGACCAGGTCCTCTGTTGGTGCTGGAAGATTTTAATCATTGCAATAAATATATTATTACTCTTCTGCTGCAAGAACTGGGTCAGATATTACAGAAGCAACAGGATTTCCTTTAATTTTGACTATTATAGTGGTATTAATTAGCTTAAAATTTTACACTGAAAAAACCAGAAATTACAAATGAACACATGCATATTTCTGGCTTTCTCCCACCTCCTCTTCCTACATTTTCAGTAATCTGCTGTCACACAGGTAAGTTTTTCTTGCCTGGTTTCCATGGCACATGTTCAAACTCAGCAATGCAGTTCATTTCCAAGAGTATGGTTTCCAAGGTAACCAGATGGGAAACAAAACTGAAAGTCTTCCCCAACATCATCAACATGTTCAATTTCTCTAGGAGATGAACATCTTAGTTCTATAATTTTGGCAAGAGTTTTAAAGAAAAGACACAGATGAAGATAGAACCTTTACCGATGTACTTTAAGTTGTTTAAGATAAAGGCTTAATTTAAAAGTTAGTTGTTTAACATCTCCAAATATCCATGAGGCTGATGAAATAAAAGTATTCATGTTAATCGTGTTAGTCTTGATTCTGTTTTTATTTGATGCAATGAAATTTTGAAGGACATGAATAAAAACAAACACATATTCAGGCTTCCATTTATAAACTGAGGATAGAAATATAGTTAATAATCATCATACAATGAGAAAATTCTGTATATAATTTAAATAAATTTCAGATAAATACTTTGAAATGTATAAAATATAGTTTACATGTAACACATATAATCCCCAAATTAGCTAGTCATTGGGACTGGTTAATAAATCTCTAATGTTTTCTGAGCTAGGTTCAGTATTAATAGAATATGAATAGAGAAGACATATACAGATTTCATAACTTCCTTTAAAGGATTTTATTTACCATCTACTTTCTGTCTTTCTTACTTAGAAAATGCCAGAATGCAGAAATATCTTGATTCATATTTTACCACATTGACAAATGTAGTAATATCAAGGAAAACTGTGTCATGGATGATTTTGTGGGTAGAGATACTCTGGGCCCCATGTCTGTACTAGACTGTTATGTGAGAGAAAAATTACTTCTATTAGCTTTAGCCCTTGTACTTTGGGGTACCTTTTGCTGTAGCATAACAGTTTGTATCTTAAGTAATAAAGAGACTGATGGCTGAAAATGAAATGTTTCCCGGAAATAGTAAAAGTAAATTTTCTGGAAAGCTGATGATTTCTTATGTCATGCCAGAGACATAAGGAAATTATTTACTGTATTTTAGGAAATGAACCTCTGAACCTATAGTTCTTGAGAAAATGGTTGGAAAAAATCAGATGTTAGTTTAGGTTGTGTTTGCTACTTGTAGCAACACTATGCACAAGAGAGGAAAACAGGCAATATTAGACAAAATGCAAGCCTGAAGACAGATTGTTCTGCAATGGTACACTCTTGCTCATAGAGGCTCCCAATTTAAATTGCTTGAAGTATTAGTGATTTGTAAGCCCTCAGGCTAAGAAAAACAGTTTTTGTACCACATGTCAAAGTAAATAAGTCCCTTACACTTCTCAAGCATCTCCCATTAAGAGGTCTAAACAGGTCTTGCAGACTCTGCCACCCAGGAGCTGACCGTGCTGCCCAGCCACGGTCAACCTCACCATGTTTCACATCACCAACAAGGAGCCCTTGGGCTGCATCTTCTTCAAGCTGTTTGCAGAAAAGTTCCAAAGACAGCAGAAAACTTTCGTACTCTGAGCAGTGAGGAGAAAGGATTTGGTTATAAAGTTTCCTGCCTTAACAGAATTATTCCAGGATTTATATGCCAGAGTGGTGACTTCACACGCCATAATGGCACTGGCGACAAGTCCATCTGTGGGGAGAAATTTGATGATGAGAATTTCATCCTGAAGCATACGTGTCCTGGCATCATGTCCATGACAAATATTGGACCCAACACAAATGGTTCCCAGTTTTTCACCTGCACTGCCAACACTGAGTGGTTGGATGGCAAGCCTGTGGTCTTTGGCAAAGTGAAAGAGGGCATGAATATCGTGGAAACATGGAGCCTTTGGGTCCAGGATTCGCAAGACCAGCAAAAAGATCACCACTGCTGACTGAGGACAAATCTAATAAATTTGACTTGTGTTTTATCTTCACCACCAGACCATTCATTCTGTAGCTCAGGAGAGCACCCCTTCACCCTCATTTGCTTGAAATTTCCTATAATCTTGGGGCTCTTGCTGCAGTTAGTTGGGTTCCGTATTTTCCTTATCCCTTTCCAAGCCTAGCTGGATTGCTGAGTTAAGTTTATGGTTATGAAATAAAAACCAAACAGCAACAGAAAGAAGTCTGTATAGGCAAAGAAAACTAGCCCAGTGGTAAAAATACTATCAGATGCTTAGAACCAAGAACAATTGAGTCTCTCTTTCTAATTACACCTTCAATTAATCAGAAGTCTGCCAATTACACCTTCAAATTATTCATTATATGACTACTTTTCATCGATTTCATGGATTTTGGCAGCAGATTACATTAAGTCAGAAATAGAGTTAATGAACAAAGAAAATAGTTGTCAGAAAGTGTGTAAACAAATCGGAGGAAAAAAAGTATGAAATAATCTTCATATACAGCAGATGCAAAAAGATAGGAAAAAAGATAACATACCTTGAATTACTAACTGCTATATTAAACTATCATCATTTAGTGATACAAATGATTATCCAGATTAACTAATAAAAAAGTGTAAAACTGAGATAATAGAAGATAAAACAGAAAAATTAAATAATTATTAACCCAAAAGGAGAGAGTAAGCGTTATAAAACAGGTGGGTTAAATTGCAAATAGAAAAAAAGAAAATGGTCATTAAAATTGCAGACATGTTTGTATTTTACAATAAATGTAGAAGACTAAGGTTGGCAGATTTGAAAAATATTACAACTCAAATATATTCAATTACATGAGATACATTGTAACAAAGAAACAGCAAAATAAAAAATAAATAATTATTAATAATAAATAATAAATAAGCCAACCCTGACCAAATTAAAGCTGAGTAGCTATATTAACAAAGACAGATTGCCTTTATGACAGGAAACATTCTGAGAATCAAAAAGTGACATTTCTTAATGCAGGAGGAAGAAATATTCCTCTACCTTTCTAGGTCCTTCCGCTGGTCTAAGAATTAAACTGCCATGAGACAGAATAACAGGAGAAAATCAACCATTTCATAACATGTATACATGGGAGAAACCCAGGAAAACTGAGTAACTCACCAAAATGGCTGAAGCCACCACCTTAAATGCCATCTTCAGCTAAGGACAAAGGAGCATATTGGGGTACTCATTTGAGACTTCAAAGGGGAAGAAGGCAATTCACATGGAGATGGAAAAGAAAATGTTTGGTAAACAAATGTTTGCTATGCCTTGCAAAGACAATGAGACATGGAGAGGAGTTTGAGAAAATGGACCTCTCTAGGTTCTTCCCTTTCTACCACACCTAGTCCATATTATACTATAGTTATCTATGGTGTTAGCTGCTTCCAGGGACAGGCTTTCTAGCTTAAATTGATTTAGGCAGTTAGGGAAAGGTCAAAGTTTCTTGCTGAGTCCTTTATTCCTAACAATAAGCAAGCCAGGGGCCAGCCCAGTGGCATAAGGGTTAAGTTCGCCGAGTCTGCTTTGGCAGCCCATGGTTTGCAGGTTCGGATCCCGGGCACAGACCTACCACCACTCATCAAGCCATGCTGTGGCGGCATCCCACATAAAGTAGAGGAAGGTTGGCATGGGTGTTAGCTCAGCAACAATCTTCCTCAAGCAAAAAAAGGAAGATTGGCAAGAGACATTAGCTCAGGGCTGGTATTCCTCACACACACAAAAAATAATCACATCAAAGGGATACATTTTGAAGTGGAAAATTCTGCTCCCCTACAATAACAATGTGTGTATATATATCCTTGTGAGGGAGATACATATATATCAATACCCTAAATATGTACACAATTTATAATATACCTTTAAAGTATAAAGTAAAAGTTAGCCAAAGAACTCAGAGCAGAAATAAACAAATTCTCACCAACATTAAGAAATTTTTAGCATATCTTTCTAAATATAGGAAGAACCATCTCTATACAAGAGAATACAAATTTTTTTTTCAAATACACATGGAGTACTTACCAAATACACACAATGTACATACGATACATACAAAATGCATACAACACCAAATACATACAAATGGCTGAATTCTGGTATATAAAACAGAATTTGATAGTTATCAAAGGAAAGACATCATTTAGAGGGCATTCATAGCTAGAGAGAAACAGAGCAATTGATAGCAACAAAAGTAAATAAATGACAATAAAAATATTAGCCACAAAAATAATAACTTCCTCCACTTGCAAATTAGCAACATACTTCTTAGTAAAGCAGGGGCCAATACATATTGCATTGAAAATAGTAAAATTATATCTAAAATAGCAATGAAAATATTTTGAACTAATTAATATTGAAAGTACCACATATTAAAATTTGTGGGATGCAGCTACGCCACAATAAAGGGAGAACTTTAGAGTTTTAAATGAATAGGTTAGAAGAGAAGAGCTGGAAATCAATGATCTGAGTTTTCACTTGAAGAAACTAGAAAAATAAGAGAAAAACAAACTCAATAAAGTGCAAGGAAGGAAATAAGAAAACTAAAATCAATGGATAGAAATTAAACATGCAATAGATGAATTCACTTAATGGAAATAGATTGTTCAATAGAGAAAATTATCAAACTAAATGTTAGTTCTCTAAAAAGATTAATACAATTATAAAACCCTAACAAGAGTAATCAAGGAAAAATATGTCACATATAATATCATATAATATCAGTAATAAAAAAAGCAGGGCATCAAGATTTCAGGTAATGTGAAGAAGTATAAATAATATTCACAGAAAAACCAAATGTTGCACAGGAGTTTGTTATCAATACTTAAGATATAACAGAGGGCTCAATGAAAAATTTGTGAGGGAATGGAGAAATGAAGGGCTAATCAATACAAGTGTAGAGATGAGAGGAATTATTTACGATCAGAGAAACCTCCATTTAGGAAAATAATGGATACATCATAGGACGCTAAGTGCTCTTATAGAAAAGGAATATAATGCTCTGGGGGGAGTTACAGAAAATGTATCTAAGGCCAGCTTAAATGTCGCTTATGCCATAAGGAAACCTCTCTCCCTTCTAAGTTCCTGTCATATTAATTTGAATATCTCGTGGTCCTCTCAGTCATTCATTTACACATTTTTTTCCCTAAACTCCATATGCATGTTCCTTGTTTCTCTTTTATTTGCTGTTTCACCCCCAGCATCTACCACAAAATAAAATATTCATAAATATTTATTATTGAATGACTACATACTCTAAACTCTGTAGAGAGCAAGATAATGATTAATCTTTATTTCAATACTGTCACTAGTTTGGTGATCAGCAAAATGAATACAGGCAATACATATTTGTCAAGCAAATAAATGAATAAATTAATGACTCAGAACAATCATTTCTCTATATGGGAAGTGAGTCACATTTCCAAAGAGTGATTTCTTCAAATAGAAAAATACAAAGAATCAGATTTTTAAATATTAAAAAAATACATGTTAATTTACTTTTCAGTTCTTTGAGAGATTACACAACTCATTCGAAGACTTCACGGAAGCATGCAGTGTGAGCCCCATTCCAGTTTGAAATTGAGCTCTGTGAACTTATAGATGTGAAACCACTACGTGATTGCTGATATATCAGCATTTGAATCCAATTACTTCATGGACAGTAATTATCAATTATTTTGTTTTCTAAAATGGCAGACGATATATATTCACAAGTAACTTATAACACATTTTGAAACATATTCATAAAACATATTTCAACTTTAAAAAGTAGAAGCATGAGTGATGAAGAACATGCCTTATTTCTGTTTTCAATTTCCCTTTTATAGTCAGGAAATGCATATGCACTTACAGTTGCTTTCGTGCCTTATGCATGTTCTTTGACTTTAAAATTAATGCATATTTATTATAGAGAATACAGAAATGCAGAAGTAAATGATTATAAAAAATAAAATATACGCATTGCTTTTTTTGATTTGGCCATATTTGGCTAGCATTTCCTCATTATTGTAAATATTCTTCAAGAATGTATTTTTTTCTCATTAAAAATAGCCACCGTGGTCATGCCTGTAATTCTGTGTTTATGTGCTTCCATAGTGATTTTATGAAAATTAATTCAAGAAAGTGGAATTACAGATTTCAAGAACGGGAATAAATAGTTTGATATATTTCCTATGCACAACAAAGCATTTTTACAGATTAAATTACTATTAATAGTCATATGGGCTTAACTCTGAAGGATAAAGGAAATTTGTAATATATTGAACTTGTGCTTATTTGTGAATTTTTTGGCAGTTGATATGCATGATTTATTCATATTGTGTCACATATTTAACTATCAGGAAGGAATGCTTCTATTTACATTCTTCTGAAGGGGTTATAGGAAAGACCTTATGTTAGTTTGAGTCCTCTGAGAAGTAACTTCCAGAACAGGATTAGATGGGTTAGAGATTTAGTGGAGAAATATCTGCGAGGCAGCAAAAGAGGAGGGAGAGGCAGAGAAGGGAGGAAAAGCTGTCAGGTAGAAATGCAGGCTGACTCCTGGGAAAGAGAGAAATCTAGGGTGGGGGAGGCTGGCCTTTCATGTTTTTCCTTGTTCTCGGGTATTACTGAATCGAGTTATTTGTGCTGGATTGGGATCTGAAGCTGGAGAATTAAGTTCTCATTCTGGTTTGGTTATTACATTTTTAGGGACTTGGACAAGTGATTCTATTTCTATGAGATCCATTTATCTCGTCTTTCAAATGTCAATGACGTAATTTATCAGCAACACCCATTTCACAGAGATAGGTAAACTAATAAACAAAAAAGAATTTGGCAAATAATATCAGGGTACCAATGTAATGTGAAATATTTTTACAGTGTTTCACATGTAGTAGTCACTTGAAGAGTACCTTTGAGTAAAAAAGTGGCTAATTCCTGTTAACTAAATGCCCCAAACTCCCTGAAGTTATAAGAATATCTCATGTTGAGGAACCTAAAGTCAGAGATTTTCTCATCTAACAAAACTTTCAGAAATGAAAGAGAAGATAAAGAGTCGTGATGGGTTAATAGTAGAGAAAGAAAAAGAAAAAGTAGTACCAGTTCATTTCTAATGTTGTTTGGATCTAGAAATGTTACCTCCAAGACGGACTAAAACACTTCCTAGGAACGTAGAATAAAGAAGGCATATGATCCCTGCGTGGTTAGAGATCGGTGTTAACATCCTCTCATCAGTGACTGAAATGGAAATTCTGGGAACTCTATTTTAAACATACAGCTTTAGTATTCATTCTCCAAAATTTAAGATTATCTATTTCTTTGGGAAGAAAAGAAAAAAAATAATCTACCTGAGTTATGCTGGGAGATTCTTTCTAAGTCTATTTAAACACAATCTAATTAATGGCAAAAAAAAAAAAAAAAGAGAGAGAGAGAGGGAGAGAGAGAAAGGTTATTCCTGTTGATTACTCATAGATTCATAAATTTATCATCTCTGATCATTTGAGTCTAAATTTTTTAAGTAAAATTATTCCAATGATTGTTCTCTGAATTATAAATCAATTTGATGTTGCTCTAAGTGCAAGTGGTTGTTTAATAAGATTTATAGAGTGATAGTGGTAATGACATTTAGTAGCATAAAAGATCACTTCTACACTCTTAAAAAAAAAAAAAGCCATTTATTGGCTCTTCCAAATGGAGAAAGTCATTTAATTTTGCATTTTTTGGCATCCATTTATGTTTTAACTTTGGCATTTTTAATTGATCATTTTTGAATGAATCTTTAATGGTTAGTTGTAATTGAAGAAAATACCAGGGCATTTCAAATCGAATAATTCCCTCTCTTTCGTAGCACAGTTTTCTCCTTTATTGAATGAATATTGCGACAGAAACAACCAAATTTGTTGTTTATTATGTATAATCTTTTGCTGTAACTTTCCTTGATTGTTTCACACTTGAAAAACTGCAGTAAGATATAAATGAATGATACCATGCTTGCACTGTGAAACTGGATCATTACTTACGCTGGCTTTGTGATATTCCAAAAAAAAATTTGTGAATTTTTAAAATTTGTTTTGTGGCAAGCAGGAGAGGAAGGATGTTAAGAAGAGTTCAGAGAGATATTTTGAGCCTTATTTTGGTTTGGTCTTTCATAACCTGAGGACAAGGACAAGGTGGCATGTAATGAACAACCACATTCAGAGACTGTTATCAAACTCCAAACTTAGTCAAAAACATATCCATTGGGGAAATTATTTTCATTGGCATCCAAAAATAAAGTGACTCAGAACTTCTTCAGAAATTATTAATTATTTACTTATCTATTATCCAAATTCTTTGCATTGGAAAGGATAGAAGTACAACCTGAATTAGCTTAATTATTAAAGGGCAATCTGTGGGCTCAAATTAATTAACCATAAGAAGGTTAATGGTGTCTCTGGCCTTACGAACCATGGGAATAGAGGGCTAAAGTATATTTAGGATTTTCTGTCTAGGTTCTCCATTGTTTTTGCATTTGCTTTTACTTTTTAGTGATGGCTGGAAACATGCCAGGGAATGTGGTTGCCACCTATTTTAGGCTAACTTCTTAACAGTTTTATAGCAGAAATTAAAAACAGCTTCTCTTCTGTGTGTGTGTGTTGCGTGTGTTAAGGCCTATTTTTCAAGTAGGCCAGCCCTCTTGGGCTAGTGTAAGGTTCTGCACTTTCACAACCATGGCCTGCGTTCATTTCCCCATCAGAGAACCACACCACCCATCTGTCAGTTGTCATACTGTGGTGGCTGTGTTGCTGTGATGCTGAAAGCTATGCCACTGGTGTTTCAAACATCAGCAGGGTCGACCCTGGTGTTTAAGTTTCAATGGAACTTCCAGCCAAAGATAGACTAGGAAGAAAGAACTGGTCACACACTTCCGAAAAAGTTGGCTATGAAAATCCTATGAATAGCAGCGGAACTTTGTCTGATGTAGCCCCAGAAGGTGAGAGGATGGTTCAGCTCTGCTATACACAGGGTCGCTAGGAGTTGGAATTGACCTGACAGCACTAACAACACACTTTTCAAGTACTCCAATCTCATTATTACTATCTCTTTACTAAAAATTCTCTAAGTAAAAAGTAAAAGATACAAAGTCTTTTTTTATGTGGTCTCAAGCTACTTATTAGCCTTGTCTTCCAATACTCCCTCCTTCCTTTATGAGTTCATTCCTGTTCACACTTGTCAGACACATCATACTGCTTTCACCTTTGCATTGTTGCTCTTTCTGCCTAGAATCCCTTTGCACCCATTACGCAGGCAATGCACTCTTCCCACATGACCCAGCTCACATGACACAGTCTCAAAGAAGTCTCCTTTAATGCTTAGCCTTACACATATACTTCTTCATAATACATATGTGTGTATATATTGGATAATTTTATATTTGATTATATCATATTTTAAATGCACTTGCAATTTCTAGAAGTGTCATGCTGATTTCCACCTCTTAAGCTTTGCACTTTCTATTACCTGTAATGAAATTCTCTTCTCCTAGATACTTATTAGCCACTTAATATGTTATATGTTGGGCTCTGTATGATGACACACAATATATATTTATTTTATCACTCCATGGCCCACAAGAAAATTGTACATTCTTTCTTATCCCTGGATAAAATCTTGGGATGATCACATAGTTTTACGTTTTTAAAAATCATTTAATATTTTTGATTAAACATCAAATCTAAACTACTATGGGAACTCCTACTTAATTCAAAGCTTTTCACCCCCAGTCTGGATGTGTCTTAGACCCAGAGCCACAGTGGCAAATGTGGTTGATTTCTGTTCTCTTTTAAATTGCAGCTCACCCTTCCTTCAGTAGTTGCTCTTTTCAGCCTCGCCAAGGGTGAATGGAGGGAGAGGGACAAGAAATAAGAAGTACAAGAAAGAAAAGATTTTTTGTTTGTTGTTGTTATTATAATCTGGCATTGATACCTTATGAGAGTAGTATAGGTGACATCTTCTGTCATGAGACACTTTTGTTAATTTTCCAACAATCTCCATCTTTGGGAATTTCCCAGCAGTGCACACGGCCACCTGCCAAGGGGAGAGAGAAGATCCAAACCCAGCCTGTACTTTCCATGCCAAGCCACGCACCCTGTGGTTTCATTTTATTTTATTTTTTCCAAGGGGACTATAAACTGTCCAAGCCTTGTCTGCAAGAGACTTTATCCAACTAGAGAACACACAATTTTCTAATTTGAGAAAAAAAATAAGTAACAATAAAAAGGGCCTCACTAGCTAGAAACGACTCGGGATTTCCTATCTGCAGTTTCTTTAATGTCGACAATGTGTCTTCTAACTGACCTCTGAGGCTGGCAGATCAGATTCATCTGTTCTAGTGATCTACCCTCTGTGGGAGTCACGTCAGCCTCCAGGTGGATGTCTACAGCATAGGAACCAACAAAATGACCCAAATCCCATTTCAGTTATCAGGACACACATCTGGATTATACGTAACACATTCTGCCTTTCCAACACAGTCCTGCATCCTTGCTATGATGTCCGCAATGCCAATCTAACATCAGTTGTGTTTCACTGAATCTAAGATGCTGTCAATCCTAAGTTATTTCATTATTTTGTGTACTTCTAAAACAAACAAACAAACAAAAATGCTGTCCATTGATTAAATGGACTAGTACAATATATAGCAATTTCCCTTGAAATGAAAACTCTGGCTCTTATGGTAACCCTAGTAGTGGTCTAAAGAACATATTTAGAGTCCAAAAGTTATCGTATGGGAAATTTTCTGCTTAATATAAACATTGGTGTGATCCTGCTGTGGATGAATTCCAAAATGCTGAAAGTTGTTAATAAAACTGTAACACAGATAATGATAGCTGTCATTAATTGATCATCCTCTAATGCCAGATATTGGGTACTTTGCAAACATGTCTTTTCAGCCTCATGACAGCCTCATCGGGTAAATATTGTTGTCATTGTTTCAGTAATGTGGAAAAGGAGTTTCAAATTGTTTACATAACATGTCAAAGCATGTATAACTCAGAAGATAATACAACGTGAGTGCAAGTATGACTAATTCTAATGGCCATTGTCTTTGACACTATTTTACACTGCCTGGTAAACAGAATTTTTTCCGGATTGTTTATTTAGCATGCCATAAGATTCTTATGTCTAATCTTTAATTTTAACTACAAACCAGAGATTTATTACCTTTCCTCTGTATTCAAATTGTTCTTATGCTTTGTATCAGCCATGGATTTTAATCAGCCCCCTGTAAGAGGTTAGCATCACAGGAAAATAATAGCAAAAGCAAAATAAAAACAACAAAATATGAATTTAGCCTATATTATAGGTACCTTTAATATAAATTTAAGAGAAATTTTCTTTTACAGAATGTATCCAAAGATCATCTATGGGTAAAAAGTTGGCTATGCAGATATATATTCAAATATTAAATAGGTCTATATTTGTCAATCTACCCTTGTCTGGTTTTGATATCAAGGCAATAGTGTCATCATATGGTTTCCTAATTATTAACATTTAACTAATTAATTAGGTTTCCCAGTTATTATTTCCTCTGGAAGATTTTACATAAAGTTGAAATGATCTGTTCCTCCTGTGTATGATGCCAGTCATCTGTAAGCTCATCTATGATGGGGCTGTGTGTGTGAAGCTTTTTCTTTTTTTCCAAGGAAGAATAGCCCTGAGCTAACATCTGCCAATCCTCCTCTTTTTGCTAAGGAAGACTGGCCCTGAGCTAACATCTGTGCCCATCTTCCTCTACTTTATATGTGGGACGCCTACCACAGCATGGCGTGCCAAGCGGTGCCGTGTCCGAACTTGGATCCGAACAAGCGAACCCCAAGCACAGAGAAGTGGATTGTGCGCACTCAACCATGGTGCCACTGGGCTGGCCCCTGTATGAAGTTTTTAATTACTATTTCAATTGATGTCAGAGTTAAAAGATTGTTTAGGGTCTTTACCTCAGGTTTTGCTGATATATATTTTTGAAATGTATTTGCATAACTAGTTGACTCTTATAAATTGAAATTTCTTTCATGAACTTACCATGGAACTCTATCAAGAGAATGTTAGATACCAATTTACATATTTTTAACTCAATTAAAAAAGTTGCTACAGCCAGTTGAAGTCAAAAGATAGACACTGTGAAATTATCCGGAGCTTAATTCAATGAATATTTCAGCATTTAAATCTGGGGAAGGGGATTAAATAAGTTGTTATATGGTAATCACAGTAAATTAAAATGAAAAACAGCCTGGGAAATTAGAAAAAATTAATTTCGTATATAGAAATTATATAATATAAAAATTTGGATGGTTTTTAAAGAAGTTCTGGCTTGCACTTTACATCTTGCTTAATATTTAAATGCTATGAGCCAAATATAACAAAGGCTTATTTGGACATTGGCCTCAAAATTTCAGAACTAGGCTTCCTGAGTGTATGATACAATCTTTTGTCATCTGGCATTTCATTCGATATCATAGCCTTTGTTCAAATAGGAGAAATACAACAAAATACTATTATAATTAACATAGGGTAAAGGGTAATAACATCTGTACGTGTGACAACTTATATTTAGTTGCATCAAATCTTCTTTGTAATTCTAATGACCATTTAGAAATTTTACTAGTTTGTAGACTAAAATAACATTGATTTCTGAGAAAATTGAATACCTCATTTGTATTCTCCCTTTTTAAGTATATGAGTAATCAGCTACAGATGAATTTTCAAAATTTTCTTTGAATTTTGTCAATTCTTTTTAATCTTGAATTTGGGAGTTTTTTTTTTTTTTAAATAAACAGCTCTCAGCAAGCATCTCCATCACCAAATATCTTGACTATTTTCACATCAAACTGGCACAACCGTCCCCTACGTCCTCACTACTTCTGAATTTACATATTATACTTTTTCATGTCATTTTTTAAATTTATTCATGTAACAAATATATAAACTGTACAAATCATAAATATATAACAACAAATGCTCACAAAGAAAAACACTAGTGTAATCATCACATATTAAGAAATAGAACGGGAGCTGCTTTGTACAATTCTCCCTTGTACTCCATCCCAGTCACCATTCCCCAAAAAAGTAATTAATTAGTTAATTAAAGATTTAAATTTATATTTAGTTTAAAGTAAGAGAAAATAGCTTACATAGAGGGTGTCAAGTAAATTACTATATTATGGAAGTATATCCTTAAAACTAACAATGATAATTCCTTGCTTTGGTAGCAAAATGTATTAAAAATAAATTCATTAAAATATAATTTATTTTGGACCCTGGCTAAGCACCTGTCTATGGCATGTTTTTCCCTATAACAGGTTCTCATATCTTTCAGAAATTTTGAAAGCATGAAAAATCAATTTAATTTCAATTCATTATCCATTTCATATCCTGAACTCTGCTTGGGGAATGCACAGGTAAAGGGTCCATATGCTAAGAAGAATAGTTTATTTTAAAATTCTTGTTTTGTCTACTGCCAAAAAAGTAACATTTTGTAATCAGGTGAAAGTTAATCATCTAATTAGGTGTTCTTTTTGCATTTTCTGATACCTCTGGATAACCATGTTCCTTTTAGGCTTAACACCAGTAGCGCTTCTACTCTATCTTTACTCCCATAATCTCTATTCAATTGCCTTACTGATCTCCCTTTCTTTACAGTGTCTGTTTCTTTATCTCTTAGATGCATGCCATAAAGAAGGCCTTCTTAGAGGCCAGCCCTGTGGCTGAGTGGTTAAGTTTGCGAGCTCTGCTTTGGCGGCCCAGGGTTTCACGGGTTCGGACCCTGGGCGCAGACATGGCACCACTTATCAGGCCATGCTGAGGCGGTGTCCCACATAGCACAGCCAGAGGCACTCACAACTAGAACACACAACTAACTATGTATGCGGGGCGGCGCTTTGGGGAGAAGAATAAAAAAAAGAAGATTGGCAACAGTTGTTAGCTCAGGTAACAATCTTTAAAAAGAAAAAAAAAAAAGAAGATCCTTTTAGTTAGTTGTATGGTTTCATGGTCACTATATTACCATTTTTATATAATACAACATACACTTCCATGCTGAGATTGAGTTCTGATAGTGCAAGATTGAGGGTGGAAGAAGAACAATGAGACTAGTGGGGTCCTGAACAGACCCACGGAGTTATGAGCTTTGGGAGGACTTGTGGAGTAGAAAATGTTTCCCAGTTGAATTCTCCCATTGCATACACACCTACCACACAGTCAAATCCCCCAGAACCATTTTCACTCAATTAAGATTGAGGCAGAGAGTGCATCCATGTTAAATGATCTAGTTATAACAATTTCATGATTAAGATAAATGTGCTCTTATGTACTCTGTGTTTGCTCTCTCATTCTAGTTCATTATAGACTAAATTGGTGATTATAATGGAATGGAAATAGGCCCATTAAGGCAGTAACCCACAAGTATATCAAGTAGGGTGCAGCTTCATTTACTCATATCAAACTGAGAATTAGTCCAAAAAGCCAGGATCTTCTAAAATAGACACCTCCATATTTTAGGAGAGATGTTTATTTTCTGTCTCTTTCAGCACATACACAAAAACAAATTATTAAAGCGGACATAATCAGGAAGACATTATTTATGGTAAAAGGTTATGCATTTTTTTCCTTATGCTTTTGTTTTTTTAATTTGCTAGTTTTCCCCACTACCTCCTTCACCTATACTCACCTGTGGCTTAGATATAGACTCAATCAATGCGTGCCCAGTGCCTAAGGCACAGAAAGTAGAGCATGGATTGATACATTTTGGGGTGGGGAAGATTCTATGGCAGAGAAATTAAAAGTCTTTATCGACTCCAACCATAAGAGAGTGCTTCCTCCCACTTTCATTGTGAAATAAAAAAAGTTAAAGTTCTGAAATCTGGTAAATAGTTTCCAACAGAAACCTTGGAAAATTAACTCATATAATACACCTTTGCCTGAATAAATACTGAATATGTAAAGAAAAAAAATTGCAAGTTGTTGACAGAGATATCTATGTGCTTGGATGTCATAGTCAGGATATTTTGTTCAGGAGTATTGATATCTGAGAATTGACAGTTTAAACGCAGAAGAATAATTTGATCGTATAGCAGCTCTGCAGTTTAAACAGAAGAATCTACAACTAGAGGAAGAAAGCTAAGTTAGGAGACAAATCAATTCAATAAAATAAACATGTATTAAGATTAGTGCAGAATTCTTGATGATGGGTGGTGAGAAGCTAAGCTGTAGCAGTTTTGGGGAACATGGAAAGGTGAAAGACGAAGGGAGATGGTTCATATATATTTAAGAAAAAGAAACATCAAAATTTTATGAAAGTTTGTATGTCAATTGAAGGGTAGGTGAGTAGGAAGAATAAAACTTATTTCCTAGATCACTGAGAATATTAATCAAGGAATAATAAAGGTTTTGGAAGAGGATTAGTTTTCTGTACATTGAATTTAAAGTACTTATGAGAAATAGAAGTGGAATTTCAAATAAAAAGTTGGAAGAGCCTCAATATCAGAAGATGATTTTTATATGGAAAAAAATGCAAATAATTAATCATTGGCATAAAAAGCAAAATCACTACAGGAGAATGTGCAGGTGAGCAGATATGACTAAGGGCAAAATTGAGTAACAACATTTTCCTATGGGAGAAGAGAGAAAACTTAAGATGAACACTGAGAATAATTTGTTAATAGGCAGAGAAAATAACTAGGAGAATATGGGGGCTTAGAAGCTGATGGAGACAAGATTCAAGAAGAGAAAGTGCATGAAAATAACAAATACCACAAAAAGGTCAGGTGTGATTAGCACTGAAAAGGGAATGTTGATTTGGCAATCAGATAATTACTAATGACCTTCCCAAGAACATTCACAATGAATAGGCTGGGTTGAGAATGGGCTGATTTGAAAAGCTTGGCTGTGAATGGAAGTGAAGATAAGTACAGAAAGCACATACCATATTACTGGCAGATCACACAAAGAACTGTAAAGAGGCTTTATTAATTTTTTTTCAGGAAAGTATAAAGGTATAAACAGCTGTAGAGTCTGGAAGTATGTCATTGGAACATGAGCCAGAGGAGATCATAAACTCTGATTGTAAAAATTTCAGGACAAGTTGTTTCCTCAGAGAAGAGTCAGGTGTCTAATAAGATAAGAAAGTGGAAAAGGCAATCTGTGAGAGATCATTTATACTGCACCTGGAACATTTATAAGACTCAATAAATATTCATGAATGGCATCCATAGAGATAGAATGCACAGATCTGACAAAGAGGGGAGAAATGGAAAAGTCAACAGAGCTTTCAGATTAATATCATCTTAAACATTGTTGAGATGATCTTCTAAAGGCATGAAGGACTTTCTCCCCACGGTATTGGAAGATGGTTCGAAGGACATTGTTCACAGTAAGGTGGGGCCTGGGGACACAGGGATGTACAGTCATCTTCCACTCCCTCTTTAACCGGAGAGCATCATGTGTTGATGGTTTCTGTAAGGACTTTTTTTTCAGGAAAATAAACAAAACAATAAAAATCATAATAATCTTGTAAACCACTTTAAAATTTATCATGGTACCTCTTATGAGTTGAATTTGGATTTGGGAATTTTTTTCCCCCATAGAAGTCTCCATTGGCCATGCCTCAATGGACTTTTGACAATTTTATTTTATAAATATATATTTTATATATGTATCATATTTAATATAAAATATGATAGATTTTATATAATATAATACAATGTGAAATATAATCTCAATTTTACATATATATAAAACTATAAAATCCATGTAAATGATCAAAACTTACAAATAGATATGTGTACATGCAAACTTGATTTTTCTAAATTAGAATTTAATGTTTTTATGAAAGACAGCTACTAACAGAAAGAATCGGGTATCAAAATTAGGCATGGCACGGAAAAATCTCGCATGTTTCTGCCCTGTAGCACTGTCTTGGACAACTAGGATAGGTGGTAACACAGATGCGTGTGTTGAGAGGAATGTAACAAGTTCCGATATCCTTTCTTCTTTTCTACCCCCTAGGATGTGTTATCCCGGATTTCTCTTAGTCTTATTTTTCCTTTGTGGTCTCAGTTTTGCTCTAATTTACCCATTTTATTTCCACTGCTAAATTCTGACTTCTGCCCCCAATCTATTCAAACATGACCAATCTACAGTGTTCTCTGTTCTACATCTAAACACCTTTCAATCCTGGCTGCTCTAGCCACGTATTCTTTCACTCAGGCTTTTTAGTGCTTTCCCAATGCCCCCTGGATCAAATGCTGGCACCTAACTATGGCCTTCAAAGCCATTCACCCACTGGCTCCACTTCTGTGCAGCCTCTTAGCCCTCATTCAAACACAACCCGTATCTTCAAGCTTAACTTTCTGTGTTCTAAATCTTTTTGTTTGTTCTAAATATTTCCTCTTCGTGTCTGAGTTTTATCTTAACTCTTCATTGTTTATGAAACAACTTTGCTACTTCTTTTCCTAATTAGATATCTTCTTTTCTCTACATCACTTGGTGAATGACAGTTGTGTCAAGCATATTTCGTATATTATAGACATAATTCTCAGGTATAGTCAATACCAATCCTTTTTCCATATTTTTATTTACTTTTGAATTTAATTGTATATGTGAATGTCGATTACATGTTATTCGTGCTTTTGTCTGTGTGTGTGAGGAATATTAGCCCTGAGCTAATCTATGCCAATCTATGCCAGTCTTCCTCTATTTTATGTGAGATGCCACCCCAGTGTGGCTTGATAAGTGGTGCTAGGTTTGCACTCGAGATCCGAACCTGAACCCTGGGCTGCCCAAGCAGAGTGCACAAACTTAACCACTACACTGCTAGCCGGCCCCTATTCATGTTTTTACCACTCTTATTTTAAACTTCTTAACTGTAGATGCAATATCTCTTGTAAAAATATATATATTGGAGATATGAAAGAATATTTGTCACCAGAGCACAAAGTCGTGTATATCAAAAACATGATATTTATTACAAAATAAGAAATAAAGAGTAGAAGTATAATAGTTTTCAATTATACTTTGTGAGCTAGTAGGAAAATTTTAAATACACTGAGAATTGCAAAATAAGAGAAAATATATTTTGAATGTTTTTAAGTATATAGAAATTATCTTTTGAATGCCTCTAGATAAGAATATGTTGAGTATCGTTATTACTGTCAAAATCCCTTGGAAATTTATATAATACAATATATCACATTCTATCCTTTAGAACTCACAATACAGAAACACTCTGTCTAGTATTTTATTTAATAAAAAGAGTATTTTGTTTTCCAGGTGTATGTTACTTAGATAGCTAATTGCATGGTTGAAAACCAAAGTGAAATATTTGCTGAATAATTGGAAGGGAAGGGAATGGAAATAAAGAGAAATTTTTCAGCAATGTGTTTACACGTGTCTAAAAACTAAAAGAGGTATCCTTGCATTTAACCATATTTTTCTTTCAAAGACTTTTTAAATTCTTTCAATTCTAATCATATGTGAAGTATATAAGAAGAATATTTTAGTTATTCTAGAATTCTGGCACTCCCAGAGGTTTTAAGGACAGAATTAGCATGAGAACAGAGAAGTCATTTGGAAGATAACAATCACAGAAAATATGAAAAATATCAAGAAACAACTTTATAAATTAAACATTTAGCTCTGGGTACACATAACTTGTATATTTATATTTTCACTTGCCACACATTTTATCTTCATGTTGTTGTTAATGTCGTGGAGTCGATTCCTACTCCTAGTGACCCTGTGTACAGCAGAGTGGACCTTTGCCCAGTCTTTTTACTTCATCCTCTCACCTCTTGGTGCTATAGCAGATATGCTCTGCTGCTATTCATCAGGTTTTCAAGGCCAAGTTTTTTTGGAAATGGAAGGCCAGTTCCTTTTTCCTAGTCTGTCTTAGTCTGGAAGCTCTGCTGAAACCTGCCCGCCATGGATGACGCTGCTGGTATTTGAAGCATTGGTTGCATAGCTTTCAGCGTCACAGCAAATATCTTCATGTGGTACATTCCTAATACTTATTATAGATGTAAAATGGAAGTCTTTGTTACTCTAGTCTCAATCATGCTCACTTTAGTTAGAAGAGGACTTCCCAAAGGACAAACTGTTCATCTAAGTCTCTTACTGGGAGTGGGGTAGAGAGGGACAAAAATCATAGAATGAAAATTAAATACAGACATTAAATTATTCTTCTTACAGTGAGAATTAAGTCCAGAGAAATAAAACGCCTACAGCGTATGTCGGTCTGAATAGGGGAATGATCTTAGTTTCTTCTCCCATATTCCAAATCATAAATGGATAACTAAGACATATAAAGTCCCTTTTAATAATTATAGGATATGTCAGGTTTCTGAGGACTTTTATGAGGACACAATTTGGGAAAGTAACTACGCAAATACTTGGCAGTTTAAAGATCATCTGCTGGAATCATAAATAAATTCAAATTTTTAACAGTCAATACTACTCTCTAATAGTACATATGGAAATAGTTTACTGGATCATTATGTTGCTGCTACTGGTTATTGGTGTTTATTCTTTAAATTCTGTGATCATTTCTGGATTTTTGTAATTTTCTGTTTAAACTAGCAAATTGATGATAAATTATCGTTTTTGTTTTGAATGATAAAAACAAAAAACCTTAGGAAAGGCAATCTCCATATAGCATGTATGTAATTAGAGACAATACTGTTCATATCACCCAGAGTGTACATCCTCCGCGCTCCCTTCTCTCGTCTGTCTGTCTGTCTGCATGTGGTTGGAGGTTAGAAGCATCTGGGAAAATGTTGGTAGAGGAAGTCGACTTTTTGCGAGATCTTAGAATTCTCTAATAGCCGTGTCTTTTTGACTCAAAAAATTATACTTAATTCCTTGCAAGGCTGTATGCTTTGATATATAGATATATAGATGAATACGTGTTTGTTAAATGTTACGTTTTAACTTAGGAGAGGAAATAGAGCAGAAAGAATTGAAGTCTCTGGAAAAAGCTATCTTTTGCTTTAAATATACACAAAAACAAGCCTGAACTAATCATGAGCGCTTACCTCAGCCACTGTCATTATCGTGATTAACTATCATTAAAGCCATCACTGAAATGAATGAGCTCCTAGATAAAAGGGGCACTATTTTCTTTCTGTTAAATGACAAGAAAAAAATCCATTTGAAATGATATGTTTCCCTATTTCTAAGTGCAAACTAGCACATTTACAAAATATTTTATTGCTGAGCTAATTGTTACTACACTAAACAATGTTTCAAGACAGAATGTTTTCATTATTCTCTGCAATTCTCATTTCCCTTTCTATCTGTCTCTTCTCATACTTCGTTTTTTGCTCATTTTGAATCTTCGTCGTGTTATCATTTATAAATATATCCACTCCATTGGTTTCAAAATGCCTCTCTTTTCTCCATTTACTTTTCAATTGGGATGTGTAATGGAAGCACATCTTTCATATAAGACAAACACGTCTGTGTTTTTGAAATCTTTATTACATCTTCATCTTATCAAAGAGACTATAAAGCCCGAGAGTATATTTTCTTTTAAATTTTAGTTGTTACGGTAATTTGGGGATGCATTGATGTTACTATTATGCAAAGCATTTATATTTTTTAATCTAAATTTGGTGTTAGATTTCTTTTTTCCTGCCTTCACTTCCTTAAATCTTTGCAATAGTGAGTGATTATTATGTTAACAGATTTACTAAATATTAGATGAAAAAAGAACATTTAATAAACTATTTACTGCTCTTTTTTTCTCATTGGAATACCACTGCTTCCTTTCACCCCACAGACCCTCTGCCCCAGGACACACACACACACTACTGAGCTAACTATTCAATACACTTTGTGGCAGAGTTAGTTCCCAGCCAGCCATGTGTGTATTTCTAATTAGTTTTTTTTTCTTTTTCTTTCTTGTTTTATTTTTTTATTTTTTTATTTTTTTGCTGAGGAAGATTTGCCCTGAGCTAATATCTGTTGCCAATCCCCTTCTTTTTGCTTGAAGAAAATTCACCATGAGCTAATATCTGTGCCAGTCTTCCTCCATTTTGTATGTGAGTAGCTGCCACAGCATGCTGCTGACAAGTGGTGTAGGTCCACAGGCAAGAACCAAACCCAGGCTGCTGAAGCAGAATGCACCAAACTTAACCATTAGGCCATGGGGCTGGCCCCAAATTAGTTATTTTTTTATGTGTTTGTCTTTTTAAATTAGAGTTTGGGATACCCATCCTCTCTGCTTATATAAAGTTATCCCTTATTTATTTCATCTTTTTAAATCATGTTGTTTTATGAATGTATTCTGCTATTTGACTTTTGGCTGTATCTTATCACACTTACATTCACATCTCTTTAGATTATTACATTATTTTAATTTTTAGAGCACTAAATTCAACTCCTAGATTTTGAATTTATTGGATATCCTTCTTAGGGTCAATTTTCTTCACTTATTTTGGAATTTTTGCATCTCTCTCTCTCTGTCTCTCACTTATTATTTCTGGAATCTTGGACTTTCTGACTAATAGTTTGGCAGTTCCTTTACCTGGCACTTTTGGGGCCCCAGCTGGTATTAGGTCTTATAATGGCATCTCAGAACATCTGCCCAACAATTGTATTAAGGAAATCAAAGATACAGTAACCAAATCTTGGCTCACATCTTGGCCCCTGATTTGTAACTGTGTTCTCTTGCTCCCTTTCGTATATAAGGCTCAGCACCAATGTTCTGTAGCAGCTTTTTTATTAACTTCCTTAGAAAAGCAAGGAGGGTGCCAAGTCAAAACCCTAATAGGTAAAAGACATGAAAGACCTTTCATCTCATTACCCACGTGAACCAAATTCCCAGTCCCTTGGCTACTTCTGTGTCAATAGGACATATTTCTTCAGCTCATTACTTTGTCTTTTATTCTTTTTCTTTTTTTTCTTCTTCTTTTGTTCTCGTTTAAGGCTGTGACTTTTAATTATTTATTCATTATAATTTCTCTCTCATTGTATTTTATCTCTCATTGCTATGTGTCCAGAGCCAAAGGAAAGCTTCAAAGCATGAACTTTAACACCATCTTGACTGCAATAATATTAATGGCATTTCTAATAATAAGCTATTAGGTTGAGAATAAGTGTTTTAATTAATAGAGACATTATACTTCAGAAGATGAGGTAGGTAGCATTTCCTTTGTTACACTATGGCCCCCAAAATGCAGTTTGGTTTCAAATTCAGTAAGCCAAATTTATCTCGGAGGAAAAGAAAGAGAAGAACAGGATAGCTAATACGTGCCTAACAATCTCCTTCTGTACTGCATCCAATATGTCACTCACCTTTTCTATTTTAATACTTGCCAGCGTTTTCAGAGCTCGGTAATGAGTTTGCCGATTGCTATTGTAGATTTGAAGATGTGATCTTTGACGACCCAGGAGAGTGCCACTCCTTTGCCTTTCTTTCATGAATTATATTGAACATCCGTCAGATCAAGCACTTTTGGCCTCTGCTAAAATCGGCTGGATTTGAACTGGCCACTAGGAAAGGCTTTGGTTCTAATTATCAAAGATCTTTGCCATCCTGTTCCTCAGAGACTTAATTTTCTTACTTTATCTTCACTCCTTTTATTTTCTAATCACAGTTCTAGCATTTGAACCACGTTAAAAAAAAAGCTTTTTACTCTTCAAAAAGTCAAGAATTGAAGCAAAAAGTGAATTCGGCTTTTTTCTCCTTCTTGATCTCTCTGAAAAGTCCTTAATTCTTATGAATTTATGATTTAATTAAAATATCTGTCTATATATATATCCATCATCTATATATCAATTTATTCCATTTACACATTTGCTTTATCATTAGACAAAGGGAATGGAATATGTTGAAATATACTTCAAAGCAGCAAACTCAGTAGGATAACCAGCACTAGCATAAAACTTTTGTTAAATTAGTTACAGCAGTCATACTGTAGTCAGAGACTAACACAGATGTAAATCATACTACACTGGGTGAAGGTCATCCCCAAATCTCAGGGTAATCCATTTTGATCTAAACTTAAGCACTATGCAACTTTTTCTCATCTTCTAAAGGAATCTTAAGATCTAGAAACAAAATAAGGTAAAATTTCTAATTATCTATCCTTCACATGAGATAAACATATGAATCTTGGATCTCACCACTCTTTAATAATTATTACCAATCCATAACTATCCAACCTGAGACAGAGAATGAACTTTTGTCACATTTCTTTAAACAGAGCCATCTCAGGCATTCAGAGTGGAGACGAGAGGTGACGATGACAGATAATAGTGGAGAGGCTCTCCCACATGTGAATGTATCTGAACCCGACACATAGTAGAGAATAGTCAAAGAAACAAACATGACAAGGGTGAAAGCAAGCGAGCAAGCTGGGCCTTCTTGGGAGAAGCCTGGCATCCCCTTACACGTAGACCGTATCCGAACGCAAAGTGAGGTTATCAGACATTGACTGAAATCTCCACCTCTGGATTATTGCCCTATACAACACAGTTTGTGTCTATCTTTCACTCTATGCCACACATTCTGGAAGGAAAAACTGCCATGTTTCTTTAACTTGTCAATCTGCCATGTCCAACTCAATGGCTGGCTAATAGGAATTAATAAATATGTATTAGTTAAATACTTGAATGAATGACTAGATCATCAAGCTAGCTAACAACTTTTTTTTATTCTTACTCTCTTAACTCACTTTTGTGCATTTCTGCTTTGATGAAATAAGATGATCATGTATACCCTCATAAGATACTGTCTTGCCATCATATGATTACTTTCAGCAATGCAGTATAAATTGTTTTTGAAGTTGCTTTCAAAAGCTGTGGTAATGACCAGATATTTTCTTGGTTTTTCAATAATCTCCTTAAAGTCAGAAGTATTCATCTCTGTGTTTGATGTACAGTAACTGGAAAGTTCTCAATAAATTTGATTTATATGAATTAATTGATGAAGGATATATAGTCAACAAAGCCTCAAAAATATTCTTTAAAAAGCAATTGTTTATTAGTTACTTTTATTTTATCTTATGTTGAATATTTATATCTTCAATGATTTTGCACACTAGTTAAAACCAGGGAGTTTCGGTCTTTGCAAATTTGTACACCCTATCTCCATACTTGTTTCTTTGAACTTAGTTGCTGCTCAGTATAAAAAAAGAAAGAATGACTAGTCTGACATATTTCCATATTGGGATATCTTATTGACTCTGTAGTTCTGTCAACATTGCTGTGGTCTATGGCTTATGAAATGTTTCTGATTTTGTATGCTGGCTTCATAGAAATCTATCAAAAGAAAAAAAAATAGGTAAAGCTTCCTTGTAATGATTTTTTTAATAGGACTCAGGCCATCCAAAGATTTGTCAAAGTTCTAAGATGGTGAAAACTAGATTATTGTCAGTTAATTGATGAATATTTAAAATAGCTAGCATACCAGATTGTCATCAGACTCATTAAAAGGTAGAATTGTATTTGCTGCTATTTCTATGCTTCATAGTACATCAATCACTTATAAAGTCATCACACACAGCACATTTGTGTCACACTTTAAGGAACTTGAGTTTAATTTTATTATTTTGCAAAACTTTAGAGATTTGTAGTCATAATTTTGTTTTAGTACTGTTTTTTTACAAGCTCTGTACACAATCAAAAAAAATTCACTTGTATGGAAATCGTTGAACTGGAGCTTTCAAATATTTGTGGAGAGCAGTTAGGCATGTGTCTAAGGACAGACACACAAGAAGGTATAATAGAGTGGGTGTGTACTGCTCACAACCCAAAACGAATGCCTCCTCCCAGAGGGCTGTGTGGGGCCCCATCTGCACACTCACCAACAAGACAGGGCAGAGCCCACTGAAAATAGGGACAGAAAAGTAAAATATTTGAGTGAGCTATTTCAGTCAAGCCCAATTGATAAAATTCATGTGACAAATAAAAGAGTACTTGAGGGGGCCTTCTGATAGATGGGAGAGAAGCAAAGATGTCCTGGGAAACCACTATGTGGCCTGCTAAGTGGGAGTAGCTGTCTAGAGTTACTAGTCTATTATTAGGTGAGTTACTTTACCCAGATAAACAGATTATGATCTGAACAGACAGCGACAGGTAATATGCTCCAAGACATTACTTTTCCAAAATTTTTTGATGCTTGAATACAGTTTGTTAAAGGACATTGGAATTGTTTTGAGGGAATAGAAACATTTAAAATAAAACTCTACAAAGGGGAACGCATCTGGCATTCAATAAATGGAAAGCTTTATTTTAGTCATGTTATAACAATGTTAATTTGAGATATATGTTTCGATTATAATCTTTGAATGTTACTTAAATATGACACGTATATGGAAGCACTAATGAACTGTTTTCTTCTCCTTTTCTTTAGCACAAATAATTCATAATTCCTCGGGTTCCTGTTGTAATATTGGTGATCTTTAGATTCAGATTACATGACCAATATTTATTTTTGCAAACACCCTACCTATACACCTGGCCTGGCTGATATATAGTCAGGATACCGCTGTGGGGCTATGGCAGTTGATTATGGCTGGCATTCATTCTGATTGATGGGTGCTTGGCTGCTATTGTTTGATATTTAAACTCAGCCCTTTACCAAACAATATTAGGGAGAGGTAGGATGTTCATATGTGCTCAATGAAAGTTTGTAGAACTGTAGACATGTCAAAATCCAGGTTACGGCCAAGTGTATTTGGTCTGTGGAAGCATGTGATATCACAGGCTATATTTTGATTTTGGTGTTTACCCCAGTCCCTCTTACTTAAAATAAAATATAACTTGACAGGTCTATCAAAGTAAATTGACTCTCTCAAGAATCACTTTTTTGGGGCTGGCCCGGTGGCACAGCAGTTAAGTGTGCACCTTCTGATTCTCGGCAGCCTGGGATTCACTGGTTTGGATCCCGGGTGCGGACATGGCACAGCTTGGCATGCCATGCTGTGGTAGGCGTCCCACATATGATGTAGAGGACGATGGACACAGTGTTAGATCAGGGCCAGGCTTCGTCAGCAAAAAGAGGAGGACAAAAAGAGGAGGGCTGGCAGTAATTAGCTCAGGGCTAATCTTCCTCAAAAAAAAAAAAAGAATCACTTTTTCAATCATTTATCTTTTCTCTTGTTCTCTACTATGTCAATGGAATGGCTACTTTTGAATATTATATCTTCATTCCTAATCAAATATCATTTATTTCACAAGTGTTGCAAGAAAGGTAACTTAATTACAGAGGCCTCATTAATTAAAACAAAGTTTGCTTTTTACAGTACTCTGTATAGGAAACAGTTTGTTTCATTTGTTTTTAACATTTATATTGAAATATAACAACATATAAAAATGACGAATGTTAAGTATATAGCTCAATTAATTTTTACAGGGTAAACGTACCCATAGAACAACCACTCAAATTAAGATATAAAACATTACCAACACTCCAGAAGCCCTCGCCACGCTTATTTGGTTTTTTTTTTGATTTCTAATATTTTACTGTATCTACGAATTCTTGTTTGGGCATAATCTGGAGGTGGAACATCGTGTTCTGTCAATTTAATAAATTAGATTTCTTTACCAAAGGTCTTTTTTGGGGGGAATAGGAATGGTGGGGGAGATATTGAGTAGCTATTGATTTTTTATGTTCTTTTTTTATAATTTTTGGCAAAACTCTTAATTTTTCTTCTCTGTCTCTTTCTTTCATTTTCTCTTAAAAGTGTGTAGGGACCTGAAATTGGCCACCCCAAAAGATGTCTCTTTGGCATCAGGATTATTTGAGGCTGATTGCTTTTGATAAACTGGGACAGGGAAGGAGGATCTGAGGAATGGAACTTGCCCTTTGTTAGGACATATTTACATTTGTGGGGTAAATCTCTATCTGTAAAGGTGCCTCCCTCTCTGTACCAGGAAGAAGAAAGGAGATGACCTTCTCTCTAGAAACTCTTGATCAATACCAAAGGCAAGGACTTAAATCTGCATTTTATTGTGCTTCTCTGGTAACCTCCTGTAACTGACTTCCCTCCCCCTCCCAACGTTGGCATCTCCTTAAAGATTAAGCATCTTTCTTTAGGCTGGGAACCGATTGCAGCGCTCATCTGTGACCCCCCCCCCAGCCAGAGGTAACACACCTGCCACCCCGCGGCGTTCACTGGGACAGCAGACCTATCTGCCGTTTCCATCAAGAGCTGTGCTGACAGAGCAACCTCGTGGCTATTGTAAAAGGGACATTTCAATCACATGTGAAACACCCTGTTTGGGGGTATATAACCACTATGTGCACCCCACTTCTTCAGTGTCCCTTCTTCCTTTGGGAAGAAAGGCCCCGGGCCATGGTTCCTCATAAAGCTTTGTTTAATTTTCTCTTGCTATTCTGTCTCATGTGAATTTAATTCGTTCTCCGGCCAGACGAACCCCCATTTGGAGAGAGGAAATGTCTTCCTCCCCTACAAGTGCAATTTTATGTTTCTGACATTCTTTGCCTTCCAGGTATAGTGAAAACATGTGTTTAATTTTATTTTCTCTTCATGTTTCAACTTTTTTAAAAGGTGAGCTGGGAAATTCTGATTTAAACAGTCACCATTCTCCTCAGGCATCTTGGAAAATCTCCATTTATTTGTTTTATTTTTACTTGCTTTTTGTGTTCTTCTGAAAGTATCGTCTCATAATGAAAACCCCACAGCACAAGCATGTGTATTCTATCCTAACTCTGGAGAAAAAAACGTACTTGTACCTCTCTTGTACCACTCTGCTACTTGCCAGATTTTATCTTTAATTTTACATTCTGGATATCAGTGAATAAATTCAGAATGAAATCAAGAAAGAGAATGGAGGGACAAATAGGGTATTTTCAGAAGGTCAGTATGGACTTTTTTGGGAAATATTTTTGAAATATATCTTCATTTATGCAAATACATATACATTTCTACAAAATAGAAAGAGGAATTTTGAGGCAGTTTGAACCCAGAGGAAACACTAAGAAATTCAGGTTTTTAACAGGCATGTGCGAATGATAGGAGAATGCATATTTGTCGAAGATAAGTACAACAGTTTAAAAGAAATCTAAACAAAACAGAAAAACCATAGTAATGATCCATAAAGAACTGAGAGTGGCAAAATGACTGTTTGACCCATTTTTAAAGTAAAAACAAAGACATAGTAAGTTGACATTTTAGAGAAGATAGAAAAATCTTAATAGGCACATCCATTTAGCTTTTTCATATTTTTATGTCACACCCATTGTGTTTCAATCATTGTATTAGGCACTTGGACTTTGGACTGTAGTTTTCATTTTCACAAAGATCCTCATGAAACCTATCAAAATTTGTTACACGCTACAGACATTTATTAAGTTAATTTGAAAGCATTGATAAATGGGTTAGATAGGAAGGCAGAATGTAGGACTTTGTTCCAAATTCTCTAGGAGGAAATGTGGTTCCTGCTACTATGTATGTATATTTCCACTGCTTAGTTCTGAACCTTGGCGTTTTATTTCAGAGAGTGTTCTTTTGTTTTTGTTTTTTTTGTCTATGTAGAGGAGATCTTTAAAAAAGAGTAAAACAGCATCTTTATGATTTTGTCTTGCTTTCGTGCTTTGTTTATGATCAGTCTTATCTTGTTTTGCATCACATGGGTCAAGAAATTTCTCCAGAGCCCAGCCCCGTGGCCGAGTGGTTAAAGTTCTGTGTGCTTGGCTTTGTCAGCCTGTGGTTCTCAGGTTTGGATCGTGGGTGTGGACCTACTCCATTCATCAGCCATGCTGTGGGTATATCCCACATACAAAGTAGAGGAAGATTGGCATGGATGTTAGCTCAGGAGTAATCTTCCTCAAGGGGAAAAAAAAAAAAGAGGAGGATTGGTAATGAACGTTAGCTCAGGGCAAATCTTCCTCACAGAAATAAAAAAGAAATTTCTCCATAAATCTTTTCAACTGTGACTCTAATTCAGATACTAGATCTATACATAGTAAGATTTCATCACAAATATTAATAAAATATAAAATAGCAAAGTAAAATTATGTTTACCATAGCTAATTTTAAGATAGAAAGGCAAAAAATATGTAACTTCTATAAATTTATCATAGAAATAATATTATAACATTCTACAAAATCTCATGATTTTTATTCCTATAGGAAATCTGAAGTTTTAATAGAGTTTTTCAACTGAGGTAATTATTTTTCAGTTTTATTGTAAAATATTACCAAAAATCTACAGAAGTTTTGATTTCTAAAGACTATTATGATTGAAATTCAGCTTGCTTTCTTTAAGCAGTATATTTTTTTCTTTTTCCTTTTTTCCCTCAATAATAGCTGAAGACTGAAAAAAAGAAGTGCTCATCAGGTTAACAAAGGAGTTAAGCATTCAAGGGAAGAATTTGCATTTTTAGAAGAGTCATTTGTTGCTATACCCTCTGCCTGTTACAGGAGAGAAATACCTAAGGGGAATTAAATATTCATGGATTATAATTTGCCACATACTAGTTACCTGCTTTTGCAGGATAGTAAAACTAATTTGCCCCTTCTTTCGTAATTATGGGCTCCTGCTATTCATTCTAAAGACTCTTCTGATCCAAATGTACAATCAGCAACCATACATTTTCTTCCTCCAATATCCATTTTTTCTTAACATTATGAGAAAATTATATTAGGATATTAAGTGTTTCCACATCTTTCTATAGAGAATAATTAGAGAGTTTTTTTTTAGAGAAAATAATATTTCTGGGTGGTTGTAATACAGCTCTGACTGAAGGCAGGGCATGGAAGAAATAGTCTGTTGGCATGTTTTTGACCTCTATGATCAGAACAGCTGCCTAAAGGGTGCTGATTTTTTTTTTCCCATGCATTTTTATAATTGCATATGACTTTGATACAAAGTCTAACTATGCTCAAAGGCCAAGCTTCATTTAAGGAAAATTATAGACTTGTACTGCTGAATTCATAGAGACTGAGTTCATAAATGCACTTCAGCAAATTCTTTTTAAGTGGGGCATTTTTGATATGGTCCCTAAGGGTATTGGAATCTTCTACTAGGTAAAAATGTATGTCAAGAGGCTCCGAAATAAGCCTACTCTTGCAGTTGTTAAAATTTGAATGAGAGTTGAAATGAGGTGAGCATAGTAATAGAGAAATCGCAAAATTGGGAAAGAACTAGCTTCCCTAGAGATTCCATATTGACTTTCCATACAACTTAGAAATCTGATGGGTCTGCAATTATAAGAACGTGCCCTTAGGGACAAAACTTCCCTGTCCTAGCAGGGTTTGTGTTTTGATGGATTTAACTGGGACAACTTCTAAATACTATGTGAAACTAGGTTGAAACTAATGGGTATTAGCCATAGTTATTTTAGTTTTAATACACTTTTATGCTTTTTCGGGAGTGGGAGGAGGCAGGGCTTGTCGAAATACTTCATAGCAGTGTTAGACTATCTCAGATTTACAGTTTTCTCAGTTGTATTTGAATTTCCTCATTGTGTGAAGATGTTAAGAAAATCAATAATGAAAGAGTATAAGAAATGTGAAACAAATTTCTGTAGATTTGATACAAGCATTTCAAAACGGTCTTTGCTTTTATTAGAGGAATTTATGTAGCTCATTTAATTCAAAGGAGAAATACAATAAAAATAGAATTATTCTCTCAAATCATATGTCAGAATTAAAGAGCATCTTTAAATAATAAAGTCAGAATTATAGATAACGTTAAAGTGAAGTCCATTTACTGGAGGGTGGGTAATTTATGGCAACATCAACTTGCTTCCACATTGTTACAAATTGTATCTGTCAAAAATTTCAGATACACAATTGATCCATCCCATTATTGTCATTTGAGCTCATGGATATTTTGATTCAGAATTTTGTCTATGCTATGGGTAGATAAATAAATAGAGAGATAAAGACAGAGAAATATATATATGTATGTGTATAGATAGAGATAGATAGATATATATGTATACACACATATACACACATACTTTTTCTGAAGTGTTATTTATTTTCAACTGATTTTCCATATTTCATACCTTCTTTATTTTATGATATTTTTATACATTCATGATCTGTTTCCATCTTTATCTTTGAAACATGAGTTTTTCACAGATGGAATTGTGTGTAAGTTCAGTTGGACACCACTTTGTTCCACTTAAGAGTACTATTCAATTGGAGAGTATTTCCAGTTGGAAGTCTCATTTTGGCCCTGTTGCCACAGAGGCAAACAGCTTCCAGGAATTTTGATTTGCCCACATCGACTTTCATTTAGATTTGTCCCGTTGGTGTTCAGAAACAAGACCAGGGGGTGTCTGCAACTAACGCATGTTCCCATTCCTACTGCCTCAAATAAAGTATTTAGGTTCTGCATCTCAGGCTGTGCTCCTAACCATCGAGAAGTATTTGTTTCAGCATCCCTCTGAGGACAGCTCTGACATCTAGGCTTCATCTTACATATAGCTCTCTTCAATTTCCACTGTTTGTTGTTTTTAATTTTTTCATTCTTTCTTTCCTCTTCGATATGGGGTTGGGAATTTAAAGGCACTTCTAGTTTCATAAAAATAATTTTTTTCTTGTTGTTATTACTGTATGATTTTCAGGAAAAAGGTGAAGTGCCCACTTTATACCAGAATCTTCAAAGGAGAAAAGATAACATAATTTTAAAGCATAGAATTGAATTAAATTTATTCACTTATTTTTAAATCTATGTCAGAAAGTTTTATACGAAATTTTCCATTGTAAATATCATATTCTCTGATAATAATTTGGCAAAGTTTGAAAATAATAATAACAATTTCAGGAGACAGAAATAATTGTAATGATAACAACAAAAAATCTTAAATAAAAATTGAATTAAAAGAAAAGAGATATACTTACTTGACGTTAGGTTCACAACCTAGTGGGAGGTATATTCACATATATAAAAAAGTAAGGAAACATATGATTGTGAATTCTAGAAAAGAACCATAAATGAAATGTTTGTGGAACAGAGAAATCGACTATTTTGAATAAAAAGGCTAGAATGAACATCCACCAAACTGTCTTTTGAATTGGTTTAGAATAATGAGCTGGATTTCCACTGTTGAGAAAGCACATGAAGGAATAAAATGTAAAATATGGCTTGATTTCTCTTTTTAAAAAATATTTAAATCATATGAAAAGTAAAACAGTATTCTTATCTACAAATAAATTTCTTTGAAGTTATATTACTACGTTTTAAAAATATCCACATAAATTTTTACTGAACCATATAAGCAATGTTTACAGTCTTTGTATACCATCCTTGGATATTTGGAATCTTTTCCAACAGCTGAGGCAGGACCCATCTTCCTCACTATGACTTTCTTTTTTATTTCATAATTGCTTTAGTTTGCTATTGTTGCCATAACAAATTACCTCAAACTTTGGGAATGAAAACAATACAAATATGTTATCTCACAGTTGTGCAGGTCAAAAGCCAGGTACAGCACGGCTTAGCTTGGTGTCTATACAGAATTTCACAAGGCAGAAATCAAGGTGTGGGCTGCAGTACGTTCTGGAGGCTCTAGCGAAGAATTTGCTTTCAAACTAGTTTTAGTTGTTGGCTGAATTCTCTTCTTTGCATCTTTGGTGTGGTCCCCATTTTCTTGCTGGCTGTCAGCAAGAGAACAGCCTTTGTTAATAAAGACTGCCCCAATTCCTTCTAGTGTTTTCCATGTGGCAAAGGAGGGTGGAGTCCTTCTCAATCTTTGAATCTCTCTGACTTTCCCTTCTGCCACATTTTTTCTGGCACTCTAAGCAGGGAAAATTACTGGCTTTTAAGGGCCCAAATGAATATATAAGGCCCAGCCAGAAAATTCAGGATAATTTCCTTCTTTTAAGGTCCAAAACGTTAATTATATCTACAAAATTCTTTCCATCTCATCATGTAAGGTACTCACAGGTTCCAGGGACATATTTCCTGGGGGGGGAGGGGGGAGGGGGGAGGGGAAAGGAGGTACCACTCTGCCTTCAATACTCTTTTTATGCATTTATCCAGCTTTAGTATTTACTCTCATATTTCATTAGCCAATGGTATAAGGCAACAGTAATTACCCACAAATCCCAACTCCATGGCTTCTCTCTATCATTGGAGAAATAATTAGAAAATTACAGCAATAAGATAAGCATGAAATAAAATTAATTATATAATTGCGTATTCAGAAATATTTTATGGGCATTCTAAAATATAACCAGATCAATATTTTCAACTAAATGTATTCCCTTATTTCTTTAGCCCTGCCCCAATCTCCCACAGCCCCCCATGCCTCCCTCCCACAGACACATTGTCTTTTAATGTAAAGTGTTAACGTCTTCAAAGAAGCATTTCCTCAGGGGCTACACGTCAGTACTGAACACTTCTTTCTAAACACACTATGTTTAAAAGTTGAATTAACTGATTGGCTAGCTGGCTGCTTGCCTAAAGTTCTCGCTCCTCAATTTAATGGCCAGTTTTACTTAGTTTTATGAAATGTGTCTAATGTCATTAATCCATATAATTTATATGAGTAATTATTTCCAAATCTTTTATGGAAAAAATAGCCCTTCCAAGAGCGTGGGTTCAATAAGTTTTCTCTCTCCATTTCCCACATTCTTATTCAGTTACAGATATTGTCCCACAGAACAACTAGCTGCAAACCAGTTCTTGATGCAAACCAGTTGGAGGAACATGGAAGCCACATGCGGAAGATGGAGGAACCACCAAATAGAAATTTCCTGCCAACTTAATCACTGCTTGCGGGAGAGCCACCTATTCACTGGCCATGCCTGACCTGTTTTACACTTAACAAGAGCAAGATATTACATTAAGTGACTGGGAGTTTGTGGTTTGTCTGTTGTAGCAAGTATCATTGCAATAATTACTACAGTTAACATGATAAAAGAGGCTCAGTGTTGTCCAATTAATGAACTGCCATCCCTGAACAGCAGCCTGTATTTTAAAACTTAGGATCTACAATATCTGGACTACATTAGATCTGGTGGTTGTTACGTTCATCTTGAACCAAATCACTTGCGTGTCAGGGGTAGCTTCTCCTCTGTGGATTGGTCAGCATGCAGCATGAACAAACCATCTCTTTGTTCTGTAACAAGCTTAACATTTCCACACAGGGATCACAATCATATGCTTATTTCAGTAGTTTTACTGAGATCCTGAAATTCTTCTCCTCTTTGTCTTGCAAGAGGTTTCTTGGGGAAATAAATACTCCCTCCAATAATTCAAAGGACTTACTGAGCTCCTGAAAGAATTGGACGAAGCTGATATGATGTCAACCATTCTACATCAAGTACTGGCTATTCTACGAGAGGATTCAAAAAAACAAATTTGTCTGAGCACCACACACTATTGACCTTCATATGGAAAAGCAATTTTGTAACTAATATTTTTCAAAATTGATAATAAACAAACAAGCAAAAATACTTTAATGTCCCATGATTCAAAACTTTAACAGGAATTTATAATCTTAAACAATACAAAAAGTTTTACAAATAATTTTAATACTATGTTATTCACAGTTCAGGGGAAGATGTGCAACATAATTAGAACAGTGCAGAATACAGCAATTGTAGAAAACGACACAAGTGAGAGAAAAAATATGATGTAGGGAGAGGCAGATTGAAGTATGGGCTATGAGATACAACCTTAACGAAGAAAAGAGAAAATGATAGGTAAACAGTAAAAGCATAGTGGACAATGAAGGTGTGGAATTGGTATCGAAGTGAAAAAATGAGCAAAATACAGAGAAAGCAGTTCACTGCACTTGTACATGGAATATGCTTAAGCCAAATGTTTCTTGTCACAGCTGATCTCCATTTGGACTGCAAACTACAAAGTAATTTATCACCCATTATCATTGATCTGTAAAGAGTCAAGATCAGACTAATTTTTGTTCATAAGTCTTCAACTACTTTTTTAATTTAAAAAAGTCTACAAAATCTCTACACTGAGCAGGACAGGCTAAGCTATCCATCAGGGCAGAGACTATTCTTGAATTTTGCTCCTGGTCAAAGACAGGCTTCTTCCGCTTCATCCTGTACCCATGGAGCCATGACACTTGTTTCAGGGATGTGGCTTAGTTTGACATCAGTCAGACCTTCACGACATGGAGGTGTGAGAGAACACTAGAAAATCTCTCCGACACATTTCCCCTGAAACAACCAAGAGAATGCAGAAACTCTTATTTTATGAAATTATATTATAATTGCATGTGCTTTATATGATACTGTTAAAAAGTTATTAAATATTAATTCTCCAGAGCTGTTTCTGAGGGAAAGATTTTTTAATGGCATTCCCAGGATGTATTGTAATGCTTCCTTGTTTGTGTATTTGAGTCTATTTTTAGAAGAGATTCTAAGTGGAAATTAACTTAGAAAATCTTTAAAATATTCCGCGTTTCACTGAGGCCATGCTCACCCCTGGAGAATGTTCTAAAAGAATAAAAAAGAAGGAAGAGGAGACATCCATATAAATCAACTGATAAAAGTTCTTTTCTTGAAGACTCTAATTAGAGACAAGAAGAAGAAAGACTAAAACAATAATTGCCCTGAAAAATGGAAAAATAATGTTGTGTCAATTACGAAACAAAAGCAAGGCTTTTAGAATTATATCTATATCTGATAAAAATTCCTCCCTACCTTTTTCCTTAGTGTTATTCAATCAAATTATTTGGGAAATTAATATCAGAACTCATTATGTCCATTATGGAAACTTTATTATTTGTAAATTGTATCACTTATACAACTATGTAGAATAAATTTTGTGTAGTTCTGCAAACAAGATGTGAGTTCAGGTATTCACATCAAACTATTTTGAAATTTTTATAAGGCTCACAAAGAATAGGAGTGTGTGTGCTTTATGTGTGTAACTAATATTTCACTTACGCAGTTTTCTATTACATAATTTCTCTCACTTATGTATGTATTTATTTCTTTGTCCATAATACGTGAACCCTCTTTAGCCAGCATTACTAAGCTTCTCCTTCACCCTCACGTTTCACACATGCAAAGTCAGTGCCCATTATTCATCATCCTCAATAGTAAATTCCCAAACAATTTTAAATTTTATTTCGAATTTAACGGTCAACTGTTGGAGGAGGTCATCAAGAAGATGTGACTGCCCATGGACTGCAAGCTGGACCCAGGCAATTGGAGGCTCCCCACCTCTCCCCTGTCTTTGGAAAGTGTGTTCTACTTGCCTTCCCTGCTCCAGGAAGTTACCCCAAGGATACAGCCTTGAGATAGAAAATGTGGTTTTGAGACTATCTGGATTGGGTATATGACTGAACTCAGTTACGTCCCTACATCAATTTTTAATATTCTGGTGGGCAGATGTGGACATCACCTGGTCTTGCAGCTGCCTGTGACAAGCCTTGTAAGTAAATTTCCTTGCTTACTAAACCTTCCACCTACCAATCTGGAATGGTCAACCTCTTGCTTGGGTCTCTCTCTGCCCTCCAAGTATAGGGGCCGATTTCAGATTACACTCAGGAAGCTCCTAAAGAGGTTGCAAGCCAACATCAACATCAATTCATTATTCCAGTGTTAACGTTTATATTTGCTAAAAGGTAAGCAATTTGAATTCAAATGTGGAGACTGAGGGAAAAACATAAAATATCCAATTATATGCAAACGTTTGCATTCTGGTGTATTAAAAACTTACCTGCGTGTTACTACAGACATCTTGCAAAATTCCATCTCTTATCCCAATTAGAATTACAGATCAGTGTTTCTTAAAAGCATATAAAAATCATAAATAATTTGCTATTAAATTAAATTCAGCATTATTTCAAAATAATTATTTACCATGATCAAGAAATTGATTATCCAAATAAAGATTTATGCAATAATATATCTTATATTATTACCATATCTCTATAGGTTAAATTGTTTTAATTTGTATTTAATTCTGCTGTCTTCATGTTTTTGTACATTGCCTTTCTTAAGCTCAAACACCCTTAAACCCTGATTTTCACTATTTGCATGGTCACTTCATAAAAAGCTCTTACACATATTTAAAGAGCTAATTCATTTGCTATTGCCTTCAACCACATCATCTTAAACACTTCTGACTCAAGTCCTGGAAGTTAGCTGTTCTCTTCACTGTGCCTGACATGGTTCTGGATGTAACTATCATAGCAGGAGCTTTTATATGATGCTGGAGTGTGAATTTGTATGGAACTGAATTCATCTTTATGTCCAAAAACTTGTCCAGAGTAGTCTCCCTATCGATATTTAGTGAATAAACAAACGAATACAAATTAAAATTTAGTACTTAATAAAATGTTCAATAGAATAGAGAGGAAGTAATGATGATGCTAGGGAAGATTAATGAAAACATCACAAGGCAAAATTTGAGCTGGACATTGAAGAATGAGTGAGACTCTAAAGGCTAATCTGGGAGAGACTGAGCTTCTAGGCAATAATACCAGAGGCATTGCCAAGCGTGAAGACGGGGCAGTTGATTGAAACTAAGGTGTAGACTTTGTTGTCTTTTGTAATCTTGGCAGAAGTGAAATTTAAAATGAATTTGAAATTTGAATATAGAGACAATTTGCCAAGACAACTGTGTGCCTCAGAGAAGAGTAATAGAGAAAAAAAATCATCATCTTTAGGTTCTTAGTATATGTTCTATGTCTGGCCCCAGGCACTACTCAGTAGAACTAGTATTTTGAGTAGATTGATTTATCTAATTGCTACCTTTCATTTATACCATAGGTTATTCTAAAAAAAATTTTGGTTGTATTCCTGGGTTTCAGAATTTTATTTTTATGTAATTGACACAAAATTGTTTGCCTTATATTTACTCTTATTTTTGTATTTAAAGGGGATTCCATATTATTGTAGACCTACTTAACTTTTAGAAAGATAAAATGTATGCACTGATATAGCCTATTTTCTATGAAGCTTAAATTCCTACATAAATGAATTAAAATACATACATTTGACTTATATTCCACCTTTTCATAACACACATTTTTGAGAGTCCTAGCTATTAAAACTATTTAAGAATTTAACTGATAATGTTTCATCATTTTTTTACCATGCTATATCAAGATTTAATAGGTTTTTTTTTAAAGAAAATCTCAGTAAAAGAGTCACCTTTAAGGTTTTCCAACTCACAAAGAAGCAGACTGAAAGTGTGCTTAAGAAATATTAGAGCAGAGATCATGGGTTGCTTTCTGTTAAATTAATCATCAGTGCGTGAATTTCTGATAGCTAAAAGAGGTCAAGAGAATCAGAGGGAAATTAAAAAATACTCAAAGCTAAAATAAAAGCTGTTGATTTCTTCCCCTTGAAAAATCACAGTTACATTTTTGTCACAACCTTTTTATTATTTTTAAGAGCAGAAATTAGCAACATTAGCATTAGTTGAATGGTATGCTATAAATGTGACATTGATAAGACTTTTTCTGAAGAGTAAAAATATTCAGTTGGGTCTTCTCTCCTTTTCTTTCTTGTTGTGCCTTCAGCCTTCTTTTCTTCATTTGATAAAGATTTGAAGTATGTGAATATTTCCATGGGAACAGAATTCCTTCAGGTAATCCTACTTTCTAAAGTAGCTTGACCTCCCAGGGAATACAGTATAGTTTCTGCTAAGTGTTAAAGTTGTGCAGGACTTTTACTTTGATAACCTGATTCTTATGTGACAGTTTCTCCATAGGAAATCTCATTCTCCTGCCAGGGTTACAATAAGTTTCTATGTACAGCTATCTCTCACATGTATATTTCAGCTATAGACTTTTCTCCCAACCTACAGCACTTACATCCAACGATTTACAAGGCACATTCATTTCAATATCTCATAGAAATTATAGGTTTAAGATCCAGGTATTTGCCGATTATGTTCTCATCAAAATCAAGCATTCATCAATTGTTCCCTGTTTCAATGTTACTGTATCAGTTAATTATTGATGTGTAACAAGCCACCTTGAAATGTAGTGTCTTAAAACACTTATGAGTCTATCGATGAGCTGAGCAACTATCCCTTATCCTTCATGATTACTGGGCGTTCAAATTAATCCTCCACTCACAGTTTTCACCATCTTTGACCAAATGGGCATTATTTTTCAAAAGGATCAGAGCAATCAACTTTTACATAATCTCCAGAGTCTGCCTTTTGCCTGTCTCCAGTTATGCTCTACTGCCAGATACCTCTAAAACTGCAATACTCTTTATGACACTACTCTACTTAAAAATCTTTATAGTCATTCTAGTCCTTTCCAGATAAACTTTAAAATGCTTGAGGTTTGACAGTCTAATTACCCAACATGTTTGGGAATATTTCCTGCTACTCTTAAACTTACTTTATTGATTTCAATATCTATAGAATCGTGTGTTCTATTTTCTCTAACAGTGGTGATTATACCACTTCCATTTAATCTTTGTCCTCTAATCTTATACAGGCTAATAATTTTTAGAGTTTTATCTTAAAAATAATTTTCTCAAGGGAGATTTCTTTTTAAACATTATTTTCACACCCTTATACTAGCCACAGACTAATTTAATTCTCCTCAGACTGCTACTCTACTGTCAAAATGTTTTATGTTTCTATTTCAATGTGTTAATTATAACTGCAATTTTAAGCTTCATTTCTGTATTGTCTTCTAGTCCATTGATGCCCAATAAAACTTTCCGCAATGATGGCGATATTCTGTAATCTGAGCTGTCCAAAACAGCAGTCGCTAGCCATATGTGATTGTACATATGATATAGTTGCATAATATAACCAGGAAACAGAATTATTAGTTTTATTTTATTTTAATTAAGCTAAGTTTAAATAGACACGAATTAGTGGCTAATTTATAGTATTGTTCTAGACTATTAGTTTTTTGAGAGTGGAATTAAAAAATGTTATCTATATTGCCATGATGTCTATCATAGTAAATATTTAATATTTACTGAATGTACAAATGTGTAGGCCTTCTTTATGTCCTCACAGTTTCTGAAATGACATACAGGTACAGTCCAGCATCAAAAAAAATAGATTCTTCCCTGTAGGTTATCAAAAATACACGCATATCAATATATCAAGAAAACAAGACTGGCCTTTCTTAACATGTAGACTTGGTATCATTTGGACCCTCAAATAACTCTACTTCTGCTTTCTCTTTTGTTTATTTTATGTTCCTCAGTCTTCCTTCCCCCCTACCTTGACTCTGTGATCTGTACTTTTCATGACCTAGATTGTCAAGACTGGTAAGATCTTTTCCTTGTTTCCATCTTGAAGAGTTCTTTTGAATCTTTGCAGATAATAGCTCTTTGTGTATTCACTGGAAATGCAAGCTTAGGTTTTTCTCTAAGAAAAGCAAAGCATCTTATTGGCACTATTGATATAGTTGGTAGCATACTTTTGAAGTATTTTATGCTACAAACAAGTCCTTCCACAATAGGTCAGTATGAAAAGAAAGCAAAGGAATGGAGAGGGTGTTTTGTGAAAAACGAAGAATAAGATAAATGTTTACCCTGATCTTTTCACACTGTATGTCATAGCATCATGGAATATTAGAATTTAAAGTGGCATAAAGATTGGTATTTTATTTTTAGCATTAAAAAAAAATTCAAGCTAAATATATATACAGTTCCTAAAAGTATAATGGCTGTAAAAAAAGCTAGTCTGATAAGTGTTGGAGGAGTGTCTAGTAAATTAATCGTCTCCCCCGACCACCCAAATAAAACAACATCGTGCAACCTTAAAAGCTAGGGTTTTGTGAAGCACGATTTGAAAACACTAACCCAGACCTCCTCCTTCACTGGACAATTTACAAAACAGAGGCAAGCGGTGAAATGATTTGCCCAAATTAGCATATCACTGCCAGATTTAAGATTAGTTAGCTCTCAATTCTTCTGACTTCTAGGGTAATCTCTTTTGTTCAGCTCGATTTCTTTCCTTTCATGTCTAGTACTTTCTCTGTTAAACATAGTTTGCTTATTCTCGTTTTTGTACAAAATATGCAGAAAGATAAAGAGAAAAAGTATCTGATTTAGTGCAGCCATTTTGATAATCTTTAAATAAAAAGAAAGTCTCTTACATTTTTGTAGGTTAGCCTTTCCACCTTAGTCACTCCCCTTCCTGACTTCCTGACTTTACTATTGTAAAATGTACAAAGTGAACATTGTATTTATATTTGTTTGGCAACTGGTGTTTTATAAGTCTTTCCTCCTCAACCCCAAATGTAGGTTTCACCAAAGTAAGCCCACTTTGGCTTAATGCCTGTGGATTCCTGCCATGCAATAGGGTAACTGGTTCACAGGTATTGATCAGTAAATAAGAGTTAAGTTGAAAACTGTTCTCAGAGGTAAGGAGGTGGGAAAGTAAAAGTTGAATTTCTTTATAAATAGAAACAGGTAAAAGCTGGATGAAATAATCTCCAATTTGCAAAAGAAAGAGGTGGTAGACATTGTATTTTCATGGGTATGAGAACATTGGCAAGAAAGGTAGATTTCATTCAAAATAATAAACCATTATTTTTAGAGCTGAAGGGATGCTCATTCTTTTGACTAATGGAGAGTCTCCTGTAAGAGCTGAACATCGAAGAGTAGAAAACTGAAGTTTCTCACCTGGAAAGAGAGCATAATAGAGATTTTCTATTGAGTAGAAAGGAAGAGAGGAATTCTAAACTGTGGATCATGTAATCAAGACTATGTAGTAGGTAAATTTTACTTGTTCTGTGATTTTTGTGGCCTTGAGTGTGATGGTAAAGGACAGAATGATAAGAAACATCAAGATTTCAAATGCTGTTTGAATGGACTGAATCAAGTCATAGAGAACAAGGTAAATTGATAGTTTAGTAATTACAGAATATGTATGCTATTGGCAAAATAATATGACCGAATAGTCATAGTAGTACATCTTTTATAACCCAAAGTGGAGTGTCTTGGTCAGCTGGGGCTGCTATAACAAAATGCCGTAGACTGGGTGGAGTAAATAACAAACATTTATTTCTCATGGTTCTGGAGTCTGGTAAGTCCGAGATCAAGGTGCCAGCAGATTCGGTGTTTGGTGAGAGCTCTCTTCTCTCATTGCAAATGACTGCCTTCTTGATGTGTTCTCACATATAGCGAGACACAAAGCTTTGTTCTCTTCTTATCAGAGCACCAATCTAATCATGGGGCCTCCACCCATATGAACTCTTCTAAACATAATTACTTTCCAAAGCTTCCAAGTCCAAATACCATCACAGTGGGGATTAGGGATTCAACGTACGGGTTTTGGGGGCCGGGCGGGGGACTCAAATTTTAAGTCTAAAGCAGGGAGAATTCCTTATTTTCGTTCTTTGTCTGATGATCATGTGTCTTCATGGATTCCTTTCCAGTGCACATAAAACCTCGTTTTGTATTAGCTGAAGGCTAGTGAAAGACACTAGAAGATCTGATAATGGTTTTCTTCTCCTCTCCTTTTAATTTCGACTTTCTTATGTTGATTCAGAACAAAATTGTATCAGATGAAATATTTCAATTACCTTGGACAAATCCTTTTCCCAGAAAATTTGAAAAGTAAAACTGGATCAAAATTTGCATGCTTAAAGGCCATTGTTGGAATACTTGAGAGCATTAACATACATTCTAGGAAATATGGAGACTTCTGGGAAGCATATATGAATTGAAGGGAATAAAATTTCCATTTTTAGATAGAACTGTCTTGTAGTGAGGTCACAGAGCTGTGCTTCCACCCATTCTCTTACCAATACTGTTCATTTGTATAATTAAATATAAATACACTCATTGATTTCCTTCCAAGATGAGTTTGGATTTTAGATATTCACAATCAATAGAGGAGTAAATTGATTACTTTGAAATAGATAACTTTCTATTTTTCAAATATGTTTTTGTGAGCATTTATGGCTCACAAGTTCTAGTAACATCAAATTTATCAACTTCATTCAGATTTTGAAGGGTGTAATGCTCTTATAATTTTAGCAATATATTCTGATGACTGAATCTTAGTTTGGATATAGAGTCAGACAAAGGATATAAGGATACATATTATTAAATAGCTCATATTCTCTCTATCTCTTATTACCAAATTTTCAAGCTTTTTTATTTTCTAACAGGAGGGGATTGATCAACATAGTTAATATTGTAAACATACGTCAGCACACAATCTTACCATTTCCCAAATGCTTCAATAGAAAATTAAGAAGTTATAAATAATACTTATATACTGACAATGTGACAGTTAGAACCATCTAATTCTTTCCATCTAGTCCTTTCTAACAACTGGAGTGTTCATAGCTGTGAATCTGATTTCTTTCTTGCTTCCCCTCTTACACTTTGTGAAATGGCAAGGTCTAAAAATAATAATGCTTGGAAGGATACATGTCCATTAGAGTAAGACCAGAGCCAGTCAGGGGAGCAAAATGAAATAGTGAGTAGATCAGCTGCTGGAATGCTTTCTTCAAACAAGGTGACTGGCCACAGATCATAGAACAAGTAAACAACCAGAAATGTTGAGAAGGCATCAAAACACAAATTAGTCCTATAATAAAAGGATAGGTATGGGAAAGGAAAGTCTAGGAGAAGACACTATATGTATACTCAGGAAGACTCCAATTGTCATCAGGAGCATCTGTCACAAGTTACAGAACTTTCTCACAATTCAGCCTGTGGTACTGGCATTAGAGGAAGTCATGAGACTTCCTGAGATAAGTCAGAGACCTGAGACAAGCATCCTTGCAGAGACTCAGGTTGAATTTACCTAAAGCAGTGTATAATTTGGGAGCAACATTATCCACAAAAGGAATACTTGACTTGCCAAGACAATCGAAGGCAACTAGACTCATTGTTAGTAAATCATTTAATCACTCTTTGTTCCCAATTACAATAAAACCATCGACTTTCTCATTGTGTGCTTGGAGCCACTCCTGAACAAGTTTCATCAATTATAAAGGCCTAGGTGCTTCCTACTCATGCATATCTCGGGCAATAGAGTTATTTAAAAATTACTCTCTGGTGGGGATGGCTTTTCTAAATTCATCATCCCCTCAAAAGCCATAGTTATCAAAGCATGTGTTTAATTTAATTATTCATTGTCAAAAATGTAGTCATTGTACAGTGCACGTGTTTTCCCCGTCAATTTCTGGCTACAGAAACAAACCAGATATTAGCCATTGTAGAACAGTGGAACTGAATTATATGTATTAGCATTTTGCTATTGTGATCTACTCTTCACACTTAAAATGTTGATTGAACAAGTCAATTGTATGATACTGCTTTCCATTAAAGAGTTATCTCACAATTTAAGTTGTGTTAAAAAGAATAAACCCAGTACACAATAAAACTTGAACACAAAAAGTATATATAGTCATTGTGAGTGGCTCTACCTATGTAAAACACCCACACTGTGAGGGATGGCATGTCCAATAACCAAATAAAAAGGAGAAGAGCAGTTTCCTGTTTTCTTTACAATGTGATTAGATTAGGAAGAATAAGCAAAAGAGTGTGAATATGTGTGTCCTGGAGGGTAGCGGCCAAGTGTTTGCTTATTAAATAGACCTACTGCGCATGCCACAAAATTCTTTAAGATTTGAAGTGCATTTGAGAAATCTGTGCTATAAACAGGAATCATTTAATGATATTGTTTTCTCTTCATCACACAGAATGAGGAAACACTTTAATTCCGCCCCCTTTCAATGGTTCATCCACAGGATATTCATTGCGCTGGGATGGATAATAATTGTCATTAGTCCTTTATGCCTAAGGTAAAATGTAGTTTCTTTCTTTATAAAGGAAAAAATGTAAGGTACCTTTGTTGTAGTTACAAAAGTGTCTGTTTTCAAAATTTGATACATTCTTCAAAAACCTTTCCTAGTTTTCATGTCTTCTGAGACTATTTCTGCTAGCATAACCATTTGCTTCTCAAAAAAAGTTACTAAAGCAAGGGGCATTAATATATTGAATGAAAAAGGCAGCCAATTTCCATCAAAATTATTTGTTAGCATAATTGATATGTAGAGCACCACAAAAAATTTTCTCTGGAACTTATGGAATATAAACCATTGGTTGGATAATGGGCTATATTAATAAGGATATAGAATTTCTAATTTTATGAAAGCAGATACCATATTCATGAAGTATATCCCTTATTTCAAGGAAGTAATTAAAATGTCTGTGTCCAATACAAAAGTGAACTTTTTTAAGTGCTAAGCATTAATGCTATGGAAATTACTCTTTAAAAATCAACTGCACGTGAATTTGGTTGCCTGACAATATAATAACTTAAGTTTATAGAATTACCCATGAAAAATGTGACTTGATGTCTGAAATTCTATTTTGTCTACTACAGATGACTTACCAACATTAAAATTATTTAAAAATTATAAATGATTTGGGGCCGGCTCCGTGGCCGAGTGGTTAAGTTCACGCACTCCGCTGTGGCGGCCCAGGGTTCAGATCCTGGGCGCGGACATGGCACTGCTCTTCAGGCCACGTTGAGGCGGCGTCCCACATCCCACAACTAGAAGGACATGCAACTAAGATATACAACCATGTACGGGGGGGGGGTTTGGGGAGATAAAGCAAAAAAAAAAAATTATAAATGATTAATAAAGCTGCCATCAGACCATAAGAGTGGAAGGTCATCCCTTAAAACTAAGTATAAATATGAAGAAAATTACATGTTGATTGATACATTCCATAACCCTTGACTATTAATAGGTGTTAAAAAGTTCAGTTTTGACCATTTGTACATGGCAACTATTATATTTTATGATGTTATTTCATTCCTACAGATTCAACTCATGTAGCAAGAAATGTGGTATCTATATAATTAATTTGAAAATATTTAAATTTTTTTCATCTTAAAATAGCAGGTTTAACTATAATAATATTTTTTAAATGATACTAGTATGAAGTTTACGTGATACATTTCTATTTATACTATAATAATAAAGATGTTTATTGAAATGTAATCATATGACAGACACTGTTCTTAGTGCTTAGACAGATTATGTGGTTCCTTACAACCATTTATGACTGAACTATGATTATTTCCATTTAACAAATGAGATTAAGCAACACAGAATTGAAGAGTAGCTGACATGAAGTGTACCCAGGAAATCCAATTCCAGAGCCTACGTTTTTGTTAGTGACACTTTACTACCACAAATGATCTCGAGCAGTTTGCGCAAGTGGAATATATTTCAACGGTTTATTTTTTTAAATGATGTTACATATGTCAATCAAATATATGTTTCATTTTTTTTTTCATTTTTTTTCCTTAGGAAGATTTGCCCAGAGCTGACATCTGTTGCCAACCTTCCTCTATTTTGTATATGGGTAGCCACCACAACACGGCCACTGATGAGAAGTATAGGTCCATGCCCGGGAACCAAAGCTGGGCCCCCAAAGTGGAGCATGCTGAACATAACCACTAGGCCATAGGACCAGCCACTGTTTCATCATTTTAAAAAATTATTTAATAGTTAGTGTCTCTCCCTACAGTATAAGAAGACACTTATTTAAATGTGTGCACACTAATGTATGTATCACTGCTATATGGATTGACTTCAATGCCTTCCTTAATATGTGTTACATCATACCATCTCAAACTAAATACCCTTCCTTTATTTCTGCCATGGTATTATAGCAAACATATAGGCAATCAAAAGATAAAAAATATATACATTCATACACTTTTATATATATGTAAATATATACAATAGCAAACATATAGGCAATCCAAACAATCAGAAATGAATATGTATAATTATATATGTATATATATAATTTCCTGATAGTCTATGTAAATTGCTCAACTTAGTCATTAATATTGAATGATTTTTAAAAGAAATTCATTACCTAGGGAAATTTAATATACAATATTGATATACCTACAATATCAATATACCTAATTTCAATTTTGACTTTCTCTTGAACCTGTTTTATTCACAAGTTCTGTTATCTCAGCAAGTATGTAAACAATGAACTAAGAACATTCTAAAAAATCCTTGAAGTATACAAGAGTATGTTTAAAGATTATCAATATTTGAGTGAATCTCAACTATAAAGATGTGATTCTCAATCAAGAAATGATGAAAACATACTATTTTTCCAATAGTTTGAAATTACCAACCAAGAAAATCAGTCAAATAATTATTTCGGTTTGAAAAGATAGCAAGGTTTTAATATTATTCTAATCAGCAAGCATTTATTGTCCATCTACTTAAAGCAGGACAAATACAATCCTATGAATCGTGTATTATTATCATACAATTAATTTTCCTGAGAGAATGGAATGCATGTTTAGAGGAGTTATTTGTTGTATGGCTAATTTTAGGCCAGATTGTCTCACTCTGAACCATGTTCAACTAACCTCTGTTGTGTTAGTAACTAGATTCTTGCTTTTAGCCTCATAAACTTTGGGCTCAGCTTATGAAATATGGATATACGAATTGCTATGTCAGTTATACTGACCTCACCCCTCTTGAGACTGAGGCATCAGACGTGACTCTCTCTGAACATGTTCATTTGTGGCCACACGTAGCTGTTGGGTAGTGAGGAAACAGGAATGCCTGGGACGAAAATATGCAAAAAGCCATTAACTTCGCAAAGCACTCATCAGCCTACAGTGCTCTTCAGTCTGCAGAGGGGTCACCTATTCAGGTAGCAGTGACAGGGTCCAATTTTTCCCTAGGTAAGGATGCCTGCAAACCTGCATTCATCATGTATCAAAAAACTCTCACAGAGGAAATTACCCTGGTTATAAAACCCTTGGTTATCACTGTAATTGCTGCTGGCTCCTGTTAGTGATGAGAGTAGCAGCTTCTGGCAGAAAGGAAACAGGGCGTCTAGTATCTTATTTTTCAAAAAAGTTTATAATTGAAGTTGTGATTACTAAAGAATATTACAGGTAATATTTAAAAAGTTAAAAAACTTCAATGAATTTATTTCTCTTGTCAAAGCCAAAATCCAATAAAACCAAAATTATTGTATTCTACTCACTTAATTATCCAATATTTGTGTCTGAATATATTTTTCATTTGCTTCTTGAAGTAAAAACATATACCTACACTTTTGAAGCAAACAGGAATTCATGAAAGACAAATAAATAGAAACAGAAACATTCACAGGGCCAGCCCAGGTGGCCTAGTGGTTAAGTTCAGTGTACTCCACTATAGTGGCCTGGGTTCAGCTCCCAGGTGTGGACCTACACTGCTTTATTAGTGGCTGTGCTGGAGGCCCATATACTAAAAATAGAGGAAGATTGGCACAAGATGTTAGCTCAGGGTGAATCTTCCTTGGCAAAAAAAAAAAAAAAAAAAACAAAGAAAACAGAAAGAAAAAAGAAACATTCACTCAACACAACTGATTCATTGTTGCTGATTATTATTTGTCTAGATTCTTGGTGACTAAATGAAAACATATATAAAACTTTAATTTTTTTTTTTTACTTAAATGGATACTTTCTTTTACCTTTCACTGGAAGACAAAATTATCAAGTGGCAATAAAGACAGACATAGTAATTATTTTATGAAAGAATAAGGCTAGCCAGAAGTGATATTACTAAGGTGAAAGAAATTTGACGTGCCTTCCTTTCTAAGTTTTTCTTCTCCTTTGTTTCTCATGATGCAGTACTTCTACTTCATCACTCTCCTGAACCACCCTCTCAGGATTGGTCTTATCTCTGTGTATTAGGTTTCTATTGCTGTGTAACACATTACCATAAATGTAGCAGGTTAAAACAACACACATTGAATATCTTGCCGTTTCCACATGTTCAGAGTTTGAATATAGCTTAACTGAATCCTCTGCTCAGGGTTTCCTAGGCTGAAATCAAAGTACTAATAGGCTGTGTTCTCATCTGAAGCTAGAGGTCTTTTTCCAAGCTTATTCATATTCTTGACAGAATTCAGTTCCTTATGGTTGTTGGACTGAAGTTCCTGCTTTCTTGCTGGCAGTTGGCTGGATGTCTTTCTCAGCTCCTAAAGGCTATCCTCAGGCTTTAGCCATATGGCCTCCTCACAACATGGCTGCTTACTTCTTCAAAGTCAGAAGGAGAATCTTTCTTCAATCAGCCAGAATGAAGTCCTATCCTACACAAGATAAACAGAGGAATGACTAATCACCTTTTATATATAACATAAGCTAACATAGGGAGCAGCTCTCCCATTATATTCACCAGTCCCCTTCATGGGGATGGTATTATGTGGGTCATGTAGACCACGGAGCAGAAATCTTAGGGCTGTCTAATAATTCTGTCTACCATATTCTGCCATATTGTATTGCCCCATCACCTATTCTTTTTTGTTTAGGGATTTTTTTTTTTTGCCCCCTAAAGATTAGTACCTGAGATAACATCTGTTGCCAATCTTTTTTTTTTCTTCTCCCCCAAACCCCTCAGTACATAGTTGTATATTCTAATTATAGGTACTTCTGGCTGTGCTATGTGGGATGTCACCTCAGTGTGGCTTGATGAGCAGTGCTAGGTTGGTGCCCAGGATCTGAACTGATGAAAGCCCAGGCCACCGAAGTGGAGTGCGCAAACTTAATTACTGGACCACAGGGCCAGTTCCCCCAACCCCCCATCACCTATTCTTAGAAACATTATTGTCAATAAAATGATTAACTCACCTCAAGAGATTAGAATAATGGGCCACATCTCAGAAAGGTGGAATAGAGTAGGGCATTAGACGAAGCTTCTAAAGTAACAAAGAGATTGGGATAATAAAACCCAAGAAGGTAGATCTTTATAACAACCCAAAAGACTTTGGTCTTGGTGTGTAGAGTTTAAAAATTTTATCATTTTTTAAATTAGAATATTGGTGAACCTCTGTTAACATTTTAGGATTATGTGGAGTTGGGATATATATTTAATATGCTTGCAGGAAAAATCAACTTCCATGGAAACATTATTATGAAGAAAATAATTTTAAAAAAATGGTTCAGTGTCTAAGGTAAAGTTTATGAAAGAAAAATTTTAAAATCCCATATTAGGTTGCATAAGTTGTCTTACTTCTGCAACAAACAAAATTCTCCCAAGGCTATTATAATCTAGCTTTTGAAGCCACACCAGACATTGAAAGAAGAGGTTAAACTATTTTTGAGTGTAAGGGCTGTGGCTAGCAGACTTAATGACTACTCAGTTGGACGGCCTTGAGGTAGTTTCTGGTCAAACACTTCAAAGCATAAATCTTATCTTATTCCATCCAAAGAAGATATCTTTCTCTAAAGGAAGTATGAGAGATAATTCAACCTAATATGTGTATTCAAAACCCACAAATGGGAAGAACGTCAATGAAAAATACCACTGAATTAATATTGTTAAAGTGTCCATACTACCCAAAGCTGTCTACATATTCAATGCAATCCTTATAAAAATTCCAGTGGCATTCTTCACAGAAATAGAAAAAAAAAACCCTCTAAAACTTGTATGGAACCACAAAATACACCAAATAGCCAAAGCAATCTTGAGAAAGAAGAACAAAGCTGGACGTTTCACACTTCCTGATTTCAAACTATGTTACAAAGATATAGTAATCAGAATAGTACGATATTTGTATAAGAACAGATATATAGATCAATGGAATAGAATGGAAAGCCTAGAAATAAACCCATGAATATATGGCCAAATAATTTTTGATAAAAGAGCCAAGAATCTACAATGGGGAAATGATACTCTGTTTAATAAATGATGTTGGGAAAATTGGATAGCCACATACAAAAGAAGGAAAGTAGACCACTATCTGACTCTATACACCAAAATTAACCCAAAATGGGTTAAAAATAAATTTAAGACCTGAAACTGTAAAACTTCTAGAAGAAAACATATGGAAAATTCTCCTTGACATTGGTCTTGGCAACAATTTTTCAGATACGATACCAAAAGCTCAGACAACAAAAGCAAAAATAGACAAGTGGGGTTGCATAACACTAAAAATCTTCTGCAGAGCCAAGGAAACAATCAAAATAATGAAAAGGCACCTTATAGAATGGGAGAAAATATTCACAAATCATATATCTGATAAGGGATTAATATACAAAATATATAAAAAACTCACACAACTCAACAGCAAAAAGTCAAACCACTTGATTAAAAAAATGGACAGAGGAAGTAAGTAACATTTTTCCAAAATCATACAAATGGCCAGCAAACAGATGTAAAGCTGCTCAATATCACTAACGATTAGTGAAATGCAAATCAAAACCACAGTGAGATATGACCTCATATCTGTTAGAATGATTATTATCAAAAAGACAAGACAACAAGTGTTGGTGAGGGTATGGAGAAAAGCAAACTCTTGTGCACTGTTGTTGGCAATTTAAATTGGAGCAGCCACTATGGAAAACACTGTGGGGGTTCCTAAAAAACTAAAAACAGGACTGCCCTATGACCCAGCAAACTCACCTCTAAGCATAAATCCAAATGGGATGGAAACAATATTTGAAGAGATATCTGCACTCCCATCTTTGTTGCAGCATTATTCACAATAGCTAGGACATGGAAGCAACCTAAGGGTCTGTCAGTTTATGAATGGATAAAGAAGATGTGAGATATATGTATATATACACAAAATGGGATAATATATATTATATATGCATATAAAGGGAATATTATTCGGCCAAGAGAAAGAAGGTCATCCTGCCATTTGCAATAACATGGATGAACCTAAAGGGCATTATGTTAAGTGAAATAAGCCAGAGAAAGAAAAATACTGCATGGTATCTCATGTGGAATCTAGAGACAAAAGTCAAACTCATAGAAACAGAGAGTAGGAAATTGGTTGCCAGAGGCTGGGGAGTGGGAGAAACAGGGGGAGGTTGGTAAAGGATACAAACTTCCAGCTATAAGATAAATAATGTCTGAGGATCTAATGTATAACATGGTGACTATGGTTGATAACACTGTATTGTATGATTGAAATTTGCTAAGGGAGTAAAATTAAGTGGAACTTAAATGTTCTCACAGAAAAAGATAAATATGTGAGATGATGGATGTTTTAATTAACTAGATGGGAGAAATCCTTTCACAATGTATACATATATCAAGGCATCACTTTGTACACTCTAATAATCTTACAGTTTTATTTGTCAATTATACTTCAATAAAGCTGGAAAACAAAAAAAGAATACCACTGTTGGCTAAGGTAACACGAACCTTCATAATCAACTACAAAGCTTTGCAGCTGGCCCGTCTGCAATTACCAGCTATCTGGAAGAAGTGTATGTTGCTTTAGCTAAACAACATGCCTCCACAGCATAAGCATCATTGGACAGTGTCTGCAATGAATACATTGAAACTTCCCACTCAAAAAAGAGTCTGAGTATGTTCCCCAGGTTCTGCTCCAACTTCCTGAATTTCCAAAGGTCTCAATACTGTAGCTCCATCCTTCCCCCACTTTTTAAATAATTGCCTAATGTGTAATTAGTGTTCACAAGTAACTATTTAAAAGAAAAAAAAACTGTCCTTATCCAAAATATATAAAGTTGAGGTTTTAAGATGTTGCAAAAATTTCAATTGATAAATTTTCTTAATCTTGGAAATATGTTCTTAGCATAAAATCCTAAAATATTTATTACGGGGTCAAGTAACATGATTAGTTCTATGCCGACTATTGTATTTCTTTTTTAATAAATGCCTCCCAAATGTTTATTAATACCAGCAATATATGAAAATGCTACTTGGAATCATACTAGCATTAGGTATTTGTTTTTCTGCTTGAGGAAGATTAGCACTGAGCTAACATCTGTGCCAATCTTCCTCCACATTATATGTGGTTCACCACCACAGTATGGCTGACGAGTGGTGTAGGTCTGCATCGAGGATCCAAACTTGCAAACCCAGGCTGCCAAAGAGGAGTATGCTGAAGTTAATCACTAGGCCATGGTTCTGGCCCCAGGCTAGGTATTTTCAAAAGTCCCTATCTTGTGTGTCTATTGTAAAAGCAATAAAAGATAGAAAAAATTTAAAATAGTAAAAGTAGATGACATCTTAGTACAAAGGAGTGCCCCAATACAGAGTAGGAGAAGCAAGTATGACACTAGTAAGTATGTGTGAATAGCCTTATGATTGGAATCATTATAATACATGCCAGTTGAGATGAGAAATACAAAAATTCCTTAAAAGTGCTATAGCATGAATTCTTTATTATATGCTACTCTGTACTTGTTGGACTACACTGGGTATGTTGTGTTTAGTTCAGGGCATGAGACGTTTAATCATCAGAGTGTTCTCAGTAGAGAGGAGTGAAGATTTTGGGGAGACCCCCACTGTGACATTAAGGAAAACTTTATAGAACTGGGAATATGTAACTTTAACAGTGAAGACTCAGAGGCCATGAAAATTGACTGTCAATATTTGAAAAGCTGTCTTGTGGAAGTGTCTTGTCTATCTTACCTCCAGAGGGCAGAAGTAAACTCTAGAAGGAAACTGTAGGCAGAGAGATGTGAAATAAGAATAATGAAGGATACTCTATTGATTAGAGCTGGACACCAAAAAATATGATTTTCTCAATAAAGTGGGGTTTTTTTGCCCCTGAAGACTCTCAAACATTTCGTCACCTTTTCGTCTAGTAAATATTCATGCATCATATGTCCATTCCGTAGGAAGATCAGTGCATTGGATTGTTGCCTGAAAACAGTGACTTTTAAAATTTTTTCAGACCCCATGCTTGTGACGTTATAGATATGTTCAAATATGTGAAAGACTGCATTAGGAAAGACTGACCAGAACCTATAGCTCCAGGCTGCAGAATAAAAGTGAAGAAGTGTAAGTTAAAGTATGTTTCTGCTTAACAATAAGAAGACCTTTCTCAGATTTTGATGAGTACCAAATGAAATTGATAGTTTTGAAAGATAGATAACTAAGTTCCTTAAAATACTAAAAGAGTGGGGAGTTCAACATCACTGGAAATGCTCAGAACATAGATGACCACTCATCATATATGAGTGTAAAATCTTGTGCACCATATAATGGTCAACATAGATCACCTCAATATTCCTCCTAAAACTCAGCCAGTATGACCCACTAAAATGAAAGCTCCATGAAAGCAGTGACTTTGTGTTCATTACAATAACCCCAGAGCCTAGAAGATACCTTATACACAGAAAGGGTCTCAGATCTCACTTTTTGTCCTTCCCTACATTTGTTCAGCCAGGCTTTTTTCTGCTGGATGTTACTAATGAGCCTCTGGAATAGCTCTTAGCATCAACTACTTTCCTAGAAGCCGTAGAGGGAAGTTTCCCTCTTTGTGGAAGTGTATCTCCTTTAAGCCTACAAACTCATTTGTGATGGGGCTATATCAAAATGGTGTTCTTCTTGCTAGACCTAGTTGTACTTACTTTGGTGGTCACTCTTGACCCTGTTGTTGCCATATGACAGTGCCAGACCATACCTTACCTCATTACTCAGGGTTTTTCTATTCTTCTCAAGTGCAAGATTCAGGAGGGCACCCCTAAATGCCCATGAAATGCACATACATTGATGACTAATTATTTTTTTGTGGCAAAAATTGTTGTTTGTTGCTTACTATTCATTATCTTTTTCTAGAATAATAAATACTAGATTTTTAGCTAAGCTAATGGTTGACCTACAATACAGTCTGCATTTTAAGCACCACTTGTAGGTGAGTTTATCCATTTAATTCTGGCCAAATATATGTAAGGAGAAAAGATGAGTGTATATTTTTGGAAATGTCTCTGAAAGCGATACATTTCTCCTTCTTCCTGTGGAACAGCAAATGAATGTAATGGATGGAGCAAGAACAACACTCTTCTTGAACCACAAAGTGGAAGACACAAGTTGAAAGTGGTGGATCAAGAAGATGAAAGGACCTTGAGTCCTGCAAAATAATCATGACAGGGATAATCATGACAGGTTTGAATTCACTATGTTTATATAAAGAGCAATAAATATTTGCCCTGCTTAAGCCACTCTTACAGTTGTTTTTCTTTTACTCACAGTCAACTGAGCACTAACTAATACAAACTTACTTAACTGAAAAAGAATCTTTCATCTTTCATGCTGTTAATGTGGTCTATAACATTGATTAATTTTCAAATGTTGAACCATCCTTGCATTCCATGGATACATCCTACTTAGTCCTGGGGTTGAAAGACATTTTAATGTGCTGTTGAATTCAGTTTGCTAGTATTTTATTGAGGATTTTTGCATCTATGTCCATTAGTGATATTGGCCAGTAGATTTTTTTCCTTGAGATGTCTTTGTCTGGTCACATGATTATCTCAATAGATGCATAAAAATAATTTGAGAAAATTTAATATCCCTTCATGAAAATAACTCTCAACAGAACAGATATAGAAGAAATTAACTCAACACAATAAAGCTCATATACAAAAAGCCTACAGCTAATACACTCAATGGGAAAAACTGAAAGCTTTTCCTCTAAGATGTGGTACAAGGCAAAGATGCCAACTTATGCCACATCTATTCAATATAGTATTGGAATGCCTAGCCAGAGCAACTAGATAAGAAAAATAAATGATAGGCATCCAAATCACAAAGGAAGAAGTAAAATTATCTCTGCTTGCAGACTACATGATCATATATGTAGAAAACTCTAAAGAATCCTTCAAAAAATGTTATAACAAACAAATTCAGTAAAGCTGTAGGATACAAAATAATATACAAAGATCAGTTGTATTTTTATGCACTAACAACAAATTACCCAAAAAGGAAATTAAGAAAAAAAATCCCACTTACAATAACAACAAAAGGAATAAAATATTTAGGAATAAACTTAACCAAGTTGCTGAAAAATTTGTACATTGAAAAATTTAAAACATTGATGAAGAAAAGTAGCGAAGAACAGATAAATGGAAAGTTATCTCATGTTCATGGATTGTAAGAATCAATATTTTGAAAACATTAACACAACCAAAAGCAATTTATAGATTCAATGCAATCCCTACCAAAATCCCAATGACATTCTTTACAAAAAGAGAAAAATAATCCTAAAATTCATATAGAACCACAAAAGACTCTCAATAGCCAAAGCAATTTTGAGCAAGAAGAACAAAATTGGAGGCATAATACTTCCTGATTTCCAAATACATTACAAAGCTACAGTAATCAAAACAATACGGTAGTGGCATAAAAACAGACACATAGACCAAGGGAACAGAATAAAGAGCCCAGAAATGAATTCAAGCATTTACAGTCAACTGATCATTAAAAGTGTGCCAAGAGCACACAATGAGGAAAGCATAGTCTCTTCAATAAATGATGTTGGGAAAATTGGACATCCATATACCAAATAATGAAATTGGATGCTTCTCTCACACCATATGCAAAAATCACCTCAAAATGGATTAAAGACTTAAACCAGAAATCATACAACTCCTAGATGAAAACATAGGGTAAAAACTTCTTGACATTGGTTTTGGCATGAAAACATAGGGTAAAAACTTCTTGACATTGGTTTTGGCAACAATTTTTTGAATATCACACCAAAAAACAAAAATAGACGTGAGATTTCATAAAACGCAAAATTTCTGCACAAAGAAACAATAAACGAAGTGAAAAGGCATCTCATAGAATGGGAGAAAATGTTTGTAAACCATGTATCTGATGAGAGGTTAATATCCAAAATATATAAAGAACGCATACAACTCAATAGCAACAAAACAAAACAAAACAAAAAATTTTCCACTTAAAACTGGGCAGAGGACTTGAGTAGATGTTTCTCAAAAGAAGATGTAAGAATGACCAACAGGTATGCAGAAGTGCTCAACATAACTAATCATGGAAATTCAAATTAAAACTACAGTGAGTTATCACCTCACATCTGCTTAGAATGGCTATCAACAAAAAGACAAGATATAAATGTTGGTCAGGTGTGCAAAAAGGAAATCCCTGTATACTGTTGGTGGGAATGTAAATTGGTTTATCAATTGTGGAAAACAGTAGGGAAGTTCCTCAAAAAATTAAAAATAGGTGTTGGCCGGTTGGCACAGCTGTTAAGTGTGCACATTCTGCTTCGGTGGCCCAGGGTTTGCCAGTTCAGATCCCAGGTGTGGACATGGCACCACTTGGCAAGCTATGCTGTGGTAGGCATCCCACATATAAAGTAGAGGAAGATGGGCACGGATGTTAGCTCAAGGGCAGTCTTCCTCATCAAAAAGAGGAGGATTGGCAGCAGATGTTAGCTCAGAGCTAATCTTCCTCAAAAAAAACAAAGATTAAAAATAGAACTACCGTATGATCCAGCAATCCATTTCTGGGTATATGTCCAAAGATTATGAAATCTGTCTCTCAAATTGATAGCTACACTGCTAAGTTCATTGCAGCATTATTCACAATAGCCAAGTCATGGAAACAACCTAAATGTGGTAAATATATGCAATGAAATGCTATGCAGCCTTAAAAAAGAAGGAAATCCTTTGGCCATCCCCATGGCCTAGTGGTTATGTTGGCATGCTCCACTGTGGTGGCCTGTGTTTAGTTCCTGGGCATGGACCTACCTACTACCACTCATTAGTGGTAGTGACCCATATACGAAATAGAGGAAGAGTGGCACAGATGTTAGCCCAGGGTGAATCTTCCTCAAGCAAAAAGAGGAAAATTGGCAACAAACGTTAGCTCCAGCTGAATCTTCCTCAGTGGAAAAAAACACAGAAAACAAAAATAAAACTTAAGAAGAAGGAAATTCTGTTATTTTCCACTAAATGGCTGAACCTGGAGGATATTATGCTAAGTGGAATAAGACAGACTCAGAAAGACACATACTAGATGATTTTGTTTCTATGTAGAATCCAAAATACTCAAACTCATAGAAGCAGAGAGCAGAATGGTGGTTGCTAGGAGCAAAGGGAGGGAGAAATGGGGAGATGTTTGCCAAAGGGTGTAAAGTTTCAGTTAATCAAGATGAATATGTTCTGGAAATCTAACCTACAGCATGGTGATTATATTTAGCAATACTGTATTACATACTTGAAATTTCCTAAGAGGGTAGATCTTGTGTTCTCATCACACACAAAAAAAGAAAGAAAATGGTAACTATGTGAGGTGATGGATATATTAATTGGCTTGACTATGGTGATCATTTTACAACATATACATATAGTAAAAGATCAAGTTATATGTACTAAATATATTTAATTTCTGTTTGTCAATTATACCTCAATAAAACTGAAAAAAAAGAATGTTTCAAAGATCTGCCATCTGAACCTCAAAACAAGTCCAGGTTAGATAAATTTGTACAGTGGTTTTATCTCTTGAACTTCTATCAAAATTTTTGATACAGAACACTTAGTCATGTTCTAGGACCCTGATCTTCAGGCTTCTAATGTATAGCTTTATAATATTTTTTTACAAAATACAATGCTTTTTCTCTAGTATTGTTATCTTTGGCAATTGAGATACAGCCAATATGTACCCATATTATTTGGAAAGGCTTCACTTAGTTTGGGTATACATCTTCTAAAGGAGACATGTGTGCTGTTTACAGCTCTATTCCTTTAACTCACTGTTTTTAACATCCTTGCTCAAAATCACACTCATTTGATTGACTGCTTTTGTCAGGGATGATTGGTTGGCCGGCATAATTTTTCATAACTCCATATGAATATAAAAATATTGAGATCATATGTGTCAGGGTCTAGTGGCTATATGAGATAGGAATGGGCACTTTTAGATCTGATGCTGTAGAGATGTCAACGGTCCAAAGAAAGGTTTGCAATACAATTGCTTTCTGGATCATACAATATTCTGATGTAGGTGGGAACACACAGGTATGATAACGCTCCAAACAATATAGTTTCAACCTATATGACTATGAGAAAAAAACTGTTCGGAATGTTGAATATAATGCTAATGACACCAGTTCCTTCTAGTCTCTCAGCTGATATTATTTTTTGCTGTTAAACTTAAAGATTTCTCAAATAAACTTAACTATGGTATGCTTACCACTAAGGATGCAGTGCCAATTGTATCGTGTTTGTTCCAACGTCAACTAACAAATTCAGAATTTAACCAAAGCACATTTCATTAACCATAGTGTTTTTCAACACTGACTGAAACAAGCCAATTGTTTTATATGGCTTCTTGTGTTTAGTTTGTTTTGGAAAACATTTTACTTTCAATCCTGCATTGGCATTAATTGCTAGTCATTTAATGATGAAAACTAGTGCTATTTTCATTGCTCCATTGACTGACATTTTTATTTTCCCCCAGGAGTGATGAAATGGCTCTTGTGTTCCTTTTGCTATGAACTTTAGATTGATTTATGCCCTATAATCTCCTAAATGTAATACTGTGCTGTGTGTCTGTATTTTTAAATTTTTTTGAGGTAACATTGATTTATAACATTATATAAACTTCAAGTGTACATTATTATATTTCTACTTTTGTATAGACTGCATCATATTCATCACCAAAAGTCTAGTTGCCATCTATCATGGTACAAATGTGCCCCTTTACTCCTTTTGCTGCACTTCTCCTCTGGTAAGCATCAATCTGTTCTCTGTATCTACGTGTTTGTTTGTTTATCTTCCATGTATGACTGGAATCATACAGTATTTGTCTATCTCCATCTGACTTTTTTTGTTTAGCATAATACCCTTAAGGTCCGTCCATATTGTCACAAATGGCCAAAGCTCATCTTTTTATGGTTGAGTAGTATTCTTTATCTGTTCACCCGTCAGTGGGTACTTAAGTTGTTTCCACGTCTTGGCTATTGTGATTAATATAGCAATGAACACAGGGGTGCATATATCTTTTCAAATTAGTGTCTTCATGTTCTTTAAATAAATATCCAGAAGTGGAATAGCTGGATTGTATGGTAGTTCTATTTTTAATTGTTTGAGGACTCTCCATACTGTTTTCCATAGTGGCTGCACCAATTTACATTCTTACCATCAGTGCATGAGAGTTCCCTTTTCTTTACATCCTATCCAACACCTGTCATTTCTTGTCTTTTTAATAATAGCCATTCTGAGGAGTGTGAGGTGATATCTCATTTGTGGTTTTGACTTTCATTTCCCTAATAATTAGTAATGTTGATTGTTGGGCCTCACCCAAACTATTCAGGGCCAAAATAGAACAAAATGGTGGAGGAGAAGAATTCCCTCTCTCACTGACTGAGTGAGCTGGAACATTAGTCCTCTCTTGCACTCACAGTGGGAATTACACCATTGGCTTCACTGATTCCCAGACCTTTGGGCTTGAACTGGAACTGGAATCCTGTTTCCTGGATATCCAGCTTACAGATGACACATCATATGACTTTCCAGCTTCCCTAACCATATGAGCCAATTCCTTATAATCTCTCTCTCTCTGTCTGTCTGTCTGTCTCTGTCTGTGTGTCTATCTCTCTCTAAGGAGAGGCATCTCTTATTGGTGCTGTTTTTCTAGAGAATCCAGACTAAAACAACCTGCATTTTGTTTCTAGTCTATGAATGAGTTTCTTTAAAATATTATCACATTATATTTGAACTATTTCATTATTTTTATGCAGAACTAAAGCACTAGTTATGTATCTCTCTACAGATGTATAGATTCTTTTATCTTTGTATTTTGGAATCTTTAAAGGCCAAGGTCAGAATTCTTACAGGACTCATATAACATTTAAATAAGCGATCATACACTATAAGAAGAAAATCAATATTTGCAAAAATTAGAAATTGTTTGGGACACCTTCTAGGAACACAGGAAAATAACAATAAAAAATTACAACAAAAAGTCCCCTATTAATTTGAGCATCTGAAAATTAAAATCCAGCTTCCAAATAAATACTGTGTCAAAGAGGAAATCAGAATTAATGCATAATGCTTTATAGAAAGATAGGTCCATGTGAAAACTACATAAAGAAGTCATATCATATGACCAAAATGTCCTGAAGGGAAAATTGAGAGGATACATACATAAAATAAATAAGTATATATATAAATATATGTATATGATAAACACATATATTTTCCTTATATGAATATATAAAACTTAGTAAAACATATATATTGCATATATATGTATATATAATAAAACAATTATAGAAGAATAAAATATTTATACATTTAATATTTATATTCATTTTGTTTTTACATTTCAAAACCCATAAATATCCATATTCTCTAGAAGAGGTAGAACATAGGACTAGATGAATAACTTTTAAATGCATTGGAAAGGGTGTTATCTAATGAAAGCACTAGGATAAGATAATTTATATATCAATTGTATAACACTGAATAGTAAGAGGTAATCCTCATATTATTTAAACCATGCCAAAGTCATAAAACATATGTTAAAGTATTCAGTTTATTTTATTTGATAAAAATTTTCTATCACAAATTTTAATACAACAGTATACTACAGATAATCTGAAATATAGTTAAGATGCACAAATTCTAATTAAGTTGACTTTGTTTGGTTTTGGATTTATTTCCTACTTGGAGTAAAAAAAAGTTTACGATAATAACATCAAAGGATATGAGCAGGTCAATTATCCTCATTATCATCATCAAAGCAAGTCTTACATAGCATACTTCATGCTAGACACTGTCCTGTGTGTTTTATATACATTAACTCATTTAATCTCTACAATAATCCTGTGAGATAGGTAAGAGTTTTATCCCTATTTATAAGTTAGATAGTAGGACCTAGAGAAGTTGTCTAACTTTCCCAAGGTTACACAGCTTTTAAGAGGCCAAGTCAGAATACAAAGCCTGCTAATGGCTATGGAAAAGAAACTTCTAAATATACTCTTTGTTAAAACAAAACAAAACAACAGCAACAACAAAATAAAACACACTTCTGTGAGGAAATAACTCAGAATTCTTATAATATGATGAATTTTTTAATCAAAAACAGCCACAATACTCATAGTGAAATAAAAAAGGCCCTAATGTCATCAGTAAGCATGCTTGCTATATACATTATTCATTTAATGCTTTTTTCTGGAAGCACTACCCAATACTGTCAAAAAGTAATGTAAGTTCAAAGTATATAAGGAACTCTTGCAACTCAAAAGCAAAAAAACCAACTAACTTGATTGAAAAATGGGTAAAGAACTAAATAGACGTTTTTCCAAAGAACACATACAGATGGCCAACAGGTACGTGGAAAGGTGCTCAACATCACTAATCATCAGGGAAATGCAAATCAAATCCAATGAGATATCACCTCATACCTGTCACCATGGGTATTATTTTAAAAAAGCAAACAGAAAATAACAAATGTTGGCAAGATATGGAAAAAAGAGAACCCCGTACACTGTTGATTTAAATGTAAATTACTTCAACCATTATGGAAAATAGTATGGAAGTTCCTCAAAAAATTAAAAATAGAATGACCATATGATCCCACAATCCCACTTCTGGGTCTATATTCAAAGGAAATGAAGTCAGTATCTTCAAGAGCTATCTGCACTCTCATGTTAATCAGCATTATTTACAATAGCCAAGACATGGAAACAATCCAAGTGTCCATCACCAGGTGAATGGATAAAGAAAATGTGTTCTATACATACAATGGAATATTATTCAGCATTATAAAAGAAGGAAATCTTGCCATTTGCAACAACATGGGTGAACCTGGAGGACATTAAGCTAAGTGAAATAAGCCAGACACAGAAGGACAAATACTACAATAATACCATTTATATAATGAAGCTAAGATAGTCAAACTCATAGAAGCAGATAGTGGAACGGTGGTTGCTAGAGGCTCAGGGAAGGGAGAAATGGGGAAGTGTTAGTCAAAGGGTACAAAGTTTCAGTTATACGAGATGAGTAAGTCCTAGAAATCTACTGTACAGCACAATGCCTACAGTTAAAAATACTGTATTTTATACATACACAAAAGCAAAGAGATAAGATTCTCTTTTGACACAACTGTTTAAAAGCGAACAAGTAGTTTAATCAATCACAATTTTCTCTTATAAGCAAGAAATTGATTTTCTAAATTTAAATTTTTTAGGAAAACGAAAACGATTGAACTAAATATTTTAGTCTAACGTCAACGCACAATTATAATTACTGAAAGAGAGAGAGCAAGTAAGAGCAAAATGCCACTTTGCTTTAGTCAAGTGTTCCTTGGTCAGGTTTTCTGACAATTATGTCATCTTTTAAAAAATAGTTTTTGAGAATCATGCTATGTAACCCACTCTCTGAGGCTATCACAGTCTCATACCCTAAGACCCAGATATATTCAACAATGATTTGTTATATTTTTTCCTAATGTTTCTGGGAATGATGATACAAAATCCTGTTATTATTTTACTGAGAAATCCACAAAAAAGATTTGTAGACCATGCCAAATAGCACTTCTCTGATATCTTACTTTTCATCGTGGCTTTTTCCATCCTTCGGATAAGAGAAAGTTATTATTTTTATGTAATAAAGGCAAATCTGATTCTCAAGTTATTTCATTATGAAGTGATACTATTTAACAGTAATATTTAAGTTCCTTAATATTGGCTACTATCTAGGTGCTGTGTTTTACATGGATTCTTTAATACTCAGGACAATCTTGCTAAGATTTTTTTATTATGTAGATGGCGAAAATATCAGATACCTAATCCAAGAATGGATGTTGCTTTTATGATTCTACTTCTAAATCTAGTGAGAGATTAATAGTTCTTCTCTAGATTCTGTTTATTGGTATACCATGATGACTGATTATTTCAACTGAGGTATTATTTACATATAAGAAGATTTGCACAAAATAAAATTTAGCTCAAATTAATAGTAGAGATTTCAATTGTGAGGTTGGTGAGTTTTAACAAATATATACACCAAGGTGACCATTACCACAATCAAAATATGAAATAATTTTATCACTTCAGGGAGTTCCTTTATGCTCCTGACTAGGCAAACTTTCCTTCTTTCAGGCAAAGCACTTGTCTGATATCTATCTCCATAATTTAGTTTCACCTATTTAGAATTCAGAAAAACGAAATCACATAGTATGTGCTATTTTGTGTCTGGCTCTTCTTTCTCAATATGTTTTTGGTATTCAACCATGTTATTGCATAAGTTATTAGTATTTTCCTTTTTATTGCTAAGTAGTATTCCATTTTCAAATATACTAAAATGTTTTTATTTTACTTTTGTTTTTTTGATACACATTTAAATTGTTTCCAGTTTGGGACTATCATAAATAAAGCTGCCATAAACATTTGCACAAAAGTCTTTTTTGGACATATATTTTAGTCTATCTTAGCTAAATAACTAAAATTGCAATTGCTAGATAATACATTATGTTCTTAACTTTATGAGAAATCTCATATCGTCTTATAAAGTTGTCTTATAATTTAATACTCACACCACTTGCACCAGCAATGTGTCCTTCAGCTGTTCTGTATCCTCATTGACATTTGGGATGTTCATTGTTTTTAATTTTAGCCATCTTAGTTTGTTTAAGAGGTGTCACACTGTGGTTTTAATTTGCCTTTCCTTAAGATTAATTATGATGAGCATCTTTTAATCCAATTCTTGGCCATTTCTGTATGTTCTCTTGTGAATATCCTTTTAAAGACTTTTGCTGGTTTTTCTTAAGCTGGAGGGTTTTTTAAAAAAATTATTATTGACTTTTTTAAATGTTCTTTACATATTCTAAATACAAGTTTTTTGTCAAGCAATGTATTTTCCCCAAATACATAATTTATATTTTCATTTTATTTTTTTCTCTTTTTCTAGCTTTACTGAGGTATAACTGACAAATAAAATTGTAAGATATTTAAAATGTACAACTCACATAGTTACCTTTTTTGTTTGTTTGTTTGTTTTGGTGAGAATGCTTAAGATCTTCTATCTTAGCAAATGTAAATTATACGAAAAAGTATTATCATTTTCTTAATGATAGCCTTTGAAGAAAGTTTCTAATTTTGATGATGTTTGAATATGTCAATTTTTTTCCTTCTGTTAGTATGTTTTCGTGGTGTGGAACATCTTTGCCTAATCCTAGGTCACGAAAATTTACTTCTACTTTTTTTTCATACAATTATTCCAGCTTTAGTCCTAACACCTAGGTCTTTGATCTGTCTTCAGTTAACTTTAGTGTATAGTATGAGATGGTGGTCAAAGTTTATCTTTTGTTGTTGTTGTTCCATATTTATCCAGTTGCTCATATCAATTGTTAAGAGACTTTTCTTTCCCCATTGAATTTCCTTGCTTCCTTAGTCAAAAAGCTATCAGCCACAGACACACACACAAAGTTCAAGTGTATTATACATTATCATAGAATATAATATTCAAATAAATAAATGGTAAAAATAATCCAACAAGGACTCTGGTTAAATTGCTTTTACTAATATTTTAACCACCTACAATATGACTTATAAACTTGAGACACTTCGTAGTCCTGAAATTTGTTTATTGTTGACGGTAGTGTTAGTTCATGAAGTATGCCTCATATTCCTTGCCTTGACTATAAATAATGTAATGGTAGTCTTTTGAATTCTTATTCATCTAATAATTGCTGCTTGATCGTATATATTACCAAAAGACCAAAAGTGGAGAGTATGATTCTTACAAATTCTTATAAATGTATATAGGTAGGATACAATTAAGAAATGACATAAATATCGAGATCTCAAGTTGGAAAAATGCTTTTAGAAAGTTACAGATAATTGAAGAGAACACAAAAATACCAATAAAAAACAAATATTAAGGAAGTATATTTTTACCCTGATTCCACTGGAGAGATCTGTTTGATTTCTGCTCTTCTCTTTTTTCATAATAAAACCAAAATTTCATGCATATGGTCTGTCAGTGTAGCACCTTCAGAATTGTGTGAAATTTGCAAAATTTTATTCATACTCAAGAAAGACCGTCAAAGATTTTGCATGTAGAATTTGGCCCTGTGCCACTTAAGAAAAGCTTAAAAAACCTTTAATTGCTGCATTCAAATTTCGGATGCCACATTAGTGTCAATGTAATGGGAAGTAGAGCTGATGATCCTCTTATCTAAACAAGGGCGTGAGATCCATCCAGGGGATGTGACAGATCAGTGGTTAGCAAACGTTCTACCAGCCAGGATATTTTAGCACATGACACTGTATTGTCTGACTAATTATGGGATAGCTCAAAGTAGAGGTTTGTGCTGATAATCAGGAACCAAGAGTCAGTGGAAAGCTAATAGTAGGGTCAGAATTGAACATTTGGCGGTGGTAGCTGTGTCCTGATTTATTAACTCACACAAGACCACAGTGAGAAAGGATCAATCGTGCTGTTTAGCAGATAAACTATATCCTTGATTTTGCAAAGGGAGGAAAGAACATAGTCTTCGTGTATGTTATAAACAACAAACTTCTCGTTTATTCTGCTGAATCACAAATGGAGTAGTTACTTCAATCTCATATTTTAAAGAAACAGAAAATATGGTACAGAATGAAAGTACATTCTTTTCAAAAAATGCACAGATTGAATGATTAAAGAAATGTTGTAAACCTTAAGGGAAACGTGGGAAGTTTTTGATGAAAATATTGGGAAAATATGCTAGTTTTAGTATTATAAATTTAAACTAGATTAGACAATATTGCTCAACTATGTTATTATCTTAGCATCAGAGTTGTGTTGTAATCCTTGGTTCACAGATGGGGGAGACAACTTTTTGTTGCCTTATATAAGGAGAATATAAGTGATCCATGCTTTTTTCACTGGTATTATATACAGGTTTAACCAAAAGTGTAGCTCAGCCCACAGACAGTTTACCAACTCTGATTAATAAACTCTCCTTGAGGTCCTTAGTGAAATAGGTTCAGGAACAGAGAAAGCAAAGGCGAAATGTCTGTACTTCCAAACTCTATTCAGAAACTGAGAAAACTAAGAACACTTTAAATGAAAAGAATGAACAAGGATAACAGGTTTCCAAGGAATGATAATGGTATTTTCAAAGATTTGAAAAACTGTCATAGAGCATCATCATTAGATTAATATATAGTTGCCCGAAAGGATGGAACAAGTATGACTAGAAAAAAGAAATAACATGGATACAAGTTGAGACACACCCGTGTGCATGTTCTAAAGAATCAAATCATAAAATAAGAGATCACACTTCTGTGGATGGTAATGAGTTCTCTTCCTGAAAAATTTATACTAGATTTTATATAAATAGAGCTAAACATATCGATATTGGAATCAAACACTTTATGTGACATTAAATAAGACCAGTAGTTTTCACGTTCTACTTGAATGAGTAATAAGTTTGAGTCACCTGGTCTCTGCGGCTGACACAGGAATGAAGGATGGAAGACAATTATCAGAGCTGTGCATCCTCCTACCACTCAAACTTGATTTCTGTCCTCTTTCAATAGTACTTCACCAACTCTTTCCCATTTTGTTTGTTAGATTACACATTTGTTTTTAGCTTCAATGTAGATCTACACCTAAATATTGTATTTAAAACTAAAGAACAGGCCAATTTCTGCAGCATTGTCATGCTCAGCAAGTCTACCATGTTATCATTGCAGCCAAGGTGATAGACACTGTGGTGCACCAAAGAAGAAGAGAGAAAACCCACAGACAACTGGCTCACAGAATCTTACTGTGTGTGCAGAGTCATGAGGCAGAAGAATACCTGGGGGCTGGGCTTTCTCAGGCAAATCTTCTCCATCTGGATCACTTTGACACCTGAGTAATTAGGTTTCCTTTTCCACACATTTTCCAGAGGTGTATTATAACAGAAGACCAGACCCATCCTGGCAATTTGATTTCCAAGTCTATGAATAGCAGGTAGAAATTTCAGTTGGCAAAGAGGTGCACAGTTAGTTCCACACTGACGTTCAAAATCCAAGCTATTTAGCCTTATGTTTGCCCTTTACTTTAGAAATCTGTACAAAGTTTTCATCAATATTTAGGCATTTTTTCGTACATAACCCTGGAAGCTTTGGTGAATTGTGCAAGAAATGCTTGCTTACTGAATATGCTTAGAGAATTACCTTCAAATCTGGAACTCTGTTATTATATTCAATGAGTCCAATGAGGAGTTCATAAAACATTATGATCAGGAAAGTTCTCCAAAATATTCCTGATTCCAAATATATTTACAACGTCATAATCACCTGTATTATGGAAGGAACTATGTTCTCTAAAAATTCGTATATTTAAGGTCTAACCTCCAATGTGACTGTGTTTGGAGATACAACCTTTTAAGAGGTAATAAAGATTAGATGAGGTCATAAGGACGAGATCCTATTCTAATATGACTGGTGTCTTTATACAAAAAAGGAGAGACTTCAGGGATGCCCACACACAGAGGAAAGGCCTTGCAAGGACACAGCGAGAAGACAGTAGTCTGCAAGCTAAGGAGAGATGCCTCAGGAGACACCAAACCTCCCAACACCTTGATCTTGGACGTCCAACCTCCAGAATCATGAGAGAATAAATTTCTGTTGTTTAAGTCACCCAGTCTGTGGCTTTTTAGTATGGAAGCCCCAGCAAACTAATGTGTCTACATAAAACAAGGTAGCTGTTTATTCAGACATGCAAAATTGCCTGTTTGAATTTTTCTACTGGCTGAAAAGACTTTGGAAAATAGACTAGGCACGGGGGTAAATCCTAGACTCTATTCGTAGTAATGGCTATAGAGAACTTGATTCTGAAGCATGTGCCTTGGGCTCACTGTAAGTCAAGGACATGTGGAACAGGTTGAACACATTAAGCTGACATGTCTGGTTCATTTGCTGAAGTTATTAGTAAACTTATTAAAATTAATTATTTGGATGATGCCAACTCACAGTTGACTCTACTAACAGCTAGCTTACTATAATTAATTCAGAAACAGTTGCCAGAAATTTGACCATAAATGTTTAGAAATGACTTGTTTTCTCAAGTCTAAAGAGCAATTGAAGCACATATCTATATGTATATATAGAGATATATGTATGTATGTATGCATGAAATCTGTTGTATGTATATTACATTTATGGTACATTTATCATTTACAATTTAAATTTATCTTATAGGTACTATACATCAAAAGCATTTACCAAAGAAGGTATAAAATATAAAACCCAATGTGTACTTAAACACTCTAATAATTATTCAATAATGCTGTATCTAAGGGGAAAGAACACCATTAGCTGGGTTAATAATATTTGATTTTCCCTTCTACTTATAATTTATTGACTGTATCTGAAATATGATTAAGCTTGTTTTGGTATGTTTTTAATATATATGTATTTATAAATATATCTGCAATAAACAGATTATATATGCTCGTGTGAATATAAAAGCATTGTTGGTCGTAAACTGATGCCAACATAATGAAGAAGAGGATGTCTTCTTTGTTGCTGGCTGAGTGGCTCATCAACAAAAATGTATTCCATAAAACACATTCCAAATATTTTTTACAGTTGTTCATAATGAAAGAGGTCATAATAAAACATCAGTCTTTGGGCCAGCCCGGTGGCACAGCAGTTAACTGCGCACGTTCTGCTTTGGCGGCCCAGGGTTTGCCAGTTCAGATCCTGGGTGCGGACATGGCACCGCTTGGCAAGCCATGCTGTGGCAGGCGTCCCACGTATAAAAAAGTAGAGGAAGATGGGCACGGATGTTAGCTCAGGGCCAGTCTTCCTCAGAAAAAAAAGGATTGGCAGCAGTTAGCTCAGGGCTAATCTTTCTCAGAAAACAAAAAACCAAAAAATATCAGTCTTGTAATTCAGTAAACATGTTTCCCAAGATGTTACATAACATCACAGTAAGGAGTTTGCTTCTTTAGTAATGAAAAATCATTACTAGTGTGAGAGTGCCCACTATCCTTCCCTTATAATACTTTTCTCATCCTGGCCTGTCATAGATATGCCCAGACACAGCTGGGTAGAGAATTACCAAGATCCCCAGGTATGCAATCACCACGAGCAGCTCTCTAGGTATCTACACATCTCTAGAGTGATGACTACCCTAGTATTCAATCTGTCTGGGGATTTAATCTGATAGTCAGGTAACTCCTGGCAGACGGCAGAATGCATTATAGACATTTTGCCAAATATATTTCTAGCCAGCAGCACTCTGCGGCCTCTCTGGGATCTTTGTAGGAGAGATTAAAATCCTCTAGAGTCCCTAACACACATTTCAATGAAAGAACAGAAGCCATAGGGCCCGTGAGTTGTCCTGATCACGTGTTTTATTCCAAATAGAACGTTTAGCTATATATTTCTGGGGAGCTTCCGAAGTACTAGCCTCCCAAAAGTCCTAGGAAAGTCTCTCTCACGGAATCCTGCTTTTATAACCAGATGAAACAAAACACTAAATCACTCCTGAAACACATGGCACTGTAGCTCCCACTAGAATTCTCTATTTTATTCAAGACCTGAACCGTTCTTCCCCAGGTCAACACCGCATTGGCTCCTCCAAAAATGTCACCCCAACCCACAATTAGGGACTTCCCTGAAATCCTTGTCTTACCTGGGAAAAAAAAAAATCTAAAAATTAAAGGAAATTAAAGGCTCCTTTCCACTCAGAATTTAGTACCTGAGTTATATTCTTTAACAATTTAGAGTGAAGTAACTTTGGGAATGCAAATTAGTACAAATATGTTAATCGTTAGATGAATTTGGTTCTAGCTTTTTAAATTATTCTTAGCTAGGTTGTAGGTTGAGACATTTCTTACTCTTTGTAATGTTTCAATATTAAAGTGGAGAACTATTTTATCCTCAAAATATGAAATTACCGAGTAGTATACACTCAATTGAATTTATAATTGAAACGAACACAGGAGAAAAATCTTAAACTTTGACAGGCTAAGAAAGACTACATTTAAATTGGTGGTGAAGGGATGCAGATAGATTCCTAAAATTAAAAAAAAGAAAATGTTCAATATGTAAAAAAAAAAAGTATACTTTTTAAAAAGTTTATTGTGCAGCAGCATAGATGTGCATGCCACTCAGCCACTAACCCCAATCTAACAGTAAACTTTCTGTGAGTCCTACACTGAAAAATCAATGCAAAATAGATTAACGAAAAGAAATCAGAAGATATGTAGACCTTTTTAAAGAAAAATCTATGTTAACCTTAAAAAACAAATTTTATCTTCTTCAGTTGATATCTTCTTTACTAACCAAATGATTATGTTGAAAATATAGGATCTCAGATGGGTACCAAATTGTTCAAAGTGTGTTCTAGGAAGGAATTTTTTTTTTTTATGATTTTAAAAATGTTTTCCTTTTTCTCCCCAAAGCACCCTGTACATAGTTGTATATCTTTAGTTGTGGGTCCCTCTAGTTGTGGCATGTGGGAGGCCGCCTCAGCATGGCCTGATGAGCGGTGCCATGTCCGCGCCCAGGATCCGAACTGGTGAAACCCCGGGCCAGCCCCTAGGAAGGAATTTGATATCTGGTAGAAAAGATGAATTACAACAGAAAAATATTTAAAAGGAGCAAGGTTGGTTGTGCTGGTGGTTCTGTGCTGTTTTGTTTTGTGTTTTTTCCCTTTGACACATTTTTCATACGTGAGTGACTGGGGTCAGCCTTGTAGCTGCCGGTCACGAGTCTCAGACTGTGGAGAGAGGAGAGCACTGTGAGAAGATGAAGGCAGCTATTAGAGTGATGTATCATCAGGCCCAGCAGCAACAAGGCTTGCTGACAACCACCAGAATCTAGGAGAGAGCCAGGGACCAGCTTCTCCCTCAGAGCGTCCAGAGGAAACCAACACTACCAAGACCTTGAGTTCAGACTTTGGGTCTCGAGAACTGTGAGAGAAAAAGTTTCTGTTGTTTGAATTCGCCCAGGTTTTGGTGCTTTGTTATGTTAACCCTTGGAAACTAATATGGACCTAGACCCAGAAGTTTTCCTTTTAAATCTAGCAGAGGTGCGTGGGTGTTTAGGAATATATGATTTTATGTAACATTACCCTTGATCTGAAGCTGATAGTCTAAGTGGAAATCACATTTAAAAATGACTGTCCCTTTCTCCATTCAGATCAAAAATTCATGGAATGAGATCACACAAATAGTATTAAAACTGTCCGGACATGTTAAGGGGAACCTGTTACTCCTTATTAAACATAAACTGGGGTTATATTTACACTGATGCTGAATTATATCTCTCATAATGAATCCTAGCTTCTACTTTATGTCACCAAAGTGACCTCACTTGAAACTCTAAATGCTATCAATAGATTTAGGAAAGATGAAGAATTAGGGTGAGAGGGTTGAGGGAGGGGAAATAGACAAACAAAGAAATGTTAACAGTGGCCGGCCCGTGGCCCAGTGGTTAAGTTCCCGCACTCCGCTTCAACAGCCCATGGTTTCGCTGGTTCAGATCCTGGGCGCGGACATGGCACTGCTCATCAGGCCACGTTGAGGTGGTGTCCCACAAGCCACAGCTAGAAGGACCCACAACTAAAATATACGACTAGGTACTTGAGGGATTTGGGGAGAAAAATCAGAAAGAAGGAAAAAAAAAACCCAAGAAGACTGGCAACAGTTGTTAGCTCAGGTGCCAATCTTAAAATAAATAAACAAATAAATGTTAACAACACGGCTGGCGAATGTGGCGGGATAAGAAAGGTCCTCTGTAGTCCTGTTAGACTCTTCAAGATAGAAGGACCAGGTGCAGAAGAGAAAGCTTTCACTTTCCTCCTTTCTACCTTACCACTGAATTTCAATGTCATTGGGAATTTTTACATTTCATGTGAATAGGGGTTATCAGAATAAATAATGAAATTAGGTGTCTTTTTTCTTACTTCTGCATTTGTTATATTAAGCTGAATAATAAGTTGATTTTTTGGAAGGAATGAATAAAAAGGATGAACTAACACCATGGAAAGAGGAACATAAACATTGCTCTCTTCTCATCCCCATCCACTGTCCATTCCAGATAGTATTTGTAAATAAGTGAATATCTTGCCAATTCATTCTTCTTTTAGAGAGAAGAGGAAAGCACTCATACGTCAGCTTCAGTACCAAGGCGTGTTTAGCAGCACGATTTGCGTAGGCTGAGGCAGAGGTCCCACATCCAGCCGTGAATCTGATTCCTGTCTTGTGTTGTCTTTGTGAATAAGAATGTCTGGGGTTGGCATATGAGTCCATGTTCTTAAAAACCTCTCCTGTAACTGGGATTAGCAGCCCACAGAGGCAAGCTCTGCTCCAGTGACCCCTAGTGCTTCCTGTCCGCGTTCTACAGTCTGATGCAACAACTATTCAAGCACGTTCATAATCATATTATGAAGTGTTTAATAAATGAATTAGAGAAAAAAATGAATAAGTAACCCATAAATAATTGTTGGGTTAACTATAAAATTAACACATGGATGCACCACTTAATTTTGAATAATGGTGTCATTTATTAAAACTTAACATAGTACCTGGTACAGGAACCACACACCGTGTTAGGTGATACACACACACACACACACACACACACACACACATATATATATACACACACTTAGTTAATACTCAGTATAATTCTGTAAGATAGGTCTTATCATATTAGTTTAATTTGTCATGACGCTATGTAGCTTATAAGTAGAGAATGCAGATTTGGCTGCAAACCCAGTGTTTTTTTTCTACTTGTTATAACAGTTCATTAGGAGTTATACAATTAACAAGCAGCAAAGCTGGAATTAGAGATCAATTTCTTTCGCTTAAAAATTAACATCCTACTAAATTTGTCTCCATATTGACTGCTTTGCAAGGAGAATATATTGATGGCAAAAAAGATGTTCCAATAGAAAATAAAAAATGAATCTCACCTCTGAACAAAACAGAAAATCTCATTTGCATGGATATTTATGTAAAAATGACATAACCTCTGTTCCCTAACTTGCTTTGTTAATGATATGCTGTGTCCATATGAATTCTTTTTGAAACCTGTGGTTACATGCAGCTAGTTTAATGACAGACACCAATCTGGAATGTCATGGAGGCTGTAATTGTACCCTCACTTTCGACTTTTATAACTAAAGGAAAGTGTTGTGCTCATTCCAAAAATATATCAAATTTGACATGGGGCCTCTACTATCCTTCACAAAGGATTTATGTCCTAGAAATTATTCTGCCCACACTGTAAAATGTAAAAAATTAAATCTTTAATAAATACACACTAATGAATACAGTACACATTTCTACAATGTCTTAGTTACCTCATTATACATTCAATGCTGTAAGGGGAAATCAAATAATGAGTAAATAACTTTATGTCACAGAATTACAAAAAAGAACTACTAGCAAGATGTGTTCCAGTTAAGGAGCCCAACCGAGACCAATTTTGTCTATGTACTTTCAGATGTCTGCAGTCTTGTACAATGTCAAATTTCACAATAATAGTTTGAAACCTCCAATTTCTTTTGCCTTTCCAAGATTAGTAATATCTGAATAACATATAAAAGTATTTTCTGCTAAATTATTGAAGTGTTAATATTTTTATTGTAAATTTAGGAAATACATTAGTTAATATATTAATTACTAGTACGGATTATTGTCAGCCGTACATCTACTTAATCTCAACCAGATTAACATAGAGATGTATTTCTTGAAATGTGTATTCCATGAAAATCAAATGAAATTCTTTGCCAGGAGAAAACCTCATGACCGGAATGCTTGACTTCAAAAATTAATTTGAAGAGAATCATTAATATTACAAACCTAGCAGTAAGTGTCACCTGAAATCTAGCGACAACATATTTGCCTCCACAACCTAGCTTTCTGTATGCCTCTGTGATTTTGACCTTGGCTGCAATTATGCCATTATTTCTGCTATCCAAGGTTTCCTGAAGGGTGGAGCAGATAGATTGAAAATTGTAAATGGGTGAAAGAAAAAACAGCAGAAAAAATACTCAGAGACGACATAAAGAGGCAAAGAAAATAAACTGTTCAGCATAATAATAAAAATGAAATTTTCCTGGTGCACAAGTCACTTTGCTTCTTGCTTTTTTGCACCCATAGTGACAGGTGTCTTTATTCCTAAAAAAGTTTATTACCCTTATAATGGAATGGCTTCTACTAGGAAAAAAAAAAAAAAAAGGAATCCATGCCTCATTACTTTCAGTCTCATTTGTTTCTCCATGTTACATTTAAGAAAATGAAAACACATTAAAATGCTCACATATCAACTTCACCAGTTAGGGAATTTCTAGCTGGATTATGCCTAGGGTAGTGCAATCTATTATACCAATTGGGACCAGGAAATTTCTTTTATAAATGCAATGAAAAATATTCAGCATAACTTCTGCATTTATTTCTTATTATAATCTATAATGAATACAGATGCTCGTTGGAATCATTTTTTAATAAACAATATAAGTAATGTAAAGGAAAATAATGAAGTACGGAATTAACAAAACTATCTTTCTAATTTGGTAATCACAAAATTTTGAGTTACCAGAAAACCAAATTTGTTCTGCAAATAGTAATAGTGAGACTTTTTCTTTTCTTTTCTATAAGTATTTGAACTACATCAGACATTATAGTTGGATAGCAAATTTTAAGGTACAAGGAAACTAATTAATCGCATGCTTATCTTCACCCAACATCAGATCTTTTTGAAATATATAAATGATGAATTAAACAGATGGATATGAAACAGCTTATGTATATGCCAGGTTAATTTGGTGAATGTGGCTTGGTCTTTGGCCATTTTGGATCTCCCGGTATATCCCTCCTGATTTGAGCTTGCCCCACTAAACTGGTTACTTCCTTTTCCAGGGCTTTAGCTGTTCCCTACCAGCATTCTCTGTAGAAAGACTGATTCAAAAGAGAATCTAGAGGTATAGAGCGAGGAATGCTCAGTCCATCACTGAGATAAGCAACTGCTGGAGTGTAAAAAAAGTGCTATTAACATTTTCTCCTTTTCTTTTTCATAAACTTTAAGCTTAACAAATAAACTTTTGATTAGCCAGGTGTGGCTAAACATAAGGGTGGAAATCTGAAGTCTATCATAATTGTCAGATTTCAGGAATTGATCTTCCAGTAGCAAACACCAAGATCATCTACTGTGCGCATCTTCCACGTACATTGCCCGCTCTTTGAGCACATCTAACAAACTGGCTGAAGAGGAATAAAGGGATAGATTTGTCTGTCAGTTTGCATCGGCTTAGCCTCTGACCTCTGTCTAAGCCTATAGTTGTTATTCTAGGGGCTGAAAGAGAAAAACAGAAAGCCATTTTCTTGGATTAAATCTTTGAGACACTGTAGCATTAGCAAAACTGACGTGAGAACCACATAATGCAGTCAGAGAGGGATGATTTCCCCAATTGTGGATAGAATACAGTATAGGTTAGAACAGCACTGCATTGACACTTCGAGAATTTCGGCTACATGAATACCATGATATGTCACCCTCAGCCAGGCCATTGATGCTCTCAACATGGGCTCTGGCCACAGCAGAAGTGGTGTGGCAGCAGACATAAAGAAGCAATCAGAAAGAAAATAGCAACCCAAGAGGCTGTGAGGAAGCCTAAGAAACAGACATGTGTGAACTCTATAAATACATCTACAGGATGCAATACCTTTTTGAGACGGAAAACAGGTTGCAGAAGTCGAATAGGTGTAATATGGAAACAAGCGATACGTGTGTCCCCTTGAACAGAGGTCAGCAAACTACACCCCGTGGACTAAATCTGGCCTTCCAGCTGTTTTTGTGAATAAAATTTCATTGGAATAGCCACACCCATTCGTTGATGTATTTCCTGTGGATGCTTTCATGCTACAACCGCAGAGTGGCTTAGCTGTGACAGCAGAGAATAAATTATTTACTATGTGGCATTTTACAGAAAAAGTTTGACAATCCCTGGTGCAGAGGATAACACCTGCGAAGAGCTGGGCAACTATGTGTTGACAACTCTGTGTGTGCTATAGGTTTACATAGACAAGCACAAGAAAGGTTTTTATTTTCAAAAAGTTTATAAGCATGTTTGAAGAGTGGAGAATTACAGAGGAATAAATCAAATTATCTACCCACCTAACAATGGCTTTAATTCAAAAACCTCTCCAGAATAAAGCCAGTCTGCAAACACATATTAAGTACCTCTTCAGCTCCAACCCTGCCTTAGCCACAAATGTTACAGCAGTGAAGAAGTTAAGTACTACCTCTGTTTCAATATAGCTTTCGTCCAGGGGAAACCAGAGGAAAATAAACCCAGAAATTATTTGCATCTACATAGAGAGAAGTCCAGAGTAGGAAATATAAATGTAATAATCTGGGGAAGGAGAATACGTTGGGTATATTGGACACAACCCACTGCTTGGGGTCTTGTCCACTGTGCCCAGCTGAACCGTATCTAACCTTCAGATGTAGAAGAGAAACAGACATGCTATTTTTTGCATGAAAATGATTTTGTGGTGGTTTGTTACCCACAATTATTGTTATATCTGACCACTATGCATCACATTTAGGTCAACATATAAAATCCTTCCATGTCACACAAAGCTTTTTGTAATCTATTCTTAGTTATCTTTCCAACATCATCAAATGTGACTCCACTTTTTGTTCACTATGCTCCAGTCACACTGCTATGCTTCCTGCCCCTTAAATATGCCAAGTGCTTTTCTGACTTAAAATCCTAATTAACTCTGTGCGATAGTTTTTCTCCATGATCCTTATGGCTCTTCCTCACCTTGCTCATATAAGAGAATACATCTTACTGCATCAGAGGAGAGTTGCCTGACCACACTGTCTACAGTAGAATACTATTACTAAGATAGAATATTCTCCAACTCCTTAATGTGTTCATATTTCTTCTTAGTTCTTTTTACTATATGGTATCATATTATGTGTATTATTGTTTAATTGTTTCTTCACTGTATCTTCCACTAGAATTTTTATACCGTAAGTTCAAAGTCTTTATTTTCCCTTCTACCTCTGGACCATAGAATAGAACCTAAAAATACTGTGGTTGTTCAATAGCATTTGTTGAATGAATAAATAAATAAATTGAATTCAGGAGGATCACTGGTGGTCTTTAGATATTGTTATTGCTGTAATTCTGCCTTAAGGAATATATATATATATATATATATATATATATATATATATATATGTATACATATACATAAATACAGATGTTTTATATATATATATATTCAGAGGAAATATATGTCTATATAATTTTTATTTGATTTCTTCAAGACTCCTAAGAGTGTTGGATAATGAGCTTGTTTTCATTGTCCTAAATTTAAAGGCAACAACTTATGGCCATGCTTGCGATTGAAGAAAAACGGGAAAAAAAATCCATGTTAATGATATTCAGAAATATTTAAAGTGGAACCTGGAATCTCTGCAATCATGCAAGATGAAAGTTTATTTCCATATTGAAGAGTAACTTTGAAACACTAGCAAGCACAACTATATATATATACATATAATAATTTGCCTGCTGCAAAAGTGGAAGAAATAATCTTGTTAGGAAACAATAGCAATTGTCTGAAACAATGGTCTGAAAGAGGATGAACCCCTTCAATCTTCATTCTAATCCACCATAAAGATAGAACATATTTGTGAACCTGATAGATTTTCTTTTTTTAAGATTTTATCTTTTTTCCTTTTTCTCCCCAAAGCCCCCAGTACGTAGTTGTATATTCTTTGTTGTGGGTCCTTCTAGTTGTGGCATGTGGGATGCCGCCTCAGCGTGGTTTGACGAGCAGTGCCATATCCACACCGTTGATTCGAACCAACGAAACACTGGGCCGCCTGCAGCAGAGTGCGTGAACTTAAGCACTTGGCCACGGGGCCAGCCCCAAACCTGATAGATATTTTAAGAAAAGACATACAGTAGAACACCTAAGGAAACAGTAGACAAAAATAATTTTTTAAACAATGTAGATATTTTGGAAACAGGCTAGAAAATGAGAAGAAATTACATTTTTAAAAAAATCCTGGGGCCGGCCCAGTGGTTAAGTTCACTCTGCACTCCCTTTAGGGTCCCAGGGTTTTGACAGTTTGTATCCTGGGTGCAGACCTAGCACCACTCATCAGGCCATGCCGAGGTGGCATCTCACATAGCACAACCGGAAGGACCTACAAGTAGAATGTACAACTATGTACTGGGGGGCTTTGCGGGGAAGAAGGAAAGAAAAAAGATTGGCAACAGATGTTATCTCAGGTGCCAATCTGAAAAAGAAATCCTAAGTATTGCAGAGGAAGATTTTTTTAAAGTAAATAGAAGCAAATTCAATAGATGATTTTTACAGATCTCCAAACATGCTTTGTTTAGCAATGCAGGCATATCACAGCCTTTGAGGGAACTATGATTCGATGCACCGTCTTTTCCAATATTGGACCTGCCTTCTATTCTTAAGTAGTTTTTCAAGTGTTTTACTCATAGATCATTAGATTTTAATATGTATTAGGTTTCAAGATAAATATTTACAAGTTTTGGAAGGAAGGGTATTGACAGGAAAAAATGATACTTAATAATTAGTTAAGATGGGAAAAAATGAAAGCTCTTTCAAGATCTACCCAACTTTATACTGTCATAAATGCCACAGTATCATGGCTTAATTATTGGAGCAGTTTGTGACTGGCTGTCTCAATGACTGATCCACAGGGCTTCATTTTGGATGCTATGGAGATTCTAAATAGATCAAACTAACTGAGCCAGTGAAACTTATTGACCTCACTACCATTCCTTCATCCATTTGCTTTAGGCATATAAACATAGTTCATGCCTGTATGACCCAAACACTGGATTGTAGCAAGGTCGATTCACTGTTTTCACCCATCGTAATGACTGATTTGGACTGTCACACAGTCAATCTGATTGATTGTATAAAAGTTGGCCGACAAAACTCAGAGTTGCCTTTCCATAGCTGTTCTCATCGTGGCTTTAAACACAGTTGTTTTATATCTCTCCAGAACAACATTTGAAGAGGGCTTTTGGAAATCACTCTGCTCATTCTAATGCAGATGTCTGAACCTTGATGCCTTGATCCACCATCACCACTTCCTCTCTGAGTCACTACTGGCACTACCATAGGTTAGGGCATTGAAATGCTTGCAGCAGCTATATACCCTCTTACATTTATTTTATATCCAGGATTCGTAAACTGACCAGTCTTTCCAAGAAATACTATTTGGGCCTTTGTCATTTTTCCCCTATGCTTCATGCTCCCATAATATGGTACAACCATATTTGCTGATCAGCATGAACTTGATAGTTCATTATTATTGATTATTCATTCTTTCCTCTAATCACAATCTTTAAATTCTAGTCCAGGGTTCAAAGATATCCATATTAAATAAACAAATAAAAAAGAGTCCTTAATTGTATAAGAGATATTAATCTCCAGGACCACCATGGGCAATGATTAATAGTGACTTAGGAAAAAAATTAAAGAAAATATTTTCAAATTTTAATATAAAATAAAAAATTATTAATAGAATTATAATTATATAGTTATAATTATTTAATATAACATAAATATAAAAGTTCATATATCACCAGGTCATTTTTGTTGGGAATTCATAGTTCCTAAATCACATAGCTAAAGAATTCTATTTTCATCAGATTTGTTAGCTCCATCCGGGTAAAATGTGAAGCAGATAAAAACAGATTTGTACCCAAAGAATTATACACTCTTATTTTAATGATACAACCCCAAGAACTTTTCATCATTTTCACAAAACAAAGATGAACAGTGAAAGCTTATGGAAATAGTCTATATACTTTTTAAAATAGGTAATTGTTAATTTCTTGTTTGGAAATTTTTTTCAGAACAGGTTTATATTTAGAATAAAACTGAAGAGAAGTTATAGAGACGTTGCTTATACCCCATGCTGACAGATGCATAGATTCCCCTCCCCATTATCAACATTATTCACCAGAGCTTTTTTGTTTTTTTTTGTTTAACAAAGAATGACCCTACATTGACACATCATAATCACCCAAGGTTCATAATTTACCTTAGAGTTCACTGTTGGGGTTACACATTCTATGGGTTTGGAGAAATATATAATGACAGTTATTCATCATTGCAGTGTTATCCATCGTATTTTTGCTGCCCTAAAAATCATCTGGGCTCTGTCTATTCATCTCCTCCACCCCCCACACCCATGGCCACTGAGCTTTTGATTATCTCCACAGTTCTGCATTTTCCAGAAGGTGATATAGTTGGAATTATATAGTATAGAGCCTTTTCAGATTGACTTCTTTCACCTAGTAATATGAATTTAAGATTCCTTCGCATCTTTTCATGACTCGATAGCTCACTTATTTTTAGTGCTGAATTATATTCTATTGTCTGGATGTACTACACTTTATTTATCCATTCATTTATTTAACAATATCTTGGCTGCTACCAAATTTTGACAATTATGAATAAAGCTGCTATACACATATGTGCGCAAGTTTTTGTGTGGACATAAGATTTCAACTGCTTTGGGTAAATACCAAGGAGCACAATTGCTAGTAAGAGTATGTTTAGTTTTGTAAGAAACTGCCAAAGCCAAATATCTTCCAAAGTGACTGTACCACTTTGCATTCCCACCAGCGATGTCTGAGAGTTCCTGCTGTTCCACGTCTTTGTCAGCATTTGATGCTCAATTTCTGGATTTTGAATGCTATAATAGGTGTGTAGGGGTTTCTCATTGTTGTTTTAATTTGCATTTCCTAACGACATATGAGGTGATGCATGTTTTCATATGCTTATTTTCCATTTGTCTATCTCCTTTGCTGAGGGGTCTGTTAATGTGTTTGCACGATTTTTTGATCAGGTTGCTTGTTTTCTTATTGTTGAGTTTCAAGAGTTCTTTGCATATTTTGGAAAATATCCAAAGGCCTTTATCCAATGAGTCTTTTGCAAATACTTTCTCCCAGTGCGTGTCTTGTCTTCTCATTCTTTTGACATTGTCTTTCACAGAGCAGAGAGTTTTAATTGCTTTGAATTACAGCCTATCAATTATTTCTTTAATGGATTACGTTTTCAGTGTTTTAACTGAAAATGCATCACCATACCCAAGGTCATCTAGACTTTCACTTATGTTAAATCTTGTGAAGAGTGTAAAGCCTATGTTCAGATTATTTTTTTGCATGTGGATGTGCAGTTGCTTCGGCACCATTTGTTGAGAAGACTATCTTTGCTCCACTGTATTGTCTCTGCTCATTTGTCAAAGATCAGTGGACTATATTTATGTGGGTCAATTTCTGGGTTTGCTATCCTGTTCTATTGATCTATTTGTAAATTCTTTCACCAATACCACACTGTCTTGATTACTGCAGCTTTATAGTAAGTCTTGAACTCAGGTAACATCCACCTTCTAACTTTGTTCTTCTCCTTCAATATTGTGTTGGCTGTTCTGGGTCTTTCACCTCTCCATATAAACTTTACAATCAGTTTGTTGGTATCGATAAAAAAAAAAAAAAGCTTTCTGGGATTTCTTTGATAATACAGGGAATGTATAGATCAAGTTGGGAAGAACTGACAAATGACAATATTGAGATTTCCTATCCCTGAACATGGAGTATTTCTCTATTTTTTTAGTTCTTTTTGATTTCATTCATGAGTGAATTTTTAGTTTTGCTCATATAGCTCTTGTACATATTTCGCTAGATTTATGTCTAAGTATTTTATTTTGGGGTGCTAATGTAAATGCTATTGTGTGCTTAACTTTGAATTCCACTTGTTCACTGTTAATATATGAAAAACAATGGACTTGCATATATTAACATTGTATTCTGCAACCTTTCTTTAATCACTTATTGGTTCCATAAGTTTTTGTTAATTCTTTCAGATTTTCTACATAGACATTGAAATCATCTGTGAACAAAGAAAGTTTTATATCTTCCTTCTCAATCTGCATTCCTTTTATTTCCTTTAGATACTCTTTATCAAGATGGAAAAGTTCCCCTCTACTCCTAGTTTACTGAGAGGTTTAAGTCATAAACGGATGTTGGATTTTGTGTAATGTTTTTATTGTGTCCATTGATATGATCACGCAATTTTTTTTTTTTGGTCTGTTAATGTGATAGATTACATTAATTGGTCTTTGAATGTTCAACCCACCTTACAAACCTGGGATAAATCCCACTTGGTTGTGATGTTTAATTCTTTCAATATATTTTTTGATTCAATTTGCTAATATTTTCTTTAGGACTTTGGCATATATGGTCATGAGAGCTTTTGGTCTGTAGTTTTCTTATAATGGTTTTGGTTTTAGAGTAATGTTGACCTCATAGAATGAATTAGAAAGTATTCCCTCTGCCTCCATATCTTGAAAGAGATTGTGGAGAACTGCTTTAATTTTTTCCTTAGGTATTTGGTAAAATTCACCCGTGAATCCATCTGGGCCTGGCACTTTCTGTTTTGGGAGGTTATTAATTTTTTATTCAATTTCTGTAACATATACAGCTTTTCAGATTACCTATTTCTTCTTGTGTGAGTTTTGGCAGATTGTGTCTTTTAAAGAATTGGTCCATTTCATCTATGCTATCAAATTGAGTTATACATAGTATTCTTTTATTATCCTTTTAATTTCCATGAGAACTGTAATGTCTTCTCTTTCATTTTTGATATTTGTACTCTGTGTTTTCTCTTTTTTTCTTAGTTAGCCTGCCTAGAAACTTACTGAGTTTATTTTTCTTTTCAAAGAACCAAGTTTTGTTTTTACTAATTTTCTCTATTAATTTTGACATTAATTTTATTCATATCTGCTCTAATTCTTACTATTTATTCTCTTCTGCTCACTTTGGCACCTGCACTAACATCTGTTGCCAATCTTTTTTTTTTGTTTCTTCTTCTTCTCCCCAATAGCCCCCCACGCCCAGTACATAGTTGTATATTCTAGTTGTGAGTGCCTCTGGTTGTGCTATATGGGATGCCGCCTCAACATGACCTGATGAGTCGTGCCATGTCTGCACCCAGGATCCGAACCAGTGAAACCCTTGGCCGCCTAAGTGGAGCACGATAAGTTAACCACTCTGTCACGGGGCCGGCCCCTAATTTGCCTTCTTTTTGTAGTTTCCTAAGTTGGATACTTAGAAGATTGATTTCAGATCATTCTTCTTTTCTAATAATGCATTCAATGCTATAAATTTCTCTCTATACACTGCTGTTGCTGTATCCCACATATTTAAACAACTGTGCTTTCTTTTTTATTTTGTTCAAAATATTTTTCAATTTCTCTTGAGATTTCTTTTGACCAATGTGTTATTTAGGAGTGTGTTCTTTAATCTCGACTTGTTGTGGGATTTTTAAGTTATCTTTTTGTTATCAATTTCCAGCTTAATTCCATTGTGGTCTGAGTGCAGACATTGTATAGGTTCTATTCTTTTAAATGTGTTACGATGTGTGTTATGGCCTAGAATTTGGTCTATCTCAGCGAATGATCCATGTGAGCTTGAGAAGAATGTGTATTCTACTGTAGTTGGATGAAGTAGTCTTTAGATGTCAACTAGATCCCGTTAATTAATGGTGTTTAGTTCAATTATCTCCTTACTGATATTCTGCCTTCTCAATCTGTTCATTTCTTTAAGAGGGGTGTTGACATTTTCAACTGTACTATACTAGTGGATTCATCTTTTCTTTTTGCAGTTCTATCAATTTTCCTTTCATGTAGTTTGACATTCTGTTGTTTGGTACATACACATTAAAAATTGTGATGTTTTCTTGGATAATTGACCCCTTTATCACTATGTAATGCTTTTCTTTATTCCTAATAACATTCCTTAGTTTGAAGTCTTCTCTCTCTGAATATAATATAGCTATTTCTGCTTTCTTTTGATTAGCATTAGCATGGTATATTTTCCTCCATACGTTTACTCTTAATCTATATGTCTTTATATTTAAAGTGAGTTGCTTGTACATAATACAAAGGTGGGTTATGTTTTTTGATCTGCTCTGACAATCTTTATCTTTTGATTGGTGCATTTAGACCATGGACATTCAAAATGATTATTGATGTAGTTGGATTTATATTTAGCATATTCCTTACTGTTTTCTATTTGTTGCCCTTGTTTTTTGTCTTCCACTCTTTTTCTACCTTTGTGGTTTTAATTGAGCATTTTATGTGATTCTATTTTTTCTCCTTTCTTATGTTGGTTATTCTCCTTGTTTTACTTTTTTATGGTTGCCATAGCATTTTTAATACATATTTAGAGCTTATCTAAGCCCACTTTCAAATAACACTATACAACTTCATAAGTGGTGTGAGTACTTTATAATAACAAAATAATTGTAATTCCTTTCTCCTGTCCCTTTTATCATTACTGTTATTCAACTTTCAAAGCAGTTTTCAACAACTCTCTGAGCTATATGTGGAAAGAAAATTGCAATGTTCTATCTTTAAAAATAGAAAGAATAATTTCCCTTATATAAAAGTGTTCATAAGCGTATCATATACACATAAGCTTATTTAACCCAATACAATATTGCTCTTATTATTTTGAAAAAATTATCTGTTAGATCAATTAAGAGTGAGAAATATAAAATTATAATTTTACCTTCACTTATTTCTTCTCCGATGATCTTCCTCTCTTTTGCAGATCTGAATTTCTGACCTCAGAAATTTTCCTTTTCTCTAAACAATTTTTTAACCTTTCTTGCAAGGCAAATCTACTATCAAGGAATTCTCTCAAATTTTGTTTCTCTGAGAACATCTTTATTTCTCTTTCATTTTTGAAGGATAATTTCACAGGATATAGAATGCTAGGTTGGTAGGTTTTTTCTCTCAACACCTAAAGTATTTCACTTGATTCTCTTTTGCTTGCATGGTTTCTGAGGAAAAGTTGAATGTAATTTCTAGTTTTGTTCCTCTATATGCAAGGTGTCTTTTTCTTCAGGCCTTCTTTCAGGTTTTGCTCATCTTTTATTTTCCATAGTTTGAAAATAATAAGCCTAGGTGTAATTATTTAGGTATTTTATCTGCTTGGTATCTTTTGAGCTTCCTAGATCTGTGATTTGGTCTCTGGCATTAATTTGGGGAAACTCTCAGTCACTGTGGTTTCAAATATAGCTTCTGTTCCTTTCTTTCTTCCCCTCTGGTATTCCCATTACATGTATATTACAACTTTTGTAGCTATCTCACAGTTCTTACATGTTTTATTTCAGTTTTTTCCGTTTTTTCCTCTTTGTCCTTTAGATTTGTACATTCTATGATAGATCCTCTAGCTTAGAGATCCTTTCCTCAACAGTGTCCAGTCAACTAGTAAGGCAATCAAAGGCATTTTTAAAATTTCTGTTACAGTAATTTTTTATATTTAACATTTCCTTTTGGTTCTTTCTTAGGATTTCCATCTCTCTGCTTACATTTCCTATCTGCTCTTGCATGCTGTCTACTTTATTCATTAAGTCCTTCACATATTAATCATAGTTGTTTTAAATTCCCATAGTTGTTTTAAATAGTTGACTAAATTCTAAAGTCCTTGGACTAGGTCTCTATCTTTCAGTGAGACCATGCCTCTGGACTGTGACCTTCACACGTGTTTCCTAATCCCCTGCCCTTCTTAGTTGGGACAGGATGGCTACAGTGGACTGGAGTAGGGTATTTCCCTTCTCTCAAGTGAAAGGCTCTAGCTGACTGGAGTTTGATATTTTCCTTCTCCTAGGTCAGTTAGTCTCTAATAATACACCAACAGGTTAGTCTCTGGTTAACTAGTTTCTTCTGAGGGCTTGCCTTGTTAAGTAGAAAAGAATAATCTGGAATATTTTTAAATGGCTCCTTTCCTCCTCCCCCTGCTGGAAGATTGAGGGGATTTTTCTGTGATATTTACTGTGGGAGTCTTGTGGAGCTCCTGGAGATAAATCTCACAAAACTATTGGGACCCCACTATGACTGGATCTCCCTGGAGTTTTTAATGAGCAGATCCACACATATTAAGCCTCCAGCTACTTGACATCTGCATTTCATATTTTCCTACTCCAGCACTAATTGCCCTAGAAATTTCCACTTGTGAGTCTGGTAAGTTGTTATTCTGTGTTCAAATGTCAGTCTCTCCAATCTTGGGGACAGTGGTTTGTCCTCTATCCTTCCCTTTCTGTCCTCTTCCTTCTCTCTTGTTGGTTTGCCAAAGAAGATTTGTTTATATTAGAGTCTGTTCAGCTTTGTACTTGTTAAAATGGAGTGGTGATTCCAAGTTCCTTGCAGGAAGAACTATAATCTGGAAGTCTACACTATTTTTTTAGTTCACTGAAAGACACAAGATAGAAAAATATTAGTATTTTATTTTTTCTAGTAGTTAATAACAAGTCCTGAGAATTTGTTTCGATATTCTCCATAGAGAATTTTCATAATACTGAAGAAATAGGAGCAAGTCTCACTCCATTGGGCATTTAAAGCACCTACTTATATTGATAAATTGCTTAAACTGCAGAAATAAATCTAATATTTTTAAGAGGGTTGCACAAATTACCTTTTCTCAGCAAAAATAATTTCCTGTAATATTTATCGGCAGTCCACTTATATTTGCTAGTCCTCTGGGAAGCAAGGTTATAGTTTGCTTTTTTGAGGAAAAAGATTGATGATTAACATATGATGAATTTTTCGTAAAGTTGCACACAAACATACACACAATTGCTAATTTTATGTGTGTGTTGTTAAAAATTGAAATTGTACATAGGGTTGTTCATCCCAGCACTTAGTAGAGAAACTCTTGAATAGAACAAGAATAACAGCCACAGCATCAACTTCAAAATAAAATTCGTATTGTGGCTAAGTTTTCTAACTTTTCTACTCTAAAGTAAATGCATGTAAGTCCTAATTTCTAGGAACTCATGCTCCAAGTTAATTTCTATAAGATTAAAACAGCTAGTTTTTATTGCATGTTTAATGTATGCCAGGCATAATCTATGAATTTTTATTCAATGGCAATTATGAATACAATTAACTTCACGCACTACATAGAATTTAAATCCATAAGGGCAGAAGCCATAGGTATCCTCCAGCATTCACCTCAGTACATGGTACATAGTAGATGCTACATAAGTATGCGTGAATGTCACTAATAAATAGATGGATGAAAAAGGAATATTTTCTAATCCTATCAAAAAGCCTACTTAATGTATATTTTGTTTGCTATTTTATAGTGCATATTGATGGAGAATCATGAAATGGGTTTAACTAATGTCATTTAACCAAAAGACATTGGTCTATTAGGCTACAAATCTGCATTTCCCTTTTTTATTTTGGTTCTAAAACTCAAGTGACTATAAGTTCCAAGACGTGTCCTATTTAAAAAGAACAGAAAATTATTAGCTCAAGCTCATTGTTGACGCAAACAGAATTGGCCAGTGTTCCTACATTTTGCTATTTCTCAAGGGAAGGTGAAAATCTCAACTTTGAGCTTTCAGTAGATTTAATTTCAGATTTTTAGTAAAAAGACAAATATATTAATATTATGATCATTAACGCAATAAGTTTTAAAGATCTAGATTAGAGAATCACCAATGTATAACCAATATTGGATTCATAGTTGTAGGTAGACCATATGGGCAGAGCCTGTAGAGTGAAAATCAAAGATTGAAGAATCACAAATTAAAGGATGAACAGTGAAAGAGAAGCCTAATTCAAGAAGTAGCTGGGTAAGTAGGATATCATGACATCATGAAAGTTGAAAAAACAGAATTCAAACACAGTGGTCAACAATGCTAAATAAAATAGAAGGTTCAAAGGAAAATAAAAATTTGATTATCCAAACAAGAGATTGTTGTTAAACATATTGGGAACAGTTTCACTGATGTTCAATGGAAGCTGCTTTTTAGCAAGTTGAGTAGAAAATTTGAGCTAAAGAAACTGAGAATGTGCATTGAGAGAATATTAGATACTTGGCTGCAAAGTTAAGGGAAAGAACAGTTTGAGAGATTTTTTTTTGTGGATACAGATGCTTTTATTTGTTTGTTTGTTCACTTGTCTATTTTGTGCAGTTTTGAGTAAAAATATATACATCTAAATGCTGATGGTCAGAAGCCTGTGGAATGAGAAGGTACAAATATAGCTGAGAGTAGAGGTCATAGAAGAGACTCCAGAGGGAGCTCAGGTTATGTGCAACTCAAGACACTTGTAGAAGGGTAGCCCAAAGCAGAAGAAAGACACATTTTCTATCATCGTAAGACGGCTCTTTGAAATACAAAAGATAGACTTTTCAACTAGAGATATGTACAAAATGACTGTGACGGGAAATTCAGTCTTTCCAAGGTATTTACAAATATCTTAAGCAATTGTATTTGTGGCCAAGCTCATCAGTCCTTGAACTTTATTTCTATCATTAAGATTAAAAATAGAAAGTATTCAGGGGCTGGCGGAGTGGTTAAAGTTCTGCACACTCCGCTTCGGCAGCCCAGGTTCACAGGGTAGGATTGCAGGTACAGACCTAAACCACTCATCAAGCCTTGTTGTGGCAGCAACCCACATACAAAGTAGAAGAAGATTGGCAGGGGTGTTAGCTCAAGGCTAATCTTCCTCAAGCCTAAAAGAGGAAGAGTGGCAACGGATGTTAGCTCAGAGCAAATCTTCCTCAGGAAAAAAAAAATGTGGAAAGTATTTTTTCTATAAATAATTTAGCACTTTTTATCTAAAATTAGATGGAAGAATAAATATAGCAATACTCCAACACAGCTCTTTTTATTGATTGACTATATATCTAGAAATATTGGCTATGCTGTTTATTTCTTCTCTGCCCCTCTTCCAGCTCCAAATTAAAATCCAGTTGATTCAGATACCTAAATTTCATAGTTAAAAGAGAATAAAATCTGTTGAGAACTACCATTTAATTAGTTATTTGGATTGTTCAATTTCTGTTGAATTTCCGGATCATAATTTAATATAAACAAATATTTGTAAGGAGAAAATATGTTAGTTTGCCTCTTGGTTAGGCTGTCATATGTTCAATATCAGCTCTGTGGGTTTCTAGAAAAGAAAATTGAGGTTAGAAGATCATTACATTCTCTGTATTGTTTTCATTATTTCAAACTTGGCAAAGTTATTCACCGTAATTTCACTTTTTCCTGAAAACACTCTCAATAGAATTTGCTTTCACTTTGTTAATGTGCATTTGTGATAGGTCAAAAATACGGTTAGTAAAAATAGAATTTTCAGTTATTGTATATAGTTCTGAAAAGATGCTAACTTTCTCAGGTTCTTCATGTTCATAGATGTCTGGTTTGACGTATAACAATTGGATTTCTATTTTTACTCTAAACAAGACTAGATGAAGCTGTAATATTGGTGTGATGTCATGCGTTAACTGAAAATTTAGACAACCTTATTCATAAGTTAAACTTTGACAATGACTCCAAAGCTTCTTCAATAATGTCTATTTAAGGATTCATTTTCCAAAGGGGCTAAAAGACAAGTGAAATAAAATAAATGTCTTTGAGTGATGGCTGTTCACCTTGTGTGCTGAGATAAGACAAGAATAAATGACTCACATTCTACTGTCAGGTATTAGGAAAACTTTCCAGCTAATGATATACAGTAGCTAGTAACAAAAAAGATTGTTACTTGAAATAAATGGAGAATTGATAGGAGATAGAGATCTATTTTTTGACTACACCATTTATTTTGTTCTGAATATATGTAATGACTGTGCTTAGATGTTTATTTTGACATGTGTGTACCTTGTCTCCACAAATATATTACAAAGTCCTTGAGGCTAGTCATATCTTTAAGTTCTTAATAGCTTACACGATGTTTTTAACATAGTATGATCAAAATAAATATTTGTTGACAAATAGTTAAAAATTGAAAGAATAGCTTTCAACATGCATTTATTTTCTTCTAGGCAAACATTTTTTTTTTTCTTTCCGTAAGGTGAATGACTCTTGTTTCCTCCTTTGTAAAGACCGAGACCAATTCATGTCTCCTAAGACATTAAAATGTGAACTAACCAAAATTAGTAGTCACAATCTTAGTAGTTTTCACTTAGGAAGGACCAAACTGTGTTCACCCTAAAAATCATTCTACACAAGCCTTTAAAAATAGGCTATTTCCCCAAACACCTGTGCCTGTGTTTGAGTTGGAGTTATGGACTAAATAATAATATCTTTAATTTATATAGAATATTTATCTTAGACAAACTAAAAGAAGACATACATGTAGGTTGCAATACGCAAACATGTCAAAATAAATATCACAGCATAGCCAGGACAAATGCATAAATTATGTTTTTAACTAATTTAAATACAGGCAAATAGGTAATAGTGTTATTAAATAGGCTGTGGGGGAACTTTGATCTGATTCTCTTTCCTGAAACCCTTAGTTTCCTTGTCATATATTTAATGATTTTTCCCACTTTTTCAAGAGAGAATTAAAAAAGTTTAAAATAATAACTTATGATTTAACTTAGTGAATAACTTAGAGATATATGAATACTGAATAAGAAACTAGAAGAAAATCTTTATTGAATGATCTCTAAGTTTTTGGTCCTCAAAATCCTGCTGCACTGATTATTTTAAACAAGCCAGAATTAAACCTAGCCCAAGGAAGTATCAATTACCCTTGATTCTGTCTGATGCTCAAAAGGATTTTTTATAAAATCAGCACCACATATATGCACAGAATATTTCATACCCAAAAGAACACACAAAAATTGTCCATGACTCAGCAACATATTGAAAAATTGTACTGAGATCGTTTTGTGGAGTTCCAGAAAAATAAACAAGGAAACAAGTGCTAGCCATGCAATTGGAGAGTAGAGTATGGATGTATATACACATTTAAACAAATATAAAATAAACAAAGAGGACAAAACACATCCTTGAAAAAAGAGACAAGAAGACTGTAATAACTTTGAAACAACAAACACTTCTTCATCTCTTCTTTGCCGTTTTAATGCTAAGGTAGTAACAGCTAGTATTTATTGAGTGTGTACTTTCTGTGTGTCAGGAAATGGTCGAGGTGTTTACTTGAATTAATTCATTTAAATCACACAACAAATATATGAACTATGCAATATTTTTATACTCAGTTTAAGACAAAGAAACTGAAGTCTAGAAAGTTTGACTAATTTGTCCAAAGTTGCACAATTTTTAAGTCTTACTTCCTGTAAAGAGAACTACTTTAAGGTGAAAAAACTAAAATCCAAATGATTCTGGCTTGCTGACTAGTTTTGCCAAAGGGGAATTGGTATAAAATTTAATTGACAGCTTAAGGAGTCATGGGAAAGCCTTTGGAATCAGAAGTTTGTCCCACTTTTTCTAAAACCCACTCCTTATCTCCAACATTTTTAGCCTCTTCACCACTGTTGGCTTTGAGTAAAATAGAACTGTTTTCACTGCATATTTCATTTCTTTTGTAAGGCCGAGTAAGAAGCCCCAATCTCTCAGATCAACCATGATCCTTTGTACTTTAATTGCCTTCAGCTCAGTATATCCCATACTTGCCCCGCACAGTTGGAAGGTGTCTCCCACTCCTTCCCTATATATTAGTAGCTCAGTTATTAACTTGCTAAATAAATTAATGAAAAACAGAATGAATGAATGAGAAACATGTATAACTGCAACTAATGAATAAATTTAGGAATTTTTAATGTATGAAAAGACAAAACATTCATCTAATTCACATTCATATTAAAAACAAATCAGAATATGAGTAAATACATAAAATAATAATAATAAAAATAACATTTATAAAATGTTATTTCTATGTTATGGATAATTACAAGGGGATAGAGAAAGTACCAAAGACCAAAGAAAGTATTCTGAGAGGAAGAAAACCTGAAGCAAGCTTTCAAGAGAAAGTACGAGCATACCTCATTTTATGGCACTTCACTTTATTACACTTTGCAGATCTGTTCATGTGAAAGGAAGATTCACATGCCTCTCACATTAAGTTGAAAGCTAGATGTAATTAAGCTCAATGAGGAAGGCATATTGAAAGCCAAGATAGGCTGGAAACTAGGCCTCTTGCACCAAATAGTCAGCCAAGTTAGGAATAAGTGTACTCTCTTGTTAGGGGTTAAGCAGCTGGCGACTTTAAGCTGAAGTCAGTGCTTAGTTGCCATGCCCAAATTCCTACGGCCCTTAAGAATTATGCTAAATCTACTCTGCCTGTGCTCTATAAGTGGAACAACAAAGCCTGGACGACAGCACATCTGTTTACAACATGGTTTACTGAATATTTTAACCCACTGTGGAGACCTACTGTGCAGAAAAAAACATTCCTTTCAAAATATTACTGCTTATTGACAACGCACCTTGTCACCCAAGAGCTGTGATGGAGATGTACAAAAAGATTAATGTTGTTTTCATGCCTGCTAATACAATATCCATTCTGCAGTCCATGGATCAAGGAGTGATTTTGATATTCAAGTCTCATTTAAGAAACACATTTCCTAAGACTATAGCTGCCAGTGATTCCACTGATGGATCTGGGCAATGTAAATTGAAAACATTCTGGAAAGGATTCACTATTCTAGATGCCATTAAGAACATATCTGATTCATGGGAAGAGGTTGAAATATTGACATTAACAGGAGTTTGAAAGAAGTTGATTCCAACCCTCATGAATAACTTTGGGTGGTTTGAGACTTGAGTGGAGGAAGTAACTGCAGATGTGGTGGAAACAGCAAGAGAACTAGAATTAGAAGAGGATTCTGAAGATGTAACTGAATCGCTGTGATCTCGTGATAAAACTTTAACAGATGGGGAGTTGCTTTTTATGGATGAGCAAAGAAAGTGGCTTTTTGAGATGGAATCTACTCCTGGTGAAGATGCTGTTAAGATTGTTGAAATGACAATGGAAGATTTAGAATATTGTGTAAATTTAGTTGATAAAGTAGTAAAAGGGTTTGAGACGATTGGCTCCAATTTTGAAAGAAATTCTGTGGATAAAATGCTATCAAATAGCATTGCATGCTACAGAGAAAAGAAGAGTCAATTGATGTGGCAAACTTCATTGTCATCTTATTTCAAGAAATTGCTACAGCCACCTCAACCTTCAGCAACCACTACCCTGATCAGTCAGCAGCCACCAACACTGAAGCAAGACTTGCTACCAGCAAAAAGATTGGGACTCGCTGAAGACTGATTTGATGGTTAGCATTTTTTAGGAATAGAGTAGTTTTCAATTAAGGTATGTACATTCTTTTTTAGACAGAATGTTATTGCACACCTAACAGACTACAGTATAGTGTAAACGTAATTTTTATATGCTCTGAGAAACTAAAAAGTTTGTGTGACTCATTTTATTGTAATATTTGCATTATTGCAGTGGTCTGGAATCAAACCCACAACATCTTCAAGGTATACATATATATACGCATACGTATATATACACATATATATACACAATGTATAAACAAATATATATGTATGTATACATATATTTATACACATACGATATATACAATATATATGCATATATTGAATACAAAATATATGTATATATTGAAAACATTTATTCATTACATAATTGATATATTCAGATAAAATTTAATTATAGTAAAAAGTATTTGAATATCTTATTGCTACTAGTTGTTATTCAACGTATATACCCTTCTGACAATATTTTTAGAAAAAATAACGTAAAAATAAGTCAAGATGAAATAAAGTCAATGTTGTCTTATAATCCTTTTTTAATCACATCTTATGCCCAAACTCTCCAATGAAAAACTAGTATCCAGAGTATAAAACCTGCTATCAAATGATTAAAACAGTTCACGGCCACTGGCCGAATGAAAAGCATCAATCACCTTGGCTCTATGTAATAGTTACAGAAGGATAGATTTCAGAGTCAAGTGTTCTGGTTTCAAATTCTAGTTATTATGGAAAAATGACAACTTGATGAGGTTTTATGATGATTAAATTAGATGATGCATATAAGAAGCTCCCAAATAATGGATATTCTTTTGATGATGTCTCACTAATTTCACCCCAGAAAAAATTTTCTGCATTTCACATCACCGTTTTTCCTCTTCACATCAACCCTTGTGATGACAATTTCCCTGCCTTATGAAGCTGGTGATAATGATGGAAATCTGTGATTAGACCCTTCTAGCCATCATGACGAATATTGGTAATGAAGTTTGAATTTGCTCTATCAACAGTAGATTTTATTCTTCAGAGATTTTAAATAACCATTTTGTTTTTTAAATGAATGAGAAGTGAAAAACAAAATGGAAGCTTCATACATATAATTATCTTGAAAAATAACAGGGATAATGCTAAAATTAGTAAAGACGTGGTATGTTAATATATTTTATGCTCTATTGCATTAAATTGTGCTTAACTTTTATTCAGTGAGCCATTACACATGTAATTATGTATTAAAATAATTTGCATTATTTACACTCTATTACATAGCTGAGGTTTTATGATCAAAGACAAAGTATGGAAGTGCAATCTGATTATAAATGAAAACCATTATGGTAGACTACACAATACTGCCTTCTTACATTAAAAACTAGAATATTTTTCTCTGAAAGAAACATTAACTTTGCAAGAAATACTTAGCTGAAAAGTAGAAGGGAAGAGATTGTTGATGGAGATTTTCTTAAAGAAAGGGAAATTACATTCATTACGCTTCTATATTTGGATCAGTGATTTTGTTTTGATGTAACATTATCCTACTCCTTTTTTCCTCAAATGAGGCTGCAGATAATTTTAGCTTTACTGGTGGTTTGTCTTTTTCTCTTATAGCTAAGACTTTTAAAATTACATATTTCTAATAGGGAGGTGGGGCAAGGAGGTTCCAGTCTAACCAAGAACTACATTTGTAGATTCTATACACAGTTCTCTAAATATAGTTAATTATATATGAGCTTAGTTATGTTTCCTCTAATAAAAAGAAATTTTTATATATTATTGCAAAACACAAAATGATACATTGACACCCAAGAAATTATGTTTGACCTTGTATATTTATCTACACCTATGCATAATAGCCCCTTAATGAATTTACAGGTAACAAAAAAAAAAGTAACATGTTTATAAATTATTCCCTTTCACACACTCCAACATATGGACATTTTAACTTGAAATAAAATATCCTATAAAAAAATGCAGATGTGGCTGAGTAACCTAATAATAAGCTTTTTGAATGTTAAAAATTTTCTGAGTTCACTTGTGGATTCCTTTATGCCTAATTATTAAGTTAATTCTCCAATTTTGTGAGAGAAGAAATGAGGTTGGTAATATACACAAACAGTCAGAATCTTCCATTTCCAGTGAAGATGAAGTGATAGAGACCAGTTTTATTTTTCCCCATAAAAAAAAAAACTGAAAAAAAGTCACACAAAATATGTTTGAAAATTGCTCTCAAAAGTCTAATGTGGGGAACGGCCCGGTGGCTCAGCAGTTAAGTTTGCACATTCCACTTCGGCAGCCAGTTCAGATCCCACGTGCAGACATGACACTGCTTGGCAAGCCATGCTGTGGTAGGCATCCCACATATAAAGTAGAGGAAGATGGGCACTGATGTTAGCTCAGGGCCACCTTTCCTCAGCAAAAAGAGGAGGACTGGCAGTAGTTAGCTCAGGGCTAATCTTCCTCAAAAAAAAAAGTAAAAGCAAAACTCTAATGTCATTGGGCACTAGACAACAAAAGACCGTGATTCCTGATAGTAGGAAAGCAAATCACATGAACCCTACTGTGATGATTCATCTTATGTGTCAACTTGGCTGGGCCACGGTTCTTGAATATTTGGTCCAACATTATTCCAAGTGTTTCCGTAAAGCCATTTTTTGGATAAGATGGACATTTAAAATGGCGGACTTTCAGTAAAGCTTCCTCCATAATATGGGTAGGCCTCGCACAATTCGTTAAAGACCTTAGAACACAAACTGACCCCTTTTGAGGAAAGAAGGAATTCTGCCAGCAGACTGTCTTTAGACACCAACTGTTAACTCTTACCTGGCTTTCCAGACTGCCAACCTACCCTCAAGGTTTTGGATTTACCAAGCCTCCACAACGCATGAGAAAATTCCTTAAAATAAATCTCTTTCTTTCTGGAGAACCCTGATGAATATACCTGTATTGCTCCAGACAACTTCATGAAAATGTTTACAGGCACATTGCAGGAAGAAAACAATTAGAGCCTAGCAGCCTTCCTTAACTCAGGAGACTGAGGAGAATGTCCAGGAAAGCCAAGTTGGCTAAAGTTCTCAGGGCAAGACGGAATAATAATACTGGGGACTTTATTTGCCCTCAGATGTAAAATAATGAACAGACGGATGGAATAATTGGAACAACAGATTTCAAAACACTGGACACTTCAGGAAGATAATAATCACTAGAAATAAGGGAAACATTGAGTCTTGTTTGTCAAGTTTAGTGCTTTATGACAATTTACAGGTCATAGTTTACAAAGGGTAAACTGAAGGGGAGCCCATTAGACTCCCTTGGGTGAGAGGATTGAGTTGCCATTCCAGGAAAAAAAAAAAAAAACAGCCGTGATGTGAGAGAGAGTTACTGGTGAGGGGTGAGTAGCACAGGGAGAAATTCAGAGATTGGGCTGTAGCTATTGATGTTCAGATGAGAACTTGTAAGTTCATGCGTATGAGGAAAATACTTTGGGCAAGGAAAATACGCACCCAAAAGGATTAGATGGAGCAGTGCACTGTCTTCACACATGAAGAGGTGCCTATTCCGGTCCACCAGACAGAAAGCTTCATGATTTATGGGGCCTTAGGTAGAATCCTCAGGAAGCTCTTGCTTAAGGAGTGAGGGCTAATTAGCCCCAAAGTGGGCATTGTCAATGTCCTCAATAAAAAATCTTAAGATCAAGATGAAAAAGGATCAAATTTGTTTTCCGGTAACCTCACTGCATCACATAAGAAAGCTCAAGAAGTTTTACAGGAATACTAAAGTATCTAACACTGAACGAAGCAAAATCTATTATGTCTGGCATGAAATAAAAATTGCCAGGCACACAAAGAAGCAGGAAAATAAAACCCACCATGGGAATATAAGTAAATCAGAACAACTAAATAATGACTCAGATCTTAGAATTAGCAGATGTATCCATCAAAACAGCAGTTATAAATAAATTCCGGGTACTCAAAAATTTAAGTAGAGAAATGAAAGTATAAAAAATAAGAATTTGTAATAGATAAAAACTATAATGTAAAAGATGAAGAATAAACAAAGGATTCACAAGTTAGACATTGCAGAAAAGAGCTTAGTAAAATTGAAAAGTTAAAAATAAACACTATTAAAATGAGACAGAGTAAAAAAACGAAAAAAATGAACAGAGCTTCATTAAAATGTGGGACAATGCTAAACATCCTGATAAACATTTTATTGGAGTCCCCAAAGGAGACAAGGGAAGGTGAAATGTTTTTATGAACTCATGTCCAAAAATTTTCCAAATTTGATGAAAACTCTGTGCCTATGGATCCAACAAGATCAACAAAATGTAAATATAAAAATGTATGATGGCAACAGAAAAAAGAATACAGAACAGAACAGGGAGTGTGTCATTGAATGTTTTTACAGGTTAAGTGAAGTGATACGATACCACATGAAAACAGACTATGATAAGTTAAAGGTTAACACTATAAATTCCAAGGTAATCACTAAAATGGTAAAACAAAGAGTTATGGCTAACAGTCCCAGAAAGGAGATAAAAAAGATATACTTTAATGGAATAAATTGTAACACAAGGTGTTAAAAATTGTGGCGTTCTGGTAAAGCAGTACTGAGGGAGAGAGTTGTTGGGCTAAAAAGCTGTATAAGAAAAGAAGGCTGGACTCAAGTTATGTTGCTTCCCTCTTAAGAAAGTAACAGAGTACATTAAACCCAAACAACCAGGTAAAAACAAAAAAACAAATGAAAATAATACAGATCGGAGTGGAACTCAAGAAAACAGAAACAAAAAGGAAAAGATCAACAAAACCGAAAAGCTCGTTGTTTGAGAAGACATCAAATTGATAACACCTTAGCCAAAATGATCAACAAACGAAAAGAATTACCATTATCTGAATTGAGAGAGGTGGCGTCACTATAGATTATACACATATTAATAAGATAATAAGGAGATATTATGAATGACTTTAGGCTTATAAATTTGGCAAGATGGAAGAAATGGCCAAATTCCCTGAAAAATGCATATTACCAAAGCTCGCATAAGAAGAAATAGATATCCTGAATAAACTTTTATTAAAATTTAATTAAATAAATTTAATTCATATTTACAGACCTTCCTACAAACAGATCTTCAAACCCAGATGACTTTACTGGTGGATTGTACAAAAATTTTTAGAAATATATGATACAAATTCAACATAAACCTTCCATAGAAAAAAAAACATGGGACTATTTCCCAAATCCTTCAAAAAGACCACCATTACCCTTATATCAAAGCCTGACAAAGACATTACAGGAAAATCACACTACAGATCAGTATACCTTATGAAGGTAGATGCAAAAATTCTTGAAAAAAAATTAGCGAAGGGAATCCAACAGTGATAATACTTCATCACAAAGTGAATTTTATCCCAGGAATTAAAGACTGGTTTAACATTCAAAATATTAACCAATACAATTCACCATATTAAAATAAAATAGAAAATCATAAAATCATCTTAATAGATGCAGAAAAACCATTGACCAAAATTTAATATCTTTTCCTGGTAAAAACTTTCCACAACGTAGAAATAGAGGAAACTTCATTAACCTATTAGAAAATATAGCTAATATTCTACTTAATGGTTAATGACTGAAGGCTTTCTCTCCTATGATTAGGAAAAAGACATTCTATCACTACTTCTATTAAATGTCATCCTGCAGGATGTAGCAAGTACCATAAGGCAAGAAAAAGAAAAGGCATCCAAATCGTAAAGCAAGAAGTAAAACTGTCTTAAATTGCAAACAATATGATTGTCTATGTGAAATATACAGTGGAATCTATTAAAATATTATAACTAATAAGTGAATTTCCTAAGACTGTAGGATACAAGATCAATTGTATTTGTATATATTAGAAAAAATGATACATTGAAATTTTAAAAACCCCATTAAAATGCATGACAAATATGAAATTTTTAGAGATGAATGTGACAAAAGATATGCAAGAGCTATTGGAAAACTACATAACTTTGTTAGAGAACTTAACCATGACCTAAATTCAGAGGTATACCGTGTTCATAGGTCAGAAGTATTAATATTATTAAGATTTCATTTATCTCCCAATTGATCTATAGATTCCATTCATCCCAATCAAAATCCCAGCATGGTTTTTTTGTAGAGATTGATAAACTAATTCTAAAATTTCTATTAACTTGCAAAGAACATAGAGTAGTCAAAAACTGAAAACAAGAGGAAAGCTGAAAGACTAACACTACACAATTTCAAGATTTAGTACAAAGCTACAGAATGCAATAGAGTGTGATACTGACATCAGGATAAAGAAACAGGTTAATACCTCAGAATATAGAGTTGAGAAATATACCTACACATTTCTGACAAATTATTTATGATAAAATTGCAAAAGCCATCCAGTGGAGAAAGTATAGTTTTTCCAAAAATAGTATGGAATAATTGGTATCCATACGCAAAGAATGAACTTTGATCCACGTCTTGTCATATTAAAAAATAACTTAAACAGTGTCATACACCTAAAATAAAATCTAAAACTACAAAACATATAGAAGATAAAATAGGGGAACTCATCAGGATCTTAAGTTAGATGGAGATTTCTTAGAGGTGACAACAAAAGCATAATCCATGAAAGAACAAAATGATAAATTGGAGTTCATAAAAATTTAAAACTTATGATCTTCAAAGGCACTGATAAGAGACTATCACTTATCAGCAAAATTACTTGTGTCTTTAACATATAAAAACCCCTTAAAACTCAATAATAAAAATACAAACAAACCATTTAAAAGGAAGCAAATGATTTAAAGACACTTCATGAAATAAATTATGTGGAAGACAAATAGACACATGAAAAACGCCCCCTATCATTAGTCATTAGTAAATTGCAAGTTAAAACACAAGATATTTACTTCACACTCATTAGACCTGCTAAAATGAAAAAGACTGATCACACCAAGGGTGGGCAAGTGTTTGTAGAAACTGCAGCTCTCATATATCAGTGGTATGAAATGAAGTTAAACAATCCCTGTGGAAAAAACGTTCGGCAGTTTCTTAAAATATTAAGCGTTCAACTCCCATATGATCTAACCATTTTACTCATAGGTATTTAGTTACCAGAAATAAAAGCATATGTGCTACAAAAACTTGTGTTCAAATATTCAAAGTAGCTAAAACTGGAAACAACGTAAATGTTCATCAACAAAAGATGGATTCACTGATAAATTCGAACAATGGAGCAGTACTTTTGGTGGAATAAATGATCGATGCGCTCAACAACAATGATGAAAATCAAAAACAATTATGCTAAGTGAAAAAAACAGACATAAAAAATACATAATATATGATTTCTTTCCTATGAAATTCTAAGGAAACGAAGTAATCTATAGTGACAGAAAACAGACCAGTGGTTGCCTGGGGAGGGAGCTGAAGGGAATGACTAGTGGCAGAGATGACAAAAGTGCATGAGAAAAGTTTTTTGAGTAATGGAAATGTTCATTATCTTGAATGTGTTGATGGTGTCATAGGTGTATCCATATATCAAAACTTTAAAAACTGTATAATTTAACCATGTGAAGTTTACTGTATCAATTATCACAGTAAAGATGTTAAAAAAAACAAAACATAAAGCAGCCAATAATATGTTAAATTCTGGATCACTTCTATAAAACTAGTTTTTTCTTTATTTTGAAATTTTCATCAAAGAAGCATTAGTAGAATTATATTTGTTCATTTTTATTTTTACGTATGTGTGTGTGTAGATGCTCATGGCAAATAGTACTCGTCATGGCAGGTACTTAGTATTTTTTGGAAAGGGATTCAGCTCAATGGATTCATAGATTTCTAATAAGTAGAACTGGATAGTATTTTGCCATCAAGAGTAAAGATTCAGGACCAGTTGTTATGCAACACATAAATTAAAAGGATGCAGCTCATTTGCTCATGAAACAAATGGTTGTTGTATAAATAGATAATCATCCAGCAAAAGTTTAGTAGGTGTGAACCTTTCTCCCAGGCACTGCTCCAGACATTAGAGAGAGTGAAGTAGAGACAACTCCAGAGGTCACTGGCTTTCATTCCAGTAGGAGAGTGGGGAGAAAACAGCAAGTATATGCTTGAATGTGAGTGTGAGTGAGAAAGTGTATGTGTACCTAGGTGATGGTAAGAACGCTATGAGAGAAAATAAGCAGGATCGGACTATTGAATGGGATGCTGTATTTTAGTCAAGAAAGGCTTCTTTGATGAGGTAGTATTTGAACAGATCAAAATAAAATTAGCATTTGACCAGGCAACTCTCTGGGGAAGGGCATTCCAGGAAGGGGAGTAGATAGTGCAAAAGCTCTGAATTAGGAAGATCTTTGCCATATTTTGGTAACAGCCTGAGACATCTTTTCATCCTGGGTTCTTCTTATCTCACGGAACTATCTCCTTGCTATAGCATGGTTTCCTCAATGGATATTTTACCTTTAATCCATCTGCACTATAAGTCAAGATACCATAGATAATTTAGTAAGAGCTGCAGTGTTTCTTAATTTTTTCCCACTAGATTTTAAGCTTCCATGGTGTCTAGAATATAGTCTAGCGAAGGAGAGAAAATATTCTACATGAAAGGATAGATAAAGAGATAATATTTTCCTTCTCAAATGTATCTTCAGAATTGTTGACCCAAAGGCATAGAATCAAAAGTCCTTATTATTGTAGGAAACACCAAAGAAGTAACTGAACTTGAGGGACTAGGAGAAAATATATTTTTATAATATTTTTATTAGGTTGATAAAATGTTGAAGTGTTCCCTTATTTATTGTGAAATCTAATATACACGGCAGTTAAGTAGTAGTCACCAAGCATTCCCAAATGTTAGGAGTGAGGGGCATGGTAGGGTGCTGGATCTATCTTCTGCAGAAGGCCATCTCTTTCTCTGTCATTTGTATTCTTGTCCTTACCACTGCCACATACTGCTTCAGAGTCAAACTGGTCATCTCTATCTTAATCAGCATTATTGCTTGTCATCTTGAAGCCTAACCATGACTTTCACTTCACCCCTAATACTAGAACTGAGAAGTACTTGGAGGAATTGGACTCACCCCAGACATTGGATACCTGAAAGAAGGTAAGGGACTTTGACATTACCTTCCAGGTCACTGCCTACTGATACACACTCAAATCTGTTTAGATTGCCTCTGAGATTCAATGATCTTTTTTCCTCAGAGTAAAATGTGTTTTTATTTTCTGTCTTGTGTTTCTGGGCATAGTATGGATCGGAAAATATGACACTTTCTTTTTCTTAAATGAAGCTTTATATTAAAATGAACAAACAAACAATATAGTATAAGTCGTGTCTAAATAGAAGTGATTTCTCCATTCTGAGTATTGGTGAAAATGACTTCAAGCCAAGGCTATTTTATGGGCTAGAGAATTGCCACTTTCTTGCAACTGCAAACGAGGAACAAAGTAAGTGAATAATGCTTTATATTGTTATTCTGAACTCCCTTCCCAATCCTGGCTTCATTAAAATAAACAGTACACCTGGCCTGCTTGGTCCTCACACAAATGATAAATAGTTAAACTTCTGCCAAAGCCCTTAGATATAGATTTTCTACATTCTGTGCCTTTGGCTAAAGGGAAATAATAGTTAAGCAAATCCAATTGGCTTCAGCAGTCAAGTAGTCAACCATTTGAGGACAGCTCTAAGTAGCAGCTGTACCAGTATTGGCATACTAAACTTCTGGAAGATCCCTAGGTACCCTTCTTTTCATTTAAGTGCTAATAGGCAACGATATTCAAATGCATTTGTATAAATAATGATAGTCTTTTGAAAATCTCTGACGTAAGCTATTAAAACTGCAATGGGGCCTATAGTTACATATACAGGAGTAAAACATGTGCATTTGTTGATTAAATTCAACCATTTTTCCCCCCTAAATGTGACTAAAAGCAGTGTCAACTTGATTGATGGATACTTTACCATAAGTCTAAGCACAGGATCAGAAAGAGCGCTAAAAGAATAAAATGCAAAGTGACGGGTGCTTGGATACCAAGATGCAAAAGACAAATAATCACAGGTTACATGTGTTGGTACATTTCAAGTAATACATTTCAATAATGGGCTGCATTAGTTTTGCCACAAACAGAAAATGAGCATGTGTTTGTAATTGGGACAGCCCAATTTATATTCGTGACAAAAGTATTGCTCACATTTTCTTGTCATGTAAGGATAAAAACAACAGTGTTCTGCTTCAAAAAAATTATATTACTGAAGTCAGTTGAAATTATGCCTCATAGAGACACCCTCCTGTCCCCATCAGTAGCAAATAAGGCTTCTGTTCCAGCTCCAATCCTTCCTATGGTGACATACCAAACACTACTTTTTATTTAATTTGTCAATCTATCTAAACAATATAACACAGAAACTAAAACATAACTGGTTTAGCTTTACTATTACTTTTTTATGTATTTTTACTTTACTAGAGAATTAAAGAGGAACATAGGCTAGTTCAGAAAAGACCTAACAGAAAAAATTTTAGTGCATTTATTCTACTTCATGTTTTACCTATTTGAAAATTCTTTTAAAAGGACACATGTAAGTACAGTCTTGCCTCTAGTAAGGAAGGGGATACTTCTGAAAACTGCATTGTTAGGCAATTTCATTGTTATGGGAACATCACAGAGTGTACTTACACAAACCTGGATGGTATAGCCTACTACACACCTAGGCTATATGGTACTAATCTCATGGGACCACCATCATATATGTGGCTCATGTTAACTGAAATGTCGTTGTGAGGCGCATGTATGTAGATAGAAGGAAAGGGTACCACACATAAAATCAAAGAAAAAAACCCCTCTGTTATGCATCCAGTTGTCCTCACTTCATACTCTAGACTCTCTGTAGAGAAAAAATTGTACCCCTCATAAATAAGATTAAGGTCATTTGAAAACATACTGAAGGCAGGTGATAATGTTAAAATATAAACATTTAGACTCTGGAGTTGAGTACTGTCTATTGCTTCTAGAAATTAAACAAAAAATACAATACAATTTATGTGAGATCACTTGGTTGACTAAAACATATTCTACATATAGTAATTTTGCTTCATTTTAATTTAGATCATCAATATTTTATTTAAACATTAAATTTTCTAAAATTCATCAATGGGAGCACCTCTAAAGTGGGAAATTAATGGGTATGCTGCTGTCTTCCCATCTCTAAGTAGGGCAAATATATATATGAAACAAAGAACTGAGATACACTGAAAAATCATCTGAGCCCTTCCCAGCTATACTTATGATAATAGCCTTTCATATCTTACTGTACGTTTTAAAATTCTGGCCATCTAGTTTTGAACAGAAGTCCCTTCCCCCTCAGTCAGTTCATCCAATGCTTCATATGTATCTGGAAAAATGTTGTATTCTGGATTGTCAAAGATGGATACTATAAGTTCTATGTGTTATTTTTTTCTTGAAGAATTCATAGTCTAATGAAAAACTCTCACTGTATTTAGGCAACACTTCATAGAGAAATCGTCCAAATAGAAAAAAAGAATTAAAAGGCATTCCAGGTAGAGTAGAAAGAAGAAATAGTGCGTGCAAACATTTGAGGTTATGAAAAAGCAAACACGAATAATACAGTGTGTTACGCAAAAAGAAAGAGTAGTTTAGTGATTCTCAGGACAGGAGAGAAGACTCATGGAAAATACATTTGGAGAAGTCAGCAGGGGTAGATTTTGAAGAGCTTTATGTCATGTCTAGTTAAAATGCTAGGGCATAATCCTGTGACTATGAACCTTAACTTTTACAATAATTCAGCTAACTTGGAGAGCCCCATTATTATGTAGTAATCAATTAAAAGTAAATATTGTGATTAACAGAAAAGAAGAATAGTTTTGTAATTGTTACATCTTTTCCTAAGAATATAAGCAGTCTTTCAGTATAATACAAACTGATTATTACTTATTTGTTTATTTTGTGGTAAAGCCCCAGTAGTCTTAAATAATCAGTTCCCTATACATTCATACAATGCTAAATATAGTAAAAACTCAAAGGGAAAAATTTAAAATAGATGTGTGAGCTACTTCTTGCTTAAAATAACTTTTAAAAGTAGGATAAAAGAAGCAAATAGCCCTTGTGTTACCGTACAGATTATAAAGTAGTTCTTGAACACCGCTTAATCCTCTCTCAATCAGTTCCTGGAATTTAGTAGAACAATTTGAGAAAGTTTATGCTGGGACTTAACCTACATCTAATCATCAGTTCACTTTATCAAATGCCTTATAAATTACTTCAGTGCATATTTGAACTCCAAGTCTCAGCGCAGAATTCTCAAATGCTAATTATTATTTTGTCCCTATTACACAGAGACAAGTATATATTCTCCAAAGAAGAGAACTTTCAGGAAAGTATGATTCTGCTCCAGAACAGTTGAGGAAGGCTAATACAGCCATTCTCTTTTTTGTTGCTATGGTTTAGAAAATGGACAAAAAAATTGTTTGCTTTTCAAATCATTCAAGTAAAATATGGAATATTTTATCATAAATAAATCATACTACTTTTTTCAGTGTTATCAGACATATTAATATTGACCATTAACAGTGTGAAAATAACTATATTTAGCAGTGGGAAAGAAATAAATATACAGCTAACCAATTGTCTGCCTTTAAGGGGCTTGTAGCAAGACTTATTCAAGGGTTAATTACAATGAAAGAGAATGACATAATTGTTGTAAATTTTGCATAGACCTTCATGGAAGACTTTATAGTGAAACATATTTTGAAGTAGAGAAAAATAGATGATGAGCACTTTGTTAGACAAACCATGGATATGGAAAACAAAACTTTCTTTTAAGAGAGAGTTCATTTTGACAGAAATGGAGAATGGTATAAAAGAAAAGACTGGAACTTTGAGACTGTAGATAATCTTGTCAACTAGAACAATATATTTCTACTTTATTCAGTAGGATAAAAAAGGGAAGAAAGTTGTAATAATCCAAATAACGTTTCATAAATGTTGATATTCAACAGTTTGAAGATATACGAGAGTATGGAGACTGTAAGAAGAGGTCGGCTTATGTGGGTGACATGAATCCATGCAAAGCTTCAGAAATGACTTAGGATGGCCCCAAAGACTATGGCTATGAGAAGTAAAAGCATGAAACAATATGACATGCATTTTAAGAAAAGAATCTTGACGACTTAGTGATTACCTGACTGTTTTCAGGGAAGAAGGAAACGTCAATAAAAACTGACACTAGAGTGTTAACAAATTGAGTACAGAAAAATAGAGATGACCCCATTTTGAATAACCTTTAAAAGTAAAATCAGAGGATTAGATCATTAAATTAAGAGTAATTTTCACCTGGAGGGCAAAACATTACAAAAGTCCAAAGAAGAGAATATTTAAAGGAAGTCAACAGTGACCATTTTGGAATAAACAATTTCTCCTATCTATTACAGATGAGCAAAACAAACAAACGAAAACAGTGGACCTTATATTTTCTACTTCAAATAGTTTATATAACTTGAGTGTTACCTTTCTGTATATTAATAGTCTGATAGCCTGAAATTCACTTGTCAACTCGTCATCTTTACGTGATGCGTGGTAGCCGCAGTTCTCCCTGATTATCCAATTACAGACTTTAAATGGCGGATGAAAATACTTTCACAGCCACTCAGAGGCTGACTTTAACATGGAATTGTGGAGCCTTCTTTTCAGTGGAGCACCTCTTAAATGAAGTCCAGTTTTAACAGAGAGGTTAAAACAAGTGCAGGAGAGTTCTCATACCTTTTGGCAATCAGAAACATGAAGTAAGTATGGACAGTTAACTACTCAATTAAAATTAGGGTAGTTACAGAAATAAAACATTAAACTAAAATTGGGACTACTCACAATTAAAATAAAATGTAAAATCAAAATAATAATGTATAACGGACTGGCATCGTGGCCGAGTGGTTAAGTTCGTGCACTCTGCTTCCACGGCCCAGGGTTTCACCGGTTCGGATCCTGGGTGCAGACATGGCATCACTCGTCAGGCCATGCTGAGGCGGCGTCCCACATGCCACAACTAGAAGAACGGACACTAGAATTTACAACTATGTACTGTGGGGATTTAGGGAGAAAAAGCAGAAAAAAAAAAGATTGGCAACAGTTGTTAGCTCAGGTGCCAATCTTTAAAAAAAAAAATAATGTATAAATTAGGATAGGCTAAGCAGTTCACTGTAAGATAAAACCCTCAGATTTTAGTGGTGTAAGACAACAAAGGCTTACCTTGCACCCACACAGAGACTACTGTGCTCTAGGTGCTCCAGTGGGGACTCAGAGAAACAGGATGCTTTGTTTCTATGGCCCCGCTGCCTCAACTACGGTCCTTCTCCGGGGGAAGATAGTAGAGGTAGAGCCGCTTTCACAAGGAAGTGACTCATTTCCATTTACAGCTCATTGAGAGAACTTGGCCCTGCCCTGTGACAAAGTATAAGGAAAGGACTGTCATCCTTGTCAGTGAAAGGGGAGGAGCACCAGACTTTATCAAATGTAATTCATATTTGCCAAAAATATTATACTGAAAAGTGCTAAACACTTATCCCAATATTCACGCTATTAGCAGTTGGTTCATTCATTTTCTTTCCATGAGCGTTACTTACGTAAAAATTATTTTTACCCAAAGATTATGTAGGATATGGTGTTCAGAGTTTCTGATCACCATGAACTTCCTGTTGACAACTTCTGCCAAAGCAAGGAAATGTAATGTGTGGAGAGCTTCTACATCGTATTAACTATTATTTGTAAAATACTAAAAATACTTTATAAGCCTCCTTTACTACATTGCACAACTCTTAGATTGCTCCACACATATTACATTAGAAATTTCTCTATATGTGTGAAAGGTTAGTTTTATTTGTGTGTATGTGTGTGTGTATGTGTGTGCATGTTTGACCCTTTCACTTTCTTGCTTAGATCACTTTAATATCTTACTAATGCTTCTAGGTTAAAGTTTATAAAATTTAACAGTTCCTTTGATATCCATCATATTCTGGTCCTTACATGCTTTCCATTCTTAGCCAATCCACTCCCTCCCTCACTATCCTTTAATCACATTAGCCTTCTCTTACTTTGAATGTGCCAAGTACCTTCCATTTCAAGATCCTCACAGTATTATTTTCTCTTAGCAATTCCTTCCACCATGAATTTGCTCAATCAACTGCTATTGACTCTTTAAATATCTCAGACTAAATGATTCAATATAACTTCATTCAGAAGTTTTTTTCATCTTGAATCAGCCCAACTTGACTCAAAATACCTTGATTTTCCTGTGTTGTTATAACAATGGAGATTTTTCCACCACAGCACACTAAATATGTGTTACCTGTTTCATATCTACTTTCCTCTTATTAAAATTCCATGAAAGTAGGGATATGATTACTGCTATATCCACATCTATCATAGTGGCTATTCCATTAATGTATGTCAATGTTATAAGAGAACAAATGAAAATGTTTAAGTTTCATATTAGTTTCCCTAATATGTCACATAGTTTTGGTTATTTAAATGTGAATTGACATAACTTACTGTTTTTTCCTGCCACATTTAGAAGATGACATAATCTCCCCTCACCAATGTGTTTAGAAAGGTAAAAATGTCTTTGAATTATGAATATGTAAAACAACCCCAATTGCATTGCTGTTTGGAGATATATATATATGCACCTGTACAATATTCAGAAGGAAGAGGAGGAGGAGGATGCAACAAGGAACATTCTGAAGATGAAGAAGAAGCAGCCATTGCCACTTGACATCATGTCCATGTTCAATGAAAAAGACATTCAAATCTGAACTGGACTCCATTTCTTTAAGATTCAGAGCAGGAAATAAGCTTACAATAGAATGTGCCCACTTGCAATATGTGAGTATTCTGCCTGTTTCCTTTGATTGTGGCCACAGTCCAGACTCCTTTTGGATATCTACTGCTGGCAGGACTCCCAGAATTGGCTCCCAGCCCAGGTCTATGTTGTTGGTCTGTGGAATACTCCTCTGAGAGATTTTATTTGAAAACATGAGCACTCTAGTGAGTATCACAGCACTTAGATTTCCAGGTATGATCAACAGTGAATGCAGTTATAAAACTGTATTTCCCCAGTCTTTTCTAGAGTGAGAAGGTGACTGCCAGAATTGCAAGTGTCCAGGATTTCCAGTCGGAGTGGAAATATGGAACATACTTGGGCACACTTGGAACCAGAGCAAGAAGAACCATAGAAAGCAGTTGGACTATAGAATAAAGCATTATGTAACACCCTTGGGACCAGACTGTCAGAGACCAAATGTCATGTTAGAACAGTTTGTGAAGTTGAGTGTATTAGTTTTCTATTGCTGCCACATAAATTATCACTAATTTAGTGTCTTAAAACAGGAAAAAATCATCATCTCACAGTTCTAGAGGTCAGAACCTGGTGTGATCTCTTGGTTTCTCTGCTTAGAGTCTCTCAAAAGCAAAATCAAGGTGTCAGGAGAGCTAGGTCTCCGTCCAGAGATTCTGGAGGATAATTCACTTTAAGCTTATTCAGATTGTTGGTTGGATCAAGATTCATGCGGTTGTAGATCCTGTTCACTGGCTGGCTCTAGGCCTGGGGGTCATCCTCAGTTGCTAGAGGCTGCCTCACTCCCTGGCACAGAGCGTCCCTCATCTTCAAAGCCAGCTACCGCAGATGGAGTCCCTCTCATGCTTCCCATCACTGCTGTCTCCTCTTCTACCACATTCTTCGACTCTAGCTGGAGAAATGTTTCTACTTTTAAGGGTCCATGTGATTAGATTTGGGCCAATCTGGTTAATTCAAGATAATTTTTCCATCTCAAAGTTTGTAATATTAATCACATCTACACAGTCCCTTTTGTGATATAACTGAAACATATTAACAGCTTCCAGGAAGTACTGTGTGCATATTTTAGGGAGAACATTATTTAGCCATTATTAGCCTACATTAGGCAAGTAGAATTGAAAAAGCATACATTCTTTCCTTTGAAATCAAGAATTAAAAGAGCATCAGAAATGGAGTCAAAATGAACCATAATTCAGTTGTGCTAAAACTAAAACAATCCTTCTTCTACTAATACAACTGGTACCAAGATTCGATGCAGAGTCTTAGTGAAATGCTATTGTTTCAAACATATTGTTGAAAGATGTCTAAAAAGTAAGATGCTTCTGAAAGATAAGTGAATGACCAGAAACCAATCTAATCTTCCCTACTTTACTTGGTTAAAATTACTTTATATGGTATGATGTGGTCAAAAGCTGGCCCTCACTGAAGGTATGTGAAGTATACATTCTGGAATAACTTCCTCAATAATATTAAGGTTTATTAAGACCTTACTAAACTTCAGTAATATTAAATATTACATACCCTCAATAATATTCAGGTTTATTATTGGCAACAGTGATATCTTTACCTCATATATTTAGGGACTTGAGAATCTCATGCAGATTTCTGTCCAAGCTGCAGCTCAAAAGGCGCCCCAGAGTTCCTTAAGAGAAATACTGACATAATGGATCTCATCTTAGTGACCTATAATGTGATAAAGCCATGAATTTTGGCAATTGCAGGGGCTATCTCTGCTTGGCTTTTTGTGGTATATCTGGTATTCCTCATTACAGAAGCAGGTAGTAAATGAGGACTCTTTTGGCAGTGTGTGCAATGCCTAGCTACATGTAAATCTACATTGGCACACTGAGATACCACTGTATTCTCCCCTGTCTATTTTACAGGGTTCATAAACACAGTTTGGCTTGTTTATTAGAGTTCAAAAACCTGGCAAAGTACATCGCTGCAGCTCTGTTTCATCTGCTGTGTTGACACGAAGATCAGTGACCCTTTTTGAATGATCGAGATTTTGACAGCTTAATTTCTGTGTCATGAGTTGCTAAGGTAACACTATTTTTGTGAATTCCACAGTTAATAAATCCTTAAGAAATGTCTTCCATTTTTAGTATTGAAAGTAATTTAATGTTAAAGTTAAGAGATTTATTTCTTGGTTCACCTTCCATTCACTGAAGAAACTCCATCTACTTGTTTGGTATTGTCCTCTTTCATGGAACGCTCGATTCAACCTGGACAGCAAAAGAGACTTAAAACATGATGATATTAACTGGAAAAGAAATAAGATATCTCAAAGAAGAAAAGAAGGCAACACTCTTAATAGCTGGATTATGCTTTTGAGATGAGCAGAAAAAAGTACAGTTTTCAAGGCCACCTGTAGATTTGAGAGTTTGCATTTTTACATTCAAAATCTGGTATAACTCTGTTTTTATTTGCTTATACATAGAACATTTCCAGAGAAAAGTAGAGTATTAGTTTTTTTCAGTACTGTTTAACAAATTACCACAAACTTAGTTATTTAAAACAATAGCCATTTATTATCCCACAATTTCTAGAGGTCAGAAATCCACACGTGGCTGAATTGAGCTCTCCACTCAGGGTCTCATAAGGCTGAAATCAAGATGTTACCTGAGTTGCTCTCTTTTCTGGAGCTCATGGTCCTCTTTCAAATTCAAATGAATTTTGGCAGATTTCCATTTCTTGTATTTGTTTAGACTAAGGCCCACCTTCTCCTGTTGTCTGTTGGACAGGACCCATTTCCAGCCCTTAGAGGTGTGGGGACCTGAAATTGGCCACCCCAAGATATGTCCCTTTGGCATGATGATTATTTCAGGCTGGTTCCTTTGCAGACAGGAAAGCAACAGAAAAGTAGAATTTACTTACCCTTTGTAAGAGACATTTACATTGTAAAGGAAATCTCTATCTGTAAAGGTGCCTCCCTCTCTGTACCAGGAAGAAGAAAGGATATGACCTTCTCTCTAGAAACTCTCATTCAATGCCAAAGGCAAGGACTTAAATCTGCATAATAAGCTTATTCCCGTTTCTGGTAACCTCCTGTAACTGACTTCCCTCCCCCTCCCAACGTTGGCATTTCTTTAAGGATTAAGCATCTTTCCTTAGGCTAAGAACTGATTGCTGCGCTCACCTGTGACCGCCCAGCTTGAGATAATAAACTTGCCTCCTGCTACGCCCACCAAGATAGCAGACCCACTATCTGCTGTGTCCATCAAGCGCTGTGCCGACAGGGCAATCTTGTGACTATTGTGGGAGGGACATTTCAATCATATGTGAAACACCCTGTTTGGGGGTATATAACCACTCTGTGCACCCCACTTCTTTGGTGCCCTTTCTTCCTTTGGGAAGAAAGGCCCCGGGCCATGGTACTCATAAAGTTTTGTTTAATTTTCTCTTGCTATTCTGTCTCATGTGAATTTAATTCGTTCTCCGGCCAGACACACCCACTTTGGATAGAGGAAATGTCTTCCTCCCCTACAGAGGCCACCTGCAGTTCTTAGCCACTTGACCCCTACGTAGGCCATTTCAACTTCCAGGGTCTCTGATTTCAGAAATGGCCCAATCTTTTCTAAAGGTTCACTTGATTAAATCAAGCCCACAGGAATAATCTCCTTTTGATTGAAAAAGTCAACTGATGAGTAACAGGTCGCAGCAGTGATATCCCATGATATTCACAGCTTCTGCCAGAACTCAAGAAGAGGGTTTATACAAGGTTTATTGAGTAGGGGGCAGGGACTATAGAATCCATTTTAAAATCCTGTCTACCAAAAGTAGGCTGTCTGCTTTCAAATAGAAAGCATTGATATTTACGAAATAAATAGTTCCAAGCCCATTTTGGTGATTGGTTGAAGCCATTTTAAAAGATAAAATTCTAGAATTTTTGCATTTGAAAAAGTTCCTATTGTGATTTCCTATTGTGAATCTTTACAGCCATGAAATAGAAAACAAAAACTCTGGCACACCTGTCTGCCTATTAGCCAATAATATAGATAGATAATTCAACTATCAAAATTGCATATTAATATTTAAACAACAGTAATATTGTCTTTAAAACTATGTGCTAAATATAGAAAAATAATTTTAGTACATTTAGAAAAATTATCTCATGCAATTCTGGACTTGGAAAATATGAAAATTTATAAGAAAAATTTCAATTCCAAGGAAAATATGTCAATTCCTAGAAAGTATATATCTTTTGAAACAGAAATATAAAGTGAACACAGCTTGAGAAATGTACATTAGGAACAGTCCATTTCAAAAATTTTATAGAGATTAGGTGACTTGCTGGAGAATAAAAGTAATTTGTTAGACATGTAAATCCACGGAGATTTATGAGATGACAGTAAACATCATATGAGAAATTAATCACCTGTTACAGGCAGTGAGCAGCATTATCCTGAGATTCAGAATGGAATTATGTGACTGGATATCAAATCTGGAAGTCAGTTACCCATCAATGCAAATTACTCAAATGGACTATGAACCCAATCATAAAAATATATTAAAATAAAGTAACAAAACACTACCTCCTACCAATCTCTCCTGTAAAGGAAAATAAAGGAAATAGCTTTGGTCACAATATCAATGGAAACTATTTTATCACATAAGTAAAATCAGTAATGAATAAGTAATTTTATATAAACCATGTAAAGATGTCTCTTAAAACTGCATACACATACATAGTGAAGAATCCATCAAAACATTAAACTACTTTGTAGTTTATGTTGATCAAATCCAGCATCTATATATTGAAAACTGAATTTCTTTTCTACTGTTTCAAAGAATTTTCTCTTCCTTTGTTCTAATATTTTCAAATATTATCACTATCTACTTAATCGTAATCATACCTCAACCATCAGAATCCATCATCAAAGTATTTTGATCCCAGTTCATAAAGGTATCTTGAATCTACTTCCATCTTCTGTGTTCATGGCAATTTTCCATTGGTTCTTTACAAATTAAAGGCATCAGATAAACTTTTGAAAAATTTTAATGTATACATGATCAGGTCTCTCTTCCTAAAATTCTGCTTCAGAAAGCCTGGACTGGAGCCCCAAAATCTATCTTTTCTAAAAGCTTCACCTGTTATACTAATGAAGGCTGTTGGTGAAAAACTATTATTGGTTTTCTGGCTTTCACTGTTGCTATATACTCCTAGGTGGCTTTCTTTTTAATAATTTATTTCTTCATTACCATACATTATCTACAAGGTGCTCAGAATATCCAACCTTAAAAATTATTTTTATATTATTTCTCCATTTCACATTTCTATATTACCCCATTCTTAGATGATAAAGTTAGAACTTGTAAACATGATACCTGAGATTCATCAAAATGTACTGTTGCTGGCCTCATCTTTCACCAATTATAGCCTTTCTTCCAGTAGCATTGAATTTTCACTATTTGCTGACATGGTGTACATTTTAACACTTCTGAGACTTTCTTTATACTCCTGTATAAGTTGTTCCCATTCCCAAAATATTATCTTTTTCTGTCTGTGAAAATTTCCTCCCATCTTTTAAGAGGTGTCTTAAGTGTTATCTTCTCAATGATACCTTATTTATCCAAACAAAATTAGTTTATCACCCCTTTGTGATCCCACCAAGGTTTCTTTATACTTTAATAATGTACTTATATTTTTACAAATCTCTTACCCCAAACTTGCACTTCTTCAAAAATAGAAGCCATATGTTATTCATCTTTGTGCTAGCCATGCTCCATATAATTTCATATAGATCAAGGCACGTAGACTTTCCTCAATACTTATTTTTTTAATGGATAATGGATGAATAAATGATTGAATGTGTGTGTGCATCAGTGGGAGGAGTAGATTTCTGTCCAGCAAACTTTCCCATGTCTGCTTCAATGGAGATGAAACAATGGTGGTAAAATTATGATAATTTCATTAAGTATAGAAAATAATGTTTGTCCCTAAATTAATTTTGGAAATATATCTGTGGACCTGTGTCAATTTGTCTTAAGTGAGAAATATTAAAAGCCCCAGTGTAAAGTAAGAGAGTGACCTGGTCAAAAGCTGTGACTTGAAGCTATCATTTTAATTCATCACTACATTTTGTCGAGAGCTCTGCTGGGCTGGGAGAGAAAGCTGAGTTGCCAAATGTCAGAATAGCGAATTAAAGCAACAAATGAAAGAGGTAAGCCTTTAATCATTTGCTGCCACTCTATAAGCAAGAGGCTAAAACCCAAGAAAACACCAACTCCCACTGTTTCATTTTCCCCCATAGAATGGCACACTGGTAGAGGGTCAGCTAGATCAGCACAGATGTGGGGGTCACCTTACTGTTGACGGAGTCCTGGACTAAAGGCTGTGGCAGTTTTATGGACCCTGGTGTTGGGGTCAGGGCAAGGGGTAATGACTAGGAATAGCAACTACTGAGTACTGAATCAGAAGTCTTCAATGTTTTCCCCTTCTCTCCCCATAAGGAGGCCTCAGCAGAGGCTCCTGAAGATCTCTGGCCAAGATCTCAGACAAAGGGACCCAGGAATGAAGGCTCTGGATGTAGTTTTGCAAACATGCAAAAGAGCATGACTGACCAGGGGTCCTGAATCTTTGACTACAACTCCCTTTAGAGATTACAATGTATTGATTGGCTGTGCACCAACTCTGATGTGAGAGGGCAGCATTCCCCCATGAAGCTTGCCAGGTAAAGCCTTTTTAACTACCTACAGTAGGACCTGAAAAGTCACATAGTATTTTGGCCTGGAGCTGCATTCCTCACATTTGACAGGAAATCAAGTGACAAATACACGCCTATGGTATGAAATGGAAAGCAGCAGAAAGTATTTGACAACAAATTAATGTTTCATATAATAAATATGATCTTCCATTAATTGTTAATTATGTCTATTTGCATCATAACTTAAATAAATCTCCAGCTGGTACAACTCTGGAGGAGACTGAGGAGTGAGGCAGAATCATTGCATCAAAGAAACTCTTTCCAATAGGAATCTTGGTTAAACCCAGAGATCAGCACAGTGACCAGATAAAAAATATCCTGGAATACTTTGTGATAAAGGATTTATTGGTTTGTAACATCATTTAACAAACATTAAAGGGAAATTTGCCATGTGTCACAGACATAATCTCTGATTTGACAAAGATTCCATGAGTACAAAAAATTTCATAGTTTGGGATCATTACAAAACTAGGTTGAGTTCTTGAGGAGTAAAAGCAACAGTATAGAGGACGGAAAATTACATATCTGAGATTCAGGTACTTCTGATATTTGCAAATTATTCCATTTAAAAATTGTGTACTAATAAGCTTATTAAAAATAGGAAATAAGATAATTAGTTCTATGATGTGGCCATCCCATTTGTTCAAATATACAACTGTGTGTTATATTTGTTATATATGTCTCAACTAAGTGTTGAGCTATTGACTTGCAGAGTTTTGGGTGCCAGATTAGATTTCAGATATTCCTTTCAGCCCAATATTCTTCAGACTAACTTAAAGTATACCATATATGATGGTTAATTTTGTGTGCCAACTTGGTTACGCCACGGTATCCAGACCTTTGGTAAAAACTAGTCTAGATGTCACTGTGAAGGTATTTTTTAGATGAGACTAACTTTAAATTAGTAGACTTTGAGTAAAGCAGAGTACTCTCTATAATGTGGATGAGACTCATCCAATTAGTTGAAGGTCTTAAGAGAAAAAAACAGAAATTCTCTGAGGAAGAAGGAATTCTGTCTCCACAGGGCCTTCAGGCTCTAGTTGCAACGTCAGCTCTAGCCTAGGTCTCTAGCCTGCTAGCCTGTCCTGTAAAATTTAGACTTACCAGCCCTCCCCCGCCACACCAACTTCCTTAAAATCTCTCTCTCTCTTTCTCTCTTTCTTTCTCTCCCTCTCTCATTCTATTGGTTCTGTTTCTCTGGAGAACCCTGACTAATACACCATCCTTTTAAAAGTTTTTTCCTCAAAATGGCTGGTCATACTCTTTCCTTCCATTCAATCAAATCATTTGCTCTGCCCGTGACATTTAAGTATATGTTACATTGTACATTTCTTGACCTATTATTTAAATGAATTTTAACTTTCTTCTAATCTCTTTATATTTATTCATTTCTCAATAAAGATAAATGCTCCTTCTAAGTAGTTATCATATCTCATAATATTACTTACAATGTTCAACTAATAGTTTTAGATGTCAAAAGCATTCAATAAGTGGATTATAATTCCATCTGATAGCAGTTTAAAGGTAAATTTGCCTCTATTTATTTTCCTGATCAGCCTTGCTGTTGCATTTGGCTGCCACATACAGCTGTGTAGGGCCTTGTTTATGTGCCTTACATGATGGCACTAGTAAACAGAAACAGCAATGATAAATTTAAAACCAGGATGCGAATGGACTCATGACCCACAAAAAACAAAACATATATATACAGAGAGAGAGAGACTTAAAGTGCACGCAATTGAGAAATGAGAGAGTGTCTTCTAGAAGAATTCTAGACTTAGCCTAGCAACACCAGCTTTCCTAAAAGAGCAAGTTATCATCATGCCTGTTTTGAACTACAATTGTCCCAACTTTAATAGAAGGAAAACAGCAATGTAAATTTAACAACACTTTTTCTCATATCTTTATAGGGAAACTTTTTATCATATATTTTCATAGATGTACAATAAATTAATAGGATCACCTATTCTATGCAAGTTACATAATGCAATCAAAACCAAATCAAGTTCAATATTTATTGATCAAAATACTGGTTATTCTTGACTAATAACTTTGGAAAAGTTTCTAAGGTCCTTGAAAATTTTTCTCTCATTCAACATGGAAAATAAAATACTGGCCCACATATTTGGTATTAAAACTTTTTAATGATTCTTACAAGATTTTTCTTACTTTATAATTTATAATATTTTTGTAGGCCATTAGACTTCTAGGCACTTGTTGAACATGGAAAAATACCAATGGAACAAAAAGAATTTATTGACCAATTTTGTATTTAAATTATATCAAATTTGACTCACTCATTAACAATAACATAGATTTGGGGCCAGCTCCGTGGCCAAGTGGTTAAGTTCACACGCTCCGCTGCGGCAGGCAGCCCAGGGTTCGAATCCTGGGCGCGGACATGGCGCCGGTTGTCGGGCCACGTTGAGGTGGCGTCCCACATCCCACAACTAGAAGGACCTGCAACTAAGATATACAACTATGTACGGGGTGGGGGGCGGGGGGGGGGGTGGTTTGAGGAGATAAGGCAGGAAAAAAAAAGATTGGCAACAGTTGTTAGCTCAGGTGCCAATCTTTAAAAAAACAAAAAAAAAACAAGAAAAACACGTAGATTTATGTTTATGCAATGCATGTTAAAATACAATCTAAAAGCCAATTCCTATCTTATTCTACTATGTATTAATGCAATTTTAAAAATATCATCTTGATTTAGTTCCATATGCTTTAGTTTTTCAGGAGTACTTAAAAATAAAAAGTACTTAAAATTTTAATATAAAATATTAAACAAAATTTATGTATACATATGACTGGCCATGGCTTGAAAAAAAATATGTCAGCCTTACAGTAAAACCTCAAGTTTGGCTTCTGTCATACTGGAATTAATGTAGGTTTTCTTGCATATTTCTCTTTTGATAAGAAGAATAGCAATCTTTACAGAATTAGGTAAATTCCGTTTTCCTTGACATCCAAGTATTGCCAAAAGTAGCTTATATGTATTTAAAGAGAGAAAAATAGTGTTTACCACACACACTCATGGAAAATACGTATTTAAGAAATGCTGTTTTGAACATATAAATGTATTACTTAAAACATGTATATCGTTTGTTATCAAATATGTTGGCCTTATTTATACCAATTCTGTTTTCTTGGAAAGCAGAACTTCTCTAAGATAAATGCCAGAGAGTGGTAAGTTTGAAATAGTTTTGTGTACATCAATTTATTTTCTTCTACACGTTCTCAACAGGAAATAAGCTCACCAAAGATTAAAGTTGACATAATTATTAAAGACAGAATCACATTTGAGCATTTGAGCATTGGTTGGCTGAATCCAACTTTCTCTTTCTTATATTCTTGATATTGTGATTTGAAAAGCATTCAAAGAAGTTTCTGCTAACTGACAACTGTCTGGATTATATGTAACCGGACTGAAAGAGGCCTTGCAGATCAATAGTTGTGTCTGACTGACTGGCTGACTTACATTTCATGGAATCATAAGAGAATATTGAAACAGCTTCAAACTCATGTAAGTGAAAACGGTGCCTATAGCACATTCTTAGCCATGGCAAATGTTTCCAGAACCTCTTCTCTAACAAAAAGAGAAAAGCACGGATTGAAGAGTGGAAAAGGATATTTTATAACAGAAAATTTAAAAAGAGCTCAGGAAGAAAAAGAGAGAGGTACCAGGTACAATTTCACAACGATCAATCACACACAAACAGCGGAAAATTCTTGGAATTTAGCATATCTTTAGTTTCTTAGTACTTCCCTTTTCTCATCAGAGCCTCTCTGCCATAATAAAATCTTTCTGATTGTTTTTAAAACTATTGCCCTAGTTTTTCTAATTCTATAGAAGGTCGCCAACCAAAATACCTTTTTAATCTTGTATAGAGTACAATCTCTATACTGAGATTCCAAAGCACACACAATTAAGTGTTCCTTAATTTTTTATTCCAGTGTCATTTACTATTATCCCATACTTACTGAGAACATATTTCTACTTGTTTATATGTCTGTATTTGCTTCTGTTACCATAAGCTGCTCAAAAGAAAGAACCATGTTTTATTCATATTTATATCTCTAATGCAGAGTAAGATTATTGGTCCCTAGTAACTTATCAGTATATTTTTGCTGATTGAATACTTCTCTGGTAAATCTACCATATTACCAAAAGTTGGTGCTCTATTTATTTTACTTTATTTGTAGCCCAATAAACATGAGGGAATCATTTAGACTGTATAAAAGTTCTGCCTTCCAACCAAGTAACGGTTATTTTTCCTCTAATTGGACTGAAAATAGAAACTCTAGTACAAACATAGAAAAAATAATAAAACCCAAAAAACTGTGTAAATTATGCTGGAAGTTGTTTGTTTTACATAGAAGTCCTTGAAAAGTGAGAGGAAATTCATTATCTTTTCCCATCATGTAAATTGACCTTGGTGGGTCAAGCGCATATCATTCCAAAGTTAGCGTCCCTTTGGAGTTACTCACAGTTCACTTTTATGTAAGTAAAAATGATGCAAGGACACATTTTACTGAAGTGTTCAGCAGGCCTGTAGCTAAATGAGTCAATTTTCACTTCAGTTTTATGCCTTTGAGATAGTTCATGTTTTATAATTTTATAATTGTTATATTCAGAACGCCTTGATAAACAATGTCTATTTTTGAGGGAAATAAAAAAAAGTTGCTCCAGGGTTTTACTTTTAAAAACAATAGAAGTGAGGGGATAAATGCAATGCAGTTTTTTTTCTGATCAAAAAACTAACCCCAAACACACGCAGTCTGGTTAATTTCTCCATTTTTGGACTCCAACGCAATTAAACCAAAGTAACATCAATAATAATAAAGCAATAGAGAAATATGTGATGTTGTTTATGATTGTTTAAATTATAACACATAGCAAGATTACAAAAATATAAAATTTTGAGGAACATGTTTCAGCTGGGGTCCTGGCAGAAACTAGAGAGCCTTCTCAGATGGGGTAATTTGAAGAGAATTTTATAGAACCCTGGATTGCAAAGGTTGGACTGAATGCAGGGAAACTTCAAGGCAGTGTAGTGCTTCTTTGTGCCTGTCGTCCATGGGCAGTGACAGTCATCACTCCTCCATTCTCAGGGGCTAAAGTTATGGAAAAAATACAACAGATGTCTATACACATTTATGAACAAATAGAGAACTATATACAGTGATTTAATACTGTAAATTAAACCAAATCTTGAACAATAGAACATATGTTAGATAAATCGTGTATATTTGCACAATAGAAAGATATTAACTCTCAAAGATTTTTCATAGAACGACAAGGTAAAAGAAAGTGATTTTAATATTTAAAAAAAGAGAGAAAGTGCATTTTTAGAGCTTTATTGAGGTAATGTTGTTGTCCAAACATTGCATTAACTTAAATTTAAACTGCAAAATTTGGTGAGTAATATTAAAACATATTAAGTTTGCTTACACACCATGAAAGGACCATAATGAAAATAATGTTTCCTCATGCCCCATTATAATACATCCCTCATATCACCCTGACTTAGCACAAACAGGGTTATTATAGATTAGTTTGCATTTTCTGGATATTTTAAAAAATGGAATGAGAAAATATATACTCTTTCTTACATACTCTTTTTTACACATCATATATTTCACAACAAAGAGGAAAAATAACACAGGAAAGGTAGCACAGTAATAGAACTATTAGACTAAATGGAACTTAAGACAATATTAATAAGGGCAGTATATTTTAAGATTTTAAAAAATTATTAAGACCATGAAAAAATAATTTATATCTATGTATATCAGTGCCTCAAATTATGAAGCAAAAATTGTTTTGAATAAAAATATAAATCTACAGTCAGAAGAGTTTAACACAACTACCCCAAACCTTATATTTGCCCTGATTCAATCTGCAAATTTCTGAGAATATAGATTAAACAATAAAATAAGGCAAATTGACAATTTAAGATTCAACATATCTTCCTTTTGATATATAGAAAGTTTTATACCCAAAATATAAAGAATGCACATTTTCCTAAATACCCAGGAAATATTTACAAAATAATGATCACGTAACACTAGTAAATTCTCAATATTTTCCAAATAACCTTTAATCTATGTGAAAATCAATAACTTAAAATAGTACAATTATTCAGAATTACAACTTATGTTTGGAAAAAGGGAATTCTTTAATAACTTACATATTAAAATGATAATGACAAAGAATAAATATTTACAACCAAGAGACAATGGAATTATTATTTATATAAATGGAAATTTAAAGAAGATATATATTATTATATGTAGTTATTAATAAATTAGGAATATTTCAAGCAGATGAAGTGATTTATATTCACTATGAAGCTAGGAAAACTTTTAAAAATTTTTAAAGAATGAAATAGAAATAGTAGAAATTAAGAATATAAAACACAAGGCAAAATAATAATTATAACAGTTAAATAGACAGACATATACAAAACATGGTCAAAAATTATGAGGTATGTGGAAATATTGTTAGTAATGAAAAGGGGCATACTTAAAGCTATAAGATAATATTATTCACAATATTATAACTATAAAATGTGAACATTTTTGAAATGACTACTTTTATAGGAAATAATTCATGACTTAATTTACTTAAGAAATCTTTTCAGATATGAATACATCAATTCCAATTTTAAAAAGTGAATGTGTCTTAATAATAAGACACTAGACACAGATAATTTACAAATTGTTTCACAAAATAGTTTATCTTACCTATTTCCACAATATAAAAAATTAGTTATTCTACCCAGATAATATTTTTGTTTGTACAAATTGGCTCTTAATGGGGATATACAATAAACATAGTTTATACACGATTCACATGAGCAATGGATCCAATAATTCTAAATAAAAATAACTGCAAATATGATATAGCCATTCAGTGAATGAGTGAAATTAGGTAATATGAAGTTCAGTCAACGTGAAAACATTTATGAGTGTATTCCACTAACCACTAAACATTAAAGAGAAAACCAACTTTCTTTATAGGTGCAGAAGAAAATGTTAATGAAAATTAATTTGTATTCGTAAAAGGGAGGATATCTAAATGTAATTGGGCATCTGGAAAATTTCTTATATAATACAATAATTTTAAAAAATTATAGGAGTAAATATTATACTTGATAGAGCAATTTTAGTCATATATTTTGAGAGTTAAGAATCATAGCAGTTCACTTGCTGTCACTCTTTGTATTCAAAAGTGTAGTGCAGGTCCCAGTCAATGCAATAATAAGAAGAAAAATAATTAAAGCTAATGCAGGGGGAAGAAGTAAATAAAATTGTTCTGATTTGCAGATCATATGATAATCTACAGACAATACATCCATGAGAATGAGTAGCATCAATGGCCAGTTAGGAAACGAAATAAAAGTTAAAAAAAATACCATTTATAACAGCAACAAATACTGCACAGTCAGCAGAGATAAATCCATCAACATATGCATAAACTGTTGGGAAAAATGGTACAAAATAATATTGAAGTTCATAAAGTACTCGAAGAAATGAGCAATAGCCGTGGGAATGATAGGAATTCTCAAGGTTGGACATCAACTAATGTCCTTAGAAAATCAAAATATTTAAATAGGCAAAAATATGTGAATAGTCAAGATAATTCTGAAACAGAAAAAAACAGTAAAAATGAGTGACCTATTACTATTTTTCAAATCTTATATTTTTACTTAACGATCATATACATTGCACTTACCAATTTCCAGGCCCTGTTCTACAAGAGCCAGCTCATTTAATCCTCACGGCATGAAGATGCATGATTAGCATTGTTATATTTTTCGAACTAAATATTATTTGTAACATGAAACGTACTATTTACATTCTTTTAGACTCTAACGGTTTTATACCCTTTTAAATAACATAAAGTAAATACTTGAAGATAAAGACATCTAGTTACTAAAATGTTATGACATAAAGTCTGAATCTTAACCAAAAAGGAGCACATTAAGAAAAATTTGAGGATCTTCAAACAATAGCCTTGCTCTTATTAGCATTCTTTGCATCTTTGCTTTACAAGGACATCTAATTTTTGTTTATTACTGAATATAGATTTACACAAATGATGTATTTGCTCGCTCTCAATTAATCAAGTTATAAAGGGTTGTGGTGTCACAATTCTTATTCTAAAAACATACACACATGGAGTCCATGGACTGTTTGGGACAGTGATTGTTTCCATGCATACAGCCTTTGCTGGATCATATAGATTGTAGTACTGCATGCCCTACACAATTTGGCAAGCCTAAATTATCAGTAGGCAGACTATATTCTGTGATAGCAATCTGCAGAGAAGAGAACTAGTCACAAAATTTAAAGTAACAATAAAATACTTGACATGCACAGTCTGGATAGTGAGGAGAGGTAATAAATGCTTGAATGCTATTTTCTCATTGTCAGGAAAATCCATAGACTTAAATATTAAAACACTAACGTGATTGTATAACTAGAGAGCCTGAAAGTGAGGGAAAGAGAAAATAATGTTTATTGAAATAATTATTTGTATCGTGCATTTGACATTATTCCAACAGGCCTTCAGTAGCCTAAGGTATACTCCTACACAGTGTGTGACAGACAGAATGAGTACTTTCAACTAATGAACACATCATAATTTCACAGAGCTCTGCTAAGTTCAGTTATTTGAAGGGATACGAGAAGAGAGGTACTTAGTCAAGGAGCACAATGGTGGCAACTTAAAAATAAAGGAGGGCTTGACAAACTAGTTCTTATTCAAAGCATCTCTTACTGAAGGCACTGTAAGATGCAGAATGCTACCCAACACAGAGCTGCTAATATCACATTGTGAAAGATGTCTTTTTTTATATTTGGCAATTTTCTGAAAGAATAAAGCCCAAATTAGAAACGTTATATGGCACATTTTGGAAAGCCAAAGAAAGGAGAAGTATCATACAGGCAGTTTTTCTCTTACAAGGGGGACAAAAAAGGAAAGAACTGCAGGACAATATAAATGATCACCTTTCTACTGCAAGCTCAAAGGTGGATGCTCTTTCTATATAGATGAATACCAGCCTGATTTCCTTACCTCCTCTTTTCTTTTGGGTAGCTATGCTATACATGATATCAATGGGATTAGGCAATCGGGCAGCTTTACTTAGTCTTCAGCATTTCTAACTTTGCAATGACTTGACGGTTAGTAAATTCTCCAACTCTTTTTTTGTGTCCTTGGCTAGGACTACAAAGCTTCTTTTGGGAGTAAGTAGTTAATGAATATTTGCTGAATGAAATGTTAATAATCTAACTAGAAGTGTTTGGAAGGAATGTTTGTTGCACCAGTTGTTTGTCCTTAATTCTATTTAATTATCTTTTTCTCATTGCATTTTCACTTATAATTTTTATATTATCATGATATGTTATTATTTTGTGGGCACTGTTAAAGTGCTGAAATAACTTTCACCTTTTGTGCTATTCTCTCTCTCTTTTTCTCTCTTTATATGTATATAAACATACGTATATTCCACAAAATGCATATGAAAGTTGTTTGCAAGTGCTTATCTATTCATCATGTGCTTACTGAATATTTGTTTCATACTGTTATCTGTTTCAGGTACTAGACAATACACTAAATAAAAACTAACAGATAAATAGAAATTTGTAGCTTATCTGAAAATCTTTCATATGTATGATCTTATTTGCTCATGCATATGCATAAACATTAGAGGACTTTCTACGCTGAGAGATACTATAGCTTGTCTGGATTTCTGTTTCTTATAAAAATATCTTCAAGGAAATGGAACATACGACAAATAAAGATTTACAAGCTGCAGGTTTGGTATTAAAATCAATGCAGCTGAAAGTTTATCCACAGTTCCACCCAAAGAAAGTCAAGTGAGGGTTTTTACAGTTCAACTAAATTGTTTGCACTGTTTGAAATGAAATATATTTTTAAGAAACTTACATAATGTTGTTACTTTTGGTAATTGTACTAATCAAGATTCTCCAGAGAAACAGAATCATAAGGATTTAGATATATAAATATAAATGTTTATATATATAAATATTAATGTATATATATTAAATTTATACATATTTCCCTCTATATAGAAATATATTTTTATATTATATGTAATATATAGAAATATATTTTTATATTGTATATAATATATATTTCTATATATAAGGATTTCTATATATACACACAGACATTTATATAAATACATAAATGTAAATTATATATAAATATATATGAAATTTATATATATTTCTATGTATATATAGAAAGTGATTTATTATAAGGAATTGGCTCACAAGAGTATGGAGACTGACAAGTCCCAAGCTGTGCAGGGTATCAGCAAACTAACAGCAAACTACCCAAGAGAACCAATGGTGTAATTTCCATGCAAAGACCAGCAAGCTCGAGATCCAGGAGTAACTGATATTTCAGATCAAGTCTGAAGGCACATAAAAGCTGATGATATCCCAGTTCAAATAAAATATCTGGGGACCCTATTGTCCAGTAAAGTTGACACATAAAATTAACCGTCACAGTAACGAATGGTTATTTTATCTGCTAGGTGGATTAAATCATAAGTTAGCAATAGCTCTCATGAAAGACCAGCCTCAACATGATATGATGGCCCAGACTTGATGGTGTTAAAGTTTTGAGTGGTTGACATGTTCTATAGAAGGGAAATTTTCTTTCTTTCTTGTTCCTTTTTTTCTTTCTTTCTTTAATTTGGTAAAATTCATTTAGAACATTATCACGTAATTTTTAAGTGAAGTTCTAATTGTGTCAAAAATTATCTATTTGTCCTACTGGATTTATATGGTTTTTATGTGTATAGTAGAATACAACATGTATTTGCATGGTAGATAATATCTACTAGATAAATATTAGCTGAAAAAATAGTTTTCATTAGGAAAGGATATACACACCCAAGACACATCCTGATTGACTTGGTATGAGTTTATCTCTCAACTCCCCCTTCTCCCACAAAAATCAAATAACACACACAACTAAAGAAAAAAAATCCATGCCAAAACACACACACAGAAAATTCTATGATAGTGGATAAGACATCGTCAAATAAAAAAAAAGATGAACAAATTTTGAAAGATATATAGAACAGAAACTGACTTGACCTAGAAGAAAGGCTTGAATCTAATTGCATGAAGAGATGAAAGCTAGAGAAAGACAAATGGATTTTACCAAAGTGTCCAAGAAAAGCTGAGGAATTAGAGACAAAAATATCTCTGAATCCAGGGGTGAGGATTGTGGTAGGAAATAAGAGAATTTTTTGAAACTTTGTATAAAGAGCAGTGAGAGTTCACATCTCCTTCTCCAGTCCATAGTCAGCCACAACCCCCAGATGACAGGTAGTTTAAGCTTTGGATAGTTTGAACCAGAGAAGCACAGAGATGAAAACAAAAAGCTCAGGGGATGATGAGTAAGGGGAAAAAATGAAAATAGTATATTAAGTAGTTTCCACTCTTTTTTTTTTCCTTTTCTCCCCAAAGCCCCCCGGTACACAGTTGTATATTCTTAGTTATGGGTCCCTCTAGTTGTGGTATGTGGGATGCCGCCTCAGCATGGCTTGATGAGCAGTCCCATGTCCACGCCCAGGATTCGAATGGCTGAAACACTGGGCCACCCGCAAGGGAGCGCGAGAACTTAACCACTCAGCCATGGGCCTGGCCCCACGTAGTTTCCCTTCTTAACAGTGAGGCATTTAGAATACCTGCCCAACTTTGCTCTAAGATCAGGAGTGACCTGGGGCCAGCTCCGTGGCCGAGTGGTTAAGTTTGCACACTCCGCTGCAGTGGCCCAGGGTTTGGATCCTGGGTGGGGACATGGCACCGCTCGTCAGGCCACGTTGAGGCGGCATCCCACATCCCGCAACTAGAAGGACCTGCAACTAAGATATACAACTATGTACGGGGGCGGGGGGGTGCGGCGGGGGGGGGGGTTTGGGAAATAAAGCAGAAAAAAAAAAAAGACTGGCAACAGTTGTTAGCTCAGGTGCCAATCCTTAAAAAAAAAAAAGGAAGATTGGCAACAGCTGTTAGCCTAGGTACCAATCTTTAAAAAAAAAAAAGGAGTGACCAGGGTTAATCCCGCTAAATTGGCATTTGGAGGGTTCTTCTCTGGATAAACTGATTGACTACTTTAAAAATTACAATAGGTGGCAGTTTGGCACCTCTAAATGAAAGGTCAATTTCCTATCCAATTATTATAAACTCCACATGTACACAGAAAGATTCCTATCAGCTTTTTAATGAATCCATCACAAGAGAACAGAAAGTGTAAACAGAGAACATTTAGATAACAAGGGGTTCATATTCCAGATGTGTATACATGTATTTACAAACACACAAGAAATGGATGAGAAAGAGAAAGAGGAGAGATAAGCATAGACTCAGGGGATGGAGACGGAGACATTGGGAAACAAAATGGCATGGGTCATCTCAACAACAATGGAAGCTAAAAGACAATGGCACGAAGGACTTAAAAATACTGAAATATTGACTTCTAATAAAGGATTTGCGAAGGATTTTTTTCTCCAAAATAGCACTCCCCAATACAAGGAATCAATAACTAAACTTAGGTTAGAAGGTAAAATAGAGGTGTTGTAAGAGGCACAAAATCTCAAAAATTCACTTCCCACTCATTTATCCTAGGGACACTACTTCAGGATTTGATCTACTAGATTTGTGATACAGGAAATAGAGGATCCAATACAAAACTGTGATACCTATATTTATTTCTATATATGGATATATGTACATTCTATTTTCTGCACTAAATTATAGCATCAGGACTAAATCAAAGGTACATATTTTTGACAACTAAACTAATTAGCAATTACAAGATAAAATTATCTGTTCTATAATGTTTTAGAAGTGTATCTATCACTATATGGTGTAATTTTAAAAAGTAATGGGAGAGTATTTATACAATGATCTTTAAAGTTTTCACACTTTCAGCATGAAGCTACACAAAAATAGCAAAACAACTTTATAATGCATTCAAAGTAAATTCATGTATGCTATACAAATTAAAAGGAGCACTATTCTGACTCTGGAACTTTACTACACTAAATATGTTGCTTTAAATTAATATTAGAGTATTAGGAATTTACATAAAAAATAATATACCTGATCATGGATGTAAATTAAATAACAAAGGGTATATTTAAATTATGTATATTGAAATTGATTTTATTTTCATCAAAATCATGTTTATGTACTTATAAATCAAGCAGAAATATAAAGAATGTATCCAAAATCCACAGGCTGCCCTCTGTCTCTCACCATCCCATCCCTACTGCCATTGATCTCGCGACTTTCTTAACAATTTTTCATTTTTCTCATGGTTTTAAAATGCATGTTTCTAGATAATATAGTTTATCTACTATTTTTATTTGTTCATTTTAGATATTATTATTTGTTTTCTATTGTGGCAAATGAGATTTTTAACTTTTCTTCACAATCATCTTCAGATTTGCTCAAAACAATACATTTTGTTCAAGTCAATGTGCAATGCTTCATTATTCTGTATATGAAAATATTGTTATTTGTTGAACTAAGAGATATACTATATTACCTGTTACATATAGGTTTTATTTTCTTACTATAGTTAATCATTCATTTGCCATTTTCCCACCTAACTGTTTTCATACTTATCAGATCCGTTAAATGCCTGGTGGTCTGTGTCCTAACAAGCCAGACAGGCAAGCCTGATGCGAACTGAAGTTGGAGAATCATTGTTGTAAGGTAATCAGGCAACAAAAGATCTTTTTAATTTTTTTTCCATTGAGAGTATCCCAATTAGTACCCTGTGGTAATCTTTCTCTGTGGCCTCTCCCTAGATTCTCTGAGTGTGTCAGGATATACACCGGGTAAACAAAATCCTCCAACAAGGTGGGAGAAGGGAAGTGGTCATCTCAAAGCCCAGTATGCAAACTTCTAATTAAAACTCTGTTTCCAGCGCTGTGCCTATCTGTTTTGCCTAGCTTTCTTGATTCTAGAGTGTCTTTGATGCCATTTCAGCTGAAATTAAGCCTTCTCTTTATCCTCAAAGATCTTCAAGGAAGGACGCTGATGTAGGCTGGAGACGGGTGGGGGCAACTGATACGTGAACAAACTTTCACATTTCGTCCCTGTGCTTTAACTCCTATTTTCTAGAGAACCTGGTATTAGAAAAGTGCTTAGAGAAGTTTACATAGAGATCATTTTTCAGCCTTTTCTTTTTTTTCTTTAAACAGTAAACTAAATAGCACAGTAATTGATTTCCCTGTTCTTTTGGGTTTTATGATGATAGAATGTTGAACCTTATCTCTTTTTAATTGTCTGGTTGTTCCTCTGCTAAAATAATTGACTCAGTCTACCAGTTATCAAATTTACCTTATGGTAAAATTATTTATTTTGAGGTACTTAGGTTTGGGAAGTCAAGATTCAATAGTTCCTACACAAGTAATTATTGAGTATCTACTATGTTCCAGATGCTGAGATAGATGCAGGATAACTTTTTGTTGCCATCTCCCATAGGAGACTGACAATCAAGTTCACAGGAAACTTTATACACCCTTAGGAGATCAAATAATAATGCAATTTAGTACAAGCATGTTATTCTGGAATAGATAGATGTCAAGGGGAATTGGAGTTACTAAAATGACTTTATTGAACTGAAATGAAGATTTGGGTTGAGAGAAAGGAGCAAGAACATATTCCAGGCAAGTTAGAGATTATTGGATACTCTAAGGAAATTTAAAAATTCATGTAAATATCTTTATTCTACTTTTCTTCTTTAAATATCCAAAATGATATTTTTCTTAATCTATATTATATCTATATTTATGTTTATTTCCATACTATTATCTATTTTCTAAAATATATAAATATCTTTTTATAAATAATGTATTTTAATAACCATATTTCCAACATCATTTATAAATATTAAATTTATGTTTTTATATATACACACATACACACATATATATATATACACACACACATATGTGTGTGTGTGTGTACATGTATGGGTATATATCTAAAGACATAGAGCATTGTAGTAAGCCCTAACATTTTTCTCATATAATCATGAGCATAATCCTATTATTGAAGTACTATTATTCTCACTTTTCAGATACAGAAACTTTAAATTGTGGAAGTTTCCACAGTTAATTAGTTAATGGAAGAGAAGGGATTCTCACCCAGATGGTTCAACATGAGTCAAATAATAAACTAGTGTGCTAACCACAATTGCCTCTCATTCCAATTAATCGTATTAAATAAATACATCATTTGAATACTTTATCCCCCAAGGATTCAGAGTGCCTCGTGTTTTAGGATACTAAGAAAATTAGTTTTCTATCAAGATAGAATGAGAAGAGGAAGTAAAGCATAGTTTTTTTAAGAACTGTTGAGTAGGTTGCGAAGTATGTGCTCCAAAAGGCAATTACTTGGGGAACAGCCAAATTAAAAAGGATAAACCTGAATGAGTCATAAATTGAAAGTAGCGGCAAAGAGGGAGAATCTGGGCAGGAGCCAAAGAGACACAGACTAGCAGATAATAGAAAAGTCTGTCCTGGTAGGCGAAGGCCGGGATGAACACATTCCCGAGGAGGATTTGCACTCAGCAAAAGTATCTGGGGATTCTCTGGAAATTATTCCTTTTGAATAATTGAAAAGACACTTCAAATAGTTTTTATTATTATGAATTTATTTTAAATTTATATTATTTGCTGATTACAAAATAAATCAATGTCATTAACTTTAACCAGAACAAAATTGAAATCTGAGATTGTTACCGAACCAGGTTCGTTTTTGCCCGCCTCCCAGAAAGCCAAACATGGAGACAATGAGATTGCAGCAGAGAGGGAGTTTACTCACAAGGCAGCCACGAGAGGAAGTGAGAGCATGAGTCTCAAATTCACTTCCCCGAAAATAGGGACTCAGAGATATTTTTGGGATGGGGGCAAGGTGGTCTCAAATGTGGAGAGATGTGATTGGAGGTGAGGAGAGGGGAGGTAATTGATGATCGGTGCAAGCATAATCAGACTCCACGCCTCTTCACAGGATTCATGTTCACAAAATGGCAGTGTTAGCATGACCTGAGGGTGGAGTTTTTAGCCTCTCGACATCAAATGGTCACCTATCGGACATCTGCACAGGCCCAGTTGATGAGCTGGTGGTCTCAACTGGCCTGAAGTGGACAAGGAGCTCTAATTCCTGAAAAACCGCTCCCACACCCATTACCATGGTGACCCAGGCTCCAGGGAGATGTTATCGATAGGAGCATAGTGGTAGCCAGAGAGCATATCGCCTAAGCAGCACAGGTAACAATTGGTGAGTTAAACAGCTAAAAGCTATAATCAGTAATTGCAAAAGGGAAAAAAAAAACTTTATTTCCTAGCTACTTAATCATCAATGGCTAACTCTCTGCCAGGTTCAAGATGTTGAATGCCTGTTAAGGATTTATGTCAGGACTATCAACTCTCTCCCTACTTTTTTTGGTACATTATCCTTTAAATACTAATTAAAATGAAGTACTATGACAAAACTTCTGTTTCTGGCAATGTGACACACTGACTATTCTGAAACCTCCCTCAACATGCTGAATACTTTTTAAAAATCTTTAAGTGCATAGCTTAGATAGCAAAAAAGTTAAAAAAAAAAAACTAAATTAAAATTAAAAAATAAATATCTAGAAGAAAGCACAAACTCAAAGAGGAAAGCTCTCAAAAATCTACATTTGCTCTGAGGAAATACACAAATACTAGGAGGTATTAGGCCTATGGTTTAATCCAATAAATGTAAAGAAAAACAAAACAAAAAGCCTTGGACTGACAAGGTAATAAGTCAGACCACAAGCCCCTTAATATAAAGCCATGACTTCACAATATGAATGCTTGATAAAATATTTACCTGGGAGGAAAATAGCACTCCCCAATACAAAGAGTCAATAACTAAACTTGACAAGTGAAGGAGTGGGGTACAGAAAGCCTTCCTTGATGATTCATAATCTCCACTTTGGCGTGAAGCAGGCTCAAGACCAGAAAACATGACCTACAGAACCCAAATACCAAGGCACAGAATTTCTGTAGAATTTCTGAGTATTGTCAATACTCCAGACACTTTGCAGAAGTAAACATAGCCTCGTTATAGCAGCAGATGTTATCATAGACCTTCAAAGTTTTCTGCATAATGTAGTGCAATAGCCACGGACTAAATACAAGAAACTAAAGCAATCAAACAATAGGCTACTGTGATCAAGAGTTAACAGAATATAAACAAAAGAATCAGATGTAGTGTAATAAAAAGTATGAATAACATGTTTTAATAATAAAAGGGGATGTTCAAGTAGGTGGGAAAAAGGAGCTAACAAAAATACTGAATCTGATTTGGAGAATAATAAAATAAAAATTCTAGCAATGGATAAAGATCTCAGATGACATAAATAGAATAGATACAATGAGGAAAAAATGAATGAAATGGAATATAGTTCTTAATAGGATTACTCAGAATTCAGTACAGAAAAAAAGAGAAAAATAAAAGGCAAGTTGAGAGCAAAATGAGAGACTTTAGTGTTTATCTACTGGGAAAATCAGAAAAAGCTGGTGAAGAAGCTAGATAAAAAGATGTACTGGAGGAGAAAATTTCGGAATTGATTTAAGATAAAATTGTTCAGATTCTGTAAACTTTGTGAATTTTACATAGGACAAATGAATCTAATTCCACACCTAGAATCATCATAGCGTAACTACAAAACCCCAATAAGAAAGAAAAGACCTTAAATAAATTGTAAATAAATACATATGATTTTCAAAGGAACAAACATAAGTCTGAACATTTCCACCCTCAGTATTAGTGAAAATCAATGGAATAATATTTCAAAGTATTGGCTGTAAATAACTTTTATCTAGACTTGCATAAAAATCAAATGTGGTCAAGATCAAGAATGAAACAAGGGCACTGAAGACAAAAAGTTGAAAAGCTTCTTGCCAACACCTGTATAATCAATAAGAATGAGCCAAACAACCTGAGGAGAAAATGGGCCAAAATATGAATTGATAAACACATATAGTCCAAAGCACAGGAAAAGAGGGAAATGGAGAATGACTGGTTAATGAGTATGGAGTTTCCTTTTGGGGTGATGAAAATGTTCTAACACTAGATACTGATGATAGTCATACAATATTGTGAATACCCTAAATTCCACTCAAGTGTACACATTAAAATGTTACAGTGGTCAATTTTATGTTATATATGTTTTACCACAATAAAAAGTAATATTTATAAAGACATATTACCAGAACAGTGGTAGTATATAATGGCTTAAAGTTTACCTCGTAAACTGTAGTATTTCAAGAGTTTTGAGTTCAAATCCTGGCTTCCCAACTTTGTGTATTCTTGTTCAATTTTGAGCTCTTTCTTTGCCTCAGTCTTCTCCTATGATAAAATGAAGGTTATTATAATAGTAACTTGTAATGTAAACCCTGACAGTTGGTTATTTATATACTTTTTGTAATGCAAGTGCCTGACTTAAGCTTTGATTGCTGAGGTATCCACTTCAAAGAGACATCCACTTTTAAGTGGATTAAGACTGTGGGGGCAGTCTTGGATGAGCACATTGCCAGACACACACTAGATGGAGAGCTAGCCTGCCTCCCCACACTGAGGCTCCTTTGTTTTAGAAATCTTGATTGATTTCAATTACTGACCGCTTTAGCCACTTGTTTTTCCTCTTCCCATGCTTTAAATTTTGACTCATTAAATTTTAAATTCACCAATAAAGTCTGAGCCTGCAAAACCGTAGGTCCCCACCCTCGACTCCAGTAAAAGCAGAACCCAGGCCCAAGTGCTCTCTCTCTCCGTGACCTCGCTTTGTGGCCCCAGATGTGCTGTGTAAGTTCCAGGTCCTGTAAGTAATAAAACTTTATTTTTTCAAAGTTTCCTGATAGTTATTGCTGAAGGACATCTTGTAATCATAATAAGAACCACAAGGGCTTGTCCAGCCACAACATTGCTTAGTGATAGGCTGAGTCTAACACAAAATGGAACTAGATTGTGAAGATTAATAATATAATAAAGCAAAGAAAATTCTAACATAAAAAACTCTCGAGTAGGTTTATCTGTTTTTAATTTTAATTTATTATGATCATTAACATCATTATTATTCTTACTAGGATCTTGCTTCTAATATTCTCAGCTTAAAGTATTCATACTAAATGTTGGTGCACCTTCACTATTCAGGTTTTGGATCAGCTTTTCCAAAATGCCTTTCCTGAACCCTCAGTTTACATTTATGTCTTTCTTCTCCGCTTTCCTGGGTTGATGTATGTAACACCCCCCCAAGATTTATGTCACTGAAATTATTGGTTTATTTGCCTAGTTTCTCCACTAAAGAGTCAGTTTCACAAGATCAACGTATTTTTCAACTTTGTCTCTTGAGCACATACTCCAACACAACACACACACATGCACACACATACACATGTCCGGAATTCATATTTGCTCAATTGAACAGTATGATCTACATGATTGACATGTACTTTATGTTGTTTCTTTCATTGAACATATTTTAGCCATTTAATGTATGCCACATTATAGCACTAAAAATGTATGAACCTCTTGGGGTTTCCTGTATTAATGTGAAAGAAGGACTTAATAACTAATGTATTTATTTAGAGGGATTGAGTGGCACTGACTGTGTGTACAGCACTCAGGCTGTGAGAAGTATTTCAAATAGTAATTCTCAAACTATTTTTATAGTTCTGTAGTTTGTATCTTAGTTTAGATAGGAAAGGAAAAGTACTTTATTAGCCAAAGTGAAACTTCAGACTGTGACTGAAGTTGCATGTTGGCTGGGACTAGCAGGGATACCCAGCCAGGTTTTTTTTCTTTTTTTCTGGAAAAAGTGTATGTATTTTTTCCCAAAATGACAAGGAAAAAAAGGAAAATTAGAAGATTAAGCACACAAATATGCTGTTTTCAAAGGGTTTCTCTAACTACATGCTTGTCTGGTACTTAAAATATTACTCAGCCAACTGGAAAGATTAGAATCAGGCGAGCTATGCTACAGTCAACCTGAATAGCCATGAAGTTATCAGTTTGGCACAAAAGCCCACAGATTTGGTGAGTTACATCAGCAGGCCATCAGTCTGTTAGGAAAGAAAAGCAACACAAGAAGCCATCATTTATATCCTTGTGAATTCTGAGCATGGAAATATACTTATTAGTAATTGCTTTTGATTCAGATACTGCAAAATTATAATGACATATAATACCATGTCTGACTGATTTCATTTTACTTTCTAGTTTGAATAGTGCTTGTCAGTTTCAGTAGATACCAACTAAATTGTTGTCAACATATTTTAATTGCTATATACATGCACAGTAGTCATTTCATGCAGCTTTAGGGGGTAAAAATTCATCAATTAGCGATCCTGCTTTGACTGTATTTAAACAAATGATTTTCCATTTTGAGATACATATAATACAATATTTTTTCTCTCTTTCTTGCAATTGCTTTTAGGAACTTATTAATTGGGATACAAAATATTTTCCCTAAATCCAGTATAAGAAAATCAAAGCAACAAAGAGCACTGTGATAAAGAGGGATCATGCACGTTCTTTCAAAACCAACATACATTTGTAAAAATCTCCATCAAGCTAGTCAATAAGAGAAACAATATATTTACTGCAGAAGCCTCAAGTTTTTGAAAATTTTCTAAGACAACAGTGAGGGCATTTTTATTTGGCAAGCTTGACTTCGAGTTTCGCAACCTGGGAGCTCTCAAATTTTGGGAATCGTTTACATATATACCAAGATAGCAGCTAGATTAGGAAATGCTTTGGGCTTTCAGAGGATGCCTAAGATGACCACATCATGACTCAGGAGACTTGTTCAATTATCCACTGTAGAAATAATATAATTTCCTCTGTGAGATATGCTGAAATCTGTTGGAGTCACCAGAGCTGCTGTCTTCTGCACAAAAGAAGTAGCAAAACGGGGAAGAGGGGGCTAACATCCAATCCCAATTCTGCTTCATCCACCAAGAAAAGCAGGCCTTTCAGTAATTTATATGTGCATTTTCCTTCCGCTTCATGTTTCATAACCACACAGAGTGTATTTGTCGTGCTGTGAAAATAGAGTGGAACATCAGGGATATAATAAATTACGTCTGTATAAGTAATAATGTTTCCTTTTGGTATTAATGTTGTTTATTTGCAATGTCTTTCTCTCTCTTTGTCTCTTCCCCCCTCTTGTTTAAAATCTATATTACAGGGTCTTTTCTGTTTCCTTACTTTTTTAAAATTTTATTTATTATTTTTTTGAGGAAGACTAGCCCTGAGCTGACATCTGCTGCCAATCCTCCTCTACTTTATATGTGGGATGCCTACCACAGTATCACTTGCCAAGAGGTCCCACATCCACACCCAGGATCTGAACCAGCGAACCCTGGGTGACTAAAGCAGAATGTGCACACTTACCTGCTGTGCCACCTGGCCAGTCCCTCCTTGCACTTTTCAAATAAGATGCTTTTCGCTTTGTTGATCCTCTAAAGTTTGTTAATTATTCATTTGAATCTGAGCTTACTTTTTTTGGTATTTCTTCCCTTCCAATTACTTGGATTTACTTTATTTTTATAGCTTTTAAATTGGATAATTAGATCATTCATTTTCAGACTTTCTTTTTTTCAACCACAAGCATTTAAAGATATATTTTCCCCTATATATTAAATGCGTTTTACACATTTTGCAATATAGTATTTTAGTGACTACTGAAATCATATGTTGAAAATATGTGTATTTTCTAATTTCATTAAGACAATTTTTGATACATGAGCTATCTCTATGTTAGGTTTAATTTACATTTCTCTGTTGATGTCCAACTATTCTCTTGATTGTAATTTGATTAGAGAAGGCAAATGTGGGCAAAATTATTCTTCATGCTCAAGATCCCTATACATATGTTGATAGTTGTTTCATGACAAGATAGATGGTCTAGTTTTGTAATTAGTCCACTACATCTTAAGGAGAGAGAGTATTTTAGCATTTTTGGATGGAAGACTCAAGGTGTATTCATTACATCAAGCTTGTTATTTGTCTTCTACTTGTTCTGATTCAGTTTTTTTGACGAGGAAGATTCACTCTGAGCTAGCATCCATTGTCAATCCTCCTCTTTTTTCGCTTGAGGAAGATTAACAGTGAGCTAACATCTGTGCCAGTCTTCCTCTACTTGGTATATGGGATGCCTCCACAGCATGACTGGTGAGTGGAGTAGGTCTGCGCCTGGGATATGAACCCATGAACCCAGGCATCCGAAGTGGAGCACCGGAAACTTTAACCACTGGGCCACGGGGCCAGCCCCTTGTTCCCATTCTTATTATTTTTTTGTAACTAGATTTTTTAGCCATTTTTCTTTTCAAGGAGTTATTCAATAAAATTTGAATGAAAATTTTATAGTAAGGCTTCACAATTCAGTAAATACATAGATTAGATTACATAACCGTGATCATACCCAAAACACATACACACTATAAATCACCCAGAAAAGATGAAAATATGTGGAAAACTCACAGTGTCACTGTTGATTTTGACAATTTCTCTTTGAAATTGTGTCAATTATTAATTTCCATACTTTTATTTAAGAACTAAAATTTTCTTTGTATTGAAATTTTACTATTTTGTTATTATTTAGGGGCCAATATTTTGTCCTAACAATATTTTTTCATAAATATAAATTTCCTGATTATTAATATACTTGTACTTATTTTTATTTCATTCAACTTTGTTTAGTATAGCTTAGCTTTACGACTACTTTTAAAGTCTTTTATTTTCTGTTTTAAATGTTTCTCCTGTAAGTAGCATATAATCAGATTTTTCATTCAATTTTAAAGCTAGTATCTTTTAACAGGAGAACTTCATTCATTTGTATTTGTGGTTTTGCTGGCACATTTTGGATCATTTTTCCCACCATAACCTGTACTTTCTATTTACTACTTTTTACTGTACTGAAAATTCTCAGTAGTTTTCATGTTAACATAGTCATGCATTTCCATTTATCATCATCATATTTTTTCGTAACTTCTAGATGTTTTGTAGTAGGTGAGGTTTTAGCATATTTAATCCATTATATTTCTTGAATTGTGAATCTTTGTGACTAAATTTTCATTCAAATTGCATTATGGCATCCTGTCTCAAATAATAGTCCAAGAAATTTAATAATAAAATGTGCTCATCTCATACCAGGCAGTAATGTTATTTTGAGTAAAAAAGCCTATCAATTTCATTAATGCATAAATTTGTCATGATGATTCCAAAAACTAAATAAGACATATAAGTAAGAAGTTGTAGTAAGTTTTCAGCTTCATCATATTTGTTTAAATAAAATACAAACATTCAAATCTAAAATTCATCCTTATTTAGAGTGCAATACAATAAAACAGGTATTTTTCTATTTTTTATTACAGAAGTCAATGATTAAATTATTCATTTGTCTAAAATAAAAATATAATTACCTCTAAAATAAAATTTTATCTATTTCATTTAAATGTGTGTAATAATGTTTAAATTTTCATTTTTATATGATTTCTGATATAATATATTTTGAAGCTATTAAAACTGTTTTCAAGAATATCTAGTGTTAGGAGAAATACAATTTAACATTAACTAGAAATAAACTGATGGCACAAAACAATATAACATATGATAATTTTAATATATCAAATTATTACCAATAATCATCATTGAGATGTAAGTGATCCTGTTTTAGAGATGGGTCATATTGAAATTCTCTTAAAACATCTTTCAACACGCCAGCTGAGGAGAACCTAGCTTCTAAGTTATTTTCTGTAGGAAACTTTTCTTTTTAGTTTCCCGAAAACTCTGTAGACTTTTATTTAATTGCTCCAGGCTGGAAAGAAAGTATTTTTGTTATACAAACTAGAAGTTACCAATGGCATATGTCACATATTAGGAGTCAGAAAGCTGATAACTTTCTCTTATTTTTAACATTTCCTTTTAGCAAACTTTCCCCCAAGATATGTCACCACTTTGGCCATTCCTTTATATGATTGGTTTAATGCTGCTGATCTATTCATGATTAATTTAAAATCATGTTTTGTAATATGCTTTGCAATATATATATTGTTCATTCAATTTCTCCATCTTGATATCAAAAATATCTAAGTTCTTTTTTCACATAATAATTCTTTAAGAACTTGATGGTAACTATTTTGCTTAGTGATTGTGTTCTAATTGTGTCTGCCAGTGGATAATTGGCCTATCCAGAATAAATAGCAAATTTTTCCTTGGCTCACTCTCTTCCTCTGTCTATGATATAAGCCTTGGCCCTGAAAGAGATTTTTAAAAAAAGTACATGTAACGATCTTATGTTGTGTTACATTTGCAAAATATCGACAGACATGCCTTCAGGTAAATCTACTATTTATTTATTTAATGCATGCAATCAAAAAGGGCTAACGATAAATATCTTGTGCCAGATATTGTTTGTCACTCAGGATTCAGTCAAAGACAACATTCCTCCCCTCTCGGCTGCAACTACAGATTTTCCCATGACAAAAAGGAAAATATAACATGAAAAAATTTGCAGATGATTTGTATTGTGTATGTATCTTGCAAAAATGGAAAGTAATATTCATGGAATATATAATTATAAAACAAGCCATGGAATATGACCTCTTTTATGATTTTGAATATGTTTATATATTTCAAGCATAAGACATTTATGTGTTTTAAAATGGTCATGGGCTCAAATAGTCTATTAAGAAAACACTTTTTCTTTTCTATGCATGGAAAAAAGATATATATATATATATATATATATATACACACACACATACATATATATATATATACAGTGTAAATATTTTATTTAGTTACAAATATTTTCACCAGAAGGAAACTTTAACCAAATGAAAATTCAATGTTCCTGTGACCCAAAGACCTCAAAATACAGAATAAGATTTTTTTTTTTTGAAATTGGGAACACGGGCTTGAGAGATTCAGGGAAAGAAACATAAATTAGAGAAGTCAATTTTGTTGGAAGCAGTGCCTTTGACAGATTCATGACAAGATGGAAGAATAATTTTTGTTTTCAACAGTAGGTTGAAAGATTAATGGTAAGAAATAGAAAAATCATTTTTATTGGGAGATGCAGGGCTATGAGATTTGTGATTTAAGAATCTTATTTTTTTTTTTATTTTTGGAAACTGAGGGTCTAAGAGTTTTTTAAAAGTCTATATCTCTTTAATTGTCCATAGCTTTTCCTAGAAACCTCAGCTAATGATTTTGTGAGAGCCGAATTCAAGCTTGCTGATAGTTTTCCCTTGCACTAAAGTTATGTTAAATATATCATAAGAAAGTTAGTTTATAAATACATCTCTATTTATATATGTTCATTTGGTTATGTCAAAGAAAACATGCAAAGATTGTAGGAGACTTAAGTCATCAAAAGGTTAGCATTTGTTCATGCTATGTTAAATTCTATATTTTTCAACCTCTGGTACCTCATATGAAAAAAATGTGTCTCTGCTGGTAGGTAATAAATATATAAATTCTTCTGTGGATTGTTGTGGAAGTAAATTCTTTTCGGTAAAAAATCTAAGACATATTTACCATCAGCATTGTCTGAAGTCAATTCTTTAAATTCTGGAGAGTTATTTTCTCCCAAGAGCAGTTGAGAAATTATTTTTGAGCCCTTGTATAATTTAAAGGTATTAGAATCTGAAGTTACTGGATCACACCAATTTAGAATTGAAAGGAGCTATGTTATATTATTCAAATTTCCCTATTTACTGAGGTGGTCCAAAAAAGACAAGCCCTAATATAGTGAATATGTTCACAATACACTTTAGTTGCTATCTTTAGATTCAATACAGCTGGACTTGAATCCTGATTCTTCCAAGTTCTTCCCAGGAGAATTTTACCAGGTTATTGAAACTTTTTAAGTCATTTTGTTGTGTGTAAAATGAAAGTGATAATAGTTCACAACTCTTTCCCTTGTTATAAGGCTTAAATTAGGCATTGCTTTGAAAGTGATTATCGTGATGTCCAGCATTGTGTAGGAACTCAGTAAGTGGACAGGACTATTTAGTAGTGGTTGTCATCAGCAGCACTGTAGTATGATAAGCAGTTAACAACACAGTTTGGAAAAGAATCCAGACTTCCTATTTCTAGGTATAGCTCTCTTTCAGATTTATCATTCAGCTGGATTTTTCAAAAGACATTTGGAACATATTATTTCTAACTAATATTCTGGAAAGAGAAAACTAATTCATGAAATTCCACCCTATGGGAAGATTTTTAGTCTTTTGTTTCCCCAACTGCTATCTTTACCAAATTTGCTTGTGTGGAACAGCATACTGGAAATGTAATTTACTTGACTTTTAAATACTTAATATCATTCTTAATAAAATAGTTGTACTGGCTGGCCCCTTGGCCTAGTGGTTAAGTTTGGCACACTCTGCTTCGGCAGTCTGGGTTCAGTTCCCAGACGTGGATCCATACGGTTCATTGGTGGCCATGCTGTGGTGGTATTCCACATACAAAACATAGGGGAAGATGGGCACAGATATTACCTCAGGGTGAATCCTCCTCAAGCAAAAAAGAAAGTTGTGAATCATCTATAGTCTGAAATTTATTGTTGCACCTGCTATCTGCCTACTTGGAGTTTATATTTTTAAATCCATAAAAATATCACTTAATGTGAATGGCAAAGTATATTAAGTTCTTACTATATGCCAAATATTATTCTACATAATTTATTTGTGTAAGTTGTGGAGTCATTGTAACAATAATATGCGTTAGATAAACTGTGATCCCTGTATTAGTTTTCTAGGGCTTCCAAAACAAAACACCGCAGACTGGATGGCTTAAACAACAGAAATGTATTTCCTCACGGTTCTGGAGACGGGATTCAAGATGCTGGTGTCGGCAGGATTGGTTTCATTCTGAGGCCTCTCTTCTTTTTTGTAGATGGTCGTCTTTGCTCTGGGGCTTCAGATGGTCTTTCCTCTTTGCCTGTTTCCTAATCTCTTTTTCCTGTAAGGACATTGGTCACATTGGATTAGGATCCACTCTAGTGAACTCATTTAACCTTAATTACCTCTTGAAAGATCTTGTCTCTTAATAGAGTCACACTGAGGTATCACTGAGGCTTAGGACTTCGACATATGAATTTTGGGGAGACATACTTCATCCTATAACAATCCCCATTTTTAACAGATGAGGCTAGCAAAGGGCACAGAAATTACTTTGCCTAAAGTTCTATGACGAGCTATTGGTGTAGTTGGAATTGTAACCCAGGTAATCTGACAACAGAAATCAAACTTGTCAAGACAGGTATACCACTTCTGCTTGAAATAGGGCAGAAAATAGTCATGTCTGTGAGGCATCTAATTATTTTTACTATGATAAAAACACGACTATATTCTTGTCCACTTAGCTGGCTAATTCTCCAGCCTTTCGATATATTGTTTGGAAAGGCAGCAGTTACGCATAGTATTGCAGAGTGTACATCAAAAACAGGATGAATGGATCACAGAAATATATTGAAAATTGTTATCCATAATAAAGAAGTTTATATATTATAGAGAGTCAATTAATCATATGTATGAAATGTGTGCAAATATATATAATAAAGAGTTAACCATATATAGAAAAAGTTTGAAGAAATAGATAATAAAAATGCTAAATACTTAAGAGGTTAATGAGAAAATGATATCGATAGTTCATTTAGACTTAATAAACATCTGTTAATGTTCTATCTCAAAAGTAAAAAATAATAATAATGAAGTATAAGGTCTCTATTAAATTAAGGAACATTTATTTAAAGGATTTTAAGTGTTGGCTGTCATAAAAAGAGATACTCAGTATCTGGAGGAAACGTATATTGATAAAGCTTGACAGGAAAGAAAATTGGAAATGCACAACAAAATCTTTAAAATGGGCTTCTTTGGCTTTATAGTCTTCTGGGAATATTTCATAATAAAATAGTATTAAATAATGTACCAAAAATTACACAAACGTTCATTTTAATATTAGTTAAAACTAATTAGAAATAACCTCCATGACAAAGACAGGAAATAATTTAGTAAATTTTTCACATCCATATGTTGTGAATTATGCTATGTAAGAAGATTTTGTTAAGAACAAGGCAATATGGATATCGTAAGGTAGGAATGGAGAGAGAAAAACTGAAAGAAAACAGTCAAAATGTAAACAGCTATTTCATTTCTGTCGAAAATATTATTGACTTTTGAAACGTTTATAAAAGTGAATGTCATTTGATAGTTTAGGCATTTGATAATTTTTTTTTATTTTATTTATTTTTTTATTAATGTTATGATAGATTACAACCTTGTGAGATTTCAGTTGTACATTTTTGTTAGTCATGTTGTGGGTACACCACTTCCCCCTCTGTGCCCTCCCCCCACCCCCCCTTTTCCCTGGTAACCACCGATCAGATCTCCTTATCAGTATACTAATTTCCACCTATGAGTGGAGTCATATAGAGTTCGTCTTTCTCTGACTGGCTTATTTCGCTTAACATAATACCCTCGAGGTCCATCCACGTTGTTGTGAATGGGCCAATTTTGTCTTTTTTTATGGCTGAGTAGTATTCCATTGTGTATATATACCACATCTTCTTTATCCAATCATCAGTTTCTGGGCATGTAGGCTGGTTCCACGTCTTGGCTATTGTAAATAATGCTGCGATGAACATGGGGGTGCAACGCACTCTTGAGATTTCTGATATCAGGTTCTTAGGATAGATACCCAGTAATGGGATGGCTGGGTCATAGGGTATTTCTATTTTTAACTTTTTGAGAAATCTCCATACTGTTTTCCATAGTGGCTGTACCAGTTTGCATTCCCACCAACAGTGTATGAGGGTTCCTTTTTCTCCACAACCTCTCCAACATTTGTCACTCTTGGTTTTGGATGTTTTTGCCAATCTAACGGGTGTAAGGTGATATCTTAGTGTAGTTTTGATTTGCATTTCCCTGATGATTAGCGATGATGAACATCTTTTCATGTGTCTATTGGCCATATTCATATATTCTTTTGAGAAATGTCTGATCATGTCCTCTGCCCATTTTTTGATTGGGTTGTTTGTTTTTTTGTTGTTAAGCAGTGTGAGTTCTTTGTATATTATGGAGATTAACCCTTTGTCGGATAAGTGGCTTGTAAATATTTTTTCCCAATTAGTGAGCTGTTTTTTTGTTTCAATCCTGTTTTCCCTTGCCTTGAAGAAGCTCTTTAGTCTGATGAAGTCCCATTTGTTTATTCTTTCTATTGTTTCCCTCAACTGAGGAGTTACAGTGTCCGAAAAGATTCTTTTGAAACTGATGTCAAAGAGTGTACTGCCTATATTCTCTTCCAAAAGACTTATTGTCTCAGGCCTAATCTTTAGGTCTTTGATCCATTTTGAGTTTATTTTGGTGTGTGGTGAAAAAGACTGGTCAATTTTCAATCTTTTGCATGTGGCTGTCCAGTTTTCCCAGCACCATTTGTTGAAGAGACTTTCTTTTCTCCATTGTAGGCCCTCTGCTCCTTTGTCGAAGATTAGCTGTCCATAGATGTGTGGTTTTATCTCTGGGCTTTCAATTCTGTTCCATTGATCTGTGGACCTGTTTTTGTACCAGTACCATGCTGTTTTGATCACTGTAGCTTTGTAGCATGTTTTGAAATCGGGGATTGTGATTCCGCCAGCTTTGTTTTTCTTGCTCAGGATTGCTTTAGCAATTCGTGGTCTTTTGTTGCTTGGCATTTGATAATTTTTAATGAAACAATATAAACAATAAGAAAATGAATTTAAAATTATTCAAATAAAAATTTTGTTTAAGTTTTCCCAAATAGATTTTAAGAGAGGAGTACACAATTTTCTCTAGCTCCCAATTGTGATAGAGGTAAGAAATAAGTACTTCCTTTAGGATAAAATGGGAAGGAGGCCAATTTTAAGTTTACATGAGAAATGTTTCTCTGACTGTGTGGGATCAGGTCAGTACAAGGCAGTGAGCCAACCATTAAGTAAAACAGAGTCTTTCAAGGATGTTTTTATTCGTTCAAAAACAACTTATTGAAGGCCTACCTTGTACTGGGCACCAGGGATATATTAGCAAACAAGACAGGAACAATCACTACTTTCATAGAACTAATTCTCCTACAAGAGACAGAAAGAAAAAAAATAGTAAGTATTTATATTTTAATATAAATAATGGGTACTCTGTAGGAAAATAAGGTAGGAAAATGAGATAGAAAGTGCTGGATGAGGATGGAATTTTAAATTTTACTTTAGACGAGCTACTCAAAGAAGGCCTCCATGAGAAGTCAACGTTTGGGCCAGGACTGAAATGAAAGGTGGTGAGTAGCGAATCACAAGCATATTTGGCAAGAAGCATTCCAGAAAGCATGGTAAGTCGCAAACGCCTTGAGAAGGTAAGTTCCTGGCATGTTCAAAAGTAGACCAGATACTGTGGCTGGAACTTGGCCAGCAAAAGGGAGGCTTCAGTTAAAGAGGTAACAGGAGCCCAGTTCCACTCAGGGATCTTAAAAAATATTAATTAGATCATTTAGCTAAAAATTCTTCTAAGCCAACCAATAATATGTATATTATGTGATTTATAGATTATATTATATAAATAATAAAATATACATATAGGCAGCTCCATAACAATTACTTATGAAGAAAGTAAGTCTTGAAGAGTACTATTTATCATTTATTTCACAGTAAAGTATTTGTTCTCTTTATTTAAAGACATCTATGTTGAAATTCTTCTCATACGATGCAAATACATTCCCAGTTTCTCTCCAATTTGAAAGCATGAATGTTAACAGCAAATAAATATCCATTTAGCCTGTTAAAAGAGAAATCCTTATTATTGAGTATGCCATCATACTTTAGTAGGTTGTATCACTTACGTATTGTGCACATTGTAACAAAGTTAAAACAATAGAAACCATACAATGTCAGCTCTCAGACTACAATGGAATTAAAGTAGAGATCAATAACAGAAAGACAAGTGAAAAATCCCAAAATATGTGAAGATTAAACAACATACTTCTAAATAACACGAGTCAGAGAAGAAATCTCAAGGAAATTGAAAAGTATTTTAACCTAAATGAAAAAAATCCACAATTTATCAAAACATGTGGGATGCAGCAAAAGCAGTGCTTAGAGGGAAGTTTATAAAAGAAGAAAGATCTAAAATTAGTCATCTAAGTTTCCACCTTAGGAAACTAGAAAAAGAAGAGCAAATTGAATTCAGAGTAATTGAGCTCTGGTTTCAAGGAAAATGATCATTTTATGTAATTTCATGTAACTAAAGACTTAATTGCAGTATATCTAGAACTCATAAGTGTGGCCACAAATGGGGCTGAAAGTTTTTATGCAAAAAGTAAGAGTAAAAAATCTGTATGATTTGTGTTGAAAATGAATAATCACTATTTATTAGATAAGTACCTGAAGAAAAAATAAAATAGAAGCAAAATAGGTAGAATTTATTGGTAAAAGTAAAAAAATAAAATAATGATCCAGCAACTTAAATTTGGAATTAATAAGTATAAATAAAGGCAAAACCACAAAAGGAGAAATTTAATTGCCAGTTGGCCCAACACACCCGAAAGATGCCAATTAATCAAAGATAAATCACCAAAGTTGCCACTGCCTGCAAAGTAAACTTATAAGTCTGGCATTATTCTTGCCACCTATTTTGGCAAGAATTAGTCTAACTTTACACAACCCCCTACATAAAACTGCTTGAGTCAGACTGTGGGTATTCAAACAGCATTTTATGAATTCTACGTATTGTGATTCTTTATGTCATACCAAGTTTTGTTATTGTTGTGGTTTACTGAAAATATTCCTGGGGTACCTTTTTTCCTCTAAGTAAATAATGTTACTTATCTTTAGAGCTCTCCATTACTTTTAACTTTTCCATTTATCTGGCCCTATATCCATTAGTTTATATCAATCCACAAATTCCTCTGAAGTTCTTCATAAAACTTCATTTACTGCCCAATCAATCATTTGGTGTATTATCCATCTCTCACCCTGACTGATAAAAACTGGTACTCTTTGAATTATAAGTGCTTCTCTTTTATCTATATTTGAAATTTTTGAAGGATCTAAACCTTAACCTGATTTAGGTCGACCTGAAAGTTAGCTGAATTAGGCAGATTTCCAATTTAGAGTGCAGAGTTCATAGGTCAGGGTAGAGCACTTGTCCATTTACATTCATGTTAAAGAATATCCACTCATGGATTCATTAATTTGCTTTAAAAATGAAGAATTGTGTATTTCAGTTATTATTTACAGTTTTGGAGATGCAACAGAAAGCAGGCCTGAAAAAGTATCTTCCCTCATGAGGATTACGTAAGTGGGAAAAAAAGATAATATGTCTGTGATAAATAAATACATTTAAAGATTGTGTATGGTTATTTATATAATTTAAAAAAAGAAAGAAAAGGAAAAGAGAAGAGAAGAAAAGAAAAAGTTCTGTGAAAGAGAGTGATTCTTTTCTTTGGATAGAGTTACCAAGGAAAAGAGAAAGACTATTTATCTCCAGAAGCCAAATAAAGAGGGACTCCCTAAGAGCATCACTCTTCACATTATTTGCTTGTAAGACGTTGAGACCAATACCTCACTCTTGAGGACTTGACAAGATAGAAACATCAGTTCCACCTTGGCATTACTGCTCAAAATCTATTGAGAAGTTGTTGAGAGAGCTTGATGTGAGTCCCTTGGAATTTGTTGACATACGGGAAAATAGAGACTGATAAGTGTTTCTTCTCTCCTCTTGTGATGGCAGGAGTTTGTGGAGACATCCTTTACCATCACATTAAGAAAGAACTCTGATGTTGGGAAGCTAGGAAGAAACAGAGGAGAGTAGCTGCTTATATCCCTCTGAGAATACAGAATTTGACTCATGGTTCCTGCAACTCACATGAAGGAGCATGCAAAATAGAGAAGAAAGAGATAGCATAGGGCTGCTTAGATGTCCACTCAGCTAATTAAGGGATAACTTTACCTGAAAAGGATATTTGAGGGTTTGGATATTTTGAGGAGCTGAAGGGAGAGAGGGTTACATACTCTAAGGAGTCATCAATGAAAGAGGGACTTGAAGTGAGACCATCTACTATTTCCAAAGGAATCACACACCCTATCAGCACGCTATCTTTGTGCAAACACATCAATGAAGGCCAGCAGAAGGCATGAAACCAGGATGATACAGAGAGTGACCAAAGATATGTGGGAACACTGACAGATAGCACATTCAACTGCTCAAAATGCCAGCACTACACGATAAAATATTTAGGTGTTTGTAGTTTTTAGAATGCCTGCTTACAGTCAAATTCATTGGCTGGACAGGATTCACAATGGGTTCAGAACCAGTTCAGAAAAGATTGAGCTCTAATCCATCCCCAAAAGTACTTCTGGGGCTGTACACATGTTTCCACCAAAGGCATTCACTGGAGAAAAACTGAAGAGGCTGAAAGAGTACCAGTGGATTAGCACAACTCATTACAGATACTAGAAAAACAACCCACATGTTTGAGAGTGGCTCAGTAGATAATCCAAACATGTTAAAAACAATTCCTAGAGAAGCACATGTTTCTTAATTAAATTAGGACTTCTCTAAATGAGTAATCTCTAAGACTATTTGTTTTAATTTATAATTCAGTTTGGACTTCGAATACAGCTTCATATGGCCCAATGTATTTTCATGCTACTGAAAAATTGTTTTCAAGACACTAGTGCCACAGCATAAAGAATAGAATTCACTTCTCACAATTTTTTTTCAGTTTTTTCCATCCATATTACAGTTACAAAAGAAAGAAGTTCCACTAACTTCTATGTTTGGCATCTTGTATTTAAGGAGAGTGGTTGAGATGTAAAATAATGTATAATTTTTAAGATATAATAGAGACTCTTTTGCTTTTCAAACAAGTTTACTATCATTCTGAAAGTAAAATATCTGATTTTCTCTACTGTAAAAAGAAAAGTGATCTTGGTAAAATCTTACTTTACAATGACTGGAAAGTTATATATGTAGGAAGAAATTCACAACTACGTTTTTAAATTATCTTAAGTTACACAAAAATTATTAGAATTCATTTTACATACATGACTATCAAATATGAGTAAGCTGCATATCCAAACTATAGCTCTTGTCAAGGCAGGATAAATAAGAACCACAGTGGGATCCATTCACCTGCACCATTTTTTGTTTATTTTCTAATAAATCAGTGATTTTTACATCGTTGCACAGTAAGTAGTTCACGACTAAAAGAGTCATTATTTTGGAATTGTTTAATGTGATGCTTCCACTTCAGTGGAAGAACTAAGCAGTAATAATGAGCAATTAGAAGATTCATATTGGTGTTGCATCAACCTAAAGCATTTTGCAGAGAATGTAATGATTTAATTTTGGCTCCAGAGGATAGAGAATGAGAATCTGCCAGACTTAGGTAGGTTTACCTTTCAACGTCTAAATTATCATCATGTACTCTTTCCTAAAAGTGGTAATTTTAGGTCTCTAACGTACGTGCTATAGAGAAAAAAAATTAAGCTTCTTCTATTTGGGGAGTATGTAGATATTCCAAAGTAAAACCAAGAATTTCTTCCAGTACAGTTACACCAAAGATACTGAAACACACGAAAGAATGAGACTTCCTTTTCACTCCAGTAAATTTAAGTACAATCTGCAAGGAAACTAGATTAGCAAGTAAATTCTGGGAATTTTAGCTGGTTGTCTTTCCTCTCAGGTTGTTTCTTCCACAATATCATCACTTAGCAAATAGAAGTGATGACCAAGGAGATCCTCAGAGGGATGATGTAAGGGCTCTCAAATAAAACACAGAAACATTCCAAATGTGACAAGATGGAGTAAATATGTTTGAAGTGTATCTCAGGGTAATAAAAGAAATATTCAAGTAAGAAGCTAAGTGAGATTCCTCAAAAAGCAATGGTAAAAATTTTGAGGAGACTATGAAGTATTACAGATAAATCAAGCAAGTTTAAGGCGACATTTGCCAAATCATAAACTGAAACATACATAATAACTAAAAAATCCAGTGGGAGAATAAGCTGTTCCATTGCAGAGCAATGATGCAAAGCGTCAAGAACAGGCCAGAATAAGGTTTCCACTCAAGTGTACCCTCAAAATTTTGACAGATTCTGAAGAATACTGTGAATACCTCAGCAATGTTATAAATGTTGATATAAAAATATCTATTCACTTAGTTTATTTCAACCTGATTCAGTTTACATCTCATCTGTTCACTCCTTGAAGGGTTCATCTTCTTGCATTCTTGTTGTCCAATGTCTGGAAATATTGGTTTCATATATTTGATTGTCTAGTTGTTTACAGTACAAGAGTAATTTTAGTCCCAATTACTATCTATGGAAACAGAAATTCTCTTTAAAACAAATGTTTAGATAATCAATTATGTCATTTTGCCTCAACAGACAGTGATGTATGTTATTTTTAGAAGGCATTTATTTTTGAAAATAGTTTTTGAATATAATCACTTTATAATTCCACCAATATAATAAAAACTCAATCAGGAAATAAGTATCTCAAAAAATATTAAATACTAGTTATTTTAATACTTCATTTCATTATCAAGAGTATCTTTATTTAAACTGCATGTTGTATAGCTATCCTACTTCTAAGTCTGGTAAAAGTATTTTCAAATCTCCAGTTACGTATTTGCATGTGACAGCTACAAGATTGAGCATGTTACACTGACAACACAAATACCACAAGAAAGACAGTCATATGTGCTTAAATGGTGAAAAATAATTTTAAGCAATGTTCTGACGGAAGTAAAGTACAGCTGCTTTTTCATTAAATTATACAGTCACAGGAAAATGAGCGGTATATAAAAACATTGAAATACATAGTCTTCACGTGTTGAAAACACTTAGACTCTAGGCCCAGTTAATCATGCGTGGTTCTGATGTTTTTGGTTTCTATTTGTTTTGCTTATCTGATTATCTGGTAAGATTGCTTTCATCAGCACATAAGTCAAAAGTTGTGGTATACAGGACAATTTTTTGCTTTGTGGTATTCTTCTCCGTATAAAGAAAAGCTTACAGCTCTCGTCCCACATGCTGAGTGTCATAGAATCTCCCAGTTATTAGGAAACAAAAACATAAAACAGCTTCTGAAAGCAGGACTGCCTCTTTTGAAAATGGCTGTGTAGCATTTTGTGCAGTTTGTGTTACCTTCAAGTAGGTGGAGACTTGTTAATGGATGTAACTAGTGGGAGTGAAAATGTGACATAAATAAGGGATGTGTCATAAACAAGCACGTATTTTAGTGGCTGTGTGCTGGAGCAGGAGTGAAAGTTTGGCAGGATAATGGCAACGGGGAGAGAGAGTAAATCAATTAGAAAGTCACTGCGGAAATTTAACTATAGAGTTCCGAGTGTCTATGTAACATGTTTAATTATATCAGCATGGAGCAAAAGCTAAAGGCAAAAATAAAAGATACGTTTACTCAGCTAAGATTCAGAACTGCATAGGAGGAAAAGTGATAGTAATAGATGGAAGAAGTTGGAAAAAGAAGAGAAATCAAGAAAGATAAACAGACTGTTTTTTACTCAGATATTGGAGGAAATTCACCCACGTTCAATTAAAAAATAAGAAGACAAACGTCATATTTTGAAGATAAAAAAGAAATAACTTTCAGAAATCATAGTACATGCTAAGAGAGCAATCTCATAGGAAGATTTAGATGAATGTAGAGAAGTAATTCATATATTAAGAGAGGTAGCATTTGGATGGATTTAAAAAGGGCTATTGATGTTTTTGTGATTATTAATAGCTAGTGTGCTTTCCACTTTCCTGTCAGGGATACTGAGAAAAGCAAATGGAATGATTCAAAATTAATTACCAGACTTTTCAGTTCCAAACCAAATGTTCATGTTTTTAGGAATAAAGATATTGCAAAAACCTTGGGTTTCACGTTAAATGTTATTATGCAATACATACTGAGTCACTCACAATTCTGAGAAGGGCTTAATCTTTTTCTTAACTTTTCGTATATTCCAAGTTGCTGGGTCAAGTGTAACATTCTGTCGAGATTCACCCACTGCATGGGATGGGGAGAATGTGATAACAGAAGAGAAGACGTGGACTTCTATTTATTAAAGATAAAATTCTAGAAGACTGCTGGACAATTATGGGTACCAGATTTCAAATCAAGTTATTTAATTATTGTTAAGAATGTGAAACCCTGGAAGACATAAAGAGAAGGAGAAGAAAGTATAGGAGGAGGAGGAGAAATTAAAGGAGAGGAACAGGAGGAGAAGGAAGGGTTCAGATCTTAAAATAAATAATAACATATTGGACAAAGGAGCCGGAACTGTTGGAAATTGGTCAATTAGCATGTCACAATCTACATAAATTCAGCAGTCTGTCTCTCAAGCAGACCACATCTACATTTGAAAACTATATTAATTAAAATAATAATACCAACATTGTAAAAATAAAACGAGTTAACATTTATAAAGAATTTGCTATTTGCTAAGAATGTTTAATAATCTTCACAAATGTTGACACATTGAATCTTCACTTACAATATTAAGGTAAATATTTTCTATTATTTATACACAAGGGAATTAGTATATAGATGGTGTTGTCATTGGTTATCATTGAATATCAATGGATATCTTCAAATTGTGTCTTTTTAAATCTCACAAGAAATTTACCAATACTGTCTTCATTTAATTGTATTTTTTTGTAAAATTAAAATAACAATATCTGACATATGTTTTTAAGGATTAAATGTGACATGGTTTAATAAATGAATGTTTTATTCATTCACAACATTAAAAAATATTAAATCTAAGATATAAAAATTTACAAAACTGCTGATTGTTGAAACATATAAATAAATTCTATAAGTTAGAGAAAAATTGAGGCAATGTATTTCAAATTTATGAGAATTATTTTGAGCAATGGACAAGAAATCTATTACAAAATATTGGAGTAAAATATTTAAGTTCCCATGTGCATGTGTATATGTGTTGTGTGTTTCTGTCTTCATCCATTCAGACTGCTATGACAAAAACACCATTGATTGAGTGGCTTATAAATAACAGACATTTATTTCTCGCAGTTCTGGAGCATGGGAAGTCCAAGATCAAGGTGCTGGCAGACTGGAGTCTGGTGATGGCCTCCTTTCTGGTTCATAGACATAGATCTTCTCACTGTGTCTTCAGATAAAGAAAGGGGCAAGGGATCTCTCAGATCCCTTTTCTATGGGCACTAATCCAATTCACGAAGGCTCTCCTCTCACCATCTAACCACCTCCCAAAAGCCCACCTCCAAATTCCACCAACGGGGGATTAGGTTTCAATGTATGAATTATAGCAAGAAAAACACATTCAGGCTATAGGAGTATCTAACAGTTTAGGTCATGGAGTATCTTACTAAAGTTAAAGCAAATATCAAAGACAGATTTTTTACTAATATAATAACTATCAAGTGAATTGAATGTGTGAATGAAAACGGTAAAATATGCCTTCGATTCAGAGATATACATGAGTGAAAATATGCTCTGAGAAATTGCACAGGATCTTGCATTGCCATAATTCAGGGCTTCCGATACTCAACATTTTTTCAATTTCAGTAATGATTTTATTCATAAGTTTAAAAGATATTTTTATGCTTGCTCCTTTTATGGCTTTTTTTTAGTGGTTCTCTCTTCATCTTCATGTCTAACTCCATAAAAGAGTACATTATAAGAAATGGCCCACAGCCAAACTCTGTATTCCATTTCATTCCATTTTGTTCTATTCCATTCCACTGCTTCTCTTTGCTGTGATAACATTTTGAGAAATATTATGTAAAAGCTAAGCAAAAGATTTTTAATAATATTTCTGAAAATAGTGATGAGGGGCTTATACTAATCATAGTGATGAAAAAATAAGCCCTGCTTCTAAATACAATAGATATAATTAAAAATTTTTCTTAGCTTTTTGTTTTTAATAAAGTATGATCTCATATTTTAGAATTATATGTAATCTCCTCATTAGTGATATCTCTCGGTTCTCCACTTTATGACATAAATATGATTTTAATTATTAATTATCTTTTTTTGTGCTTGTTCTAATGACTTCCCTCAACTACATTGTCAGGTCTTGAGGAGTAAGGATTAGGTTTGGTCTGCTTTCTAATCCCACAAATGTTAACAGAGATACTTACCCAGAGAAGAGATAAACATTTGGAAATGTTTGGATTATTTTCTTTAAGAAGAATAGATATACATAATCTAGATATCTAGAATCAGATTAGTACATTGGCCACAAAGCACAACCAAGAACTTTTCTCTTTATTATCTAAAGCGATTTTGAAATACAGGCATACCTTGGAGATGTTGAGGGTTCAGTTCCAGACCACAACAATACAGCAAATATTGCAAAAAAGTGAATCACACAAGCTTTTTAGTTTCCCAGAGCATATAAAAGTGTGTTTACATTATACTGTAGTCTATTAAGTGGGCAGTAGAATTATGTCTAAAAAAACAATGTACATGCCTTAACTTAAAAAATACTTTATTGCTAAAAAATGTCCTAATCTTTTTGTTGATGGAGAGTCTTGCCTCAACGTTGATGGCTGCTGACTGATCAGAGTGGTGGTTACCAAATGCTGGGGTGGCTGTGGCAGTTTCTTCAAATAAGACAACAATGAAGTTTGTCACATCGATTGACTCTTCCTTTCACGAACAATTTCTCTGTAGCATGCATGCTGTTTAAAAACATTTTACCCACAGTAGAATGTCTTTCAAAATTGCAGTCAGTCCTCTCAAACTCTGCTGATACCTTAGCAATTGTTTGTGTAATATTGTAAATTCTTTGCTGTCATTTTAATAATCTTCATAGTATCTTTACCAGGTTCTGCATTCCATCTCAAGAAATCAATTTCTTTGCTCATTCATAAGAAGCAACTCCTCATCTATTAAAGTTTTATCATGAAATTGCAGCAATTCAGTCACATGTTCAGGCTCCACTTCTAATTCTCTTCCTATTTCCACCAGACCTACAGTTTTCTCCTCCACGGAAGTCTTGAACCCCTCAAAGTCATCCATGAGGGTTGGAGCTAACTTCTTCCAAACTCCTACTAATGTTGATATTTTGACTTCTTCCCATAAATCACAAAAGTTCTTAATGGCGTCTAGAATGGTGAACCCTTTCAGAAGATTTTCAATTTACTTTTCCCAGATCCATTAGAGGAATCACTACCTATGGCAGCCATAGCCTTAAGAAAAGTATTTCTTAAATAATAAGACTTGAAAGTCAAATTTACTCCTTAATCCATGGACTGCAGAATGGGTGTTTTGTTGGCAGGCATGAAAACAACATTAATCTCATTGTACATCTCCATCAGAGCTCTTGGTTGATCAGGTGCATTGTCAATGAGCAGTAATATTTTGAAAGGAATCTTTTTTCCTGCACAGTATGTCTCAATAGTGGGCTTCAAATATTCAGTAAACCATGTTGTAAAAAAATTGTGCTGTCATCTAGGCTTAGTTGTTCCATTTTTAGCACAGGCAGAGTAGATTTAGCCTAATTCTTAAGAGCCCTAGGATTTTCAGAATGGTAAATGAGCACTGGCTTAAGCTCAAAGTCACCAGCTGTATGAGTCCCCAACAAGAGAATCAGCCTGTCCTTTGAAGCTTTGAAGCCAGGCATTGGATTTTTCTATCTAGCTATGTAAGTTCTTGATGGCAGCCTTCTTCCAAGATAAGGTTGTTTTGTTTGCATTGAAAATTTGTTGTTTTGTGTAGCCGCCTTCATTAATGATCTTAGCTAGATCTTCTGGATAGCTTGCTGCAGCTTCTGCATCAGCACTTGCTGCGTCACCTTGCACTTTGATGTTATGGAGATGCCTTCTTTCCTTAAACCTCATGAACCAACCTCTGCTAACTTCAAACATTTCTTCTGCAGCTTCCTCATCTCTCTCAGCCTTGATAGAATTGAAGAGAGTTAGGATCTTGCTCTAGATTAGGCTTTGGCTTAAGGGAATGCTGTGGCTGGCTTGATCTTCTATCCAGACCACTAAAACTTTCTCCATATCGGCAATAAGGCTGTTTCACTTTCTTATCATTCATACATTCATTGGAGTAGCCCTTTTAATTTCCTTCAAGAACTTTTTTCTTTGTCTCCACAACTTGGCTAACTGATTGGTGCAAGAAGTCTAGCTTTCAACCTACTTCAGATTTCACCATGCCTTCCTCACTAAGCTTAACCATTTTAGCTTTTGATTTAAAATGAAAGACATGTGGCTCTTCTTTTTACTTGAACAGTATGAGGTCATTATAGGGTTATTACTTGGTCTAATTTTAATATTATTGTGTCTCAAAGAATAAGGAGGTCCAAGGAATGGAGAAAGATGGGGAAACAGCCAGTCAGTGGAATGGTCAGAACACACAAACATTTATTGATATTAAGTTTTCTGTCTTTGTGATGTGGTTAGTGATGCCCCAAAACAGTTACAATAGTAACATCAAAGATCACTGATCACAGATCACCATAACAAACAGAATAATAATGAAAATTCTGAAATATTACCAAAATGTGACACAGAGACACAAAGTCAGCAAATGCTGTTGGAAAAATGGCACCAATAAACTTGCTCTAGGCAGAGTTGCTACAAACCTTCAATTTGTAAAAAACTCAGTATCTGGTAAGCGCAATAAAGCAATAAAGTGAAGTATGCCTGTAAATAAATTCTTGTAGAAAATAATGAGTTCATGTACCATTTTTACCAGTAAATGGACCATAATCTATTCCATGCAATGGAATATCAAAACCTAAGGTAAATATTTGCAGTATAAGTACAATGATGAAAATATATTTCATCTCCTTCTAAATCAACATCCAAATTATTGTCAGGTTTTCTAGTACTTTCTAAGTTATAAACAAAACTACATTTTCTTTGGTTATATTATCTTTTACTTTTTAAAATCATGTCAAAATAGTACAAACTTTTTACATTTCCTGCTTTCCCATAGCTAGTCCTGGATTATCTTGTTTAATCTTCTTCCCCAGCATATTCTTTTCCATGTGCCCTTCTCTCGGCTGCCATGCCCTTAGCCATGCTACATCATCATAGCAAACACATACCCATCCTTTAAGACCCAGATTTATTGCCACATCTCTAAAATCTCAAATCCTGAAGGCAAAAATCATCTTTCCCATCTATGAGCTCCCATATAATCATGTATACCTATAGTATTATGAAATTATTGTTCTCTTATGTGCTTTTTGGGTCCTTGAGAGCAGAGTTCAAGTCATATGAATCACGTATTTCCACGATGTGGAACTGAACCTGGCATGAAGTAGGTTCTTAATGAATGTTTGTTGAAAATCAGTAAATAAATATATTGAGTAAACATAGTGCATCAGAGTGACTAACAACTTCCCTATAGATAATAAGTAAAATAAAATAGTTATTTCTAAAATAAAAATTAAGCAATTTTTGTATAGCCCACAATATACACACTCCATTTTCAACAAAGTACTGATGTAATTAGAGGCAGATTGCTTAACGGAGATTAAATTTTTTTTAAAAAAGTATGTAAGACCAAGGGAGGACATATATGGCAGTAGAAGAATCCAATGTATGAACAATAAATGTGCAAGCATTCTCGCTTCTTAGGAGAGAGACTCTAGTGCATTGACTCAAGACAGAAAGATAGGGAATAAGGAGAGAAAATTTAAAATACGAGAAAATCAATACATTCATCATTGAAACAAATTTATCTTTCAACCACCAGGTGACACCTTTATGTGACTACAAGTTTAAAGCAGCAGACGCTGAAGTCTACGTCCTAAATGATAATAAAAGAAAAAAATAAACTACCTCCAAATTCATTTTTTTCTATCAAAATACCTTAGATATACTGAATATACAAATGGAATTTTGTACTTAAATTTTTCAATGTGTATAACAGGGAAGAGGTGTAGTTGGAGAAGGGCCTTTAAAAATTCTTCTAGAAATTGTTGCATAAAGAAAATTTGAGAAGAATATATTTAGTAACAATTTAGATGAAGGTAGTAAGTTATTTATAGGAATGGTACTATATTTTAGCTTACTTTTTATTTATATATAGTGAAACATTCTCTTTGATGAACAGTTTGTAAGTTTAGACACATGCATGCAATCATGTAAACACCACCATAATCAAGATAAAGACAATTCTATCATTCCCTGAATTCCCTCCTGATGCCCCTCTGTCGTCCACACCCCTCACCCTCAAATAAAGCCCTGGGAATCACTGATCTGCTTTTTGTAACTATATTTTTTCTTTTCCAAAATGTCACATAAGTGGGCTAATAAACTATGTAGGCTTTTGGGATGGTCATCCTTCATAAGCGATACCTTTGAGATTCATCCATGCTGTTGCATCGATTAGAAGTTCTGTCCACTTTATTGCTGAGAATTATGTGCAGGCCTGTACTACAGTTTGCCTACTCATTCATCAAGAACAATTTTGCTTTCATGAGTTGGTCAAATCCTACCACCACAAAGAGTGTTGTGATTTTTAAAGAGTGCGTACTGAGATTATTCCTGGGAATTACAGTCAGCCTTCCGCATCCAAGGGAACCGGAACCCACAGCTTCCGACGGCCACGGGACTTAAGCATGGCAGACTTTGGCATCCGTGGGAGGTCCTGGAACCAATTCCCCGAGGATACCAAGGGATAACTATAACTTTCAGCTTCCAATATCAGGATATTTCTGGTATTTTTTAAAAAAAGTGTGGAAAATATTTAGGACATACAAAATGTAAAGTGGAATTTATTTTATATTTTTAAATTATTTAAATATTTGATAAATCTAACAATTCTTTAAATTATTTTTAAAGTCATTTTGGTGCATTAAAATAATGTTAGCATATTATACGGAAATGATAGGTAGATAATAGATACATACATACATACATACATAGAAGATAGAGTTATTTTACTTCCTAAGACAGGAGTATATATATTCCTTTCTACCTTAGGAATTTAAAATATATATATCCATATAAAATATATATCTTACTAGGGATATAGATATATATATAATCATTGCTCTTACCATATATATAACAGTAATTCTTGCCTGTGAAATTCATAAATTTTCTAATCATAACTTTGTTACTTGTGTTCTTTCTTTAGAACTCACTATATCCAGTATTGTTAAAAGACATAATTATTGAAGATTTATTGATATTATACACGTAGTATTGTCGTATTTTAATCTGTGTTATTAAACTAGCTGGAAGTCTTCAGGACTTAAGTGCATTCAATTTAATGCATACTAGTTAGAATTTCCACAAAACTATTATTGGGGACCATTTAAAAATGGCAAGTAGCCAATAATATACTTAACCAAGTTGTTTTTAAGGTTAATCTATCCATCTCTCAAATTAGATTATACAAGTTATATAATGATATACTACTGCTGCCTGCCTGGAATTTGAGTTTCTTTAGAGAAATGCATATGGAGGGAAATTTAGACATCTGATTTTAAACCCTATTTGCCAAATATACCATCCTCAAGAGGTGCTTTATGAAGATGTGTCTTTGTCATATTCATGCTTTTACTTATATTTGCATTATAAAATTAAAAATATAAACATACGTTATAAAATTAATTTCACTTGTACTTAAAATAAAGACAATCTGTTAATCACTTGTTAGGTCAACTTTTTTAACTTTCATCATCTGCAAGATACATGTGACATACATAATGATATTAAAGAGAAAACATGTCAAGTTTAACTGAAATTAATTACTTGAATTACTAGGAGTTACTATATGAATTACTATAGAGTGTAAGAGGAAAGGAAATTGAGTAACACTACATATAGCTAACAACAAAAAACTATTTAGGGCAAAGCACATGCTAAGTGAGGATGGGAGCAAATTTCTAAATTTCTTCCAACTACATTGTTCCAAGAGTAATTTTATTAAAAAAAAAAAAACACTGGAAATTAAAAGTGGCCAAGAAAATAGAAACAGCAGGCAATTGCCATGAAAAAAGACCAGTTACTAAAGTCATAGCAGAAAATGTTCACCCAGAATTTTAGGTGAGCACAAAATTATGAACATATTACTTATTTTAGTCACTCCATTCATTCCATGTACGTATAAGGCTCTTTGTTAGGAAGTTAATCTCATTGAGGAAAAATGCACCTTAGTAAAGTTTTGACATGGGTATAATGGATGGTTGGAAGTTGTGAGAGTACAACAGAAGAGTATGAACCATTCCATTCTGGAGGTAAGAGGAGGAAGATAGAAAATATTCCCAAGAAAGGCTAGATATGAAGCAATGAACAGAACTTAGCCAACAAAGAAGGAGGGAGAAAGTCATTTCAGAAGAAGGAAAAAAGACATGAAAGTTACAGAGATACAAGAAAAGCAAAGTGAGTTCAGGAATTTTGATTAATTCAATATGACTGAAGATCACCGTGTTTAAGAAAGAGAGTGGGAATGAGCGAGATCAGTAGAAAAAGGCCAGATCACAGAAAGAGTTTGGAATTTATCCTAAAAGCAATAAAGAGCCATTTGAGTGGTTTAAGTACAGGAAGTAAATAATCAAAATTACAAATTAGACTCAAAACTTGTTAAGATCTTTTGGAGGAAGTCAGTCTGAAGAGAGCAAATCTGAAGCTATTGCAATAAATTCTGATATTCAGAGTTTCACAACATTCTCTTAGTAGAATAATTTACCTAAGAGATTCTCAGCAAGAAAGTTTCTGTTAAATACTACATACTTCATAGTACTCTTGGAAATTCATAAAATACACAAAAAATTGAATCCTACAATTAAGAGATGTATCTGTTTAATGCACTTCCTAATCTTTATTTATCTACTTATTTTGCTTGAGGAAGATTTGCCCTGACCTAACATCTGTGCCAGTCTCCTCTGTTTTGTTGGAGGGTTGCCACCACAGCATGCCTGTTGCTGAGTGGTGTAGGCCCACGACCTGGACTCCTGCCTGGGCTGCCAAAACACTGCACACAGAACTGAATTACTAGGCCCCAGGGCTGGCCCCTCCTAATCTTTATATTTGTTCTTTTTCTCTTTCTTTTTTTTAACAAGAAATAAGGTTGAAATCTGATTCCTCCCTGAGCTACAAAATTGCAGCTAAACATCTGCTCATATCCCTGTATATGTTTCTCATCCTCCACACACTGTAAATGTGCAAACTGAAAATATTCTTTTAGAATGAAAGATCGTCTTACTCCAGTGTTGAAAACCTTTCAATGGTTTCTCATCCCACTCCTCTAAAAGCCAAAGACCTGAGCCAGTGCATGAGGTCTGTAAGTTCTCAAAAGCTAATGTCTTTCTGATTGCAAAGTTCTCCTCAACCACTGTGTTGTAAACTGGCCTTCCTCCCCCTCTGCCCAGGACTTCTCTCCACTTCTTTATTGCTTCTCCTAATAACCATCAGATGTACTATACGTTGAATTTATTTATTTACAACCAATTGTCTCCTCTTAATTGATTGTAAGCTCATTGAGGGCAGTTTTGTCTCTTGGTCCAATGTGATAACGTTAGCACCTAGAATAATATCTGACATAAAAAATATTCACAATTTTTTTGATTCAATTAATATGTGAATATAATTTAAGGATAAGGAAAATACAAAGGTTTTAGTCCAATAAATGTGAGATAGTTTAATTCTTTAAGAAATTTACTGGAAAGTAAAAAATAGTCAAGGTGTCTTTTATCAAGAAGAAACTCAGAAGAAAGAATAAAACTCAGGATAAAGAAGCGTGATGCAAGGAGCGAAGGTAGATGAAAAAAACCTGTGAACTTATTGATGAATCTAAACAATCATTCTCCTTTAAAAACAAGAGAGAGAGATTCATTATGGATGGTGTCAAAAACAAGGTCAAATTAAGGCAGTGAAGCTGTGAGAGGAGGGTGGTTCCAGTTCCTTTGATATGTGGTGGAATAATAGAGACATTGGTTACCTTTGTGTTTAAATCGAATATCCCACTTTACAACCAGGAAGAAAATAAAGAACAATTTTAAAATTTCAATTAATTCAACTTGATTCAGTAGACAATAAAAACAACACCAATAAATAAACAGTGGGCTAAAAAATAACTTCAGCTTGAAAAAAGCAGCCCAAATATGTCAGTAATCATAATTGATTTACTACACCACATTTTCCTAAAAGTCCTAACCAATAGATTAAGAACATAAACAATGAGGAAAAAATTATAAGGTTTGAAAACAAAGACACAAAATTATTGTTATTTGTATAAAATACAATTGTGTATATAGAAAACTCAAATGAATCTATCAGCAACTATTTAAAAACAAACAGAGGTCCACAAGGTTGATTGAATTAAAAAAAAAATCCATAAAAACAAAAGCAATAACATTTCTTTACATCAGCAGTAAAAACACAGCTTATATAATAGGAAAAAAGATTGGGTTACAATTGCCACAAAATGTTACTTAAATAGAAATCTAACAAAATAATTCCGAATGATATTGGAGGAACTATAAAAGGTCATGTATAAAGGAACCTCAGCATCCTCAGGGCTGCAGAGACCAAATACTTGAAAGAAATCAGTCCTTCCATAAATTCAATGTCATCCCAATCAAAATTCCGAAAGCATTTTTTGTAGAGCTAAATAAACCAGGAAAACACATGTCCATTTATAGCCAATAAATTTGTAAAATAAGAAATCAAGAATGGAAATTGATATATAAGACATCAGAACTCATTAATAACAGATATTAAATTAGGCAGGATGAGAGGGAGTAATATATATTACTCTCTCTCTCTTTTTCTCACATACATACATACACACACACACAATACACATATTCATCTACATGACTATTAGGAGACTATATAGAATACTTTTCATAACTGTGGGTAGAGAATAATTACATATATATGGCACAAATAAGAAAATTTACATTAAATGATTAATACATTTGTTGACTTTGAAATTTAATAAGTTAAAGCTCACCATTAAGAGTTATTCGTCTGATACAGAAATTTAAAAAAAAACAGCCCTGACAATACCAAGTGTTGCCTTTGGGTATGTCCAGCGTCAAGAATGCTGATTAGAGCAAAAATTTCTACCACTTTTGAGTGCTGGCCCAGTTGGATTGTGGTGGAGTTCATGTGGTCCTCTTCAGCAGCCCAGTGTTTGCAGGTTCAGATCCTGGGTGTGGACCTATACATTACTCATCAAGCCATGCTGTGGCAGCATCCCACACACAAAATAGAGGAAGATTGGCATGGTGTTAATTCAGCAATGATCTTCCTCAAGCAAAAGGAGGAAGATTGGCAACAGATGTTAGCTGAGGGCCAATCTTCCCCACCAGGAAAAAAAAAAATTATATATATATATATACAACTTTCAAAACCAATTGCCAGCATCTACCAAAGTTGAAAAAGATTATAATTTATGAATCTGTAGTTAGCCTTCAAGACATATACCCCAGAGAAACACATTCACATGTGCATAGGGGAGGCAGAGACAAGACAATTCTTTGTAAACTAACAAACCGGATACATCTTCGATAACCCTATTACTTAGAAACTGCAAAATTGGATATATCCTCAATAACCAGCAAGAAAAAAGTCACATGAATACATAATTATCTATTTATGCTATAGAACACTGTAGAAATTAAAATTTAAAAACTAGATCCATTAAAGGCAATATTAATAAACCAAAAGCAATCTATTGAAAGTAAAATCAAATTGCAAAATTATAATTATGAAATAATAATTTCTAGATAAAGCATATCCAAGCAACAATATATACTGCTTATAGATACATACATACCTAGTAATAATGTCAAAACTTGAAATTTCAGGTATTATATTGACTGCCTCTACAGAGAAGGGAAGAGAAAGGAGACTTCAAATTTACATGCAATATTCTATTTCTTTAAATTAAAAAACTTCGAGTACATAAAGGTTTTTATATTATTACCTGTGCTTTCATAAATTTCTAATATTTTTAAACAAAATAAGAAAATGAGGGGGCAGCCCAGTGGCAAATTGGTTAAGTTGACTCACTCCATTTTGGGTGCATGAGGTTCATTGTTCAGATCCTAGATGCAGACCTACACAATGCTCATCAAGCCATGCTGTGGTGGCGTCCCACATACAAAGTAGAGGAAGATTGGCATAGATGTTAACGATAATCTTCCTTAAGCAAAAAGAGGAAGATTGGCAACAAATGTTATCTCAGGGGCAATCTTCCTCACAAGAAATTAAAAAGAAAAGACAATGAATCAATAAATAAAAATTCAAATATAAAAAAATATATAAGCAACTATAAAGACCCCCATGATTTATTCCAGACCTATTTTTTCAATTTTATTTTCATCATCATGTAATTTTGCTTCCTCTGGTCCAGAACTTTCAACAATGCTTTGTTCAATATTTACCATTTGACCCCCACATTCCATACTATTCTATTTGCCTGGAAGTGTGTGTGTGTGTGTGTGTGTGTGGGTGTGTGTATGTGTGGAAGTGTGTGTGTGTGTATATATATGTATATAAATATTACCATCTACGAGAGGTTAATAAACATAACTCTCACACAAATATAACAGACTATATTTAGGGGCTGGCCCGGTGGCATAGTGGTTAAGTTCACACACTCCACTTCAGCAGCCTGGGGTTCATGTGTTCAGATCTTGGACGTGGACCTATACACTGCTCATCAAGCCATGCTGTGGCAGCATCCCACATACAAAATAGAGGAAGACTGGCAAGAAATTAGCTCAGGGACAATCTTCCTCACCCCCCCCCAACAAAAAAAAGATTCTATACCAGTACAATTCTATGACCATTTCAAAGAGCATTTAAGAGGATATCTTTCTGAAGCAATTAAAAAGAAATGTTAGGATGAGGTTGCTGCATTAGGTACAAAATTAGTTACGTTTTACAGAGTAATAATCTTCTAGGGTTATCTACAGCATAATTATTTGTATGTCTACTGGACAAAAATTCACAATTTAACAGATTACTTCGCTAAGATGTGGAATACTTAATCAATTGTAAACAGTAAGTTATCTAAGTATATTCTCCTAGATAATAACTGGATTGTCTTCGCTTCCATGCCATTGGCTGTCAGTGATGCTGACTTATTTCCTTATTTCTATTGGATATAATAATTCTGACAATATATCACTTAATTGGAATACACCACACACAGTTTAGTATTCATAAAGTGCCCTGCATTGTGCTGACACTTCCTTCCTCTTAAAACGGAGGTCATTACTTGAACATATTAACCCCTAAAATATTATAACCTCTTTGTTCATATTTATATTGTTTTTCCTTGCATTTTCCTTATTTAAGTTTATATTTCTTCTTTCTCCCTCATATAAGTTTTCCAAAGGGAAAAACAGAGACAAATCATACTAATGTCTTATTTCTCCAAGCATGATACAATGTATGTATTTTATATTCAGTAAATGAAATTACTTTTCTATCATTTAAAAAGATTTTTGAACATGATGTAACTTTTTAATCATTTGTTAAAAATAAACACTTTACCAATGTGACTTTACTTTCTCAGAAGAAGATTGGGAAAGGTTACTACTTATATCAATTTTAATTCACTTCAATGTCCTCTAATGTACATATTCTACAATTTGCTCTTTGATTTTTGGTTAATCACAAAATTTGGAATTCAAAACAGACTCTTAATGTCTTCCATAGATCAAATGCATAAGAAAATAAACATTTTAGAACCTGATATTATGGCCACATTCTCTGAACCTGCAGAACAAATCAGAAACTCCACATATAAGTACTGAATACTTGTGTAGAGGCACTGCTATATAATTCATTTACCAATAGAATATGTGTTTAACAAATAAATTCTCTTATTGTCAGAAGTCTCCGTGTGCCTTATTATATTGCTTAAATGAGAATGTTGTTGCTATATGTTAGAAAGTTTACTCTGATTTCAAACTGACATGCTTAGGGAAGTCTAGACTTTATTGGCACTCCTATAAAGTGGGAAAAGAGTCATTCAGACTTAATGAAATTCAATATTTTAAGAAAATCAATTGTTCAGCTTTAAAATGTGTAAAAGACTGGGGGACCAGCCCAGCGGTATAGTGATCGAGTTTGCACACTCTGCTTCAGCAGTGTGGGATTCACAGGTTCCAATCCCAGGCACTAACGTGCACACTGCTTGTCAAGTCATGCTGTGGCGGTGTCCCACATGCAAAATAGAGGAAGATTGGCACAGACGATAGCTCAGAGCCAACCTTCCTTACCAAAAAAAAAAAAAAAAAGAAAAAACTGTTCATTGGGGATGGCCCAATGGTGTAGTGGTTAAATTTGCATGCTCCATTTCAGGGGCTTGGAGTGCACAGGTTCAGATCCTGGGTGCCGATCTATACACTGTTCATCAAGCCATGCTGTGGCAGCATCCCACATACAAAATGGAGGAAGATGAGCATGGATGTTACTTCAGCAACAATCTTCCTCAAACAAAAAGAAGAAGATTGGCAACAGATGTTAGCTCGGGGCCAATCTTCTTCACCAAACAAGACACAAAAAACAAAAAACACAACAAAAAAACATATTTGGAAGAAAATAAATTAACTGCCTACAAAACTTCACCATCAAACCACAATGTATAATAGTATAATATGTTCTACCAGGCGTTAAAAATAAATAAATAGAACTAAAATATAACATATTTTATAATATATAACATAACATATGGCTTAAAAGCATATATATATATATAAATGTATTATCTAACTACACTATCAGACCATTAGCATCTAATCCAGGCAACAAAATTAGACAAAATCTCATGAAAAGGGCATTGTTTAGAAATTGTACATGAAGAAGGCATTTCTGCTACTCTCTCTTTTGAACATTAACCAAGAACAGAAGAAGCCTAGACAACATCATTTTGACAACAGCATTGACAAATAAATAGTTCTTAACATTTTTTAAAAGTAAATCTCCAGGAAATGCTGATAAAAACCATCGACCCTTGGGCAGAGAAATTCCCAGGCAGACAGTTTCATATAGATTTGAAGTTCTTCAGGTCCCTCAGTTTAAAAGGTTGATTAAAACTATATTTACAATAATTCAGTATGTGTATTGGCAAAAGGTAAGTAAATATAGCCAAATTTCAACAGTGGTTATATGTTTGCAGTGGACTCAGTTGTACTCTCTTTTTTCTGTTTGTCTGTATTTTCTGCTTTCTCTATAATGACTGTGATCATTATAATAGTTTTCCTTTATCTGATTTATTTTTTAGGCAACAAAAATATTCAATTAAGAGTAAATTAGATAATCCAGGATGGTTATCCAATTAGTTGCTATAGAGGACAATTTTTCTTCGTTTTTTTACATTTTTCATAATTTTAAACCAGTAATGAGTGCTGTCAATAATTCTAATTAGATAATTGAACCCAATGACAATAAGCACGTATTTTGCACTACTACCTATTTTAAAATCACACCCTCACTAACTGCTCTCTGAGACTGACCACATGCAGAGTTTCCCCAAGTAAGTGAAGACTCTTTCATTTATCCCACTTGGAACCAGACACCTTTTGTGATCCTCACCCAGAAAGATGTCTTATATCCCATGACACTATCTATAACATACATGAAAACCTGTCTCGCCATCATATCATCTGCATCAATCAATGATCCAATAAATATTTATTAAATATCCACTCTGCCAGACCTGGAGATGGATATGAAGATGAGCAAAACAGACATTTGCCCTGCTTTCATGGAGGTAAAGGATTAGTAAGAAAGACACACATTAAAGAAGTAATTACCTGCCACTTACTAGACTTGTCACCTTGGACAGGTAACTACAATCAGAATCTGATACTTAGTTTGAAATGGGGATGATAAGAGAGAAAGAGCTACCTCATGGGGTTGCTACAATGCGTAAAGGAGCTGATGAGTTCACAACATACAGTGGGAGTTCGGTAAATAGTAGTTGCCACATTCTCATCCTTGTATTTCCTCCTTCTCATAAAAAAGCCTTGGGATCATAAAACAAACACGAATATATCCAGGTTAAAGGTGGGCTTCCTGAAGGGATGACACTAAAGTTGAGACCTGAAGGTAGAATAGGAATTAAATAGTCACTTTAGAGTATTTGGGGATAAGGAAGCTGTAAGCTTGAAGACCCTGGCGTCAGAGAATACAGCAAAGACCAGAGAGGAAATTCCTGCAATGTTAGTCAGGAAAGTGTCCATTCAAGGTCTTCGCTCCTTGAATGCTAAGTAAAGCCTGTGTATTTTATTGAAGAGAAAATAAGATTCTGGGACAAGATATTTTTTAAGGGAAGTGACATGATTGCATCTCTGTTTCTAAAAATTGCCTTGCCATCACTTTTATGACTTCCAAGCACAATCTACTTCAAGTCCAGTGTGCGTTTGGCAATGGTTTGCTAGCATAGGAACCCTGAATGTGGTATGGGGCACTGCCTCTTGAATCTCTTTTCTGAAGAACATTAAAATTAAAATTACATTACTCTAAGGAGTCTGTGGAAATTCTGTGAACCTGGCCTCCTTTCAAGTACAATTTTATTTGGCAACTGCTTACAGTGGGTAAGCGGCACAGGCAACTCACCTTATTTTGGCAATAACCCTGGTCCCTGGCATCCTTCTTTGTGTGTGTCTTTAATCTGATTAGGAATGATTGAACTGATCTGAAGACCACTCTGGGTGGAGGAAAAAAGTACTAAAAAAAATTATGATAATAAATATGGATAATTATAGTAAAAAACAAAACCTCATGCCCAAGCTGAAATAATTTCTAAGGATAGACTACATAAAGAACTTTAAGCAAATTTAACAGTTAGTGTAATCATTTATTTCCATAAATATTCTCCACATGTGTATGATTGATGGAAGTTAAATCACATTTCTTTTATGTTCGGAAATTACGTTTATGAGAAGGAAGAAATGGTAGGAAGGAGTTTCGCAGTTTCATAAAAATGTGGGTGGACAGGAGAGTCTATAAAAATATTGACTGCCAGATTTAAAGAGTCTCCTAACGCATTTAATTAATTAATTAATTAATTAATTAATAAAAGGCTTTAACGAGTTTTCAGGAAACGTTATTTTCGCATACTAGCATATTTTTTGTGCTGTGTCAGACTTTAATACGATAGCTATTATTAGCATGGGACCATGTCCTTTCCTTCTGATTCTATAATGGTAGCAAGAATCAAGGTTCTTTGAATTTTGGGCACATGTATCTTCCGAAGGAATGGTGTATAATCATATTCCCTATTCACTTTTTTAAATTTTGACACTTGAAATTTAATTTGTTGTGTAAATGTAGGAGACTTTTAAAGTGCTTCCATTCAACTTCCCCAACAGATTTTTATCTTTTGTGTGTGAGTGTGAGGAAGATTGTCACTGAGCTGACATCTGTGCCAATCGTCCTCTAGTTTATGTGGGATGCCACTACAACATGGCTTGATATGCAGTGCTAGGTCTGTGCCAGGGATCTGAACCTGCAAACCGTGGGCCGCCGAAGCAGAACACACAAGTTAACGTTATGCCACCGGCCAGCCCCTACAATTTTATCTTAATGCAATACAATGTATGCCTGAAAGACTATTTATCACCACATCATTTTTCTTTTCAAAAAACTACGCAAAATATATACTATTTTTAACATTTTGTGACATAGATATCTTACTGTAAAAATGAACACTATACAAGAAATTTTTATTCACTTTATAATATATATACACATAACATATTTATAATTGATCAATGTAGTATAAGCAATAGATTTGATTATGATTATTTTTTAAATGTCAAATTTTGTTGGAAGTGCTTCTTTTAATGAGATAGAAGAGATTCTCTTCTTCAATTATAGTTTCTTGTATCGGTAGATGAAAATTACTTATTGCTGGAATGAGGCTGAATTTAGCATCCTTTTCATTCCTATTTTTCCCTTTTTTTTTACATGTGAATGCTCAATCTATAAAAATAAGAAAAACATGAAAAATTTTGTTCCTGTCATGCCACTCAATTTTCTGAACTCCTTTTGAGTTATATAGTAAATATCGCAGAAGAAATTAATTATGAAAAAAGATCTTAAGGATGCGTTGTCTAATGACTTGATTAGGCCCTCCTTGATTTGCATTGGGTAAACATTTAGAAACCACCAACTTGTTAAAACCTCTATATACCAGTCCATATTTCTAGAAGTTTCTTTGTGTGATGACCTAGAGACATTCAGCCTACAACTACGCTTCAGAGTTAAGATTTAGGATTGTTGGGAGGTTTGTGTGTATCTGCAAAGCTGAAGAGCCACTGAGAAAGAGGATGGGTGAGCAGATGTTGTACCTCATCACAAGAGCGCATTCTCAGACAAATCGATTTTTGAAAACAGCCTACATAAAGTTGAGAATCTGGAATTTGATTCCTTTTAAACTAATTGTGTGCAAGTATCTGTTAGAAAGCTAAAGCACATCCATTAGAGAATCGCTTTTTAAAGATCCCTTATCAATCACCAAAGACACAGTAATGTCTCTGTACTATTCCTTAAAGTAAGAAGGTCACTCTTACCACTTTTCTAGTAATGGAAAAGAAACACGGAAATACCAAAAAAAAAAAAAAAAAAAGAAAAGAAAAACCAAACCCGGAATTCTCTTCCAATTTTCTTACTAAATTAAATTACTTTTAACTGTTATAACAATAGAGTAATATATGTGACAGCACATTGAGAAATGCAAAGTATTATTTAATGTAATTTTGAGGAAGGCAGAGTGAAGTTAGAGCCCAGAGAGGTGCCGTCAGAGAACTTTGCTCCAAATATGATTCCAGGTACTTATGCAGCCCTCTCCCTTTGCAAAGCTAGACAAACTCTCGGAGCCACAGTTTGCTAATTTTTTTAAAAAAATAGATTATATTATTTTCTGTAATGAATGCAAAATTTTTGTCTGAATGGAAAGAAATAGCTTTTAAAAATAGAAATGAATCTTTCTAAGGAATAGTTAGTTGGTTAAGGGGCCCACATTGCTGTTTCCTGTATCCCTATGTTCACTCACAAGCATTGGTTACCTTTGCTCATCATCATTCATTCTCCACCTGTATCTTCCCATCAAAGTCTCTTGGGAAAAAAATAGCAAAACTTTGTGTGCTCACTTTTTCACTTTATCATTATTCCAAGGGTCAACTCCTGTGTTTAATTTAAGAAGGAGGGGAGAGAAAGGGACACAGAAGTGTAGTGCTCCTCCTGTGTTCTTGAACAGGGGACAGTTGACAAAGGATTATATATATATATATGTGTGTGTGTGTGCATATTACATGTATAGAGTAATAAGTAATACATATATATAAGAATGTATATGAGTATACATATTTCTGTGTATATCCATACTTATATGCATGTTCGTACTCTTGTCCTGTTAGGGTATCTCTAGTTAAATCTTTAATGAGCTCACACCTGTTTCCTGAATTGACCTCAACTATAGGATACAGCCATTGGCTAGGATAATACTCAAAAGAATAGGCAGAAAGAGAAAACAGTGATTATATAACATGAATCTTTAGAATTGTTTTTATCTCACCCCATTCTGCTTTCCTCTGAAATCTGCTTTGGATGCATATGAACTTCTGAATTCTGGCTCTGGGCCAATTACTTACTACAGAGTCATCTGGTTCAGATTGTTTTGTTTTGTTTTTTCCCTTAACCTCCTAAACCTTCCATTGTTTCAAGGAGCTGCATTGCAAAGAAGATTAAGTGGGAGATAACACAGCTTACACTTCAGGACCTCTCATTTGTCTAGGCTCTGGGAGTGACTTTGGCAACTTTTGTATTAAAAAGTGTTTTATTATTTTCTGTAATGAAGGCTTCCCACATTGCATAAGTTTCAGACTCCACTTCTGTAACACCCTTCCCATCTCTGTCACTTACCTAAGTTTGGGATAGATTTTGTTTACGTAACACATTTTTCCAATCTTCACCACGACTTCTTGATGAAAGGCAACTCCAGGAAGTTACAGAAGCTGGGAAATGAGGTAAAGAAATGGATACTACTGCCAAGAGCCCCAACATCCTGCCTTAACAGTCTCCTGAAATTGCTCATAACTTAACTAAGCCACAGGGCCTTCATTTTTTATAAAGAAAAAACAACAACATAAAGAAAAGATGAGCTCTAGTCCTTTCTAGCTCAAATGCCTCCTGGAGAAAAAGAATCACTGGGACCCTTTTGTGACTTGTTTTCTTTCAGTAATTTCAACAATAGAAAATAACATCAAAGAAAAATTGCACAAATGGAGTTGAATAAGCAAGGAAGACTTTACTCAAGAGTATTGCAATAGAGGTCATGACTATTGCAACCAGAGAGAGATTGAATCAGCTCTGTTAAAGCAAAAGGCAGCGGAGTTTTTCAGCACTGGGTGAGCTAGCGGGAAAGTACTAGAGGACATTAAGGGAAGGGGTGGTCAACGTGATTAGACCATGTGTGTTTGCGAAGTGGCACTTATCTAAGTTAGATTCCTACCCTCTTTCAGAGACTAAGAGATAGGAGCCCTGTCTTTCTTAATAATTGCATTTCAAAGGGATGGCTCTGAGGACCCAGAGAAAAACAAAACTGGCAAGAAGGTGGGAGAAGATTTACATTTCAAAGGAGCAGAGAAAAAATTTACAATTTCAAGTTTTCTGAAGTAAATACTCTATCTAAGAAAAGGGAGGTCTGGGGCTTATATTCAGAAAGAAACCTATCTAAAGTTCAGTCAAGCTGAGAGGAATGTTAAGGCTGTCAGTAACAGCTTGATAAATACACGCAATATTTGGAGTTTCACCTTCAGTACTAAATAATATAGTAATAAGTCTTGACAAATGTTCTTACAAGAGGCAGAATTAGGCATTAGAAAATAAAATTGGATATAGTTACATAGAATTGAAATCATTTGTCGTTTATATTTACTTAAAAAGTGTTAAATTAAAACACTAAAATGGATTATTGTGAGATTTTGATTAGGAGTGAGCAAAAGGTAGGTAACAGAATAAAGATGGTCAGAGAAAACTAGCTTTTAATACAACAGACGGAGGAAAATTGAAAAATTCAATTAATTATCATTCTACACTCAAAAGTTCAGTGGAGTTTCAGTACTGCTATATTTAAACATGAAAACCTCTCTCCTTATATTGATAGAGTATTAATTAGAAATACTTAGGTTCTGTCTTTGTCAGAATTGGAGTCAAAACTCTTGAGCCAATGAACAGTTTTAAGACTCAGTCTCCCTTTGGCACGTACGAAAGCACAAATCCAGGTCTCAAGTTCTTTGAAATGAAATCAAGGTCATTATATTAACAGAAAGGTACCTCTCCAGGTCTTCAAAGATTTGTCTTCAGTGAGATTCATATGCAACTAATCTAATAAAACGAGGAGAGGTGCTAGAGAAGAGTGTTTAAAATATACACTCAGGGTGCACTCTATTTGACCTTATTACTGACTTTTTATTTTCTTAAATTCTTTTCTTTTTAAAAGAAATGCATCGTGATTTAGAAATCAAAAATTAAAACATTTACTGGAGAGCCGTTAATATTGAATATGGTTTTACTCTTAAAATATAAAAATTGCACCCAATAGATTTCAACTATCGTGAAAATAAATCCTAAGGCCTACAGTAAAAGAATCCTTGATGAAGCACTGCCATCTTTTGGTTGTATAAATTACGGATATAGAAAACAGAGAGAAGTTAAGTATCCAAAATTAATATATACATCTTAAGTGTTCAGAAATTAACTTGTTTATAAAGGGTAAAAAAAAAAAGATGGTGAAAATTAGGTTTTAGCAAAGACAGGCACAAATCTCAGCAACAGAATTCTCAAAGGTAAAGTGTCAATTTAATTTCAAGCCTATTGGCATGGATAGAAAATAAGAGCTAATATTATTAAAAACTCTTGTTACTTGATTCCTGCACTCCATATGAGGCAAATTACTTATTACTTACTATTAAAAATAGTTAGTTTTTAAATGACATATCCATTAAAATCTGTGATTTGTGAGTAGATGGGTGATATAATGTTTATTGCAGAATAATTATTCAGCAATTATCAAGTTTTTTGAAGTCAAATTAATGCCATTAAAATTAACCAATAATAAGATTTTTCAAAGACAATTACTAATTCAGGCTATGTTTGCAATACAGGTAATAAATCTAACTTTAAAACCCCTGAAATTTCACACTTTTCGTTTTTTCCAATTGATGAATAATTAAGCATTCTGATAGTTACTCCAGAATTTGCCATTGTTTTCAGTGTTTTGATTAACTTCATACAAGAATAATGATTGCAGAGCTTAACTAGTTCCTCGCTAACTCATAATGGTAAGTATATGGTAACATCACATCTATATTTGAGAAATCAAATTGTCTTTCTAATAGAGCTTATATTTACAAGAAAGTCAGTCTAAAAAGATTGCCTAATTCTCTTTTAACTGAGCCTTCCTTACACAAGTTAATTAACTTTACAGAGTATGACAATCAAATACTGTATATTATGCAGTTAACCGGTTATTAAACATAAATTATATAAGTGAGGTCTTATTGAGAAACGATTGAAAAAATATGGTTATTGGTGTGTATATAGTAGTCATGGTTCTAAAACATTTTACATAATATTTGTTATTTCAATGATTTTAAGGAGACTATAAATTAAAATTTCCACATTTATCTGTTTTTAAATTAGAGTAAAATCTAAATGATAATTATCTCTTAAAGAGAGGTAAATCTACTCTAAGCTGAAACCAAAACTTACTTTGTGATGTTTTAATATTACTATCAGTAGTTTGTAAAAGATTTTTCTTTTCTAATTTTCATAATTACGAATTTATTGTTTCTCGTAAAATCCCTTCCTCACCTTGGAGTATAATCAACAAAACTACACCATATTTGTTCTAATACTCATGTAACTACATTGCATTCCCTAAACAAAAGATTCAGATAGAATATTCTTAAAATATTACTTGTCCATTTACTTCAGAATCGGAAATTTCCCACTTGCATGTTATTACATGTCTATTTTGCAGTTCATATGGAGGTGCTGAACCATTAGAGACATTGTTGCATTTTTCCAAGAATTGTTATAATTTTGTTCTTTTGATGCCTTGAGTGTAACATCTTCTTGTTTTTAAGTTCTGTCTCTCCTTATTTTTGCTCCTTTCTTTTTTAAATTACTATAATTTTTAAATTAAAAAAGGTCATTCACAGAAATCTCCCCTTGAAATCAAATATATTTACTTTTTAAACTGATTTTTTAAAAACATCTTAAGCATTAGTTGGGTGTCAAGTGAAATTATTTACATATTATATATATATATGTATACAAGTAAATAATAAGCAGCTAGCATATCCAACCATGAAATGTCAATACTCGACAATACTTGCCTCCTCCCTGTGTATTTAAAGCTTATTAAATATATTTGATCATTTAAGTTGGGTGCAGAGTTTCAAGGAATTCTAGTTCAAATTCCTGAAGACAAAGCATAAAGTCAGCCTCCCTCGAGGACATTCTCTGATCCTAAATGAATATGATTTCTACACGATAACAAGCAGCACCAATATGAAACCTCACTTCTAGTATTTCTTTTTCCCTATTGGTCTAATCAATCATTGTTAGTGTTGAGTGTGTTTGGGCATATGACTTAATTGTGTTATATGAGATAAAAGGAGATATGATATATAAGATAAAAGGAGAAATATGCTAAGGGTTTTCTGGGAAAAAGTTATTCCTTTATTTTATTTTTTAAAGGAGTAGAACACAAGGAAGCTGCAACGTTTTTGCTCCTGGAATTGGTTTGTTAGGCTGTGTTGGTGGGTGCTGTTTTAGCTCTCTGTGACCATGAGGAGAACTGGCCAACACTCAAGAATATCAGGGCAGAAAGATCTCTTTCTCTCTCTCTCTTCCATTTTCTCTGATTTAGAACTTTTTCACCTAGGATATTAAAATATCTAACCTATTTATATAGATTGTATGTTTTCTGCCTCCCCAAGCATAATCTAACCTCCATGAGTGGAGGTATTTTTATCTCTGTTGCTCATTGCATGTTACATGGTTATGGCGGCATGACACACAACATCAAAACTTAGCAAGTAGAACATATATTTGCTTGTTATCTCTCATAGTTTTATGGAATGTCTGGGCTTAAATGGTTGGTTTTCACTACGGGTCTCTTGCATGGTTGCAGTCAAAAGAAAGCTGAGATTGGAGTCAAGTAAAAACGCATGTTGCTGGAAGTTCTCTTCAGGCTCAGCATGAACTGCTAACTAGAATGCCTCCGTGCAGCCGTTCCACATGGCTCAGTCTTCTCACTGTGTGGAGACTGGGTTCCAAGACAGACTTTGAGGGCTGAAAATGAGCACTCTAAGAACCATGGGTCAAAGCCGCAAGGATTCTTACAACATATTCTTGGCAGTCTCAAAACATCACTTCCGCTCTGTTCTTGTGGCAGAGCAAGTCAGTAACCCCGCCAAGATTTAAGTTTTGTGGAATTAGACTCCATCTCACTTTGGGAGGAATGTCAAAGAATTTGCAGACATTTTTAGCATAGCACACTGCAGATCTCAATGCCCAGAACAGGGCTTGAGATACATCAGCTGTTCAATAAATACTTTTTGGGTGAGTGAATGAATGAATGACTTAACTCAGGTCCATGATGTCATCTTTAAGCTGAAAAAATCCACTAACTCCAGAATCACCTTTCCTCCTGTCTTTCTGCTATGAACTATAATAAATTCCTTTCTTTGTAAGCTGTTTGTAAGCTGTTTGAAGCTTATTTATAGTTTAGAGGAACCTAACTTATAAATGGATTATCAAGACCCTATAAATCTCAGGGGAACAAAAAAGTGTGTTGAATCTGTCATGTATACTCATTGAACTTGCCTAAATCTCTCAGCCTTCTCCTTTTGGTTAAGAGGTGTTCTTATCTAAATCTGACTTGTATACCAAAAGGTTGTCATAAAACTGCCTCTTTTACCTGAATTCTAGAATCCCCAAATGATGATCAGGATGCAAATTTTATAGTCCCCTATTTCTTTTATCTTTATAGTAAATGTTGAAAGAGTGTGGGATGGGGAGACATAGGTGGCAGAGGTTACTTGTTGTAGAGTAAATTTATACTCAAGATTATAAGTAGTATTCATGTATGATCTCTTTGAACCAATGCTATCTTGTTCTGGACGGTTCTGTATCATTCACTGATTCTTTGTTGCCCTGTTCTATTCTACACAACATATATGATATCATTTGTTGAACTCATTGCCTCTGTAAATTAGAACTTTTTATACCACATGCCAAAAGTTCTGAATCTGCTTTACGTATACTGTTTCATCAACCATATCTATAGCTCTAAATCATCTCTCATCTTAACTTGCTACTTCACAGAAGTGTGTAATAATGTAAATTGAGGACCATTTTCTTTCAATATCTGTCATGTAAAATACCTTCTACAGATACTTACTGTTTGTGACAGACTTCTCCATGCTGTGCAGAGATGGGTGATATCTGGACTACTAAATCAAATGTAAGAGGAAAGTTTCTAGATTAAATGGCACCAGAAGAAATATGCTAAAGCCTTCAGTCCTGATATTTCCCATGATACAATCAAATGTCTCCTAGGCTGAAGTCCCTTGAGATCTTGTAAATTTAATTTAAATGTCCATTTTAAGGGACTCTTCATAATTATTGGAAAAAGGATTTATAAGCCCTTATTTAAAAATTGTTTTCAGATCTCTCAGGGCATTCTCTGGCATATGCTCAAACATGATAATTTGTGGGATGCATTTGATTCTGGGAAGTGACCAAGAGTTAATCTGAGCAAAGTGTATTGATTGTTTTATCTGATAAAAAAAAAAAGGCAAGTTTACACAAATAGATCATCACTGCCACTTTCAAATAATAACTATAAACCATTTCAACTGTGTGTGTTCACTATGACTGAATAAATCAGCTCATGCGATCCACTTGACTGGAAAATGTTGCTGGTCTCCACTGCTTTTGCTCATGACCAAATTAATGACATAAAGAAAAAAGATGAAAGTTACGTTCTTTGGATTCTAAATGCAGAGAATGAGAAGAAAGTAAAAAAACAAAGAGCTCAGGTTGATCCAAGTTCATTGTTTTCAGTGAACTTGATGCTAGACAAATGAGAAATACATCTTTAGACAACAGAAAGGAAGAAGACATAATTATGATCTTTAAAGAAGTCATGGTAGCATATCTTTCTTAGCATCTTTGATTAGTAAGAAGTGTGACAATGGTGGAGCTAGGAAAAGAAATTACGATAAATGTGGAGTAAGTACAAAAAATTATGCTACAGTTAAAGGTGTTCTATGAGTAAAATGAAAAAAGAATACTTTCGACTGCTAACTGAAACATTTGAAGGGTGAAAATTTCAACAGTACACCTTGGAAGGAAGGGTTTATTATTACCAACCACACATTCTCTGAAATTCAAATAATTTTATCAATTTGCTTCATCTATTTTTAATTCAATGCTAAAATCTTCTTTTTCAAAGTCTCTAGACTTGCTATTTTTTATAAGAATCTTTAATTTCTCCAGGGTTTGCAAATCACTTAACATAAACTATGTGTTTCACTGAAAAGTAATTTTAAATGGACCAAGAATATTTAAGAGATGCTTTTAAGGTTAAAATGGACTAAGGTCTATCTAAGGAGCAAAGGCTAGACATGATGATGTGCATAAATGATGCAATTTAAAGGTTGCAAAAGTGGTCCAGGGTCTGATTTCCAATAGAAGTGCTCTTTTAGAGCGTGGGTCCTCCAGGGCCTAGGGCATTTTTAAAACATTATGTTAACTATCCTTCAGTACCATCATGAGGGAGGCTGAACCTATTATATCCAATTTGCAGTTAATAAAAATAAGTCAATGAGAGGTGAAGTCGCTTGTTCAAGGTCACCAAGCAAGTTCTAGTGGAGCTAAAAATGAAAGTCACATCTTATCCACTTGAAATGATGTCATCTGACCAGGGGGCCTTATTCAGAGCTCATTATGCTAAATACAAGACCTGATTAAAAGCATTGACTTCACTGAAGATAGACCCTAAAAAGGTAAAAACACAAATATACTTCTCACGCAGAAAATTTTAATCTGTCACATTCTTGCTCAAAATTCCTAATTCCAAAGCATTTCATTTTTAAGAAAGAATGAAATCAGGGTAGACTCAAATGACAATGAAATTAATGTTACCACATGGCAGTACAAGCTTGCAGACATCTGGGCTATTTGGGGCTATGATTGCTTGATCTATAAATGCATTACTAGGGCACCAATAGTTGTTTAATCTGCGTAGCCAAATTATTAGTCATTGTGAAATTAAAGGATGATTATTTGAACCAGGCCCAGAAAGTGAGATTGCACTGCTATGCTATCATAGGAAAAAAGAGAATTGCTAAAGGACACTCCAGTTGTTCAAGCAGCAACTAGACAGATAAGCAAATGAAAGCACCTTGTGGTTTCTCATGCCAGTGTCTAAAATGGTCACTTATTGACAGTTCTCAAAGCACAAAGGAGGGTACAAAACAGCTAATCAATTTCCTGTGCCTCCTTTATCCAGCCAAATAAATTATTTCCCACTGAAATTATATTGACCATTTAGGAGAAACAAAAGAATCACCCAGGAACCACTTCGGTAATTGGTTGCTTTTCAGTAGGTAAATGGTTTATTTTCTTGTTTTTCTTCTATAAAAATACAAACGTCCTTCCCAAGAATTGAGTTGCAATGGTTGATTTTAAAGATATAAAATATTTCAAATGTTATGAGAGTTGTAATAAGGGATATTTTAACACATAAACAATAACCAATAAAAGATTTAATGAGAAAAATTAAAACTGGCAACACCTGCATACTTTGGGTGCATTCACAGGCTAAATGATTTATTCCTTCAAAATATAATGGTAAAATTGTACATATATTTAAAGCAAAAAATATACATAAGCAGTGTTTTTGTCCCTTCTCAGCCACTATCATAGCTTTTATGGAATCTTTTTTGTAATACAAACACCTCCAGAGAGCTAATAAATTCCCTATCTTTTATGCTTATCTGAATTGGTAATGAAACTCTCATTTCATGTTAAACACCCTGGGGGTTAGCAGAGTTGAGATTTTTACCCAGTGTTCTGGACAACGTTCAGTTTCACAATAAAACAGGTTATCTTTGTGATTACTGTGCTCAATTGGCGTCTACATTTGCCACATGACTGGAAGTGATATATTTCTGTCCCTTGACAAGCCAAGATGCCATGAAGACATTTGATTTCTCCTCATCCTTCCATAGCTAAAATATCCTATATAATAATATGTAGGATCAATGTATGATAAATGCAAAACAGAGACTTTGTAGACTTTGGTTATATATTTTCTTATGGTTTGAACTAGAGTCAGCATATTTTATCAATCATGACATATTTTATTTCCAAAGTATTACCTCCTTGCCATATTGCCAATTTTTCTCTGATACTGAAGACCAATGCCAGAGGCTTTTCACTCCAGAGATATAAAACTTCTAATTTGGAACAGGTTGCCTTTCTCTCAAACTATTATTGCCAGAATTTTTTGTGAATCAGTCAGTAAACAGCATATCCCAGCAATGATGAAAGCCTGAGTTGGCGTGTACATTTTCCTGCCCCAGTGCTGAAGGAATGTATATGAAAGCTATTTCCAGTTTGAGGTGGTGAACAAAGTCATTCAGAGGAATACCAGAATTACCCTTTAATGATTTTTCATTGTTTGCAGTATAAAATATATATTCCTTAAGCTGATATTCAGGGCTTTCCATAGTCCGAGTATCATATATCTCATGGGATTTACCTTATATCCTCCTATCTTTGAATCCCCTCTTCAAGAAAACAAAGTTAATCTTAAGAACTCCAAGAAATCATGTTTTTATGCACCTGTGTACATGCTCTTTCTTTTTCTTTCCCCTCCACTAATTTAATCCACAATAAATCCTTTCTGAAATTCTCCACCATCTAGTTATCATTATGTTTCTCTTCTTTTTCTCTCCTCCTTTTTTATTGAATAAATGGAAGTGATAGAATCTCCCAGGGTGTTTTACAGGGGAAAAATGAGACAATATTTTTAAATAACTTAGAACAGCTCCTATATAATATTACCAGATGTTCTTTTTCATATTTTAAATTATATGTGCTGAAGTTTATTCATGATGGAGTAACTGAAACCCAACTACCATTTAAAAAAAGGAGTAGAAAATTGGACAAAATACGTAAATCTCTTTTATAAATTGAAAAGAAACAGAGCAGGACCATGACACTGAGAGGAATAAAAGAAGCAAAGTGAACCCCACAATCAACTTAGCCTTCTGTCGGGAGCAACTTTCAAGAACATACCACAGGCAAGAAGAAGTTAAGCAGATCCTGAATGTTTAGTCAAGAAGGAAAGATTGTACTTCAGAGAAGAGAGTGTGAGGTCACTGGAACTGCCAGGTCATAATGGAGAGACCTTTATATAAAGTTTCAGAGAAAAAGCTCCAGAGAGATGCATAGTCATCCCCATGAATCTTTGGCTAAATATGAAGCTGCACATGCTTAGGGAGAGAATCCAATAAGATGGCCAGAGAATAATACCTGGGAAATCAGTAACTACCAAGGAATTGTAAGCTGAAGATCCATCAGCACCCACGCATGACTGAGAGATGTTTAGATTGTGACTACCTGAGGTAAAAAGTGAACAAAACTCAACACTGTTAAAGAAAGACAAAAAAACATATCCACTCAACAATATAGTAGTCACAATATTCATTACTCATTTAAAAATTATTAGACTTGCGAAGTAGGAACATTAGACCTAAAATGAGAAGAAACTGAGCTAATAAAAATGCCTCGGAAGTGGCAAAGATGACCAAACTAACATACAAGGACTTTAGAATAATGGCTATGAATACACTCAAGAATCATAATAACATGAATATAATGAAGAGAGAAATGGAAAGTAAAGAAACAATTTGAATTTTTAGAACTGAAAACATATCTGAAATGAAAAATTCACTATTTGTGTTTAACAGAAGATTAGATACTATAAAACTAAAGACGGGTGAAGTTGAATATTACGGAAAAAAGCTGTACAAGGTAAAACAGAGAAAGAAAAAATAATTGAATAAAAGTTAAGAGAGCTTGGGGCTGGCCCTGTGGCCGAGTGGTTAAGTTCGCGCGCTCCGCTGCAGGCGGCCCAGTGTTTCGTTAGTTCGGATCCTGGGCGCGGACATGGCACTGCTCATCGACCACGCTGAGGCGGCGTCCCACATGCCACAACTAGAAGAACCCACAACGAAGAATACACAACTATGCACCGGGGGGCTTTGGGGAGAAAAAGGGAAAAAAATAATAAAACCTTAAAAAAAAAAAAAAAGATGTATTTAAGACATTTAAAAAAAAAAAAGTTAAGAGAGCTTGAGTGACCTATGAAAAAATAAAAGCCAGACTATTGTACATATAATCTTACCCAGAGAAAAAGGAGAATCAGGCAAATATTTGAATAGATAATGGCTAAAATTAGTTCAATTGTAATGAAAAATATAAACTGAAAAATTCAAGAAGCTCAAAAAATGCGTGTATGATAAATGTAAAGATAACTACATCAAGGCTCATCACAATCAAGTTATTTAAGATCCGTAATAATAAGAAGAAACTTAAAAGGAGACATAAACAACAAAAAAAGGCTATATTACATTCGAGTGAAGACACAATGTCACAAGAAGATAATGGAATGAAATTTTGAAAGTGCTGGGGAAAAAATGTGCACATGACATTCTATATTTGACAAAAATATATTTAAAAAATAAATACAAGTGAACATCAAACAGCCTGTGACCTGTGGACTAGAATTTTTAAAAAAGAGAGAATTTTAATAAGAAAATGGAAAAAAATCAATGAAACTAAAAATTAGTTTTTTGAAAACTACTTAAATTTCTAAACTTATATCTACAATAATAAAAAGATAAGTGAAAACATAGCTTAGTAGTATGTGAAATGAATGAAAGGCATCACTAGAGATCAAATATACATTAAAAATGTTAATTAAGAAAGACTATTTACTGGCATATAAACAGATATGTAGACCAATAGAACAGAATAGAGAGCCTAGAAAAAAAGCCACACTTGTACAGTCAACTGACCTTTAAAAAGGGTGCCAAGAATACACAATGGGGAACGGAGAGTCTCTTCAACAAATGATGTTGGGAAAAGTCTATATCCACATGCAAAAGAAAGAAATTCAAACTATCTTACACCATATGCAAAAATTAACTCAAAATGGATTAAAGACTTAACTGTAAGGCCTGAAACCGTAAAACTCCTAGAATAAAACATAGGGGAAAAGCTTCTTAACATTGGTCTTGGCAACAACTCTTGGTATATGACACCAACAAGACAGGCAACAAAAGCAAAGATAGAAAAGTGGAACTATGTCAAATTTAAAAGCTAAAACACTACTACACAGCAAAGGAAATGATCGACAAAAGGAAAAGGCAACATATGGGTTGGAAGAAATTATTTGCAAACCATCTATCTGATAAAGTGTTAATATCCAAAGTATACAAGGAAATCTTACAACACAAAAGCAAAACAAAAACAACTGATTAAAAAAGAGACAACGAACCTGAATAGACATTTCCCTGAAGACATATTGATGGTAATCAGGCATATGAAATGGTGCTCGACATCACTAATCATCAGGGAAATGCAAATCAAAACCACAATGAGATATCACTTCACACATGTTAGGATGACTATTATCAAAAAAACAAAAGATAAGTGTTGACAAGGATTTGGAGAAAAGGGAACCCTCATACAATGTTGCTGCCAATGTAAATTGGTGCAGCCACTATGGAAAACATTATGGGGGTTCCTAAAAAATTAAAAGAGAACTACTGCATGATCCAGTAATCCCACTTCTTGGTATATATCCAAAGGAATTGAAGTCAAAATCTCAAAGAGATATCTGCACTCCCACATTCACTGCGGCATTATTCACGACAGACAAGACATGGGAGCATCCTAAATGTCCATTGACAGTTGAATGGATAAAGAAAATGTGGTATATACAAACAGTAGAATATTACTCAGCCTTTAAACAGAAGGAAATCCTCCTATTTGCAACAAAATAGACGAACCCAGAGGGCATTATGCTAAGTTAAAGAAGCCAGACACATAAAGATAAATACTACATGATACCAATTATAGGAGGAATCAAAAATAGCCAAACTCATAGAAGCAGAGAGCAAAATGGTGGTTGTTAGGGTCTAGGTGTAAGGGTAAATGGGCAGGTATTAATCAATGGCTATCAAGTTTCAATTATGGAAGATGAATAAACCCTAGAGATCTACTGCACAGCATAGTGCCTATAGTTAACGATACTGTACGATATGCTTAAATATTTGCTAACAGGATAGAGTTTATGTTATGTGTTCTTACCACATACACATACACACAAATAATAGAGTGGGAGGAAATTTTTGCAGGTGATGGATATATTTATGGCATAAATGTGGAGATTGTTTAGCAAATGTATCCTTATCTCCAAACTCACCAAATTGTATATACTAAATTTGTACAGCTTTTGTACGCCAATCACACCTCGATAAAGTGGTTTTAAAAAAACAAATGAAAATAAAAGTTATACAGCTTTGTCTTTCATTTCAAATTTTATTTTGAATATACTGTCATGAATGCATGATGTTTTTGTAAGGCTGGACATATAGATATGTGAAGCAGAATAGAAAATTCAAGAAGAGAACTTGATATACATACTCAGCTGATACTTGATGAGGAGTATTACACACTTTTTTCTATTAACAATTGGAAATCCATATTAAGAAAAATAGTAATCTTGACTACTATTTCAAATCACATACAGAAATAACTCCCAATTGGTCACAGACCTAAAGTTAAAATTGAAATGATCAAACCTCTAGACATAAACCTGGAACATCTTGATGACCTTGAGGGAGGCAAAAATTTCTTAGGACATCGAAAACACTAAACGTAAAGAAAAAAAAGGAGATAAATTGGATGCCATGAATATTAAGATCTTCTGCTCTAAAAAAGAAAAAAAGACATCATTAAGGAAAAGAAAAGACAAGTTACAGACTGGAAAATCTATTTCCCTCATATATATCTGAGAAAGAACTTGTATTCAGGCTATATAAAATACACTGAGTGTTCAATAATAAGACCAATAAAAAATTAAAAACAGGCTAAAAGTCAAACAGGTATTTTTTAGAAGAAGATATGAATGGCTTAAGACACTTGAAAAGGTGCTCAAATTATTAATCATTAGAGGAAAGCACATTAAAACCACAATGCAATATTGCTACATACCTATTAGTATGACCAATACTGAAGCTGAGAAGGATGCAAAGCAGCCAGACTCATATACTGCTGGTGAAATGCAACTACTACAGCCACTTCGGAAAACAATTTGACAGTTTATCAGGTTAAACACACATTTTCTTCAGACCTATCACTTCCACTCCTACGTAATTCCTAAAGAGAAATTAAAAGATGTGTCCATGTAAAGACAAAGATATGAATATTCATAGTAGTTCTATTCTTTAGCCAAAAATCAGAAATAACCTAAATTTACATCAAAAGGAGAATTAGATGACAAATTGCGGTATATTCATATGATGAATTAATATTTACAATAAAATGAAAGGTTCTATTGATACGCACAAAAACACGAATGAAGCTCTATAGCATGCTGAGTGAACAAAGCCAGATGAGAAAGGCCCCTTGCAGGACATTTGATCCTGTCCAAAACATCCATAAGACATTTGGTCCACACCAAAACGTCCTTGATATTTGGTCCTTTGGAACATGTTCATAAGACATTTGGTCTATGCCAAAGGTCCTTAACATTTGGTCCTGACTAAAACATCCTAGAGCATATTTGGTCCATGCCAAATGGTTTTGGACAGGACCAAATGGTCTTGCAAATCTCAAGGATACTTTGGCGTGGACCTAAAGTCTTATGGACATTTTGGATCAGACCACATGTCTGCTAATTGAGAGATCACATGTTGCATAATTTCCTTAAGTGAAATGACTCTGAATACTGCTTATCCAGTGCCCTTAACTAAATTCCCATTTCTCTTATATACAAAACTACTTGGAGGTGGATTTTAGCAGGGATTGTAAAACGTCTATTTTAAGATGGTGGTTAGCCTTCTTTTAAGTATAACTGTTTATATTTTTATAAGTATATGCATATATTGGTGGAAAATGAGGTACAATGTGATAATTCTTTTAAAGGAAACTGTTGAAAAAAGTAGAATGGAGTAACTATCCTTTCATTTGTGGACCAAAATGAGTTATGCCAGGGACAGTCATTTACCTATTGTTAATATTAGTAGGTAAAATGTTTAGAGTATGGTTTCTCAACCCTGGAGCTATTGGCATTGCTAATTCTTTGTTGTCAGGTACTGTCTTCTACGTTGTAGGATGTTTAGAGGTATGCCTGACCTCTGCCCACTAGATGCCAGTAGCACCCCCACTCCCAGTTATGATAACCAAAAACTTCTTCAGATATTGCTAAATATCCTCTGAGGCGTGCAATTTTCCCAGGTAGGGAACAACTGGTTTGGAGGGCTTCACATATAAACTAGACAGAATTAAGAAAATGCATATGTACAGGAGGAAAATATTCACAAACTTTTTTTCCCAAGGCCACTCGGTTTAATTCAAGGCGGACTCTGTATATTTCCAGATCCACCTCAGTTCCTTGAACCTAAATTTAATAATTATGTAACACTTCCATCTGTAGTTCATGTTGTCCAATATCTGTCTAAGAGCTTGAATCCTGGTATTGATTTGTGAGGCCCTTTTATTCCTCATGGAATTGTGCCTTTCCAATTCAGCAGCTCACGAATTTGTCTGTGGCTTTGTTCTTACTGGAAAACACTACTAGCTGATATTCTTTTTCTCAAGGTACTAGGAATCAATCATCCTTGTTTATAAATTTCAGCAAGTGAATTGTAACAATGTTTTCTCAAGCGTTTATGGAAATAAGTACCATGTGCTTTCAGAGACAGGAGGCTACACTTTAAGCGCCACATGAGTATGTAACAGAATGTTCTGCATCTTTAAAGTTACTTTCTGTAGGTAAATTTATATTGAATAAATAAAACAAGTTGGTCACTTAATCATATTTTAAAAAAATCATACTACCAAAACTTCAGGAAGAATTGTGAGTAACACCACGAAATTAACACCGGATAAGGCTGTGACCCATAGGGAATTAAAACTTAAATTATTCAGTCCAAAAGGGACAAGTTTTCACAATAATTACCAACACACTATATGATAGAAATCCTCAGCTGGAGGAAGCAGGTACGTAAAAATCATACAGAGATACATTTCCAACTCTTAGGGTTCTTCTACACCACATATTTGAGAACCACTGCTTTATGGGAGGAAAATAGCATCCTTAACATTAAATGTTTATTTTATATCATTTAAACCTTGCTTTATTTAATAAACTGTTATACTACTTTGCTATTGCAACTCAGAAGCATTAATTTAAAGATTTATTTACATCAGTTCATAGATTGGGTAAGGAAAAGTTTTGCCTAAGTAATATATCTTATCTCTATTACTGTAATTAGCCAGATAAAACTTGAAAAAGTAGAAAAAATTCTAGGATTTATGACTATAGAATAAAGAAACTTGTATTTGGGACAAATTTGTATTTTTATAAAAGATCAGACATGATATGGGAAATAAGGATTGAGACAACGGCAAAAACAGTATATTTGTTAGAAAAAAATATTTTATTTAGCAGGTATGCTTACATTACAAAGAAGTATTTCCCAAACATCAATCACAGAACAGTGCTGACCCATGACAAAGGACTAAGGACCTAGAAAAACATGTGAAAACTTGATTTGGTAAAATGTGTCTGAGCAGGGAATTTGTTTATTTTAAGATTATCTTTTCTAATGTGGCATTGTTAAATATTTCTTCCTTTTTGTACATTAGTTGTCTTTGTATCATGTACACTAGATAACTTATTTGATGTGTGTGTCCTTTTTAGCATTTTTTTAAAGAAATACAATTCTGTGTTGGTACTTATAAATGCTTTTTTCAAGTTTAGTCTTTCATAAAATCCAAAAGTTTAAGAACCATTCATTTAAAAACTTTCGTTGAAAATATATACCATTTTCTCCTGGAAGTCACCTTCTACTCATTTTAAGAAACCAATGAAAAAGAAAGACTTTTGGAGGAGAGAAATTTGCTTTGCAGTCACTTTTTCTGAGATGTATCTATTCCTTAAGGTGAAAGATAATCACCCTTAAAAGTATTTGAAGACTGAAAAGATGTCGGAATGGTAATAGAAGAAAAGAAAGCTAAGTTGTTACAAATTGCTGTAGGGATCACCTTTCTGGAGATCAGTTTTGGTAGGCTTCTAGAGTCATTAATATTTCTTTTGAAAATGTTAAAAAATGTGAATTAGAATAATAGTCCTTAATTAGACCATAAAATGGTGCGCAGAGGCAAGATAAAACCTATGTGTATCATAGCTTCAATTGTCTGACATAATTGTACTAATACATTCTACCATATATCACCATGTGTCCATGGTAATTTGTATAAAATACTGGGACAAAAAAACACCTGTCAACAGTAAGGGTCATTTTTAGAGTAATTTAAGCAGAATATTAATTATTTATTTGGTGTATTAAGTGAAAGGAATGTATGTAACACCACCAAGTTTTGATTCAAATTTGTAAATTGTAACCAGGCAAAAGCAAAATCTGTATATTTCTTCCCATTTCAGTTAACTATACTTTTTTGGATATATTCTTTTTCTATCATAGAAGTAGTAAGTCACGGCGTTAAGAAATCATGATAAGGTGTCAACTCTCTAGATTTGAATACTGCATTCAAAATCTTATAGCTGAATGAATTTGAGCAAAGTTTTATTTCTTTCCATCTTTATTTTTTCATCTCTAGAACAGAGATCATCACAGTAGTTGTTACTTTATAAAAGTGTTGTGATGGTAATCAATGCAAAGTACTAAGCATATTGCCTGACTCATATTTTTTTTACGTTGCGGTGCACATCTTTACGCATTTTTAAGAATGTTTCCTGTTCAGGGCTAGCTCCTTAGAATAAATTCCCAGGAATGGAGTGACCTATTGCCAGGGATTGTGGTTTCCCAGGGGCTGTCAATAAAAACTGTCCAGTTGGAGGTCAAAATATCATTTTTATTATTGAAAATGGCCAAATTAAATTCCACAGCTTAGTGTGAGGGCGTGGTGCATATTAAGTGTCCAATACACACCTGTGATTTTTATTGGTGTAATCATTACTATACTTTAACGACATTTGATGCTATTTATGGAAGTTGTAGATCATAGAATTTTCAAAACTATTCTTTGAAAACAATATCTGCATAATCATCTGGTCTAGTCATTTGAATGTTGAGTAAGTTAATATTTACATAGGTTACATGGCACATTCGAGGTCGTGCAAAGGCAGAAAGAGAGCAGCGATTTTCTGTATCCAGATTTAGGTCTATGTTGACAACACTAGGATGGAAGCATTTGATTTCTGTGTGCTCTTGAAAAGGATGCTAACTACTCCCTTTTGCCATGATTCACCGTCTCACCACCTCTAATACCTTGAGACAACTAGGACTAACAATAGTATGCCCTTTAACCCTGTGTGTAACAGTCACCACAAGGAACAGGACATGAATGTAGATCTTTACACCACCCCACCCTCTTGTCATCATATCCCATCCTACTCCTAATCACTGAAATTCTTCCATGTGTACTCTGGAATTTATGGTACGTCACCAGCAACATTCTCTATATGCTCAAACTCCTTAAATGTTCCTGCCTCTTCTTGCTCAGAAACATTTCTCTCCTGAGCATGCTATTTTCCCCACAAATCTCTCAAACGGTAATCATTTTTTCTCTCATACTGCCTGAGCCACTAGGTACAGAGTGCCTTTCCCAGTCCTCATTGATGCTTCCAGACCATTCTCCATTTTTTTCTCTTTACCTCTCCACATAAAATCTCAATGAATCAGATTCAACACCCGTTATTACAAAGTCTTAACAATTTTTTTTGGTTATTCCACAACATTGTTTCATCTCACCATTTCTATTTTTCCCTTTCATGTAATCTTGACTTCAGCCAAAGTAAACTAATTATATGTCCATTTCAACTTCCAAATCTTTTCAGATACTTTTTCATAATAAAAAAATTCAGTCAGCTGTCCATTCGATAAATCTTTATCCAACTGCTCTCATGGAGAAGAAGGTCACAATTACAGCATGGTCAATTTTGACTAGATCGGGATGATAATGAGTAGGAATTGGGGTGTACAATACACAGAAAAGTTTTGTAGAGGCTTCACCAGAATCTGGAAATAGGTTTAAGTGTTATGGTGAAAATAGTAGACATTTATTCTAGACAAAATAAGATTATGAGCAAAGTAAACAATATTGTACATTCAGGAAACCATTGCAAAAAAAGACTAGAATGGTTCAGATCAATTAAATTGACGAAAGAATGTAGAGATGTATTTAGAGAAACAAGACAGGATTAACTAATAAACTACTTTATACAACATGCTAATGAGTTTAGTTTTTATAATTAGTTATGTTGATCCATATACCAATTTGGTTCAGAATTATTTGAATCTTAGCAAGTTCACTCTGACGTGTAAGATGAACAGAATAAGGCTAGTAAGATGCAAAATGAGTAAAAAGAGTTTGCAACAATCCAGATGAGAAAGCATCAGTTCATGAAATTTATAAACTTGGAGATGAAAGGCCATATATAGAAAATGCAAAGGAGATAGGTCACCCTTGTTATGTGATGACTGACAATGAAGGTCATGAAGGAAAGAAAGGATAATTTGGGGATTCTGTGTGGTACACTTCACCATGATGACAAAGGAGGAGGAAAATATTTTGATTAGAGAAGACAGCCAGATTATTGAGTGGGAATGAATGGGAGAAGACAAAGGAAAGGCAGCAAAAGCACAGTATTTTTTAATGAAGCCTGACTTTGAAGATAGAATCAATAACACACATTCAGCAAATAATTTTCCAGTGCCAGTACTGTTCTCAGATCCGAGGATACAGCAGCAAATAAACAAGAAAAGGTGATCTTGGGCAACAGCTGGAAAGGCACACTTGCTTCAAGATGTAACTTTTTTCTTTAAATTAGAGGAAACAATATAATGTTAAGCTTCAGAATGAGCGAGGGGGAGAAACTAAAAATGAAAAGGAATGAGAAGTAATAAAGGACTGAGGCTGGTATCCTGGAGGTCTAATGAGGAGGAGGCGGGCGTGTGGATCAAGAACACAGCTGAATGCATTGTCTTTGAAACATAGGAAATATTTGTTTATATGGTCTATTTTCTCTGATTATTGTAGATATACTCTCTCTCTTTGGGTATTTTCCTGTTATATATTTTTTCATTCATTGTTTTCCCAACTTTCCATGTCTTCAACTTTCAAAGTTATCTCCTGTATAGAGAATTCAGGTTGAAGGTCTTAAAAAAATCAAGGCAGGACTTGGATTGATCACATGACACATGCAGTAGGGAGCAGATCTTGTACATGGTGGCCCAGTTGGAGGGAGGGCTTCCCAGGTGCAGTGCAGAGCCCCTGGCTATAGAAACCAATTGATTTCCAGGAGTTGAGGAATGCAATTTCTAAGTTTTGCACTCCCGAGCTAATAATCAGGTGTTGCTGGAAAAGCAGAAGTGGTAGCAGGAAGGACCCATGGATGAGGGTTTATGAAACAGTAGTGGTTCAGATTAAAATGAGAGCATTGTACAGACACAAGTACCCATGGACTGTTGAAGAACTTTTTGACTTACCCACAATAAAGTCATTGGGTTTCACTTTGGATGGTGACTCGTCATCTGTAGACCTTGGCTAGTTGTGGCTGGGATCTTTCCCTCTGGCCTCCATTTCCTCTGTTGTTGGTTCAGTGCAGCTTCAAAACTCAACGCCTGGTTTGAGATGCTGCAGCTACTCTCCATAGCCCATCTTGTCCATTCTGATGAGTAGTTGAGAAGCCAACACTTTTATAACCTTCCTATTGTCAGTAAGCTCTCCAATTTAGCTCAACTCTGTATTCAACTATTTCCATAGAAGTGTTTGTGTTTCCTTTCAATTTTCTCTGACTCCTTAACCAGTTAGAGAGGTATTTATTTCCAGGGAGAGAGCACAGAGTCCAGGTTCACTGAGACTGCCTAGCAGAGACAAACTGGCCTCAAGAAGATAATTACCCCAACAGTTGTGTGTAAAAGTAAAGAAGAAGTTGTTTCTTTTGCCTGACTGTGCAGCACAGTCTAAAGCTTTGAAGAGAAATGACCTAAACGTCATTGATTAGTACACAGTCAAGTTATGTTCAGTTGTACTGAATCAGATATTCATTTCCTGGACAACAGTACTTAGAAGGACTTATTCTATATCTTTAAATTTTATACAACAGCTCATGTCAGTTCTTTGTCATAGAGATTAAATATGAAACGTTATTAGCAACTATTACAGACTGGATTGTGTTTGCCCAAAATTCATGTTGAAGCATAGCTGTGACTGTGTTTGGAGATAGGACCTTTCAAAGAGATAATTAAGGTTGAATGAAGTCATAGGGGTGGGACCTTAATCCAATATAACTCATGTCCTTATCATAAGAGAGAGAGACACTAGGATGCACAAGCACAGAGGAGCGGCCATCTGAGGACATGGAAAAACAGCCATCTGCAAGCTAACAGAGAGGCCTCAGAAGAAAACCAAACTTGTTGACACTTTATTCTTGGAATTCTAGCCTGCAGAACTGTGAGAAAATGAATTTCCATGGCTTAAAACCCCCAGAAAGCAGCCATAGCAAACAAATACAGGAACCTAATGTTTTCAGAACAGTAATTAAAGAAAAATATACTGCTGCCTTAAATGTCTCTGATGTGCCTTTTGGGAAAAATGAGGCTATGGTCCCGTACTGTGCCGTGGCTTGCACACATGTGCATTGTTTGATATTACCATTCATCTGCAAATGAGTATGAACCCTACTTGAATTCGTATTATGTTGCCTTTAATACTAGATTTGGTTTTTGTTGAAATTTCCAATGACTTTTCTAATGTTGATAGGGTTAAATTCCAAGAAGATGTTTCTCTTGCTGTCCAATGAAACTCAAGACTGAAGCTGTGCATGGAGCCAGCCAACAGTGCACAAGTGTAAAAAGTTCAAGTCATCCCAATGAACCTTGTTCAATGGTCAATGAGACAAGGAAGAAGAAAGTGAATGTTGTTGGTCTAACATTAGAAAACTCTGCTCATGGAGAAAGACTCTCCTGACAAAAGAAATGCACCTTTAAGTTGGAAACGCAAAGTATTCCAACCTAAAGTGTCTTTTTTATACCCACCATCTTCTTTAAGGATGCCTAGTGTGACTTAATTCATCTTCTGCTATTCCAGCTTTATTGAAAGACTGCTTGGTACCATTTCTTTATACTCTGGTATCATTCATGCCCTTAGATTTGCCTGGTTTGGATTTTTTCTTTCCTTTATTCTCCTTGATCCCCAGTAATACTGTTGTCCTATGGTTTTGGACAGTCCTACTTCCCCCTAAATAGATATCAGCCTCCATGTAAGCATTTCTCAATGTTAGTTCATCCAGCAGCAGGAGTAAAGGCAGGAATCAAAGACAGCAGAGGAAGTAACATTCTTGACATCATCTCATGGGACTACAAAAGATTCACTAGACTTTAGAAATTAGCTAAAACTGCTTATTGTTGGAGCTCTGATCCATGGAACCTATTTCATTGGTGTTTCTTTGATACTTCTTGAAAGGTCAAACAGATATTTCTACTTTTAGTTCTTATTCATGCTGTATTTGGCATGAAATACATTCAACCATATCTGCATCTTCTGAAAAAATGGATTTCAATTTTATCTTACTTGATGGATTCCACAAACTTGCTTTAATATTTTTGTTGTAATGTACAGCAATAAAATTATTTAAATATTCAAGCAATGTTTTCTAATAAGATGTAACTAATAATTCTAGAAAAAATAATTATGTTAGCTATTTTAAAAAATTGACATGAGAGCTATTTTGCCTTTTCAGATCTACTATCCATCCTTCTCCACTGCTCTCCATCTTGGGAGGATGGTCTTTCTGGAGTCCATCCACAGGCTCTCTCCACCACTGGTTTCTAGTTGAGCCAGTCAATGGGGAGCCCTAGTAGATGAGAGGAAGATGGGGTGAAGGAGGTCAAAATGTTTACTCACTTGACTTCCTCCTTGAAAGGTCACCTTGAACTACACTCAAAGAGACCTCCTCAACATAGCTCTTTCCTTGCACTAACAGTTCTCATCCCTGGACCTTTGGATTTAGAGGTAATAATAATTCCAATGATACTAACCCCGCGTACTATACTATATTTATGCTTCCCCTATACAATACAAAATTTTGTAACTGCTCCATTTGTAAGTAAACTCTACTAAAATTCTCATAAGTTGAGATACCACCTGTATTCTGTTTGAAACTTCACTGATACAACCAGAAAGGTTATTACATTTTTGTTAACTGTAATTTCTCATATATTCAGTTTTATTTATACTATTTTATTATGTACTTTCCATTGCCCACTTTCTCTTCTTTCTTACCATTTACTTATAGATTGAGAGGTCTCCATCCTTTTTTCTCATTCCTTTTATCCTTTTTACTTTTTTTTGAAGTTAGATGCCCTTGGCCTAATATTCTCCTGACAACTCTAGCTATTTTAACATGAATATTTAATTTAAAACACTTTAAAATTACCAACATTTTTACTTACCTTTTTGATATTACAAGTGATTTAGAATATTGTCACCTCTTCAAAACTTTTATTCAAGTGTTGTCCAGTATTTTGTTCTTTGTTCTGCCTCTCCCTCCCAAAAAATCTAGTATTACTATCATGGTTTTATGTTACCATTTCTTGGGTACTTCTACTGATATACTTATTATTGTTATATTCACTGTGCTTTTGTGAATATCAGGCCTCCCACTGGGATTCATTTTTCACGTGCCCAAAGAATATAATTTAAGATTTTCCTTTTATACCATAAACTGTTTTTGTTTTCCGAAAATGTTTATTTTTGCCTTCATCCATAAAATAAAGTTTTGCTGTTGATGAAAACCTAGGTTGACGATTTCTTTTTCCTCAGTGTGCTGAGGATATTACTCTTCTGTATTCCTCTGTATTTTTCCTGGTCTTCTGTAAGTCCTCTAAGATATGTGTGGCTCTGTTGGTTTGTTTTTTATTTTACTATCCTGCTGGGTATTTGTTGGATTTCTTGAATCTAATGATTGATTGATTCAATAATTCTGGAAATTTCTTGATCCTTATTGCTTGAATTAATACCTCTTTGGTAGTCTCTGTATTATCTCATTCTGGAACATTGATTAGATGCACATTAGATCTTCTTCCTCTGTCTCATGTTTAATAATATTTTTTCCATAGTTCTATTTTTTGTCTCTTTCTTCTACTTTCTGGGTAATATATTTGGGTCTACCTTTCAGATTTCTAAGTATGTCTAGCTATTGCTGCCAATTGATCCATCCTCTGATATTTGTACAATTATTTTAACCAAGTTTTATTTCTACGATTCTTTCTAGTAATTTTTCAGAAGAGCTCAATCATTTTTTGGTTTTTGATCCTTATTAAGATCTTTCAATTTCTGTTTTATTCCTTTAAGCACAGTAGGTTTCTAATCTTGATTATTCCATAAACAGAAAAATCCTTTATATCTAAATTTTTATTTATTATGTATAATTTTCTTCAATACTTTCTCCTTCTCTTGTGTTCTCTAGCATACAGAATTGCCTCTCTATCTACTTTTCCTAGGCAAAATCCAGGATTTCACCCTTATCTTTTACTTTTACTCCTCCTTCCTCAATAAAGTCCAATTAATTCTGAACTTTTAATATTACTGAGCTTATCTAATTCTCTCCAAATCTGCTGACACTTTTACTTCCTCCTTTCCAATTCTGATACCTTTTATTTCTTTTTCTTAAGTAATTGCTCTGGATAGGACTTCCAGAATTATGTTGAATAAAAGCAGTGAGAGTGGTCATCCTGTCTGTTCCTGATCGTAGAGGAGAAGCTATCAGTTTTTTATTGTTGAGTATGATGTTAGCTGTAGGCTTGTCATACATGGCCTTTATTATGTTGAGGTACTTTCCTTCTATACCCAGTTTGTGGAGAGTTTTTATCATGAAAGAATGTGAAATTTTATCAAATGTTTTTTCTGCATCTACTGAAATGACCATATGATTTTTATCCTTCATTTTGTTTATGTGGTGTATCACATTTAATGATTTGCAGATGTCGAATCATCTTTGCATCCTTGGAATAAATCCTATTTGATCACGGAGTTTGATCTTTTTAATGTATTGTTTAACTCAATTTGCTGATATTTTGTTGAGAATTTTTGCATCTATGTTCATCAGGGATATTGACCTATAAATCTCTTTTCTTATAATTTCCTTATCTGGATTTGGTATCAGGATAAGCCTGACTTTGTAAAATGAGTTTGGAAGTGTTTCCTTCTGTTCAATTTTTTGGAAGAGTTTGAGAAGGATTGGCTTCAATTCTTTAAATGTTTGGTAGAATTTACCAGTAAAACCTTCTGATCCTAGGCTTCTATTTTTTGGGAGGTTTTTGATTCCTAACTCAAACTCCTTACTTGCTCTTGGTGTATTCACGTTTTCTATTTCTTCATGATCCAGTCTTGGTAAGTTCCACATTTCTAGGAAGTTGTCCATTTCATCTGGGTTGGCAAATTTCTTGGCCTATAACGCTGCTCTTTTATCTACATATTTTTTTCAGTGAGATTGTTCTAAAATGGAAAGGTTTTCATGTCATTCATCTATGTGAGATCTTCCACAACAATTAGGATGCTTTATGAGATATTTCATGGTATCATCAAAACTAATGCTCCAGCATTGCAGCTATATTATTTTATTCTCAGACTTCAGGCTTCATTTATAATTAACTATCCATTTCTCTATTGGAATTACAGAGGGTATTCATTCCTCCTTGAATATCGACTTCTCCCAACCCCATGCAAACCTGTGTGCTTACTTTTATCATGCTAATTCACACAAGTTAGCAACTTTGCAAAATCGTCTTTAATTTCACAGATGCTGGCTATGTTAGATGCCTTTCCTACAAGTTATTAAAACACTATATGCTTTGCCTGTCATTATCTTTATCTGAAGTTTTAGTATTTTTTTTTTTGCTGAGGAAGATTCACCCTGAGCTAAGATCTATGCCAATCTTCCTCTATATTTTAGTATGTGGGCTGCCAGCACAGCATGGCTGCTAACGGAGCACTGTAGGTTCACACCCAGGAACCAAACCCAGCCACTGAAGCAGAGTGTGTGGAACTCAAGCACTAGGCCACCAGGGCTGATCCCCTTAGTTTTGTTTTGTTTTTTTGACTGCTTATTTTCTACACTGCCTTCCTTCCTATATTTTGAGCTCCTGAGAATAGTAATAGTATCATACTACATGGACTGGCCCCTCTAAGAGATAATAAATAGTTAAATTAATTAGTAATCCATTTAATTTATTGAAGAATTCAAGGATTTGTTAGAAACAATCAGCCTCTAGATATAATATTTATTTTTTTATGGCTAACATGTGGTGTATATGTAAAATTAAGTCAAAATTTGAAATATCTGAGTTTGCTTTCAAGCATATAGGGAGGAAAAGGTATGAGGTATACTAAATAATGCAACTTAAGTTGCTATTTGTCACCCTCTGTCAGCCCTGCTTGACCTGAGCACCTCACATTTTTGTGTAGAAATAGTCTTCTTGAATTGCTTTTCTCTAATGTTTTTGTTGAAGTAAAAAAATGATGTGATCTACTTCAGGGAATGCTGCAACTGTAATTTACCCCTTGGCATATAATTTAAATTGATAGTGTAGGCATTGGACCTCCTCAGAATTTTCTATTTATTTTTTTTTCTTTCAATTCTTGCCTAACCTTTGCTTTTAATGTGTGCTGAGAACAATTAGGAGATGGCTAAATGAATAGTTGTATTTTTAGATGGGGAAAAAATATCACTCACAAAATTAAGTTTAAGTACTGGAAATGTGAACTTAACTCACAGATAACTGGTTAAAATATATTCTAGATTGCTTCCTATCAATCAGATGATGTCACTTTAACTATTGTTGAGTAGAGGTAAAGTATAACTGTTAGCAATGTAGATGGAAAAGAAATGAGTTTCTCTCTGTAAAAGCTGTGAGTAGGTTTCCATCTTCTGTCTCAAATATAATATTAAAATCCTATATAAGAACTTCTGTTAAAGATGGTACCCTAAAATTAACCACAATAACCAAAGGAATAAAATTATAAAGAGTGAAAACATTGCATCTTTGCTGGAACCCAGAGCATGATGTGCTCCAAATCTCATAGACTTTGAGAAAGCTCAAACTACACTGTTACATACAGAGTAGAAAGAAAATGTCTACATAAACCAAGATTACAACTTTTCTCTTTAATAAAGAGGCAGAGACACAGAAAATAGCAGAGAAGTTGTAACAAACATATTCACATCTTACCAGTGGCTCAGTTCACCTATTCAAGTCAGAAGCTAGTTGACAAAAGAGTATAGTAAATTAATTTTTCAAGTAAAATGTGAGACATGACTTTTAAAGCAAACCTGCAATGACCTCCATGATATGTCCACATATATTTATGCACTTAATAAATTCTGTAGATCAGAAATCATACCAGCTGTTTTTAAATCAAAATATAAGAAAACAATATAATAGAATTCTGCTATCACATATAGACATTTTCAATTATAAGAACAAAAGAAAAAAGTATGAAGAAAAAAATTGATATTTTAGGTTTTCTAAACATGAATAATAGCTATAGATTAAAATCTCTCAAATTAAAAGACAAACCAATTGGAAAAAGAACTTTCAAGTTATATGAGAGGAAAAAAGGTGATGCAATTTCTATATAAATACTACTAGAAAACTTTAAGAAAAAATATAATCATAAAAATAATATATACTAGAATTCACAAAAGAATTTTAAATGGCAAATCCATAAAAACAAAAAGTAAAATTAGTCCAAAATAAAATACCGTTGATATACCAAACTTCTTTCAAACTACATGTTTTTGATAAAGGAAAATACCCAATATTGTCAATGTGGAACGGGGAATAAAGTTCTCTTGCGTGTTGCTGAAGGGGAATATAAATTTAGTGCAACTTGTCTAGAAAAAATTTGACAATCTCCATCAAAGGCCTTCAGACTGAGTTATACTCTTTTACTTATAAATCCACCTTATTAAAAGGTATCGTAAGAGGATAACAATGTGAAAGGATATCAAGATTGTTCTAGGTTGGTGTTTGTTGCAACTCACTCCTAATTACTACCTTATTATCCTTTGTTTCTTCTACCACTATACTAATAGTCAAATGTTAAGGAGAATAATTTATTTTCTAATGACTTATTTTCTAGTTATGGTAAATAGCTCTCTTTATGTCTCTCTGTCTTCAGCAGGACAGCTCTAAGTCTGAGTCACATTCAACACAACTTTGCCTGAGGGTCTGTCATTTCTTTCTAATATGCACATATTCACAATGCGAATGACTTTTGTCAATGGAGAACTGAATGATTACGTGATTTGGCCAAGCTGCTGTTGGGTTTAATCTCTGTCTTATTCAAAATCAACAATCTTAACTGCTAAGCTAAATGGATACCTTAAGATGTTGCTTAATTATATTTTGGGACACCTAAGTGATAAATACTATGTAGTTGCTGAATAAACTATTATAGTAGCATATTAAATTATATAGGGTATTTTATACCAGAAACTTACAACTTAAAAAAACCATGAAAATACTATGAAGATTATTGGCTCAGTTTTGTGTTTATATGTATACACACATACATGTAAATGCATAACCTAAAATATTTACAGTGATGATCCTTACATAATGGCATGTATTTTTTTGTTATTTTTCTCTCCATATGATTTTTAAATTCCTTACTACTTTTTTTTTAAGGTTTCTCACAATGGACATTTTGAAAAATAAAAACTAATTTTAACAAGAGAGGTCACAAGAAGCTTACAAAGTAAGTTATGTTTACCTAGTCATAATATATAAATAACTCTTCAAAATCAATAAAAAAATAAATACAATAATAGAAAACTAAAGGATCTGCAGAAATAGAGTAAGGTGCAAATAATTCATTGGAAGCAGCATCAACATGAAACAAATGCCGATTTTTTCGGACAAATGTTTTGCCTTTGTCAAGGAGTTTGATATAATTCTTTCACGGGAACTAGCTAATCTATCCACTGTGGGTGTTCTTCCCAAATCCGCTGCATCACTTTTAATGGTAATACATCCCTCTTCCTTAATTTCTGAAAGTTTTGCCTCCAAAGCCCATAATTCAAGTCTACTTGGAGAGCTGCCCTACAGCTCCGGGATCTGCTTAAGAGATATGTCTGGGAGTTTATGTTCCCTTCTTTCTCCAAAGGCTTTTAGCCCACGATTGAGATGCTGGAGCATCAGAACCCAGTAGTCCTGACCTAGGTTGCAACAAATCTGAGGCATAATTTGCTCTTGAGAGTTCCCCTGAAACATCAGGATAAACCTTCCCTCCATGGGACTTGGGATGAATTTGCACTCTTGCCTGACTTATTCTCCTTCCATATTTTACTTTGTCCACCTTTTGCTGGTATCTGCTGAAAGCACTTCCTTAACAAGCCAATTGCACATGAAATCTCATGAAGCTTCATTTTAGACTTTGCACCAGGAGAACACATTACTCAAGAAGTAAGGGTATGGCTGATTTAAAGGTAGGATTGGTGGGAGAGTTAGTGGTCAAACAGAGGCTGATTAGTAATAGTAACTCATAAGTTACTATACACCACTCACCCCAATGTTTAAAAGGAAAGGTAAACTAAGAAACTCATCTCAGTATAGAGGTCATCCTGAGGATGATGGAAAGTCATTCAAGGCTCTAGGCAGAGTGGCTTAGGGGCAATAGCTTAGTTTTTTTTTTTTTTCTTATTTTTTTTTCTTACTAGAAAAGATAATCTAGTTATATAGTGAATGCATGAATGGATAGAAAAAAGGGCAAGATTGATTCAGGCATACTATGTAAGAGATTGTTGTTGATATTTGGATGCGAGATGAGAGCAAACTAAACTAGCTTTGTTAATGTAGAGAAGTGGATTCAAGAAATGCAAAGGAAATTGATTTCACCAGAATTGATCATTAATTAGAGGCAGTAAAGCAAAGGAGTGTAAATGAGGGCTGTCTTGCCATTTATAAACTGTGAGACCTTAAACAAGCCATTTGATTATTCAACATCTCACTTTCTTTGTGGACAAAGTAGATAATATGAATTTACCTGTATTAATCAATTGGGCTGTTACAACAAAATACCATAAACTAGGTGGCTTAGAAACAACAGGAATTTATTTCTCACGGTTCTGGAGGCTGAAAGTCCAAGATCAAGGTATAGGAAGATTTTTTTCACGTCTAGTGAGAGCCTGCTTCCTGGTTCATTGATGGTCATCATATTCTTGCTATGTCCTCACATGGCATACGGAACAAGAGAACTCTCTGGGATCTCTTTCATATGGCTCTGCCTTTGTGACCTAATCACTTCTCAAATGCCCCACTTCCAAATGCAAACAAACTAGGGACTTGGTTTTAATATATGAATTTTGTGGGTACACAAACATTCAGTCTACGTTATTACTTCATCAGTTTCTTGTGAAGATAAAGTAAAACAAAACATTTAAAGAATTCAGTGATTGGCATATACTGGATGTTTAATAAATGTTAGAATGGGATTAGATGTATGGGATATATGAGAGAAGCAAATGAAAAATCATCCCAAAGATTCTAGCTTAGCAAATGGACCAATAATTATAAATAGAACTGAAAGTGGACTCCTTCAACAGTGTAAACATGGTGTTTTCACAATTTCTGCTCCACCCTTTTTTTCTGACCTCTGCTCTCCATATCTGATAACTTTTTGACAAAATTTACCATCCAATCTATCAAACTTGAAGATAAGCCAAAAACAAGTGTATCTAGTTAGTCACTGAAAAAAATATATATGTGAGGTAGAATATTCTCCCTTATGTAAGAACACTGCAATAATTGTCATCCTATAAAATTTATTTTAATATTCTTATTCAAGAAAACATTTTTACATGAGGAGACAAATATACTACTGATGTTATTGAGGAGTGTATATTAGTGTATACCTATGGATTCTGATATGCATAATTAATATAATTTAAAAGACTTACTTACATTTTACTGTTGGTAATAAAGAATAAAATGCTTCAAAATGTAGTCATAAAATTGAGGCTAACAGAGGAATGTCATTCCATCTACAGTAGTATCCCTGACAAGTAATTGCTTTGTGTTGACCAAGCAACATTTTTCTAACAGTGTTCTTGCCATAATGTCTGTCAAAGGCCCATCATACTTCTCTATAATAAACTCTATTTCCTAGAAGCCTATGCATTGGTCAGACAAATAAACAGTGGCATGACATTTCTCTTGCAGAATGTGGTCTTGTTCTGAAAGCAATTTTCCTTGTATAATTTCTATCTGAAAATCCATTCATTTGTGACAGCAGTGTAAAGAGAACATTAATTTTAGTAGTTTGGGGATTGTTTTCCTTAGTGGGCAATGCAACATTGCCTATAACAGTGGAGAAATAGTGAAGTTGACAGCCTGCTGGCAGCCTCTCAGGAATAGGGCTATCAGAGAGGCTGAAAAATGGGCCTCATGCAACTTTGCTGTGGCTAGTTGGAGACCCCCTGTATCAAAAACCAAATGTGTTTTAGGGGTAACATCCCACTGCCATAGTAGGGATAGCCACCTTTATAAAGTACCAAACCCTCTCTGTGGACTGGGCCACTTCCTTTAATTTATAGGGGTTTCCAACTGGAATTTGAGACTTTAGAAAGATTGGAAATGACGGCTACAGCTGGAAGTTTTAGATCTCTTAATTTTATAAAAGCTCCTCTTCTAAATACAATTACACAGAGATATATTTCTGCAGTATTGAACTTTCCAGGAATCAGGGAGACTGTACTTCATAATACAAAGCATCTCAAGCTGCCTGTGCCTACTGTGTACCAGAGGTGATGATTAAGGTACAGATTCCTAGATCCTAACCTGAGGTCTCTCTCTAAGGGATGGAGCATATTTTTTAAAATAGTGCTGTTATGTCACTTATAATAAGGTTATTTGGGGAAAATACCAGTATAATGTTTAAATATATGGGCTTTGCTAGAAACAGATTGTGAATGAATGCTATTTCTGCAATTTACTACTCAATCTCAGAAAAGTGTCTCATCTTTCTTAATCTTAATTTCCTTTGTAAAAAGGAGATATCCAGTCAATTTTCCACTGCATTATAGTTCTAAGGAAGCTAGTTTTGATAGAAGATGCCAGTGTACTTTATTCTCAAAACTTCAGTATCAAAAAATCTTTAATTCCTTGAAAAATTAGGTATTCCATAAAATACACTTGGGAACTCTCCTTGACACTATAAATGAAGGAGTGGTTGAAGGCAAAGCTTAGGTCACAAATCTAATTTTTATAAGCAGGTATAAATTATTCCACTATATGTAAAGCAGATTGCCCTTTGTGGTAGACAAAATAGTGTGCCTGTCCTAAGGTACCCATGTCCTACTCCATGGGACCTGTGAATATGTTCTGTTACATTTCAAGGGGGAGTTAAGTTTGCGCATAGAATTAAAGTTTCTAATCAACTGATCTTAAAGTAGCTTATCCTGGATTGTCCAGAGGGGCTCAATGCAATCAATCATAAAAGCCCTTTAAATTTGGAATAGGGAGGCAGAAAATTTAGGGTCAGAATCAGAGAGAGAGAGACAGGGAGAGAGATTTGAAGATCCTATGCTGCTGGCCTTGAAAATGGAGAAAGAGGCCGCCGGCTGAGCAATGCAGGCAGCCTCTAGAATCCGGACAAGGCAAGGGAACAGATTCTTCCCTAAAATCTGTAAAAGAAACATAGTCTTACTCACATCTTGATTTTAGCCCAATGAGACCCATGTCATACTTCTGACCTCCAGAACCGTCAGATAATAAATTTGTGTTGTTTTAAGCCACTAAATTTGTGCTGATTTGTTACGGCAGCAACAAGACATTAAAATGCCCATCTAAAAGGAGCCAACTTCATTGGTAACTTTGCTCCCTAAATGATTTTTGCTTATGCTTCTAAATCTCTAGCATTTAATACTCATGTATCAATAGGTACTCAAGCTACGCCCTCTTCACTCTGTGGTTTGGGAAGTCATCTTCCTCCAGGGTTCGTTCACTTCCCTCTACCTTTCAAATTACCAGGCATCACTTACTCTTTTCTGGAAAGGTATCTTAATTACTCTGACAGGCTTCCAACATCGAAGACTAGAAGTCTCTTGGGATAATGTCTAGGGTCACCCAGCCAAATTGTAAATGAATTGTTGGAACCTAACCCATTTACTTCTCCTATGACCTCTCTAGAAGACCGAGAGCTTAGAAACAATGTTTCCGTCTTTACTTCCAGAAACGGTCATGACAGGGAAAAGTGAGATGCTAAGTACAAAGCTGCAGAAGACAGGATAATAATTCCTTTTTGCATTGCATGACCGTTGTGGTTTAAAAGCGGTTTTTGTTTTTAAAAAAGTATTTATTTGCTACATAATTTCCACCTGAGTCATATTTTTCTGTGTAGTAGGAGCTAAAGTGGAAAAAGCACATATTCACCTAAGGATTCAATTAGATATCAGAAACATTTGTTTGGTGATATTGCTTTGTTTTGCATGTCATTACCGTAATATTATATCGCCAGTACAATATTTCAAAGAATGTCCCATGATCTCATATTGCAATTGAAGCCTAAATAGAATAGATCAGCAAGCTAATGCTTATCAAAGACTCGTTATATTCCTTGCACTAACTGCTTCTTATGCGTTGTCTTACTTAATTTTCACAACCACTGAATGAAGTAGATTAGATTTTCATTCTCATTTTACAGATTAGGATATCGAGGTCCATAAAGATTAAATAACTTGCCCTAGGTCACACAGTTCCTCAGTATATAACTTTTGTATAATGGTCAGCAGCTAACTCGGATTCTGATAAACACAATCCCAAACTAGCTGGTGAGGTGGAACTGAGGAATCTCACCCTCTGCATCCTTGGTGTCTACACTGTAAGATGAACCATTACACCTTCCTCAAGGAATCGTGAGGTTTAAAAATTAAAGAAATAGATGTAAAATGTTTAGAATATACTTTTGTTTCTATTTCCTATTATTGGTATTAACTCTCTTATTTCCCTCATCTTAGCATAAAAAACTTGAGTTTGACAGAAATTAAGTGACTTGAGGTTACATGAGATAGAAAGTGGTTTCTGAAAATACTGGAGAAATGGAAAGTTCATGTGCATGCAAAGCTCCCACTTATCAATTGAATTTAATTGGCATCAAAAACGTTGGTGTAGCATTTGGCCAATATGTTCCCCAAAATCAGGAAAGAAATTTATATGCATTACATCTCCTATCTGATTTTATGGTTTGTGTTTCTGTAAAGCAAATTAGCTCATACCAGATTGCTCTATCAAAAACTAGCGACATTATAATACTGAAGTTACATGGGTTCTTGGATAATGCGTCCCAACAAGTTAAAGTTTTATGCAATTAAGTAACAACAAGTTAACACAAAGTAAAATTCACAGTGGAACACAGCAAACTTTGGAGAATTATGAATTAATTGTCTATCTAGCTATGTAAATTTCTCTCTCTCTCTCTCTCTCTCTCTCTCTATGAATGTATATAATGTAACTGTTATGAAGGACTCTTTCATCCCATCAAAGGGTGGTCCTCTGATAACAATTGGAAGTATTTGTTATGCCTCTTCCTTCGTGAATGAGACAAACACAGAGCCATCCTTTTCTGACTGCATTGCTCTTAGCACAAACCCTGCAATTTCTTCCTCATCTGCATGCAGTTTCTGTTGAGACATCCCTCTAAATTTGTTTCTACAACTAAGTGACCTCAACTTTTCCTTCTTATGCTTTTCCTCACACTGTCTCTTCTCAAACTACCTTCATATATTTAAGTCAAGGCTTACATGTATTACCCTATTTATTTATTTAAATTGAAGATGTATTCTAACCTATGTTCATGTGTGGGGGCATTATTTTTCACTCAAGAAAACTGATGAAATCAGAAATTTTGGTTCTGATAGTATGCTGCAGGAGATCATAGCAGCATTCTTGCTAGGCTTTAAGCCTAGGAAAAATTAATTCCAAATGGGTGGCTGGGAGATATGTGATCTGCTGACTCTCATAATTATTATACCAGATTGCTTGTGCTTTGGAATCCAAGGCTGGAGGGGAGTATGTTATTGAGCATGAAGGCAAGGGGCTTAGGAATGCCGGACCCTTGCAGGAACGGAATGCCGCCTGCATACCTTGTTGATTGTTCTTAAGATACTCCTCAAGGGAATGACCTCAGATAGGCTGGTGTGCATCGGAGGGATGAAGAATAGAACATTTGGGCTTTGGCTTGCATGTTCCTGCAGGCATGAGTTCCTGTGATTGTACATGCTTCTGATTCTTTGCCTGCAAATAAATACGTGGTGATCAAGAGGGACCTTACCTCAGTCCTTGAGGCTGATGGTCCCCTGTCCCACTGAATATATAGATTGTGTTCTGTCTATTAATTCCATCCACTCCTTCGACCAGCTGCCTAGCCAGTCTCAGCAGCAGTAGTACAAATGGAATAATGATATTGCAAAGACGTTTATGGTGATTATAAAGCTATTGCCTAGTGCATCAGCCAGTTACATCAGATCTGCTGGCATTCTATTTCATCCATTTTAAATTGAATGAAGCTGCACTGAATAACAGGTACACTTTTGTGCTATGAAGAGTCTAGGCTCAAGTGTTCAAATAAGTTTTAAGATCTCCAGTAAATATTCTTTGTGAAAAGCTATGATTAAAATTGTTATACATTTCTGAAATGTATATAGACCTCTCTCCCTTGCTATAAAGACAGACATGCAAAAGAAATATTGGGCCATATTCCGGAGGCAGGACTGTCTTTGATCTTGCATGAAGCTACTGCTCCATTTTATCCTTCACATTTCTCCTGTGGAAAGTTTTCCAAAAAAAATAGCCCTGCTCCACTCAGAATCACTTGAAGACCTTCAAATACTAACGCTGTGGTGTTCAAACACCTCTCTGTGAAGCCACATGGCTTCCAGTCACGGGTCTCATAGGACATCATTTGTAGAAATGAGGGGATGCAAATAGACTCACACTCCTGCCTCAAGCAGTCCATCTATTTTTATCTACATTTGTGAGAAGTCTCTTATGTTAGACTGCAATTATGAATGAGGAAAAGAAGAAAGCAACTCACCTATGATTTCCAATTAAAATTAGACTTATGCAAAATTACCCACAAATCAGCTGCCAACTTACATTTCAGGTCTTAATTTAAAATGAAATCTCTATATGCTATATATGTTTTAAAAATCTCTGCTATATTTACTATTGTGAAAATTGTTTGCCCTTTCTTTTATCAATGTTTTCATAAAGTCTCTTTTTTTACCTAGAATTTTCTTCTTTCTAAGTCAGTCTATCAAAAAGATGACTTAGATGCAAATGGCATGGTCTATTTTGAAGCCTCTAGAAGCCAAATACTTTAGTGTCTTTTTGTCCTCTTGTTTCCTTCTAAGTTTTCCAATAATGCTTTTGGAGGTCTTACTGAATTATTTTCTATATTATGTTATAATGTGCCTATTAATTTATATTTTTCGTTTTACTGCAACATCTTTGCAAAAAGGAAATTTTTGATATTTGTCATAGATTAAGCTCAATTTGCATTGCTTCATTGGCTCCAGCAGCATGAAACATGAGGAAAATGCCAATCATGCAATTGTGAGTATGGGAGCAAAATTTCCAACCACTTGGTACCTGAACATGTACATATATTGAAGACATCAAAACATATTTGGGGTTGACTTCAGTCCTGGAGACAGAGATTGGCATAATTAAGAGAGGATCTCAATCATGGGGTGGGCAATGGTGTTTAGAGATTATCTGAATGTACATACACTACAGGTATCCAGGCCAAAGATCAGCTATAAGAAAATTTCAGCCACAATGAAAAATAGCTCAAGAATGAAGCAGTAGTCCATTCATCAGAACTCAGAAATAAAGTCTGCATTATATTAGTAGCTAGCGTAAATTGATACTGATTATAGAGCTCTATAAATTTCTCTCTTTGATTCTGAAAAACGACACAAGTGCAGATCCTACAAATAGAGCTCTAATGGGAGAACCGAAAAGTGTCAAATCGTGAAAACGTTCCCTCATGTACTCCCCCTTGGCAATTCAAAAAGCATTTCTACCAAAGTCATAATTAATGAACTTAAAATACTGATAGTCTCACCAATAGGAACACCAGTAGAGAAAAACAGCGTTCAGCAAAAGAAGCTAGTGAAAAGACACAACTGAGAACAACATATATTTTGGTCACTTCAGATTGTGCTGTCTTGTATGGGAGAGGCTTTCTTGCTTTCTTCTTTCTTCAAAGCTAACTGGTCACTTAACCACCCAAAATGTATAGAATAATTATTGAATGCAAAGTTTACAACACCAATGATGAGAGCAGTCTAAAAGCTTCAAAAGAACTGGGATGTATTGCACATCTTTTTGAACACATTAAAGACATCTGAGTGGATATTTGTAGAAATTTTCAACAGCTCTACTTCTCTCAGGATGTAATATAAAATGACAAGACGTTTCTCACGAATGAGGTTGTTCACATTGAAGATATCATTTTAAGAAAAAGGGAGCACTCAGTTTTGCTTAACTGGGCAATGTGAGAGAATGACAGCAGAAAACTAAACAGCTAGCCAGCTGATGATGACCTGAAAAGGGGCGCCTGAAAGTGCTATGGACAACAGTGACACTCAGAGAGCATGTAGAAGCCCAACTTCCAATAAAGTATTAACTTTCTGAAAGGACTGAGCCGGGCATGCCATCCCAATAGAAAGCCTTCAGAAACGAGGAAACTGTTTATCATCGGTGTCATGTTGCAGCTCGGGAGGTGAAGAGGTGAGGAATTGAGTCTGCCAACAGTGACAAGAGATAACATATCTAACTTTTAATCTCAGTTTTATATATGGATAGTTGCACTGTCAATGAAGTGATTTTCTTTGTATCTTTCCCAGAAAATTTAGCTTTTTTATTCACCACTACCTGAAGCCACTTTCAATGGAAACAAGTCAATGTTTTAGGATTAATTACTATTATCACCTGCATTGGCCATTACAGTAGACTATATTACAGGCCTCGAGAATACTTGAAGCATCTAAAGTCAACAAAATCAAGAAAATATTTTCTTATGACCATAAAGTAGAATTATAAAATTAAAAACCTAACTCCATTAATAGATGATTTATAACCAGTAGGAGACTTAAGAGTATTGGAAACCAGCCCTTTTGAGGCCATTAACGAGATCCTTAATATAGCTGTAACTATATTTCCTCCTCAGAAAGAAGGGCCTGATATAATGTCTCTTCTCTACCACCTACGACTTTCTCTTGGATTTAATCAGATAAAAATAATAATAGCTATCATTTCTGCATATTTTATATGTATTAACTATTTACTCATTTAATCCTCTTAAAAACTTTAGGGGTTAGGTATGGTTATTTTCCCCTTTTATTCTCAAATATACAGAAATTAAGTAACTTTCCAATGCTACACACAGCCGTTGAATGGTGGAAACTACCTCTTAACCCAGGAATCCTGATTCCAGCCTTGGCAATATATAACCAATACATTGCTCTAGGCTCTCTCTTGGACCAGATGCAAAACTGCCTGGAAAACAAGTAACTACAAAAGCACAATGGTTTACTTTTCGGGCACTTCTTTTCTACCATTAATGAGCAAGTAGTAATGGCTGGGCCAGATGCATCCTTTTATGTGATGCTTTATGGTATGATATGAAAAAGAAACTGGCCTAAAATAAACAAAAAAAGATAATTTTAAGGTGTGCATTAGCAATTGATTATTAAAAACCTTTAAGAGTATCTCATTTTAACTATAAACAAGGAGTAATATGGACAATTTTCGGGGAACAGAAAGAGAAAATAAAAAGTCATCAGAAACTCAATGACTTCTCCATGATGACCTAATTTATGTTTCTCTCTTCAGGCATATTTTCTTGACTTCTCAGACCACACAGTATTCAGAAGATGACCCATCCAGAGCCCCAAATTTACATCAATGTGGTATAGTCTCTTAAGCTAGAATATCCTGTGCTCAATTCTCAACACTGAGAACAAAAATGCTGCTGTCATGGCCTGAGTTCACTCCTAGCCAACCAACTGTTGCAAAAAGAATTGAGTCACATAGAACACATAAACAATTGCAGGTTTATTTCCTGAGAATGGAAAACAGCCCGTCTGCTTCTATAACAAGATGGAAATATTTCTGAGATAATGGGGCCATGAGGCAGCATCCTCAGTAGAAGAGTGAAGGACATCAAGACAATTTTTTCCAGATGCTGACTCTTTTTCATCTTAGGTAGACATTTTATTACAGATTCAAGTGTTATTCATTGGTTATAATTTCAGACGAGCCCACAAAATCTCAACATATACAGAAATGGTAATATAATTTTAAAAAGGAAGAAAAAGGTTGACCATGACCATGTGGTGTTACAGATTGATGTCCCTTAACCCAAGAATTTTGTATGTCTTTTTAAATTCCCATTTTCCTACCTTTGAATCTGCTGACTTTGTTCCCTCTTTTACATCTGTAGTCTGTGTCCTCAGTTTGTGGATGATGACATTAACCCTCTTTCAAGAAGCTGAAAATGATTTTCCCCCATTTATGCAGAGCATGAACCACCTGTGTTTCGGTTGCATTAGAAGTGCAGGGGGAATAGACAGGAGCAGGTTCAAAGGAAAGGAGGCAATGCACAGGAGTACTGTGGTATTAACCTACTTCCTTCAATTGATTTCAACTTCCCTTATGTTCCACCCTGCTCGTTTCTGTGGTTTGGGAGCCCACATAAATTTGAAGCATTTTGGTATCAATCTTCCTGTCAGTCCAAAAATGCTTTTCAAACACTCTGCCTGGATGCTGACAACCAAGTGTAGAAAATAGAAACTTTTCTATTTCATATCAATGGGATACACTCCTTAAGGGGAAACACATAAATTTAGAAGGATCTTGGTACTAATCTTTCCCTCTTTCAGTTCACAGCCTCATTTCCCACAGACTTATTCTAACCCAATTCAGTTCAAGAAACATGTTGTACAGTAAAGAGTGGCGTGCTTTGGAGAAGAGGGCACGCTAAGAATGAAGAAAAGTGTTACTCCAGCTGTCAGTGTAAATAAGATGGTGGATCTGGGGGGAAAAGGAATTCCATTGGGATATACATATGAAATATGGCATGAATTCTCTTAAATGTTCTATTGTGATGAAACACAGAACTGCAGATTTTTCTTACCCACTGGATATTTGTGAGGTCAAGCCCTGCTGGTGACATTCAGGTTTGGGTTCAGTTAGGTAATTGTGTGTCAAAATGAACCAAGTAATCTATGAAACAAAATGAAAACAGAACTGCAGATGTGAAGTGATGCTTACCTGATCCTCTAATAACCACTTAAATCAGAGACAAAGCCCGTTCCCTAAGGAGAGAAACGTTCCCTGACTCATTGAATATAATCCTGAAAGAAGCAATATGCACTTTACTGCGAAGGGCTCTTGTAATCTTGAGAGACTAGCTGATTGCTCTAATTTCATCTTCCATCCCTCACTTTAGGAATTTAATTGAAAATATCAAGAGATTAAAAAAAATCAGTTAGAAAAATAAAACTGAATGGCAAATAAATTAGGAAAGTCAGGTCAATTATATGCAGGATGCAAAGTCAAGGATATTGAAGAGTTATAGTCTTAAAACAGATATAATTTACCATGGCAAGAAAACATCTTAACTGAACATGTTGCGGCAGAAAGCTAGAAGCAAGTTTTTGTTTTGTTTATAATAAAAAGGTGTGTGTTTGAGTATGTGTACAAGCACATGAATGCATAATAATTGTATATTTTTCAATTCAATAGGAAATGGAGATAAAATTCATATAGCTTTGACAATAAATTTTTAGCTAAATAATTACTAAAGCTTCTCGATCTTCTTAATTTAATTGTTCAGCTCGACTAAAATGTGTTGATTCCCTCTGAAAGAATGGGACCAGGTTGCCATGATATAGTTGATAACAACGAAAAATTTATGGTTATCTCTAAACTCCATGCCCTTACAAATCATTGATTGTTCATATAATTGGGGAGGGTGATGTATAGAGAAGAGGAAATATTAAGAAAAACAATAAGAAATTATTAAGAATAATTTGCTAGTTATTTAGCAAATAACTAAAATAAATGATAGGTTAAAAAAATCCAAAGAAAATCATCAATTAAATAGATAGAGTTTTGCACTTGGAACTAGATAGAATAAATTTTGATTCCATCTTCACTACTTCAACTCATCTTTCTCAGCTTTTTTATTGTCTGCATATGATTATCAATGTAATTTATTTCAGCTTTTAAACTTTCTGAATGTGAAATGCATTAGATACTCAAAGGAAGAGAGATTATACCAAGTAGCAGGAAATTAGAAAAGGTATCATAAAAGATATAGTATTTAAAAATGACTTTGAAGTAAGGTTATTTCAGATATACCTTTAAAACAACTTCAAAACAAATTTTGAAGGGATAAAATTAATTTGCAAGTAACTTAAATGAATTTCAGAAATAAAATACAAACTCTTCAAAGAAATACAACAGAATTCAACACTCAGTATATACTATTATTGGAACGCCCTCTGTGATGATTGAATGAAGTTTGTCGTAAACTCTAAAACAACCACCAAAATACTAAAACATAGAGGTTTATCCAAAACTGAAAATACAGAAAAAGAAATTATAAAAAGTTAATCTAGGGGCCAGGCCTGTGGGCGAGTGGTTAAGTTCGCGCTCTCTGCTTCAGTGGCCCAGGGTTTTGCTTGGGCACAGACAGGGCAGCATTCATCAGGCCATGCTGAGTGAGGCGGCATCCCACATAACACAGCCAGAGGCACTCACAGCTAGAATATACAACTATGTACTGGGGGGCTTTGGGGAGAAGAAGGAAAAAAGAAAAAAAGAAGATTGGCAACAGATGTTAGCTCAGATGCCAATCTTTAAAAAAAAAGTCAATCCATAGAAGGTAGGAAAAGATGAAATAAAGGAACAGAGAACAAATAAGACTAATAGAAAAGGAATAGTTGTAGTTATGTAGTATATTTTAAATCCAATTGTATTGTCAGTCCCATTAAATGTAAATTGCCTAAACAGTCAAATTAACATTAGACTTTGTAAAATTGGACCAAAAAGTAATACTCAAATATAGGCTGTCTGCAAAGACACACTTTAATTATAAAGATACTGAAAGGCTAAAATTTAAAGAATGTAGAAACATATAACATGAAAGCAGTTATCAAAAGTGAGCTGGATTGTTTATATTAATATCAAGTAGACCCCAAAACATGGAATATAGCAACTAATGGTGAGGAATATCTCCTAATGATAAAGGGCTCAATTCTCCAAGAACACATAAAAATCCTAAATAAAACAGATAATATAACAGCTTTGAAAAATGTGAACAAAATACTGATAGAACTGAAAGAAAAAATATACAAATCTACAATTATTATTGTATATTTTAGTACTCCTCCATCAGTAATTGATAGAACCAGTAGTCAGTAAGATACAGAAGAGTTAAATAACACCATTAACCAAGTAGATCTAATTTATATCTAAAAGACTGTGGAATACACAATTTGTAAAAGATGACATGGAACATTTACCAAGATAGATCATAATCTGGGCCATAAATCAAGCCTAACATTTAAAAATAACGAAATTACACAAAGTATGTTTTCAAACCACAATGGAATTAAACTAGAATTTAATAATAGAAACAATCTGGAAGATGTTCAAATATTTGGAAATTAAGCAACACTTCTAAATAAACTAAGGATCAAAGAAGAAATCATAAGTAAAACTAGAAATTATTTTGAACTGAGTAAAAATAAAAACTCAACATGTAAAATTTTGTGGGGTGCAGTTAAAATAGTGCTTAAAATCTTACATGTAATCCAAGAATTACCTACTGGGCAATTGAACACAAATAAATAAGCATGCTACAAATTACCGAGATGCAGAGGCCTCGCAGGAAACTGGATTGGGAATGTGCACACCCACGTGGGGTTTGGACTTCTTAGGCTTATTCCAATTATTGAGTATATTCCTCCCCGCTTTCCCCTACATCATGCCATCCTCCTCATCATTAGCCATCTGGACACTTCCAATGCCGAACACTATTGAGTTCTGTCTTGTGGGAGCCCCTGTACTTTATAAGTACCTCAGATTCGAGGAAATGTCTGCTGGGGAAGGTTAAAAATCTTGAGCAAAACCAACCTATTTGATAAAGGGTGCTATATACTGAATGATGTGTGGAGATTTTCACAACATTAATTAGAAAGAATTCTTCTTGCACAGAGAAGCAGATTTGCAGGGGGGCGCGGGTGAGGTAAAGAAGCAGATTATTGGTAATAGCCCTGTGCTCAGTCTTGGGTTCTGGATCTCCTTTTGTGTCTCTTTTAATCCTCACAGCAATCCTACAAAGTAGAGGGTATTCACCAGTAAGTAATAGAAAATTTTTATTTTGCGGGGATTCTCCAGGAGGTTAAGAGATGATCAGTAGAATACGAATGGTGGATAGATCAAGGTAAGCTGAAAAACATTCGGAATGGACCGAATAGAACCCCTCATCTTTTTCCAATGAATTTCAGAGAAAGCATGCTCTTAACAAGAAAGGGAAAACATGTTTATAGTTAAATTATATAGGCACTTGAATGCAGTCTAAGTGTTCCTTGATGTCTGGGCCTACCCAGATCTTGTGTTTAGATTGTTGTTCTACAAAGGAAGGAGACAGGGAGACAGGTATATTGGTATTGTAACACAAATCCTTAAAAGAGAAAATAAAAACACCTCGTGTTGTACAGAAACAGAAAGATACTAAATATAATATGAGGTTCATGTTTCAAAGCTGGCACTGGGAAAAACTACGACATCACGAAGTTAGTTTCACACCCTTCCCACACCTCATCTCTGTGAACCATTTACTGAATAATGCTTTTTTTATGGGCCTTTTTCCTCAGTTGTCCTATTTAAAGTACGCTTTCAAAATACTCTTTGCAGTAAGTAATTGACATTAACAATTCACATTGTGTTCACGTTTTTATTAAAATACTGCATCTCTCAATTTAAGATTTACGTTAAATTGGGGAATGAGAGACTTTGGCTCCAGTAAAGAAATACACAGTTACAACAAGCAAGCTGGCATCTGCCTTTTGTTGTCAACTATGTCACTCTCATGATGTCTAGCCGTAATTCACATATTTTCAGTTTCAATTCTCAACTTAACCCAGTGTTCTGGGTTCTCCTCATTCTTCTATCTTCTTTGAAATTCTTTCAGACGTGTAAAACCTAAGATGTTAAAATGCAGCAAAATATTTGTTTATCTATTTATTCAACTCTCTCTTAAATAAGTTAACTCAGTGAATTAAAATAAAATGCAAGGATGCCTTGGCCCTAAAATAAACATATAACCATATTTTTGCTCCTTATCTTACTCCCTTTGGACTCAGTCAGTAAGGTATATAAAGTAAGAAAAACTCAGTTTAAATAAAACAGCAAACTACGTATATTTGCAAAAGGAACATTGTTAAATTTGAAAAAAGTTGTGACTTATGGTTACTTTATACCCCCAAATTGGAGAGTTTCATAATCTAGCATGATTTCTGTAACTAAATCAGTCTAGCCATGTCAAGAAATTTCCCAGGTACGTTTAAATTGAGGATCTAGCAAAATGTGGACGGACCTCAATAAAAATGTGAAACAGTTAAAATAAAACTTTACAACATCTTTTTAAAATGTGTCTTTTCACCTTTGCATTTTTTAACCATTGATCTTGCATTATTTCAAGGTTCCTGAAAGCATAGTGTATGTGGGGGAGGAGGAGGAGGGGGAGGAATTATGGTAAAATTCTGAGAGCCATTGGGCACAGATTGTGGACACACAGTAATGCTTCCCTACCCTGTGCTGGATTATTACCTGTTCTTTCTGCCTTTATTTGTAAAATAATTGACTTCAGATAATGTCTAAGGACATTTACCTAAGACTGGAGCAATAAATTCTCTGATGTATTTTAACTTCGAAATATTTTCATAGGATTAATCACAATTGTTAATCCTACTTCATGTTTTACCTTTAAACTATTATTTACAATTAAAATATCCTATCATAAACTTACAAAAACTGCAACACTTTAAAAATGGCATATTTGCAATTTATCGTGAATAATGAGAGTACAGCAACAAAGCATGTGAAAATTTTGTGTCAGATAAGAAGTAAAATTGGTACACGATTCAGGGAAAGACAATTATGATCCAGACATACCAGAGAAATAAATCTGCTAATTTCAGCTAAATGGGCATTAAGCTAATGACCTTGACAGAAGAAAATTATTTATAGTCATTCTAGTACCCGTGAACCTAACGCTTAATGCATGGATAAAACGATCGCAGCTACTCTATTAGAACAACTCTGTTTAAACCGGAGCAATCTTTATGTGATTCTGGACATGGCTGGAACATGTTGTAAAATACTGGTTGGCACACAGCCACTTAAAGTCATAATTACCCTTGAGGGAGCAGAGCACACAGTGTATCAGAATCAATGATGTTATCTAAGAGAAAAGTTTGAGGAAACTGGGCTTATTCATTTTAATAAAGGAGCATTAACCTTCCATGATCTTACTGAAGTTACAGAATTCTGAAAGCAGTAGATAAAATTGATCCTAATAAATTCTCCTGTCCACTCTAAAAGTCAATAAGAAGAGGAAATGATCTCAAAATTGAGAAACTGGGGGCTAGCAATGAAATTGAGGCATAGGCATTTCATTCATAGCATGGGATGAATAGCAACTGACGTGGGCAGAGCAGTGTATGTGTCTGTGTGTGCGCACGTGTGTGTGTGTCAATGTGAGTGAAATGCAGGAGAATGAGGGAGCAACAGAGGTTTGGAAGAGTAGAATGCAATAATTTATAATGGACTGATACACTTAAAACCTTACCAATCAGGAGATACCATTTCAAATATCTACATTAAAGCCTGGATATAATCGAATTAATAAAGAAAAGACTTCAATTGCTACAGTAACCTCCTGGGCTCTCCCTAGAGCGAGTCTCTTCCTCAGCAGTTCTCTTGGCAAACCGACCCTGGATGCTTCGTAAAGCATCAGTCCCCTCCCTTTCAATGGTACCCTATTGCCTACATAATTAAATTGAAACTCTTTATCTTGTCATTCAAATATTCTAGATCTGACCCTAAAGTATCGTTCCAGAGTCACTTCTTCAGCTTCCCTACAGAAGAGTGTAGCAAAGTTTGTATTTTGGAAACACTGTTTTCCAGAAAAGCTCAAGGAAAGAAAGAATGAAAAACAAATTTGGGAATGGCCGCAAAGTAAATCTTTAGGATGAATGTATAGTATCGATACATCTCGAATTTATTTGACAAGATTCTTTTTTTGCAGGAGGCCAGAGTGGGAACACATCCACGGACTAGTATTCCATGGAACACATTTTAGTAATGATAACTTTTGACACAAGCTTAGATCAATATTTATTAACCTATTTTGGAGTCACAGAGGCAAAAATAAGTTGCAGGAAAGAAAGCTCTGGACCTTACCCAACTCCCTAAATTCCCATACTTTCATTTGGACACAGTGTAGGGAAATTCACAGACCTCCTCTGACAGTAACCGTTTTTTTTTTTTTTTTCCTTGAGGAAGATTAGCTCTGAGCTAAGATCTGTGCCAATCTTCCTCCACTTTATATGTGGGTTGCTGCCACATCATGACTGACAAGTGCTATGGGTCCACACCTGGGATCTGAACCCATGAACCTGGGCTGCCAAAGGAGGGTGCCCCAAATTTAACCACTATTCCATGGGGCCAACCCCAGCAATCCATTTTAAAATTTTTACTTTTTATTTTATGAAGACTTATCCATAGAAAATGCATATTGTTGACGATATTCTAATAATTATGATTTAAAATTAAATGTCAACTTTAAGAAAATTAAGAGTAGTATATTACAATTTATTTTTTCATAATGAATACTGAATAATTTTGTTATTGATACGAATTTAAATGGCTTATGAAATGTAAATGTTAAGCAGATTTTATACTCTGATTAAAAAAATAAAAAACTACTTCTAAGTGATTTAGCAACTTTTACCCAAAGATTGCCAGAATATTTTAATTGGAAGGAATATTATCCAATATAAGTGCTTTTGTAGAAAATGTTTTATTCTTCCCAGGTATTCTGCTAGTCTTCAAGTTGAGTGTATCTTTTTTTTTTTTTTTTAAGATTGGCACCTGAGCTAACTGTTGCCAATCTTTGTTTTTTCCTGATTTTTTTCCCCTCCAAATCCCCTCAGTATATAGCTGTAAATTTTTTCAGTTGTGGGTCCTTCTAGTTGTGGCATGTGGGACGCTGCATCAATGTGGCCTGACAAGCGGTGCCATGTCTGTGCACAGGATCCGAACCAGCGAAACCCTGGGCCCCTGAAGTGGAGCATGTGAGCTTGACCACTCGGCCGTGGGGCCGGCCCCTAAGTTGAGTGTATCTTAATTGCACTCTTGACTGGTTTAAGAATTTTGTAAACATGTGGATTCTCTAGAACCATGTTTCTTTCATCAAAATAAATGTTGATTTTTTAAAACTAGAAGCCGTTAACTTTATTTTGAGGAAGAAGGATTTGACAACTTGAGCTTTTATTGATTTAAAGAGCATTTCTTTTGAAATCCATCCCCCTGATAGTTTTTAGATATTGTTATTGCTCCAGAAATAATCAATATCTGTAAGTCTGTTTGGTAAATCTGTTTATGACTTTCTTTAATATTCCACTGACAGTCGATAAAAATCAAATTTATACTTAGGTCTTCAAAGTCCTTAGGGCAAAAACAATATGCTTTTTGTCAATACAACTGAGAAATATCTTGGGATATTAGATGTATTTTAATTTTTATATACTTGTTTGCTTCTACATAAGACAGAGTGAGTACTTTTCATAGTTTGTAAGTACTTTCCATCATTTATAGAATGTTTTAAGGTTCATGAACATTATACAAAATAAAAAATATAAAAAGAGAAGCAAATGTATCTATTGTCCATATCTGCCAATATGATATATGTACGGAAATAAAATGTATGTGCATATATATGAAAAGATATATGTATACACATATGTTTATATGCGTATATATATATGTAGAGAGAGAGAGGTACGCACTCAAATATCTATACAGACAAAAATCTACATTAGTATTAATATTACACACATGTTTAAATATATCTGGGTATATATGAAGATACATATATAAAATGGGGATTTTTTCTGAAGTTCTATGATAATCTTATTGCATTTTAAAAAACATAATCTCACTGAATTTACAAAACATAAATCACAACGGCATTCTCTATCTACAGAACAAAAACAATAAGTCTGCACATCTGTTTCCCATGGATCCCCACAATTTCCATGGGTACTTTCTAATTCAGTGACTAAAAAGTGACGTGAAGTTTATACAGAACATTGTAAAGGACCTGTGGGAATTAGGTGTCCTTTTTCCTCTGTGAGCCAGCACCATTTGCAAATCTAAAAGCAGCAAAAGCTTTCTTTGAATTGGGCACTTCGTTTCAGGGCAGCCCCATCTTTACTCTGGGCTGTTGACATTTTGATAGAGAAAGAAGGCTACCAACGGGGCTATCATAATGGACCATGATCAAGGCAAAGACCGCTCGGGATATGTTAAAATATGATTGGGTGTCTGGCTTGGTGGCGCAGCGGTTAAGTTCGCATGTTCTGCTTCGGAGGTTCGGAGGTCCGGGACATGCCGGTTCGGATCCCGGGTATGGACATGGCACCGCTTGTCATGCCATGCTGTGGTAGGCATCCTACGTATAAAATAGAGGAAGATGGGCACCAATGTTGGCTCAGGGCCAGTCTTTCTCTGCAAAACAGGAGGATTGGCAGCAGATGTATTATAATGTATTATGTATTAGCAATGTATTATGATGTGGAAGCATCAGCTCAGGGCTAGTCTTCCTCAATAAATAAATAAAATATGATTGGAAGCAGTCAGGGCAGGTAACTGGATTAAAGGCCACTGAATATAGCACAGGATAATGCAGTGACATTTACTGGTGTAGAAATAGGTCAAAAGGTTAGAGTCAACAGACTTGCACTCTACCCTTTGGAGTCCACTGTCACATAAAGCAAACTTTAAAAACTTCTTCTGTAGTGAGCCCAAGAAACAAATCCACCCTCGAAATGATTTTAGTCTGCATCGTATAGAAGAGACCCTCCTTGTTTGGGTAGGATTTGGGCGAAATTTCCTTATGCCATTGATCTTTTAGACCCCTTCTCTTTTGGTAGTTAGGAGGGTCAGTTTCCTAAACATCTCTGAATTATATGTCTCCACCTGGACTCACCTCTTGACCAAACCAAACTTCACTGACTTTCTCCTTTGTCCATATAATAAAACAGCAATTTATTAAATACTTTATATTCAAATACCATATTGCATTAGCTTGAAGCAATCAAAATTTAAGTGCAGAAAAGAGTTGTGACTTACTATTATGATAAGCAGTATATTATAAGCAGAATTAAACAATGTATTATGATGTGGAAGCACCAGTTTTATTATCATCATAGCTCTTTTCACTGACAATGTTTTCTTATTAATTTATTTACTTTTTTGGTCTGTTTCTCCATGAAACTCTAAGGTTCATGATGATGGAACCCTTTTGTTGTCACTGTTTTATTTTGTTACACAATGCATCCTTATTGCTAGATCAGTGCTTGGGCACAAGAAACTGAATGTTTGGTAAATAAGTAAATAGATTATTGAGAACTGCTTTACATGACCCATCTGGGAGTCTGGAAAGTTTTTCATCTAAATTGAGATATGTGAAAAGGATATGAGAAAAATGTTAAAGAACTTGCAGATGAAATCAACTTTTGGGGGCCAGCCCCCATGGTTGAGTAGTTAAGTTCCTGCACTCTGCTTTGGTGGCCCAGGTTTCAGTTCACATTCTGGGCACGGACATGGCACCACTCATCAGACCTTATTGAGGTTGCATCCCACATAGCACAACCAGAAGGACCTACCACTAAAATATACAACTATATACTGGGCGTGCTTTGGGGAGAAGGAGAAAAAAAAAGAAGATTGGCAACAGATGTTAGCTCAGGCACCAATCTTTAAAAAAAAGTCAATTTTTACTTAGGGTCTGTTTTGTAGATAATTTTATACAAATAATTTCATTTTATCTTCACAATTAGAATAACATTAAATTATGGTTATTGTGACAGATGAGGAAATCAAGACTCTAATTCTGTCCACTTTGAAAATAGAATACATATCTAAAAGCGTGTGTTCTAATTCTAGAAACTTTTTCCACTTCATCATTGTGGTGTATTGTAAAGCCCAAAATATTTATCAATTCCTGGTATAAAATGAGCATCCAAAAATCAGATAGGACTCTAGATTTGGTAGTGGAGTTAAAGACATCTTCTGTGTAAGCAATTATTCCTTCAATTGGTAAATCATGGGGTGCTCCATAGAGGGTCAAAGTTGTGGCAGCCGGGGCTCAGAGAAGTAGCTATTTATAAATTTTTGCAGAAGCATTGTAATATTTTACTAAGGGGAATAGTGATACTGGTACACAGTGATCACACATCACTCTGTGTAATTGACTATCTACAAAGTCAGAAATCACTGTGGTTATTTCTGTTTATCATTTCTCTTGAATAAGATTGCAAAATCTTGAGTAAAGGGGTTTTATTCATGTCATGTGTTTTTATTTTATTGATATAATAATAGTAATATTCATGACATTTCTAAAGCACTTATTTTGCTCTTGGCACTTAAAAAAGTGCTTTATATGCATTAAATAATGTCTTGGTAGCATTTTCTTTTGAGCATTCCTACAAGTTTAGTTTATATCATTCCTAGCAAAGAAAAGTTCTGAAAATACTATATCTGAGCTCATTGCAAATTGATCTCATTTCACGGTATGAAACTGAAACGTTACATTCAAATCTCCATCAGATGGTTTGTGTGAACACTCTTTTCAAATCAGCAAAGTAATCTTTTCATTTAGGAAAATAATGATATCATCTCAAGAGGAAAATCTTTATATCACCAAGAGCATGCAAACTTCTCTCTTTTTGCCCTCTTTATGAGGATCTCCTACATATTTGAGTAGCGAAAAACAAAGTCAAGAAATACTCTGTCTCACTGATCTATTAACGAAGCATCTTCAGTAGTTGAAATCAAAGATAAATGTTTTCAAATCAGATTGGTGTTACAGGAAATGGGAAACATGAGAAGAAAATACATAGTTTTATGACAAAACTTTAGTTTTCAAATTCTTTCTAATATCTGAATTAACAGGTGGAGAGTTGCCTTTTTGTTTTTCCACACTAAATCCCCCTACACCTAAAAAAGCAGCTTTAATGCACAAAGTTTAAGTTTAAAACTTTGGTTTAATATACTTACAATATCCATGATAATTTTCATTTATCAACAGCATTATATAAATTAGTGTTTTCTTTATCGTTTTCATAAATATGAATTCATGATTCATAGTAATACGCCAGTTGTGATTTATACACTAGAAAATAATTTGCCATTCTTCTGACTCCTTTTCCAATTAGAAACTGCATTAATTTTGAACACAAATTCAACTGCAAAACAGCAAAAAACAAATTAAATACTTTCAACTGCCTCTTTATTTCGAGCATTATTCACTTGCCTTTATTATCAGCTTTCACAAAATGTTATTTTCTTGTATATATGTCTTCTTGAACTAATCTATACCTTACTGAACCGAAGGGTCTGACTTACATTAACTTTTATATTCCCAGTGGTGAACACAGTGGTGAAAACATAGTAAGCACTAAAGAGTATTTTGAACTGAACCATTTTAATTAAGTTTACAATATAATACTACTGATTATCGACAACTCGTCAGGGAAAGAATTTAATTACTGAAAACACCCCTATAAAATGACACGGAGCTTTAACTCAGTTTAATGACAGATAATTCAACAATGGGTATGTTTTATAACTTTGCACTATTTACATTTGCATTTAGTTTAGAATTATAGAATATTTAGTTACACTTAGTTAAGGAACGATGCTGACTCTGTGAAGTAATAAAGTAATAAAATAAATGGAATCCAAGAATATTCTACTATGAACCAGGTTTGCATAAAAATGTGTTCCATTTATTATTCATCTGAATACAGAGAAATTTTGGAAGTTTTATGGAGAAAGAAAAATCATATTAGAGTGAGTATTGATAAACGCAGGTGCATTTATCAGGTATCTTGGCAGGCACCAAACAACAAGGATAGTTTGCCCTCTAGTTCAAATCAATATGTGTTTGTTGTAAAGTACAATGCAAAGTAGTTAACTGTTGCTTTCAAACTCTAGAAACACATTAGGTTACAATAATACATCTAGGTCTGCAATATAAGAACAGGCGTTATTCCCTAGGAATAACATGTATCTACTAGATAATAAAAGATTGAACACAAAAAGTTATAAAGGAAATGTTGGCGGAATTATTTGATAGGAACTTATGACTTTAATTTGATATGTGGGTATAGAAAGTACATTCAAGCAATGTCCTAACTAACAGAAGACACTCGTGGAACATTCGCGTAGATCAGTAAGATGTGCGCTGCTCCAAGTTAATGTCAAACACTTAAACGGCTCAGTTCTCTTCTTCACAAAGGAAGGTGTAAGCAGCATGATTTGGGGTATGGAGGGGAGGTTATAATATTTGGCATCCTTTTTGGACAGGTTTCCATGGGCCTGCACAATCCCAATTTTGATTCTAACAGTGCTTGTTATTGGCACATGATATGTGATCAATTCATTTTCTTGAATGAACGTAAGCTTAGTTTCTACCTGCCCCGAACAGCAGACTTGCTTTTTAACATGTGGGACAAAGAAGAAAAAAATTTCCTTTAAATTTTGCAATTGAATGACCTATTTTTAATGCATTGCTATGAAGGAATATTTCGCTACTTTGTTGTGGATCAGAGTTAATTATTTCAAAGTCTAGGTAAGAAATACAAGTCTTTGGGGAACTTTGATTTTTTTTTCTTTACAATGAGAAACTATGATTGACAAATGGAATTTAAAGCTATAATGCCCTGAAATAGCATGTCTGTAGGAAAATTGACTGTGTCATACATATCTCTTGTGAATGTAAATATATTCAGTTTGGGATGGAAATATGTCTACATTTATGAAAATATTTTTTAAGCACTTCCACTAAATAATACCACTCTCAAGAATTTATCCTAAGAAAATAATCGTTATAGTTATTGTGTTTAGTTCTGTAGCTTATTATTGATTAAAAAATTATAAAACCACCTAGATCTGCGACAATAGGGGATATTTAATACTGTATTGGGCAACCACACAATAGTTTGTAATGTAGCTAGCTAAAATGATGAGTTGAAATATCAATATTCATGACAATCATTGGCAAGATGGCCCACAATTATAATTTTTCAGGTTAAATGATTTCCGTATAAAACATCCAAGTGAATTTAAAGAAATATAGCTGGGATATATAAAATATATGGGTAGTTCAGAATGGTTGCTGCATTCAGGATGAATTGACAAAACTCACATATATACACACACATATATGTAGAGAGAGAGTTATACAAAAGCTATATAAGTTTTTTCATTGAAGACTTTAAAAAATATTAATTTTCAAAAAATGAATAAAGAGAGAGCTTCATTAAGTTCTTAAATAGATTCAATTTGATAAAAATGTCAATTCTTTCCAAATCAGTCTAATAACTTAAAAACTGGAGAACCTGAATCTGTAATTTAGTTTGAAGAATGCTATTTGAGGAATACTCAAAGCATCTTGTTGGAAAAGAGAATGAGGAGACACGAAGGAATTTAACAGTGTGAGTCATTTTATTTTTTAAGAAAGAAAGACCAACAGGAAGAAAGGAAGGAAGGGAGAGAGGGAGGGAGGGTGGAAGAAAGGGTGGGAGAGAAGGAGGGAGGAACATGTAAATTTTTGGTCTTTGATGCTCTATAAATATAATTTAGTGCCATATCATTCATTGCTATTCTCTTTTTGTTATACAATTTCCATGTGTTTCCTCTGTGTTTTCCATGCAAAGTAATAAATCTTCTAAAAGTTTTATGGCTGAACATTTAGTAATGTCATACTTAGAAGAAAAATCTATGGAGGTAAATTATGCATTTTGACAAGATTCAGCTTCTGGACATTTGATGGGGGTTCATGTATTATAACAAGATTCCTGACTATACAAATTGTTTAAATTACCCGATCTTTAGATTTTACGTTTTAAAAATCTGCCTTCTTATCTCATAGGATTCCTGTGAATAGTAATTTTTTCAAAAGTATTTGTAAATAAAAAGCAATATATGACATAGTATTTTTATTGTCATTTTTATGTCTATATGACATAAGGAGAAAGAGAAATAACTGTCTGTTCTGGTTTGCTGTTCAAAAATAAGTGAGAAATATGCAATGATCACTTCCCCGTAGATTTTTTTGGTAGCTTTATTGGAGTAAAATTTCTCAATGTACAATAAACTTCACACATTTCAAAAGCACAATTTGGTGAGTTTTGACATATGTATATACCCTTGTACCCAATCCCGCAATTGAGTTTCCCTCTTAAACAAGTTATAGTGGTTTCCATTTATTTCTTATATGTGAAGCATTAGACACACATTTCTAAAATATGCAACTGCCCTGCAAAATAGGAATTAGTTTTACCATTTTACACAATAACAAATGTTGGCTGAGAAAAGTAGATGCCTCACTCCTAGTAAAAAACAAATAACAACAACAACAAAAAGCTTTCAGTGTGAAAGCTGTGTTTTCCACCCAGTGCTGTTGTGCTGTTTCACCCCAGAGCCCTTGATCTTCCAATTACATCAAATTCCTCACTCAAGTAATATTCAAAATTAATACAAAGTTGGTCAAGATAAACAGATCATGATGACCAACCTATCATTTAAAAAAATTAAATAACAGGGGCCAGCCCAGTGGCATAGTAGTTAAGTTCGTGTGCTCTGCTTCTGTCGCCCAGGGTTCGCTGGTTCCAATCCCAGGCGTGGACGTACACACAGCTTATCAAGCCATCCTGTGGCAGGCATCCCACATATAAAGTAGAAGAAGATGGCCACAGATGTTAGCTCAAGGCTAATCTTCCTAAAGAAAAGAAAAATTAATTAACTCTGCTTTCTTGTTTATTTGTTTGAAGTTTCATAAGTAAAGAGATATTTTAATTTGATATTATGGAGTTCTTGTTTTCTGTTTCTAGCCACTGTTCTGGTAGTACTGGGTGACTATTATTCGCCATCTACATTTTTAAATATGTTTGATAGAAAATGAATCCAAAGGTAATTAAGTTCTATTTAAAAAGAAAAAAAGACTAACATAAATTGTAAAATCCAGTCACTATTTCTGTATGGTACTTGATGTTTTTTTAAATCTTAATTTTCTCATGGCTTTGAGTAGCCTTGCTCTCATAAAAGTTATTGAATGCAAAGATTTAAGGTGAAATATAATTTTAAGGGTGCAATCATTGACATGTCCCACCTTTATATAATAATAAATGGCATAAGAAAATGATGAGTCACCTTTAAGTGTCTGCGAAGTTTTGGTGTAACTTTTTATCTTGCTGGGCTTCTAAGGATGTGCTGTGACTTCCCTTATTGCTGAGAGCGACCGTGCAATCTGGTTTCCTCACTCTGCTCCTGAGTTCTGCTCTTCTCTACCAGTATTTTGACCTTTGAGTCAAGCACGCTCTGGTAACAAGATAATGAAGCTACAAGGCCAAGGAGCCTTCTTGACTTTTTCTTAGTACGCTGCCTTTGCTACATCATTATGTCTGCTAAGACAGCTGAGTGTTTTATAACATTTTAAATAACACTCTGTATTGCTGACTCATAGGCACATTGCTCATCATGAGCGTCACATAACAGATATGTGACTCATGGCAGAGAGCTCTAAAGAGCTATGCTGGGAAAACAGCCTGCCAAGCAATAGCATGCAGAATGTAAGCTGCCATTCCTTTATAGAGTGGACTCTTGACTAATACCATATACACCATTCATTTCATTTTTTTTCAAGTGTTCTCAACAGTCATGGCTTCTGCATGTCCATCAGCCTGCTGGAGGCTAGCAAGTATATTAAGATATCATTGTCTAAATGGAGAAAGGCAAGAGGCAAAAGAGCTTTCAGAGATATAAAGAAAATTAAAGGTTACCAGGAAATCTCTTCCTTTAGGCTTACTTTTCATCTGAGTTTTATATTATGCTACTACTGTACCAAATGTTTTTTGGACTGAAGTAGGATACGTAAGGCTTTTATGCAAGTATATTTTATATGCCAAACAAGACTAAGAGAAACACTAAATGATAATAACAAATAATATTTTATTTTAAAGATGTGTAATATTGTGAGTATAAGATAATAGATTTCCTATGATATTTATGATGGTACAATACAGAATACATATTATGTGATTAAATTTTATTATTTTTATTATTTGTGATGTCAGTTATTGGGAACTTAGCATTTGCCAGTTACTATGGTAAATATTTTATCTTCACAACAATTCTATAACATTGGTACAGTTACAAATATTCTATAACTGAAAATTTTAATTTCAACAGGTGAAGTAACTTTTTTTCAGGATTTAAGGTGAAGCCTTCCTGATAACAAAGGCTGTGCTCTTTCTACTAATCTACCACATTTTGAACCTCATGATATTCATATTTAATTTTCTTTTTTTCTTTTTTCAGGAAGATTAGCCCTGAGCTAACATCTGCTGCCAATCCTCCTCTCTTTGCTGAGGAAGACTGGCCCTGAGCTAACATCTGCACCCATCTTCCTATGATTTAGATGTGGGACGCCTGCCACAGCATGGTTTGCCAAGCAGTGCCATGTCTGCACCCGGGAACCGAACCGGTGAACCCCCGGCCGCCGAATCGGGGAACGTGCGAACTTAACCGCTGCGCCACCAGGCTGACCCGTAATTTTGTTTTATTTCTTCTTAAGATCCACTTCATTTGCTTTTCGTTAATTTCGCTAACAAAATACTGCTATAATACTAAGAAGATAAGTGCATGGTTTGGTCATAATAAAATGACCACTCCGTATTTAATTTCCAGAATGCTACCGTATTTTTTGCAGTAATATTACATTTCAGTTTGATCGGTTTTGATTTTTCTAATTAGTTTTGGCCTAGGAGAATCTCATACTGAAAAGTATACATCGCTACAATAATACTGTATTGAAAATGCCCCCGTTCCTTCTTTGGCAGTATATAAGACATATTGGCATAGCTACATCTGTCAGCATGTCATTGTTAATCACATTAGTTAGATTCAATGAATATTTCATGATTTATCTATTGATAATCTAATAAGTTGATTACCTCCCTGGTACTTAAGATCTCTGAGTTTCAACATGGAGAAGCAGCCATTAACATTCCCACTTGCCCATGTTGTGTGAATATTTCAGTTAAGCTGGTATTTTACCTGCAAGGTACCAATTTTAATCTGATCTACTTAATAAGCAAACTATTTTGGAAAGTGTAGCAAACTTCAGAACGTTACTTGTATATTAAAAGGATGAGAGAATGTGTGTGAGAAACAAGAAATTTCAGTAAAAACACAATATATTTTATTAAAGACTGGATAAATTTGTGTTCAGTCATATCTAATACTATTCCAAACAAACATTATATCCAAGTAAACAGCCATTTCTGTGTGTCCTTAACAAATATTGAGTTCTGAAGTTAAAAGCACACTCAGGGAAAATTCACTTTGAAGACTGGCACAGAGCTGAAATGCAGTATTTTTATTCATGATCATCAAAGATATCCCAGATAGCCATAACCAAAGTCACTTAAGAAAAAAATAAAGGCTGTTCGTTAACAGACCATGATGGATATATAAAAATAAAGGACAACCCCATGGCAAAATGAAAAGAATAGGAACTGGAGAATCATCCAGGAGGCTTCTCTAGAGGTGTATGAGAATAGAGTCCAGACTGAAAAACAAGACTTGGCAAAGACTTGTAGATGGCAGATAGAGGGAATGGTTCATAAGGAATTTGAAAAAAGTGCATCAATATTAAAGAAAAGATCAATTAAACTGTAGAATTCCAGAAATTGAAGAGATGAGGGGAAGAATAACTCCTTTGGATAACAATCCAAATGATTAATTGCTGTGCAAAATGGAGTTACCAGCTTGTCAGGAGATACTCGACATCACCCACCCAAAAGAAAATTACACTCATTGCTCTACAATGAATGAAATCTTAGGCCTATATCTAAGAACGGGGACCTTGTAGAGGAACTTAGCCCAAGGTTTACCCCAAGGTTACCCAAAGGTGAGACTACAAGTGATGAAGACATACAGTGGTTCTACCTGGGGGTGGAGGTTGCTGGGAATGGAATGGAAAAAAAAATTCTAGTTTAAAAGAGAATTAAGGGGGCCGGCTCCGTGGCCGAGTGGTTAAGTTCGTGTGCTCTGCTGCGGCGACCCAGGGTTCGGATCCTGGGTGTGGACATGGCACCGCTCATCAGGCCATGTTGAGGTGGCGTCCCACATCCCACAACTAGAAGGACTTGCAAGTAAGATATACAACTGTGTACAGGGGAGTTTTGGGGAGATAAAGCAGAAAAAAAATAAAAAAAATAAAAGAGAATTAAGAACTGTAGACCATAGATCCCCTTTCTCAGATTATTAAAAGCTCCTAAAACTTCTGTTACTTCTCTTTGTTACTGTTGTTAGTACATGTCTGTACTGATGAGCAGAAAAATGCTTAAAATAAAAAAAAGTTGTGTGTGCTTGTTTACAAAGTAGTTAAAAAAGCAAGACTTGAGGTGTGGACGAAAATAATCCATAACCAATCTATAAATGAAAATTTGGGAGAGTTTATTCTCAGCTAAAATCTGAGGACCATGGCCCGGGGCCTTTCTTCCTGAAGGAAGAAAGGGCACCAAAGAAGTGAGGTATACAGAGTTGGTTATATACCCCCATACAGGATGTTTCACTTATGATTGAAATGTCCCTCCCACAATAGTCACAAGATTGCCCTGTTGGCACAGCGCTTGATGGACACAGCAGGTAGTGGGTCTGCTATCTTGGCAGGCATAGCAGGAGGCAAGTCTATTGTCTCGAGCTGGGTGGTCAAAGGTGAGTGCAGCAATCAGTTCCTAGTCTAACGAAAGATGCTTAATCCTTAAGGAAATGCCAACGTTGGGAGGGTACGGAAGTTGCACCTTTATCTCAAGGGCCTTTGTTCTTGCCATAGGGAATATCTAAAGCAGATATACAATGCATGCTCAACGGCCATGGTCAGGCCCTTTTGGAAAGACAAGGTCAGGCTGAATTAGGTTTACATCAAATGGCTTCCTCATATTCTCCAATATATCCTATTACTTGCCATTTTTATTTGTCAGAGGACAATAAAAGTCTTGGGTGGTTTGAAAGAAGAAATACAAAGAATGCTATAGATGGATTGGTGGTATCAAACTACCCAGAGAGAAGGCAATCAGACCGAGTTCCAGAGACTTGCTTCAACAAGGAGGAACAAGAAAACTGATGGATATAGAATAAATGTGATGAGCGTGGCAACACAGAGGTGCGTTATTGGGATCTTCCTTCAAGAAAGACCTTTTCATCCCACTGCAAGAAATGTGTTTAGCTAACAGCCTTCACCAACAGAACATTTGGAATCTACTTCAGTGATTAAATTGAGATTGTGCTCTTCCCAAACAGCTACAAGACAATGACAGCCTAAGATGATGGTGCTAATGTAGGTATTTCTCCCCGCTGTGGGACTTCTCTATTGCAGTCATCCCAGAACTCCCAGGTAACCTGGCCAGAATTTTCTCAGAGCAGCACTGAAGTCTGAGGCTTTTTCTACTAAGTCCTCTTTTTTCCCATTCTCCTTTCACAGATGTCAGACCCACATTGTGCTTTGAGGAATTTTCCTACCTACACCTGCTTCCTCTTCCTTTTATCTTTCATAAGTATTATCTACAGTATTTTATTGCACTCCTTACTTAGTCTTGATGATTGCTCCCAGGAGAACAAAATTTTCACAGTAGGGTTCCTGAGGCTCAGTAATAGAAGGTTCTAAATGTGATTTCCTGACTCTTAGAGAGTAAATGCTAATATGTTTTGTGTATGTTGGACTCAATAAAGTAATTCAGGAAGACTGTCTGTAGGTAATTGAAATCTGACCCCATCAGAGATAAACTGGATGCCAGTGAAGCATCTCTCCTCTCTCTCACCACGTCATCTGCTTTCAAAGGTGTTTCTTCAGGACCTCATCATATCAAAACTATTGGACTACTGCTGCAAAAATTAGAATAAGTTTAGGGGTTGTTCCACACACAGTGCTGGGACAAAAAATGATTGTTTTTGTTTTATTTTAGATATTAGCATGCCTATTAGGATATAAGCTTTGCAAGAACAATAATTTCTGTTTATTTCATTCACTCATGTGTAAAATGTGCCTACAATAGTGTCTCATATGTGGTAAGTGTTCAATTAATATGGAATCAATAAGTAGTTTTTTGTATGTGATGTTATTCAGGGTGGTGAAATGCAATGGAATTTGAACACTTAATACTCTGTATGAGGTACATTTTGAGTCATAACCTACACAGCGTTGGCCTGGTGATGTGGGGGAATATACACGATAGAATACACACTGGTTGACAAAGTGAAGAAAGCTGGAACAGGCAAGTCTGGGACTGAGTTCTTCCCTTAAGTGTAAGACTGATAACGTGAGAGACAGCCAGAAAACCACATTAGATTAAACATGAGAACACGCAAGCATATTTCTTTTAACTTTGAACTGGGAGCCATTCCCAAAGGATTTTTTATTATATACAAAATTCTCTCAAAGCTCTTTATCGTGACATACAAGATATCTAGAATATGGTCTCTATCTTTCTATGCAGCCACATCTTCTAACACTTTGCCTCAAACTTTACATTTTAATAATACCAACTATAATCACCTTTCCACAACCAGCTCATTTATGTCTATAGGCCTTTTAATCATGCTTTTTAGTATAAAGTCATTGGTAAATATTATGTCAGTCCATTTAATATTGTTTAATGAAATAGGTCCAACTTAGAAATACTTAGACACTCATATGCATATTCCAATGACTTTTATTTTCATGTTAGCTATTTTGAAAAACTGTTTGCGATATCTTTTATCATATAAATTATGATATTTATTGTAGATATATGTTAAATAGCACAAACGGCTATTTAATTAAAGGTGTCAGTCCTAACATTCTTCAGCTCTTCTCCATGTCAAGTATACTGAGTCCCTGTCCGTCTCAGAATCTATTCTATTAAAAGGTGAGAGTGTATAAGCAATTACACGTCGCCAATGTGGAATAAGAGATATTCCACAGGAGGTCAGCAGGTGGTGGGAGAACGGAAATCTAGTCCTCGTGCTATGGGGCAAAACAAATGGGAGGTGATCAGGGTAAACACCTAGGCACTCTTGGAATTAATGAATCTTTCTCCTAAATCTTGCCTTATTCTTCAGACGATAAAAAATAGAGTTTGAAATCCACTTTGGATTTAAACTCTCATATGAATTTCTTGAGATCCTGATAACCTGCACAGTTATTGCCAGTCTCCTTTAGCCTATGGTCTTGATCTTATCTTTGTCCCTTTAGTCACATTTTAGCAATGCATCAAAGTAGATCTACCATATAAAGTCAAAATATACACACTGGGATCTTCACAGGACGTGATAGCTTCTATGCCATGCCACTTCAGTTATAGGAAATTGAGTTCCTACTCTGCAATAGCACTGTGCATGACAATGGGTTACAAAGTTCAATAAAGCCTATATCCTGCTCTTAAAGATCTTACAGAATAACTGGCAAATATACATCCATATATACATCCATATATACATATGGATGTATATTTGCAAACCCCAAATCAATACTTGAGGTGTTCTCCCTTTTATTTGTGGACGTGTGCAGAGCTGAATTTGAACAAAACAATGCGTTCTCTGCCTTCTTACTCCAGCTCTCATGCTCTAAACCAGTATGCTATTCACCATCTATTTAATGCCACATGTGTTGCATTTTTGTGCTTTTTGTTGATGATTTTACTGTTTAAGCTGGCCCCCAAGCATAGTGCTGAAGTGCTATCTAGTATTATCAAGTGCAAGAAGGCTATGATGTGCCTTACAGAGAAAACATATGTATCAGATAAACTTTGTTCAGGCATGAGTTATAGTGCTGTTACCATGAGTTCAACGTTAGTGAATCAACAATATGGTACATCATTGAGAAAATGGAAAAGGAAATTTGCCAATCTGTACATGAAGCCACTTGGAAAGTGCTAAAGTAACACCTATAGTGCATTGATGAAGCTACGGGAAAGGAGGAAAAGTGGCTAAGTTTACGGGTTCATGAGATGACAAATGATTTTTTAAAAAAGCTTAGTGGACAGGATTGTTGTGAGGCTGAAAGTCTGAGTAATTTATGGTCATGCTAACCAGGGGCAGGAGGATGTTACACCCTCTTGGCTAGTGCTGCCTGGCTCAAATGTCTCAAAGGCAATGCAGTGTGAAAAATGTAAAGCTTGCAGGTGAGGCAGGTTTTGCAGATCAGGAGGCTGTGGAAAAATTTTAAGAGTGTCTGCTGAGTGTTATACAGGAAAAGGATTATGGGAAAGAGTAGGTTTTCAACTTGATGAGACCGGTTTGTTTGACAAGGATGTTGGCAAACAAAGCTACATATACAAATGGCAATTTGGTTGGACAAAATTATGTGACCAGAGGCGTGGCTTGCAGGAACTTACTCCTGTGTGTCCCCTTGGAGCAGTGGTGCAGAATTTACTAATTCAGTGTTTATGGCTACTTTACAGAACATAACTACTGAGATTAATGTGAATCAACTGTATGCACATATGACATATGTGTGTGTGTGTGTGTGTGTGTGTGTATGAGCCATGCATTCTTCTAAGTCTTATTCAAGGAATACAGAAATGATCAAAAGAGAAAAGTTTCCCGGCCTCATGCAATTTATCCTCTAATCCAGAGAGAAATGCAATCATCTAATAAACAAATCAAAAACAAGATGGTAACTGACAGTTACATCCTTCAATGAAACAACTAAAACGGTGTGATAGTGCCTGGAGCTCCTTTATATACATAACCACCTAAGGCTTCTTGAGGAGGTCACATTCCAGCCAAGATACAAAAATAATTAGAAGCAAGACATGTGAAAAACTTATCATAAAAAAATAATTTTTCCTATATGAGATTTGCAATTAATTTTGTAAAAGCATATTGCTAATTTTTAAATGAATGTTTGAAGATAGGGTTAATATATATTGAAATAAAAATTGGTTTCTAAATATTCTAGCAAGGAAAAATATAAAAACATATTCATCATACTAACTAAATTACGTCAATATGAATGATGAAACAACCACAGAACACAGAAAAGGGAAGACATTTGTGAAAATCCTCCCCAGATTTGAAACCTCTTGAGACTGAAATCTGGACCCAAATTCTTGCAGAGATTTGCACATTTTAGGTTTGTAGGTGCATAGAATCATCATAGAAACAGCTTTTCTAACACTGCTAGCAGTTCTGCTTCTAATGCAAGCCAGAAATGGGAAATAAAAAGGCATACAAAGAGGAAAAGTAATGAACAAAGTTAACCAAACTTTGAGGCTCTCACATTTGATGTAGGTCAACGTTGAATTTTAGATGAATACTTGGATCACAATTCATCTAAATTAGGTCATCTATCCCGGGTGACATACGTGCATCAAAAATTAGCATTGACTTCAAGTCATTGAAAATGTTTCTATGAAACTTTGGAAGAGTTTCAAATAATGAAATATTTGACTTCTATTTTAAGTAAGAATTAGAAGACTATATTCCAAAATTTTAAAAAACTCAATTTATCTGAACATATTCCAAAGTGTAATATTTTCATTGATCACAAAAATAAAATAATTCTGATATTTAATTGTGTTGTTATTATATTATATTATATTAGGTATTAGGATTTTGTCTTAAAACAGGCTAAGCCATAAAGCAAGTCAAATTCCTTGTTTGACCATTCTTTAAATATAGGAAACCCTCTATGCTGTTAATACATTATAGGATCACTTAAGCAAGTGTATTCATGTCTCTATTTTGCCTCCTGGCTTCTCTCCCATCCTTCCCTAATTCTGGCCCAGAAGAGGAAAGATGAGTTGTCTAGTTGGTAAATTTGGGAGAGAAATTGAGGCCAACACCCAGTCCTTACCTCACTGGTGAGGTTAATCTGCTTGCACAGAGGCAGTTTGTACAGCCCTACACTCTTAATAACTTAGTGGGGAGGTGCTCTCCTTGTGATGGGGCCTGTTGTTGGCCACTTCTGTCTCTGAATGAGTTTGAGAATCTCTCTACTTCAGGGGCGAAGTTCAAGGAAGCCTATTTCACCATATAAATACAACCAGAGTTTCCAAAGCTGATATCTTGATCTCCATTATCCTACCTGCTGTGACATTGCTAAAAATGTCTAAAATCAAGATGAAAAGAAGAGGTATTATTTATTGACCTTTAAAAATTCGAGGAATATAGAATAATTTTAGGAAGGGAGAAGTGTGATATCAGGAGCGTCAAAGAACCTTGCATTCAAATCTCAGCTCTTCCACCTCCTGGGTAGAAGTAGACAAATTACTACTCTTCTCTAAACCCATATTTTGCCAGCACAAAATGGAATCACTTCTGGTTAACTTGCAAGACTTAGATGAAAATTGAAGATAATGGAGATAAATTTCACAAGACAAAAAAGGCTCTAAATGAATGTTCATTAGCAGTATTAATATTATTTTAATTTCATATTGACACTTTAAAAATTCAACTTAATTAAAGTTATGAGGTGGTTAGAGATTTTTCAAGTCTAGATTATTGTAACTCGTATTTCTCCACAGTCACAATGATCACTAATTAATTCTTAGTAATATCTTAAGAAAACCAACCACTATTACATCAAGAAATATATAAATTAATAAATTACATTTCATTTTATAGAATCATTACAAAATCCAATTTATTTTAAGTAGATTAGAATGTTTTGCACTTAATTCAATCATCAAAGAATAAATAGATAATCTGTATTAAACTTTCTTGATACAAGTCTTATATCAAAACTTTTTACCTCTCATCCACCTCCCACCTCCCTATTCCTCTACCAGCACCACCAAATCACCAATAGGCACAATTATTTCTCATGATACTATTGGCTTTGCTTCCAAGGAAGCAGAAATTGTAGAGAAAAGAAGTTGAGTTTTTCTCACCATAAATGAAATCTGTTACTTCTGATTCTTAATGAAGTTATGAAGAAGAGATTTAAAAACTGGAGTGAAGGGACAGAGTGTATTGCTTTGCTTTAAAATGCATGACATAGTGGGGAAAGTTATGGCTTAATAGTTAGAAGCCCTGACTATTATGCCTAGCCTCTTGGGGCTTCGTTTCCTTTATCTGTGAAATAACACTGGATCAAATGATCAACTGATACCATCCTTGTTTTGATTCAACAATAAGTTGATGCTGTCTGTCTAGTACATGAATGGCAAGTTGAAGAATAAGTTTTGAAGGATTCTCTGGGCCGTATGTCTCTTTTATCCTGCTGAACATTTCAGAATGGTTTCAATGTTTTGACAAGGTGCCAAGGAATTTCTAAATCCTTCAACATATCTATATTAAATTGTAAACCACAAAGGTAACTGCAAATATGTTATATTTTATGATGTGTAGAACTATTTCCTTCAGCACACCAGCACAAAAACAGTTCTCCAAAACAAATGTTATTACCAAACTATTTTAAATCCATCATATCTGTCAATTAGCTATTGGATAAAAACAACCACTTTGATGCTGGCATTTAAAATCCTTTTAATTCTGGACCATATATGCCCATATTTAACTCTTTCCTGCAAGAGCCATCTTTTCTAGAAATATAATTTTCAAATCATACCTCAAATATATTTATCATTTATTCTCTTCATTCCTCTTTGTACGTCTTTCCTGCATTAAGAAATATTCTTGGGGGCCAGCCATGTAGCTGAGTGGTTAAGTTCCCAAGCTCCACTACAACGGCCCAGGGTTTTGCTGGTTCACATCCTGGGCACAGACCTAGCACTGCTCATCAAGCCGTGCTGAGGCAGCGTCCCACACGGAAGAATTAGAAGGATCTACAACTGGAATATACAACTATGTACTAGGGGGCTTTGGGGAGAAGAAGAAGAGGAAAACGAAAAAAGAAGATTGGCAACAGATGTTAGCTCAGGCGCCAATCTTGAAAAAAAAGAGAAATACTCTTCAACTAAACTTTTTCTTCAAGAACCAAGTTAAATCTCATTTCTTCACTGAACTTTTTCTTGATTCTTCCTGCACGTATTTAACCCCTAGCCCTCACTGTACAATTATTACATACAATATCAAATAATACATATTTTCCTGCCTCTCTCTTTGTCTTTCTTTTTCTCTCTTCCTATTTTTCTCACCTCACCATCAAGATAATAAATTCTGATAAGGAGGGATCGTGTGTTATACCACTTTATAGTTTCAAAAGAGCCTATCAGGATATTATACCTAAAAGTTGTGATGGTTAATTTTATGTATTAATTAATTTTATGTCACAGGGTACCCAGATATTTGGTTAAGCATCATTTCTGGATGTTTGCAAGCTTGTTTCTGTATGAGATTAGCATTTGAATTGGTAGACTGAGTAAAGCAGGAAGGGAGAATTCATTCTCTCTGCCTGAGAGAACAGGTTTTCTCCGGCTCTTGGACTGAGCCGTAAACCATCAGTTCTCCTGGCTTTCAGGACTTAGGACTTGAACTAGGACCTATATCTCTTCATCTATATCCTATTGGTTCTGTCTATCTGGAGAAGTCTGATTAATACAAAAGTCAATTCACAGATTCTTTTTTAATAAATGCAAACATAAGAATGAATCTCTGCTTTCTCATACGTAAAAGAGAAATAATAAAATGCACTTTGCAGTCATGAGGAGAGAAATAAAATATCCAAAAACCTTGACACATGTTACATATTTATTATTGAGAATTAAATCTATCATAAAAAATAATTGCTAATCATAATAGTTTTTCTTGCAAGAGGCAAAATGCTAGCATTTAGAAAAGTAAACTCTAGATCATTATTTCCTGACAATATTTCTCCTTGCAGTATACGAATTCTTTAAAAATGTAAATTCATGGTATCCTAAAGTCTATCAGATACTGAGAGAAAAAATATAAGAGGTAATTGAATTCTCCTACATGTAGATGAAATAGACAGTTGATCTTTGACATTTTGGCAGCCAGTCTGCTGGCTGCACATTGTTTTTTTATTGGTAGTTTGACCATGAATTTACTTGGATTCCAGCATCTTTTAGCTTTCTAGCAGGGTGAGACAAACTGACCCTAGGTCTTTGGGAAAAAGGACATGTGAGAAGCTATAAAGTACTTCCTAAAGTAAATTCATGATTTAAGCAATTTTTCCCAACTGTTCCCTACCTTACTACATAATCAGGCATTTTAAACTTGGGAAGCAATGAACTGTAGAAAGACGGAAATACTGTAGTTCCCCCCTGATCTGCAGTTTCACTCTCCATGGTTTCAGTTACCCATAGTCAAGTACAATCTGAAAATACTAAGGGAAAATTCCAGAAATAAATGATTCATAAGTTTTAAATGGTATGCAGTTCTGAATGGCATGATGAAATTTTGTACCATCCTGCTCCTTCCCTTCAGGGATGGGAATCATCCCTCTGTCCAGCATAGCCATGCTGCACTGTGTAGGAAAAAAATAGTATATGTAGGATACGATACAACCTGCGGTTTCAGGCACCCACTGGGAGTCTTGGAATATGTACCCTCTGAAGGGGATATCTGATAAGGGAGACTATTGTATTTTTTCCCTTCTATAGCATAGCAAATGAAAATATTTGAGATGTTCATGCCCAGGCAAACGAATGCAGCTAGTAAATTTTAAAAAAAGAAAAGTTTCAAAATCATTGCTTGAATCTAAAATTCTACCAGTAAAGCAGGTGGCTTGGTAGGGAAGTTTACAGTGTACGTGTTTGCAAACTTCATAAAATTCTACACTTGATTTATGTTTCAAAAATATCCTGCAAATATTTTCACACTTTTTGGGATTGTAAATTTAATTCAAAGTAGTCCTCATCCTACTGGTCTTTAGCCTCGTATGACATTTTCCTAAATACCCTGTCATCCCCAGAAATGATTGATTCTAACCAGTAAATATCTTTTTGTTGCTGTTTTATACTCTTCCTCTAGCTGATTTTGAAGTTCCTCATTGTTTTCCAATGTAGGTGAGGAACAACTTTGCATTTCTCTTTCTAGTTGTAAGAAAGATTGCACAGCACGCCCAAATGGCATATTCTCTCACCATGTTTTTGTTTTTGCCTTTTCCCTTAAACACTGCTCTGGTTCTTTATCTCATTCCTTTCTAGGATCTTTTGTCAACACTTGTAATCTAAATTTCTTTAACTCCCCCTTCCAAATCTCTGACGGATTTTCTATTCTTCCTTTATCAAAGTTAGTAAAAACCTCACAGGTTAAGGGCTCCCTCCTGCAAGACTAGCCCCGTGTTGGAAGTCAGTCACAAATGAGGTCCCAGTCTACGCACACTTCTTACTGGCCGACTCTCAGAATTCTGGAAGTGCTCTACTTACTTTTTTAGTTTATTATAAAGGATACAACTCAGCTACAGCCAAATGGAAGAGATTCATACTGCAAGGTATGGGCAGAGTGGGGAGGTACCACCCTACCAGCACTGTATGTAACCACCAACCCAGAAACTTCTCAAACCCTGTTGTTTACAGTTTTTATATGAGGTTTCATTACAGAGGCATGGTTAATGAAATCACTGGCCATTGGTGATTGAATTCAATCTCCAGCTCCTCTCCCCTCCCTAGAAGTTGGAGGCATGGTTTGGAAGTTCCCACCCTCTAAATCTCATGATTGGTTCTTCTGGTGACCAGCTCCCATTCAGAAGCTATCTAGGAGCTCCAATTAGAGTCACTATATCAGCATAAACTCAGGTATGATTGAAAAGGGCTTCTTATGAATAACAAAAGATCCTCCTACAACTCAGGAAATTCTAAGGGTTTTAGGAACTCTGTGCCAGGAACCAAATCTAGGATGAAAATCAAATATATATTTTTTCATTACACCACAATTATAAAGGCTAATTTTTGTACACCTTTTCCCCTCCAAGTTCTCCTTCCCTAACTATTGAAGAGAACAGTTCCACCTGACTATCTAATATGAAGTCTGATTAGATAACTGAAGAATTATTTAGCTCCCCATTATCTTCTTCTTTTATTTAACTTAAGATAATGATAGTTTGGCCTCTATCCCAGATGTTAGGGAGGAGAACAACATATATACTTTTTTAAAGGTATGCTTTTTGGTGAGGAAGATTGGTCCTGAACTAACATCTGTTGCCTATCTTCCTCTTTTTTTCCTCCCAAAGCCCCAGCACACAGTTGTATATCCTAGTTGTAAGTCCTCCTAGTTCTTCTATGTGGGATGCCACCACAGCATGGGTTGAGAGTGGTGTGTAAGTCTGTGCCCAGGATCCGAACCAGCAAACTCCAGGCTGCTGAAGCGGAATGCGTGAACTTAACCACTATGCCACCGGGCTGGCTCCCAAGAACAATATTTTAAATCAGCTGATTTTTCTATTTTCTTAGTAGTAGTCTATGAAAGGTCTCTAAACAATTACAATTATTAGAAAAATAAGGTTGAGAACTTATCTAGACATTATGCATATACCCAGTTTGATAAACTATGTTAGACTGTTTTACTTCTTTTGCTTTTTGCATATAGGCCTTTATTCTGCAATCAACCTGAAAGCCCTTTTAGGCAAAAGGTGTTTAGGCACTTGTTATATTCCAGAAAACCTAAACAATTAGACTTTAATAGATATTCCTTTTTTTTTCCCAAAGATGGGCACCTGAGCTAACAACTGTTGCCAATCTTCTTCTTTTTCCCTTCTTCTTCTTGCCAAAGCCCCCCCAGTACTAGTTGTATATTCTAATTGTGAGTGTCTCTGGTTGTGGTATGTGTGCTGCCACCTCAGCATGGCCTGATGAGCAGTGCTATGTCCACACCCGGGATCTGAACCAGTGAAACCCCAGGTGGTGAAACGGAGCATGCGAACTTAACCACTTGCCCACCGGGCCAGCTCCAATAACATCTATGTTCTCTTGATACTTTATATAATACAGAAGTGAGTTTTTTGTGAATTTATAATTGAATAATGAATTAAGAAATAAAAATTATTTAGAAAGAAAATAAAAAAGAGAATATGCGAGGGAAAATAGATTTTTTTTTTTAGGAAGATTAGCCCTGAGCTAACATCTGCTGCCAATCCTCATCTCTTTGCTGAGGAAGACTGGCCCTGAGCTGACATCCGAGCCCATCTTCCTCTACTTTATGTGTAGGGTGCCTGCCACAGCATGGCTTGCCAAGTAGTGTCGTGTCAGCACCCGGGATCTGAAACAGAGAACCCCAGGACGTTAAAGTGGAACATGTGAGCCCAACTGCTATGACACCAGGCTGGCCCCGAAAATAGATATTTTTTAATGGTTATTTTAAAAGTAGATTATTTTAATAAACACATTGATTGTTATATGCACAAAAAGGTGGTACAGGGAAGAGGTTAAAAGTGTAAAATTTGGGAAATCCTAGTTCTATTCAGAACTTCACTAATACCTAGCTCTGAAACATTTAGCAGGATACATCCTGGGTTTCTTTATCAGTAAGAAACATGGGTGATAAAAGTCTCTATGTGCATTTTATTTTTAATGCCAATGATGAACTTTCACAGAGATTTGCTATCAGTTATTAACCCCTCTCTCTAAAAGACCAAGCAAAAAATAAATAAATAAAATACAATATGATACAATACCTCTGCAGATAACTTCGTGTGATTATGATTATCCAATGATGAAAACAAATCATGGACACAAAGGTTAAAAATAACAACTTAACTTTTGTTTAACAAAATAATCATTTAATTGATTTTTCATTGTGGTAGCCAGCTTTCAACATTGTCCCTGATGATTTTTGCTTCCACATATTTAGGCCTTTCAGCCGCGACCACCCACAATAAATCAAAGCTGACCTATGCGGTCAACAGTTTGAAAGTGAGGATGTGTGACTTCCAAGGAGCAGGGATTAAAGATATTGCAACTTTCACCTTGCTCTCTCGGATTGCTCGTTCTGGAGGAAGCCAGATGTCATGCCATGAGGACACTCAAGTAGCCAAGAGAGTCTCACACATGGAGAGGACCTGAGGCTTCCCACCAGCAGCCAACATAGCCAACCAGAATTTGCCAGTGATAAGAGAGAGTCACCTTGAAAGGAGCTCTTCCCCCTTCAGGCAAGACTTTTGATGACTGCAGCTCCGGCTCACGTCAGATTGCAACCTCTTTAAAGTTCCTGAGTCAGAAGACCCAGCCAAGTTGCTCCTAAATTTGTCACCCACAGACACTGAACAAGATGATAAATAATAATTGTTTTAAGTCACTAAGTTTTGCGTTAATGTGTTATGCAACAACGGCAAGCTAATGCACTGATTGGTTTAAAATTTTCATATTTTGAAAGAAAAACCTTTAAGATAAATTTAAAAATAATTTATCTCTCTGGCTTACAACTCCTAAGAAGATAAATGAGTTACATTTCAACATATGCTCTAACACATTTATACACATTCAATCGGACAAAATTCTTTTAATCTCTATACATTCTATTCCAATCATTATTAAAACTCTTCTGTAATCATGAGATACCTCTATTTGCACCTGATTATTCTAATTACTATATAAACTCACTCATAATTACATGCTTTCTCCCACATCTCAAGATGATGCTAAAAATATTTGGTTTAGCTATATAATTATAATACTTACAGTCATATAAACTGTCTGGTATTTTCATCTAATTATCATGTATTAAAAACATAATTAAGTATAAATTATTAATCAGTCTCATTAATTAAATATTTCTATAGAGTCTTAAAATTCTGTATATACTTTTAATTATTTCTTTAATCATTAACATTAAAAAAATTTGTTATGTGCATTTACCAACCATTTTGATTTTCCTGAAACAAATATTCATCTATTGCCTTTTATATAGTGACACTATGGTAAACATGGTCAATAAAGTAATGACAAAAATACCCTTTGTCCTTTTCTTCATATTTCTTCAACTGTAAGTTATTGAAAGTGAGGAAGACATTTCCTTTACCCACCGTGGCTTCTTCTGGCTGGAGAACGAATTTAATTCACATGAGACAGAATAACAGGAGAAATTTAAACAAAGCTTTATAACATGTATACATGGGAGAGGCTCAGACAAACTGAGCAACTCGCCAATGTGGCCAAAGCCACCACCTTAAATATCATCTTCAGCTAAAGACAAAAAGAGGATGTTGGGGGTGGGGGGAGTCAGTTATGGGAGATTACCAGACAAGTACAGTAAATAAGGAGGGGTTATTGTGCAGATTTAAGTCTTTGCCTTCCACATTGATAAGAGTTTCTAGAGATAAGGTCATCCTTCCTTACTGGTAGAGAGGTAGACAGACACCTTTACAGATAGAGATCCCCTTTACAATATAAATGGTTCTTAACAAAGGGTAAGTAAACTCTGTTTTTCAGAGTTTCTTTCCCGTCTGCAGTTTATTAAAAGTAATCAGCCCCAAAATAATCCTCATGCCAAAGAGACATATCTTGGGGTGGCCAATTCCCATCCCACACATTATCTACTAAACAAATAATGGCATAAGTTAATATATGACTTTAGAAGGGATAAAGAACTATATTGGAAAATAGAAGAATCAAAGGATTGTTTCCTATGGAAGTTAACTGTGAGTTATCTAGGCAAATGAGTAATGGAGGTGGATGATTATTAGAGTGTTCTTAGCAGTGGAACAGCAGGCAATGTGATTTTAAAGTTAAAATATTAGAGACTTGATTGTTTTCAGATTGCTTAATGTTTTAAAGATGATAAATAATATCTAAATAATAAATAAATTGACTAAATTAAATATAATGAAATATTAAACAATAAAGCAGAACAGTGTTAGACAAAAAATATAGGAAAATAAATTTTTTTTAATTTGGGAAAATGGTGCCTAAATATTATTAAAATAACTGTTAGAAAACTATAAAGTGATATAAAATAATAAAAATGATATATCACCAAGAGCTCTTAGTTGAAAAAAAAAAAGAACCCATTTTGGCTTATTTAAACAGAAGAAGAACTTTTAAGGGCTATTAGGTAGATCGCATGCTCTCCAGGAAGGCCAAAGTCATTAGGCTGTGAAGAGTGTAAGCAGGAGCAGAATTTAAACCACCCCATGGGAAAACCATCAAAGCTCAAGAGAAAATAACAGTGTAAAAGTGACAATCAACAAGGGAAAACACCAACACATTTAAACCCGAAGATGCTTGCATCATCAGATACAGAATATCAAACAATTGTAAACGAAATATAGAAAGAAGTTAAAGACATATGGAAAAATGAACAAAGCTCAGAAGACTATGATGAATGAACAGGTAAATTACAACAAAATCTTCTAGAAATAAAAAATGTAATTATTGAAAAAATTTTAGAAATCATTCACAGATTATATAGCATATTAGATACAGCCAACGATTTAATTAACTGGAAAGTGCTCCTGAAGAATTTATCTACAATGCAGCACGCAGAGCAACATGAAGACGAAAGTCTAAAAACGCTGTTATAAAGCATTGAGGATAGATTTAGGGCATCCAATTGAAGCTTCAAAAGAGGGAATATTTAAAAAGTTGATAGCTAAACATTTTACAGAATTTATGACAACCATAGATCTATAAAATTAAGAAGCAAAGTGTATCAAAAGGATAAAAATTAATAAATATGGGCTAGTAAAATTATAGTAAAACTGTAAAACACTAAAGACAAGATAAGAGCTTAAAAGAAACTAAGGAAAAAGGCAAGTCATTTACAAAGAAATGGTCTTGAACTTGACTGCAGAGTACTTGCCGTAACAGTGGAGCCACAATGTATCTTCACAATAAAATCTTGTAGAGTTGAGAGAAAGTACCTGGCAACTGAGAATTGTATATACAACAAAACTATCAATCACAAAAGAAAGCGAAATAAAGATATTTGTGAATAAACAAAAAACATTATAATTTACCACCAAGACACCTGGACTAAAAAAACATAAAATATGGGCTTAGAAAGAAAGACATTGAGCGCAAATAAATGGTCTAAAGTGCAAACAGAATGGTAAGCAAATAAAATGTAAAATACAAATTAAAATGCAAATGACCATTCTCAATAATAATACTAGTCTAACTTACAGATTTAAAAAGAAAGAACTAAAAATATTGAGAAAATAACAGGCGTGTTGAGAAGAGAAAGTCAGCATCTGAGTGATCCTTACATTGTTCACAAGGATGGATAAAATATTATTTGAATTGTTGGTGTGAATACACATAGTGAGATTTTAAAAGTAACTCACTGTAGAGCAAATGTTGGCAAACATTTTCTGTAAATATTTTAGGCTTTGGGGGCCTAGTAGTCTCTGTCTCAACTACTCAACTCTGCCATTGTTGTTTAAGACCTTACAATATGTAAGTAAACAGACATGGCTATGTTTCAATAAAAGTTTATTTACAAAAACAGGTATTAAGCCAGATTTTTCCCTCCAGGCTATAGATTACATGTCTTGTAAATTTTTGAAACTTCATATTTTCCTGATCCCTCAGCATCTTCACAAACAGCTTTGAGCATCCCACCTCGGCAACCAGGTGTGCCAGTGTGACAAGACTGGTCCCTGTCACAAGCTCTCCTTCTTGTTCTGACCTTGACTGTGACCGAGTGACATTCAAATATACCAATGAAATCCTGTCATGCCTTTTGCTTGCATACTCTCCCTTGTCCATAATTAGGGCAGTTCCCCACGGGTCCTCACTCTTCATGGCTCCCCACCTGCTTGGTTGAGCCCACTCCCTTGAATCTCCTCCCATATGTGGAATGTAGTGCCCCGCTCTTCTAGGACCTGTGAGTATAATAAATCTCTTCCACTTCCCTATGCCTCGCCATGGTTTTATTCTGTTTCTGGACAAGACTAATCATCAAAAAGACCCATTTTAAGTAATATAATTATTCCTTACAACACATTGCAGATCCCCACTCTAAAGAATAAAAGATACAAACCATTAGAGAGAGAGAGAGAAATGATGGAATAAGAAAATTTTTAAAAAGGAAAAAAGAAGAGCTCCATCAATCCAAAAGATGGGATGAACATTGAGAAAAAAAGCATAAAAATGCAGGAATAAAATAAATTTTAAAGCAAGCTTATTATTATAAGCCATATTTATCACTAAGTAAAATGAAAATTTGTTAGTTAAAAGACATATAACAACAAATAGGGTGGAGAAAAACAACTATTTCCAAGAGGCATTTCTAAAGGAAAATACCAGGGAATTTTGAAAATAAGTTAATGCTATATAGTTTCGGGGGTGGGAGGTGCTTTGTAAAGTGTTTGCTATTTTATATAGGGTGTCCGGGGAGAAGTGCAATGTTCAGCTGACACTGGGGCAGAGTTTTAAATGAGGAAGCTCTAGGATAGCCGGGAAAACATTGAAGAACCAGCAAAGACTTCCAGTGAATGTGGACGTGGTGTGTTGCAGAACCACAGAGAGGCCAGGGTGTCTAGAGTAGAGGGCAAAAGAGGGAGTGTTGAGAAGTGAAAATGGGGGAGGCAGGGGTAGGGGAAGGGAGCTGGGAACAGAGACAGTGTGCAAGGAACAGGTACAAATTTGTTTTTCTTTTGGAAAACAACTTTTATGTAGAATAAGCAATTAGACAACCCTGTTAAACAATTTAAAGAGCTTAGAAAGTACCCATTTTCTGCAAAACATCCTCCTTCCTTTGTTCAATCATCTTTATAATTCCATTATATATAACAGTATTAGCATATATGTAATATAGTATTAGCATAATTCTTTTCCAGTGCAAATACTCACAGTAGAGATAACACACTAAGTCCAAATATCGATACTTTCAAGTGACTTTTTTCACCTTTTATACTGAGGTTCTAGTTTTTCTGTAAGGATAGAAGACAGCTGGAGTACACTGAATGCCTGCCAGTGAGAAGCAGACATGAGAGAAGGGAAGAGATTTTGGTGGCATCAGAAATCTGCTCTCTAATCATTCTACTTGATCGGTCCTGAATAATCACATTTATATTATGACCTGTACGCAGATAGCTTTTTCAATTGGGCATACTCATTTGGATTCTTGTCCACTCTTCTTTCTAATTAATTTTGCAATAGCAGATAAGCCTTATCAGTGTGAGGGTGAAACTACTTATGCGGAGAATGTTATTTAGATTTGTGTGTGTACAAGTGTGTGAAGGAAGCTGCCGATCTGTACCTTGACTGGGGCCTTCTTGAAGGACTCCACATGCTTGGATGTTGGTGTGGAGTTCCTCCTTCCTCCCAGATGGCCTTCTGAGAGTGGCAGCAAGCTCAGCTCAGTCAGCTTGTCAGCTCGTCAGTCCACCACTACTGCTAAAGCTAATTGTGCATAGCCTGCTTCCATATCAGGGGGTCATAGCTTTCCCTGGCATTGTCCCTGGGCACTGACTGAACATTGCTTCACTCCTGATCCAGGTAGCCCCTGACACAAGTGATATCCAGGGGCATGGGGGATCCATGGTGCCACCTGCGCACAGCTGGGTATTGGGCAGGTGCAGGTCCTGGCCTCTGGGGATGAGGCCCTTCCTCAGGGCCTGAAATAGAAAGATTGCCCAGAGTAGGAAACTTTGTATCCTGTCACAGACTCATCTACTGTGAGCAGCTTGTCATGCAGCTCTGGTTCTACCAGTCTGTCCCGTACTACCTTGTCCATGGTCATCCCAGCACCATGGTAGGGTTGATGATCTACATGGTGCTCACCTGGGCCTCCAGCAGTCTGTGGTCACCTCTGCAGGTCTTTCCTCAGGGTATCATAGATGCTCAGCTTTTGCCTTCTTTCCTTCAGTCATACATCCTTGACGAGAGCATAATGAGCGTCCATATTAGCCACACTTTACGCAAAGCACTAGCCCCACTACAGCTTTAGTAAAGGTCATGACCAATGACTTTGCTTTCAAGCAGCTCAGTGGCTGGCATAGGGCATGCAGGCCCTCACAGCAAAACTGGCCATTATGCTGGTGGCTCCTCGGCCGAGGTGATGACACACACAATAACTCTCAAACCAAGGGCCTATTTAAAATCACCTTTTCTTAGTAGCTGGTAATTGAGGAATTGTAAAAGGCAGAAGTAAAATAAATAACAAACACAACAGAACAAATACACATATTCTTTCCCTCTTCTCAAAAGAGGCAAGCAAACACATACATCCTTTCCTATTTTTAGAAAGAGGTATTCAAATCAGATCATCCAGTTTCTTAACTAATTATCTTTGATAAAGACAAGGTATTAAAACAAAATTAAAAAAAAAAAACAGAAAACTCCTCTTCTCAGAGTTGGACACACTTGTTGTTATTTTTCATGATGTTGAGTTTCTTCAAGCATGAGAGAAAATATATTTTGAATTTGAATGCCTGTGTGGAAAGACCTAAAAGAGATAAAACAGTAACAACAATCAAAAAAACATTTTTTTTTTCTTTTAGTGATGGAACATTTTTTATTTAAGTTTCTCTAAAGTCATGAATTTTTCACAACCTCGCAAGAAAATGAAAGGTTAGTTTTCCCTTCTTTTAACTGCATTTTTTCTACAACTGAAGCATTTATAATTTATAGCGTAGATTTAATTTTGAAAATGGAAACTGACTTATGAGGAGTTTATTCAGCAAAGGAAGGTGCATTTCAAACTGAAAAAACATACATTACAAAGATGAGAAAAATAAAACATTCTACGATTTCAGAGTTTTCCAGAAAAACAGAAGCAAATGTATCCCATTCCATTTTAAATGAAATGCATTGTTGTAGAATCCTAGGAAATAGTCTCCACAACTCTACAAATGAAGGAGAGCCACTGTCACAGCATTACTCAAATGGAGAAGTTGAAGATTATAATAGACTCATGAGTTGGGTTAGTAAAAGCTGGGGATAATAAGTTCCTAAAAGATTTCATGGCTCAGTCCTAAGTAGCTCTCTTTTTTTAAATTTAACTTAATTAATTTATTTTTTTTGAGGAAGATTAGCCCTGAGCTAACATCTGCTACCAATCCTCCTCTGTTTTGCTGAGGAAGATTGGCCCTGAGCTAACATCTGTGCCCATCTTCCTCTACTTTATATGTGGGACGCCTACCACAGCATGGCTTGACAAGTGATGAGTAGGTCTGCACCCCGGATCTGAACTGGCAAACCCCAGGCAACCAGAGCGGAACATGTGAACTTAACCGCTGTGCCACAGGGCCAGCCCCAGTAGCTCTCTTTATGTGGACTAGATCTTTCATTCTCAAGTGACATGTAATCAAGTAAGAAAAATTATTATTGTATGTAAATACAAGTTCTGGGAATAGATTTCTTGTATGGCTGGATCCAGGTGCTCAAATTATTTCATCAAGACTCAGTGTTTTTCTATTACTCTGTCTCTCTCTTTGTGTCCTCATTTTTGGTTTCTTTACACTGGCTTGGTTCTCAAGCATTCTCTCACTGTTTGGCACCAAAGTAGCTGATAATGTCCCAGACTCATCTCCAATCAGCTTACCAAATCTAGAATTAAAAGAGCTCCAGGAATATCCTGGATTGTCTCTTTGGACCAACCAACATCACTTGCCCATCCCTGATTTAATAACTATGGGTAGAGTGATAGAAGACATACTGGGCGAGCTGGATCCTCTGTTATTCCTAAAACCCACAAGTGTGGGGTTAGTCCATCCTAAAACAAGTGGACCTAGAATTGGGGGAGGTTGTTTCCCTCCCCCCAAAATTGAATGATGTTGCCAGAAGATAAAGAATAGACATTCCAGGGGGAAAAAAACCCAACTGTCACTAACTGTAATTTCACTGTCCTTAGAGTAAGTACTACATATTGGAAAATAATTTTTAGTTTTTACAGAATGTAAGTGTACTGGCTACAAAGTAGTCTTTCTTTAGCAACACACACACACACACGGGTGTACATATATATGCGTGTCATAATAGGTCTTTCCAGAGACATTTATTTAATTTTAAAAAGTTATTAAAATGATAGGAATTTCAAGATTCCTCAAGTTGTCCATTGGAGAAAATAAGTAGGGGTAAACAAAGTCCTGTGACTGTCCATCCCCACCTACTCGCTCATGTCTGAAATCACGAGGATGTGTACTCCACCAGGATTAGAGTCTAGGTAGCCTGTCTAAACCAGTAGCCTAGCAAAATACTTTGTAAGAAAGATAAAAAATAAAAGTTTCAAGGGCAGAGCAAAGTAAATATGAAGCATTCCGAAAGCAACATTTTAGCAAGCAAAATATGCTAATTCCTCCCTGATAATTTTGCTTTGCTAAAGCCTTTGAAAATTATCTTTGTCCAAATATTTCCTTTGAAAAATGCCCTCGTAATACTTCAACACCTCACATTCAAATGGTGTTTCTCAACTGCCTGCTTTCCTTAAGAGAACTAGTAGCTATGTGGATAATGTTGCAAATAGACAACAGCAAAAGGAAACAGTAAAGAGATTTTTTTTATCTGCCAAAAAAGCATTTAAATTTTCTTAGCATCCTCTGTCTCTCTATCCAAAATTAATCTCCCTTTCACACTTCAAAATGCCAGCACTGTCTGTTTTAAGAGCTGATGCAGCACTTTAAAAAATATTTATTTTATTTTTGTTTTTTAGTTCTTTCAGGCACTTACTGAAAAAGAATGCATTTAGGCCTTTCAGAAGAAAACTGACTATTTTGATGTATATTTCCCATTTCTATACTTCTGGCATTTGAAATGTAATTTTCAAGAAATTGGTTAAATTTACAGGCTGGTAGGGTCGGGTAGCGGTTAAGTGCACACGTTCTGCTTCTGGGCGGCCCGGGGTTTGCTGGTTTGGATCCCGAGTGCGGGCATGGCACCACTTGGCAAAAGCCATGCTGTGGTAGGCGTCCCACGTATAATGTACAGGAAGATGGGCATGGATGTTAGCTCAGGGCCAGTCTTCCTCAGCAAAAAGAGGAGGATTGGCAGTAGTTAGCTCAGGGCTAATCTTCCTCAAAAAAAAAAAATTGGCTAAATTCAAATTTATTCTTTTGTTTAATATCTCTGCCCTATTTTTTCTTTTTTTCAAACCAACTGCAATCTCATCAAGTCTTAAAATCGATCCCTTATACTTAAAATAGGATCAGACAATGGAAAAAATAAGGGGATATCAACAATGAAAACTACAGACAAGCTAGTGTGAGACTGACCTATGAAATATTCAGTGGAGTAGAACCCCATGTTCTAAGCCCATCTGCTTAGAAGTCATCTCTTCAACCTGTTAGAAAAAGCCTGCAGAAGAAAGTTCACTGCATAAATCTATGAAAGCCTATACGGGTAACAAGAAACACAAGACTTTAAGTAGATCCACATTCGTTATTCAACATGTAAACAAAACAAAATGTAAAATGTTAGTGATGTCTAACATAAGATTACTTACTTTAAAAATACTTTGTTGGGGTTAGTGGGATGTATTTCTAAACAAGTTAGAGCTAAGTACCAATCTAGGGGCTGTTAGTCAACATTTGAAATACTTTAATCAGAAATTCACATCCATGGAGTCTTTGGTAAGCCTGTGAAAGATTCCAATCAGGAATCCATACTCCAAAGATTATAGCAAATGACCTAAATAATTTCATCTAACTCTGTTCAGTAACTACCATGAGTAATGTTAGACATAATTTTCTGTTGGTGAAATAAATTCAGGAAAGTAGTTGCTTAGAAAATCTGTAGACATCCCGCTGTTCTGGCGTAAGAGAATGTAAGAAATGCAGGTTAAAACCTATGGAATTACTCTCTAGGTCAAAATTTCTGGTTATTCTTATGTCTACCATCCCCCAGTTATTAATGGAGGATTCTGTTGTCTGATCCCACCAGACATTTGCCTGACCTGCCACCAGATATGATTCTTCTTGACTGAGAATGATCTTCCTTACAAGATGCTTGTCACAATGCCTGAAGAAAGAGAATTGGGGCAGTTTAGGAAAGCAGGTTATATGATGGATTTACACTTCTTTGCTAGGAAGGTTTGCACATGTAATGGAATCAGTTTGAAATTTGGTTTTACTTAAATCTATCACCTGGTGAAGGGGAGACACAATCCCATCTATATCTAATTGTGAGGAGTGATGATATTTACCAAGAGAATTAGACACTTCTTTAAAAGACAACTTTTCTAAGGTACACACAATAATTTTACTTGCAAATTTGAGTATTTAGAAGAGAATTATGTGGCAGGTATCATACTAAGTGGTTTGTTTACATCATCTTTTTTTTTGGTATACAATTAAAAATCATTTTATTGAGGTCATATTGGCTTATAACGTTGTGCAAATTTCAGGTGTACATTATTATATACCAGTTTCTGTGTAGACAGTCTCACAATTCACCACCAATAGTCTAGTTTTTATCCACCACTATACATATAGATCCCATTACCCCTTTCACCCTGTCCCTACCCTCTTCCCCTCTGGTAACCACTAATCTATTCTCCTTATCCATGTGTTTGTTTATCTTTCACATACAAGTGAAATCATAAGGTATTTGTCTTTCTCTATCTGGCTCATTTCACTTAGCATAATACCCTCAAGGTCCATCCATGTTGTCACAAATGGAACAATTTTGTATTTTTTATGGCTGAGTAGTAATCCATTGTGTATATCTACAACATCTTCTTTATCCATTCATCTGTTGATGGGCACTTGTGTTGCTTCCATGTCTTGGCTGTTGTGAATAATGCTGTGAGGAAGACAGAGATGCATAAATCTCTTTGAATTGTTGATTATATGTTCTTTGGATTAAAAACCCAGAAGTTGAATAGCTGGATCATATGGTACGTCTATTTTTAATTTTTTGAGAAATCTTCTACCATTTTCCGTAGTTGCTGCACCAGTTTGCATTCCCACCAGCAGTGTATGAGGGTTCCCTTTTCTCCACATCCTCTCCAACATTTGCTATTTCTTATCTTCTTAATTATAGCCATTCTGACAGGTGTAAGGCAATATCTATTGTAGTTTTGATATGCATTTTCCTAATAATTAATGATGTTGAACATCTTTTCATGTGCCTGTTTGCCATCTGTAAATCTTTGGAAAAATGTCTGTTCATATCCTCTGCCCATTTTTTCATTGGGTTGTTTCGTTTTTCGTTGTTGAGTTGTATGAGTTCTTCATATATTTTGGAAATTAATCTTGTTGGATATATGATTTACAAATATTTTCTCCCAGTTAGTGGGTTGTCTTTTCATTTTTTTCATGGTTTCCTTTGCCTTGCAGAAGCTTTTTAGTCTGAGGTAGTCCCATTTGTTTATTTTTTCTTTGTTTCCCCTGCCTGAGTACACCTGGTATTCAAAAAGCTACTGCTAAGACGAATGTCCAAGAATATACTGCCTACATTTTTTTTCTAGGAGTTTTACGGTTCGTACATCCTCTTATTTAATCTTTTTAAAATATGAAATGATGTAGGATGCATTACCATGTGTATGAAAAAATGCAACAGAAAATTAAAGAGATGATTTTATCCAGGCTACTCTAACAGAGAGAACATTCATGAATGAGAAAAGTCTCAAAGAAAAGGAAAGGGGTCCTGGGGTTTTATAGAGGCACACAAACAAGGAAGGAATCTGGATTCTTATGGTGTACAAGAGGAAGAAAGAAGCATCTTATCTGAGTCACCGAGGAAAGATGGAGATGAATTTTACTTCAAAATATGAGAGGTAACCAAGATAGCCTTAATGTTCCTCTCAGCTTGACTAAACTTTAGACAGCTTTCTCCTTCACTACAGGACCTGACTTCCCTTTTATTAGAGCATTTACTTTTGAAAAACTTGCAATTCTAAATTCTTTCTTTGTCCTTTTGATGTGTAAATCTTCTCCCAGATTCTTGCCAGTTTTACAACCCAGGAATGTCTTTCTCAGGGACCTAGAAACCATCTCTTTGAAATGTAATAATCAAGAAAGGAAGGGCTTCTATCTCCTAGTCTTGTGTAAGGGTAGACCCTAAATTAGATAAACTATCAGCAAACTAATCACACTGACCAACCTCTCCCTAACGTCATCCGTAATTTTCCACTACCTCACCCAACACTTAAAAATCTCCTTCCTGCCTTTGTTTCAGCTTGAGTTGAGTTCAATCTCTTTCCCCCATTGCAACAGTCTTAAGTAAAGTCTTCCTTGCCTGATTAACTCCATCTGGTACAATTTTTCTTTGACAAAGGCAAGAGTGCTCTTTTGGAACACAAAGAGGTGGAAGATTTCTTAACTGCCCACGTTGCTGTTTTCCTTGAAGCACAGAGCTCAGGTAAAGTTCAGCTTTGTCAAGCTTTACAGAGAAACGTGAAATAATAATAATAATAAAAAAAACACCTAGATCTACGCAAGGAGAGATTAATTTGAAAAGAATGTAACAATGGGGGAGGGAGACTATTGCAATAGGGAGAAATCTCCTACAATAGATTTGCCAAGTGTCTCAAAGTTAGGCAGAAAGGAACCTTTCTTTTACGGGGAGGAGTAAAAAGTCTAGAAAACACTGGATGTGAGTAAGTGGAATTAACGGGATAAACAGGTGGAGGTGGCAGTGATCTGATAGTAAATCACAGAATGTTTTACTCTGAGGTCAGCCTATTCTGGAGACAGGCCATTAAGAAGGGATTCTTTACTAGCTTAGAGAAAGTGGGCAAGGTTTACAGCACAGGGAAAGGAGAGAATCTTAGGCAAAAATTGACTGAAAGTATTTTGTTCTAATTGATCAGTGGGGAGGAAACAGTTCAGCCCAACATTTATGAGGCAAAGACTGGGGATTTGGAGAAGCTATGTCTGGTATTGTTACTGGTAAACAAATGGAGCATCTTTAAGACTTATCTAAGTTACATTGAAAGGATGGTGTTTTCAACTAGTTGTATCCAGGAACAAAAAAGGTTGGTGGGATTTCTTAATCATTGTTATTTCCCAAGATCACAGGGATGTGATAAAACTCAATATTGTCAAAGAAAACTACAGCTATACTTGTTTAGAATCCTGTCAAAGGCCTACGGATAATAAAGGGAGTTGTAATGTAAACCCTGACCCCATCTTCTACTACTGCTTGAAGTTTAAGAAGGATGGTTGAATGGAGAAATAATCTGAAATAGACGAGCAAAATAATCAAGACAACCACCTAGTTTTTTGGCAGCAAAGACAGTCTTTTGATCAGAGTAGTGATGCATTCAGGAGCAAGTTTTTTTCCCGTGTTTGCATGTCCACATATCTTTGAAGACAAATCACTTTTAATTTTGTATTATGCCACTTACTTACATGTCACTTTTCTTTTTGCAGAATTTGTACTCTTCAAATATATGAACTTTGACAAATTTACTTTTATATCTCTGCATAGTTGGTGTGACACTGAATGCATAAAACCTTTTGAAAGTCCCTAATAGTTAAAGGGAAGTTAACCAGTTCACTGAACTACTTCAGTGAACTATTTGGACTTTGTGATTTCCCAAGATCCCTGATAAGCAATGCTATTGTCTCAGAAATCTGCCTATATTGTGCAAGGAAGTAAACTTTCTGTCCTTTAAAGTACCTAGCATATTTTCTGTTGCTACCCATAGCACTTTTATGTCCTTGTTTCCTTAACTAGATTTTGAGTTATTATAAAACAGAGATTATACCTGTTTTCAGATGAATATTCATCTTAAGGCAAAGCACTTAAGTTCAAAACTTCAACAAAAACTCCAGCACTAACAGTTAGTTCTTTTTTTGTCTGAAGTCAGATACCTTTCTTTCTGCTCCATAACAATGAAAAATCTTCAAAGTTCCCAAGATTCCTGCATGATCTTTCTGATCTCTTTCTTTGAGGACTGCCTTGTCTTTGCTTTATTGGGGACATTAAGGCCATCTGATAACATGTCCCTCAATTTTACATCTTTGTTCATCTTTTGTAAACATCTACATTTACTCACATCCTTTTCCTTTCTAAATTTCTACATTTCTCCCATCCTAAAACGTAAATAAAAAATAATGACTTATCCAACTACCCTCTATCCTACCCACTGTGTAATCATATCAATCTCTCTTTCCATCAAGAATTTCTTGAAAGTAAGTGATGGAAGGAGTAAGAGAGTATAGGGAGAGATGAGAAGAGTGCTAATCCTGAGACACATCGTCATTTAAAAGTCTAGAAGAAAAGGAAGATCTAGAAAATTCACTTTGTATAAAATGGATATAATGTCAGGGATACTGAGTAATGTAGACTTTAAAAAATTTTTTTAATTGAGTTCATAATATTTTACATCATTGAGAAATTTAGTTGCACATTATTTCTTGTCTGTCACCAAATAGGTGCTCCCCTTCACTCCCTGTGCCCACCCCCACCCACCTTCCCCTGGTAACCACTGAACTGTTTTCTTTGTTCATCTGCTTGTTTATATTCCCCCTATGGGTGAAATCATCTGATGCTTGTCTTTCTCACTCTGGCTTATTTCGCTAAGCATAATTCCCTCCAGGTCTTTCCATGTTGTTGCAAATGGAATGAATTTGTCTTTTTTTATGCCTGAGTAGTATTCCATTGTATATATATACCACATCTTCTTTATCCAATCATCAATCAATGGGCACTCGGATATTTCCATGTCTTGGCTATTGTGAATAGTGCTGCAGTGAACATGAGGGTACATATGTTACTTTGGATTGTTGATTACAAGTTGTTTGGGTACATACCCAGTAGTGGGATAGCTGGGTCATATGGTATTTCTATTTTTAGTTTTTTGAAGAATCTCCATACTGTTTTCCATAGTGGCTGCACCAGTTTGCATTCCCACCAGCAGTGTGTGAGGGTTCCCTTTTCTCCACATCCTCTCCAACATTTGTTATTTTCAGTCTTAGTGATTATAGCCATTTTAACAGGCATAAGATGGTATCTTAGTGTAGTTTTGATTTGCATTTTTCTGATGATTAGTGGTGTTGAACATCTTTTCATGTGTTTATTGGTCATCTATATATCTTCTTTGGAAAAATGTCTATTTATATCCTCTGATCATGTTTTGATTGGGCTGCCTGTTTTTTGGTCTTCAGTTGTGTGAGTTCCTTATATACTATTGAGATTAACTCCTTATTGGATATATGATTTGCAAAAATTTTCTCCTAATTGGTGGACTGTCTTTTGGTTTTGATCCTAGTTTCTTATGCCTTGCAGAAGCTCTTTAGTCTGATAAATTCCCACTTCTTTATTTTCTCTTTTGTTTCTGTTGTCTGAGAAGACATGGTATTCAAAAAGATCCTTTTAAGCTCGATGTCAAAGAGTGTACTACCTATATTATCTTCTAGGAGTTTTATGGTTTCAGGTCTTACATTCAAGTCTTTAATCCATTTTGAGTTAATTTTGTGTATGATGAAAGATAACGGTCTACTTTCATTCTTTTGCATGTGGCTGTCCAGTTTTCCCAACATCATTTATTGAAGAGACCGTCTTTTCTCCATTGTATGTTCTTGGTATCTTTGTCAAAGATTAGCTGTCCATATATGTGCAGTTTTATTTCTAGGCTTTCAGTTCTCTTCCATTGATCTGTGTGACTGTTTTTGTACCAGTACCATGCTGTTTTGATCACTACGTCTTTGTAGTAGATTTTGAAGTCAGGGATTATGATGCCTCCAGCTTTGTTCTTTTTTCTCAGGATTGCTTTAGCAATTCAGGGTCTTTGGTTGCCCCATATGAATTTTAGGATTCTTTGCTCTATTTCTGTGAAGAATGTCATTGGGATTCTGATTGGGATTACATTAAATCTGTAGATTTTTTGGGGGGTATGGACATTTTAACTATGTTTATTCTTCCAATCCATGTGCATGGAATCTCTTTATGTCATTATCTATTTCTTTCAATAATGTCTTATCATTCTCACTATATAAGTCCTTCACCTCCTTAGTTAAATTTATTCATAGGTACTTTATTTTTTTGTTGAAATTATAAATGGAATTGTATTCTTGAGTTCTCTTTGTGTAAATTCATTATTAGAGTACAGAAATGCAACTAATTTTTGTAAGTTGATTTTGTACCCTGTCACTTTACTGTAGTTGTTAATTATTTCTAATAGTTTTCCAATGGATTCTTTAGGGTTTTCTATATATAGAGTCATGTCGCCTGCAAACAGCGAGAGTTTCACTTCTTCATTCCCTATTTGGATTCTTTTTATTCCTTTCTCTTGACTAATTGCTCTGGCCAAAACCTCTAGTACTATGTTGAACAAGAGTCTTGTGCCTCGTCTTGTGGCTGTTCTCAGAGGAATGGCGTTCAGTTTTTCCCCATTGAGTATGATGTTTGCTGTGGGTTTGTCATACATGGCCTTTATTATGTTGAGGTAATTTCCTTCTATCCCCATTTTGTTAAGAGTTTTTATCATAACTGCCTGTTGGATCTTATCAAATGCTTTCTCTGCATCTATTGAGATGATCATGTGGTTATTATTCCTCATTTTGTTAATGTGGTGTATCACATTGATTGATTTGTGGAGGTTGAACCATCCCTGTGTCCCTAGAATAAATCCCACTTGATCATGATATATGATCTTTTTGATGTATTGCTGTATTCAAGTTGCCAATATTTTGTTGAGGATTTTTGCATCTATATTCATCAGATATAGGCCTGTAGTTTTCCTTTTCTGTGTTGTCCTTGTCAGGCTTTGGTATCAGAGTGATGTTGGCTTCATAGAATGTATTAGGAAGTGTTCCAGCTTCCATATTTTCTTGAATAGCTTGAGATGGATAGGTATTAAGTCCTCTCTGAAAGTTTGGTAGAATTCCCTAGGGAAGCCATCTGGTCCTGGGCTTTTATTCTTTGGGATGCTTTTGATTACTGTTTCAGTCTCTCTACTTGTGATTGGTCTATTCAGATTCTCTGTTTCTTCTTGATTCAACCTTAGGATGTTGTAAGAGTCTAAGAATTTATCCATTTCCTCTAGATTGCCCACTTAGTTGGCATATAGTTTTTATAGTATTCTCTTATAATACGTTGTATTTCTGTGGTATCCATTGTTATTTCCTCTCTTTCATTTCTAATTTTATTTATCTGAGCTTTCTTTCTTTTTCTCTTTGTAAATCTGGCTAGGGGTTTTTCAATTTTATTTATTTTCTCAAAGAACCAGCTCTTTGTCTCATTGATCCTTTCTACTGCCTTTTTTGTTTAAATAGCATTTATTTTTGCTCTGATTTTTATTATTTCTCTCCTTCTGCTGCTTTGGGCTTTGTTTGTCCCTCTTTTTCTCATTCAATTAGGTGTAGTCTGAGATTGCTTATTTGGGATTTTTCTTGTTTGTTAAGGTGAGCCTCTATTGTGATGAATTTTCCTCTTAATACAGCTTTTGGTGCATTCCATGTGAGTTGATATGGTATGTTTTCATTTTCATTTGTCTCCAGATGGTTTATTTGTCCTTTAATTTCTTCAATGATCCATTGGCTGTTCAATAGCATGTTGTTTAGTTTCCACATCTTTGAGCTTTTCTCAGTTTTTTGCTTGTAATTAATTTCTAGCTTTATAGCATTGTGATTGGAAAAGAAGTTTGTTATTATTTCAGTTTTCTTAACTTTATTGAGGCTTGCCTTGTTTCCCAATATATTGTCTATTCTTGAGAATGTTCCATGCACAGTTGAGAAGAATGTGTATTCTGCGGTTTTTGGGTGGAGAGTTCTATATATACCTAAGTCCAACTGGTCTAGCTTTGCATTTAATTCCACTGTTTCCTTGTTGATTTTCTGTCTTGATGATCTGTCCATTGATGTGAGTGGAGTGTTGAGGTCCCCTACTATTATTGCGTTATTATCAATGTCTTCTTTTAGGTTTGTTAATAGCTGCTTTACATACTTTGGTGCTCCTATGTTGGGTGCATAGATATTTATGTGTTATTTCTTCTTAACAGAATGTCCCTTTGATCATTATATGCTACCCCTCTTTGTCTCTCTTTATCTGTCTTATCTTGAAGTCTACTTTTGCCTGATATAAGCATTGCAACACCTGCTTTCTTTTGTTTTCCATTAGCTTGGAGTAATGACTTATATCCCTTCACTCTGAGCCAGTGTAATTGGAGCTGAGATGTGTTTCCTGCAGGCAGCATATTGTTTTGTCTTTTGCTTTAATCCATCTTCCACTCTGTGTCTTTTTATTGGAGAATTCAATCCATTTACATTTAGGGTGAGGGCTTAATACTGCCATTTTGTCACTCATTTTCCAGTTCTTTTGCATTTCCTTAGTTCTCATCTGTGTATTTCGGTTTACCGATTGAGTTATGCAGTTTCTTATGTTGTGTTTCTTTATTTTCTCCACATTTATTATTTGTGTCTCTGTTTTGCTTTTTTGTTTAGTGGTTACCCTGAGCTTTATATTCAATATCTTGTGGATAAGATAGTCCCTTTTCAGATGACCTCTAATTTCCTTGGACTAAACCTATTTAGTCCCTTTCCTCTTCCCCTGTTAAGTTGTTTTTGTCACATCTTGTTCCATCTTGTATTATGAGTTTATGTTTAAAATGACAAGATTATCTTTGTTTTTGGTGTTTTCCTTTCCTTTGTTTTTAATGCTATACTTGAGTATTTGCTCTCCTGCTCTGATTCTGTGTACCTACTTAACTCCTTACTCTGTGATTTGTAACCCCTTTCTCCCCCCACTTTTTTTTATTTCACATATGAGGGCCTTCTTGAGGATTTCTTGTGGGGAGTGTCTTGTGGTTATGAACCCCCTTAGCTTATGTTTGTCTGGGAAAGTTTTTATTTCTCATCATATGTGAAGGATATTTTTTCTGGATAAAGTATTCTTGGCTGGAAGTTTTTGTCCTTCAATGATTTGAATATATCATTCCAGCCTCTCTTAGCCTGTAAGGTTTCTGTAGAGAAGTCTGCTGAAAGCCTGATGGGGATTCCTTTGTAAGTTATTTTCTTCTGCCTTGCTGTCCTTAATATTCTTTGCCATTCAGTTTTGCCAGTTTCACTACTATATGCCTTACAGTGGGTCTTTTTACATTGACATATTCAGGAGATCTGACAGCCTCTTCTGCATGGATTTCCTTCCCTAGGTTTGGGAAGTTCTTTGCTATTATTTCTTTGAACAAGCTTTCTACTCCATTCTCCTTGTCTTCTCCTACTTGAATGCCTATAATTCTTACGTTGCATTTCCTGAGTCACGTATTTCTCGGGAACTTTCTTCATTTCTTTTTAGTCTTAGTTCTCTCTCCTCCTCTGTCTGGAGCATTTCGACATGTCTGTCTTCACTTATGCTGATACACTTCTCTATGATGTCTGCTCGCGCATTCAGGGAATCCATATTTTATTTTATTTCTTCCATTGTGTCTTTCATCTCTAATATTTCTGATTGATTCTTCTCTATAGTTTCAAATTTCTTTTGTGAAGTAGCTCCTGAAGTCATTGAATTGTTTCTCTACATTCTCTTTTACCTCATTAAGTGTTTTGATGATAACTGTTTCGAATTCTTTGTCATTTAGATGACATATTTCTGCCTCCTCAGGACTGATTTCTGTGTACTTGTCATTTTGTCTCTGGTCTGGAAATCTAATATAGTATTTGATATTGCTAGAGGGATTTGTTCTGTTCTTTCATATCCAGGCATTATTTCATTGCAGTTACTGCCTATCACCACTGGCAGAGGTGTGCCAAGAGCCATGGATTCTGAGCCCTCTGCTTTCAGCAGAAATCCCGGGGGCTGGAGCTGTGCTAAGCAGGTAGGGGGAAGGGTGCTTTCTTGTGCATGCTCTTGGGGTTTTCTCATTATGCTTTCCTGGGGTGTTGGCTTGATAAGGTCACCCCCTATGAAAGCTTTCACCCCAGTAGAACACATCCCTTTAGGCTGCAAGGGCCCTTGGGAGTCCTTGATGTTCCTGTGAATGACCATCCCCTCTGCCATTCCTTTCCTCTCAGAGGTCTACCCCCACCCCAGATTGCAGTCTTTAAGGGGAGGGAGTGAAGATTTCCCTTATCCCATTCCAGCTTTTCCGAGGGGGGCTCCAGTCCCTCCACCCTCTGTCATATAGCTGCATGGGTCTCTCCGATGTTTTTTGTGTTGTGTTTGGATATTCTCTGTTGGATTATAGATTATTTTTGTTGCTTTATATTGGAGGGGAAAGATTTCTGTGAGACCTCACTCCACCATGATGCTAATGTCATTCCCGAGAAATGTAGATTTTAAAAGATTAAAGAAAGAGTAAGTAAGAATGACACCAGTAATGGTTGTCATTGTATAATCATAGTCAGGGCATCAAGCAAGCGTCATGTTGAGTACTTAGCATACAGTCACACAGGTGGCACCTGGAAGTTACTTAACAATATAATTCATAAAAGTTGGCCACACTTTTTCCAACTATAGCTGTGGGAGATAGAAGAGAATAATAGGCTGTTCCTTCTCTCCCAGAGACCATAAACTGTTTGAGAGAAAAATCTAATATTTAGAAAACAAATATAGAAACAGATATGAACTTAAATAACTCATTGTTGAACTTCATGTGGGTGGATTTCAGTTTGTATAGGATATCAAGGAATGAACTATCCAGTAGAGTAGCCACAAATGATTCCAACAGGATGAGACAAAATATCTTGAAAAGTTAGTGTGATTTAAAACAGTTCAGTATGGAGGGAATTCTAGACAAATGTAAAACTTGATCGTGAGAATGGAAGCTGGAATGATGAGAATCCATCATCTTCTTGCTGTGTGAGAGTTCCTAAAGCTAAGGCGTCTGGTTAAAAAGTGGTGAGAAATAAATATGAATAGTTTGGTTGGGGCCAGATTGCAAAGATAGTTAACAATTCACATAACATGTACTCCTTATGAAAGTCAGACAAAAACTGAAGACTTGTGAACTTATTTTCAGACAAGCTAGAACTAACTTATCTTAATTAGAAATAGTGCCAAAATATAAGTTATAGATTTTCAGTAAAATACGGTTGGGAAGAAACAAATGGAAAGAGTTCAAAAAATAATTTTCTTAATTTATCGCAAGAAAAGAAACATCAGGAAGATTTGTTATTTAAGAAATCAGACTTTGATGTCTTTATTACTTACCAAATAAGCACACTACATTTTTCATAAAATACAACTTAACTATAAATGATTTGAAGTCTTACTACACAATAGTAACTGCGCATACCAATATGGAATTGCATTTTGTGTTATATAAAAAGTATTGTCTTTGATATCTCCAACTTATATAAAATAAGAAAACTAGCAACAAAAATATTTTTGAATTTCTTTGGTCATATTTGCCAATCCTTATTTTAAAGGAATATGAAAGAAAATTATTGGATTATGTCTAGTGATTTTTATCAGTGGGGAGAAGAATTAATTATAGAGAACCAAACATAAAACAAGGTATATTAAAAATTTAATATTAAATTATCTTTAAATTTAAATTATGCTTAATATTTTTAAATACTTAAAAATTACTTCCATATCCTAACCAAACTAACCAAAATTTAATATGTAAACTTGGAAAAAATTTAAAGGAATATATTATTGTGTTAAAATAATTTTACTGCTTGTAATTAAATTCTAAACTAATTGGGAGGTTGACAAATCATGTTAATTCCTATGCAGCCCCCTGCATATTTCCTCTAAATTGAATGTACTATATTTTTAAGAGAAAACACTGTCTTTTTGAGTGGTGGTGGGAAGGAGATATGAAGTCGGGATAAGGAGAGGACTATTATATATAAATGTCAAGTAACATTTTTATGTCATAAATTTATGGGATCAATATTAATATATAGAATTTCACTACGATGAAGTGAGTTTCAAAAAAGCTATTTAAATTGACCAAGATGATGTATCTAGTAGGTACAAGAACTTTATGGTACTATAGTCTCTATTCTATGTTACACTATTTCCTTAACCTAGCATTTTAAAAGCAGTCATATTAGCAAATTACACGTCTAAGAATACTTAAAGCAAAAGTTGATTTCATGATTAGTTTTTCGTATAGATCGCTTCAATGTTTTAAGGCAAATTGGTTACAGCCACAACTCTATGCTCTAGAAGCCATAATGAGCTATCTCAGGGACCATAAGCTGAGTCATTGGAATTTTTTCTGCTATTATTCAGTAACGATGAATATCCTGTATTTCATAATTTCCATTTTTATCTGGTATTTTGTATTTCCCATCAGAAATCCCTTTTAAAAGCCTCACCTTTCATTCCCTGGACTGCTTATGTTACCTTTAATTCTTTGTCAATCAGCAATAAGGAACTTCCTTGAAATCCTATAACAGATATTTAAAAACCTGTTACCTTCTACATTTTTTCTCATCCTCCAGTGAAATGTTGATTGCCTTTTTTATTTATAACAAAGGAGAAAGAGTTGAGGGAGTTAAAGGGATTTTATGGTTAAGACTTGGCTCCAGCTTAAGCCAGGGGATTCTGTGGGTAGATACACTTGGGAATTTAGATAATTAGAAATTGAGAGTAAAGATTTTTCTCTAGAAGTTCATAACAGACAAAAACCTGAAATGGCAGCAGTTATTTATCATTGACTGAGTACACAGGAGAATTTGCACAAAGTCTGCAACTACTGTGTATAGTAAACTTTTTTTCAGCTTCCTAGAGCTAAATCTTTACAAACATTTTATAAATAAAAAGAAGCCTATTTTCAACATGATTTCTCTATTCAGCATTTTTTTTTTTATGTAAGACCATTCAATCTGACATATGTCAGGGGCAATTAACAGTCTTCTGCTAACAGAATACCTGCCCTACTTAGCAGGCATTTCTTGTTCCTCATTAACCAAATTATGTTCAGGTCATATATCATATCTCTGACAATAATGCCACTTTCATGCTTAATTGGTTAAATAAATGTGTAATTATGGAACTATGCTGAGATACTACTGTAAATTCTTGCAACCATGGCATTTGCCTGATGTAGATTGGGATGTTATTTGATCTACTGCAAGATTTAATAACACTAAAACTTAATGCAGCATTTGTGCAATATCAATGAAGATCTCTCCAGATGTTAATAACAGTTTAGATAAAATGTTAGAAAACTTAGTCAATATTCTGAATATTAAGTGAAGTCATAGTATTTTTATGAGAAATATTATCTCTGGCATTAAGAACAGAAAAATAAACTGATAGCTTGTTTCTGAGTGGGGAGATTGAAAACTCGACATACGGTAATTAGCAGAATTTATATCTTGCTGTGGGATATTTACAGTAATGACTACATTCTCAGAATACTTTTGGATCACAGCAAATATTGGCTCATTGAAAATCAAAAAAATAATGTTAGAGGAAGAGGAAAGATATTAATAGTTGTCTTAAAATTCTCTGACTTTTTCTTCTAATTAACATTTTTCAAATGAGTGTTAACAAAATGAGACTTGGACATAAATTACCAAAAAAGTTCTTAAAACCTCCCTAAAAGTAAAATAAATGACATATGGCACAATGTTGACATGATAAACATTTAATTGTATCAGATTTTAATATAAAAGCTTTTTAAATATTAGGCAACAAATCTACGCTAAATACCAGATTTATCACTAAGGATAGATTTGGCTGAATTTAGCAATAAACAAATGATTAAAATAAAAAAAAATAGTGGCTTACAAAAGTTGTAAGTGTGTTTCTTACTTACCTGAAAGAAGCCTGGAGGTAAGTAGTTCAGAGCTGGTACAGAAGCTTCACAATTACTAGGGACATATACTCATTCTCTTCTCTTTCATCATTCTAGATCAAGGGTAGGAAAATTTTTTTTTAAGGGATCAGACAGGAAATATTTCAGGCTTTGCAGGCTACACAGCCTCTATCACCTCTAATCAATTCTGCTTCTTTCACAAAAAGTGACTTTCCCATTGTGGCATGAAAGTAGCTTTAGGCAATACCTACTGGAATAGGTATGAGTGCATTCCAATAAAACTATATAGACAAAAACAATGGTGAGCTGGATTTAGTTCATGGGTCATAGTTTCCCAAACTTTTTTTAGAATTTAGTTTTTGTCTTCAAGGTTAACTCATGATCCAAGATGGCTTTTAGAGCTCTAGACATAATACTGAAGGTGGAAGCCAGAAAACCACAAGTGGTATAAAGGCAAATGGGTTTCCTTTACTGCAGAATCAGCTCCTTTTAAAGTTGATTTCAGAAAGGATGTGTACAACTTTTTTACTTACATCTCTGTATAACAAATAATTTGACTCCCCTTTGTCCTTGGTTCCTGACAGATAACCACTAAATCTTTGGAATAACGAATTTGACTGGCCTCTGTCCCTGGTCCCTAGGGAGTAACTTCTAAATCGTTGGTAATAGACATGTTTTTCTTATTCATGGTCGGCCCCTGGGACCAAACCTGATAGTTGATGCTAACAAAATGACTCATGGTGAGCCCTAGATAGTATATGCTATGGAGATGACTCAGGATGGGGCTGTCCATATCAGACAGCCCAAACATGTGGTTAGAGGGTTGGGACTTGGAGCCATGTGATATCAGCCTGACCTAAAGGGAGGGGAGAGGACTGGAGATTGAATTCAACCACATGGACAATGGTTCAATCAATGAGGCCTCAGTAAAAACTCTGGACGCTGAAGCTTGGATGAGTGTCCTTGGTTGGCAATACTCTGCATATTGTCACACATTGATGTGTAAAGGGGCTAATACATCTTGAGGACAAAGAAGATGCACATTTTGGACCTTAGCAGACCATGTCCTATGCTTTCCTTACTTTAGTTGACTTTGATTTGTGTCCTTTTGCTGTAATGAAACTAATCATAAGAATAGTGCCGCCCTGAGTTTTGTCAGTCATTCCAGCAAATTATTGAAACTGAGAAGTCAGTAAGACCCCTCAAATATATAGTCAGCTGTCAGAAGTGGGAACCCCAAAGATTGTGTCTGGCATCTGAAGTAAAGTGAAGACAGTTTTGTGGAGAAGTATGCTGTTACCCTGTGAAGATTGGCCCAAACCTAGGTAATTAGTATCAGAAGTCACTGCAGTCTCATTTGCCAAAATTTAGTCATTTGGTTCAAATATATTTAGGTTCAAAGAAGACTTTTAAACTCACATCCACTACATCACCTTTAGGCAAAGAGAAATGCTGCCCACATGTCCAATAACGTTAAGCTAAATATTCTGAATTCTAGCTTGAACTACTTGACTATCTTCCTTCAAAAGATTAATAGAACCAATTCCATAATGCTTCATTTTTTAGTTTGCCTCAGTTACTATGGTAACAGAAAGACTACATGGTCATCCAACAACTCCTGGCATTTACCTTACCTTATAAGTCAGTTGAAGAAATAAGAAATCTCACATTTCCATACCATGAGGTCTAAAAGCTTACTTCTGTCTATACTTATATTCTCTATGTTCCTTTGTATTATGGATACATGAGTCTCTGCATTATCCAAAAAAAAAAAACCAAAAGTCCCTCAGTTTCTGGATCCCATCACTTGTAACTTTCAGGGACTTTGCTTTGCAATTAATGCATGTATTCTCTTTATTACAGTAATATTTTGCCAGTATGTAAACATTCTTTACTATCTCCCATTAGACAAAATAAACTAAATGTAACCTTGAACTTCAAGCGAACATCCTGCTCCAATTACTGCCCCATTCCTCTGGCTTACTTCTTAGTAAAATCTCTCAACATCTTTGCCTGGACTTGCTGCTTACATTTCATTCTTCTCACGTTACTGTGGCTTTTATTCCTATCAGTCCCTCACACTGCTCTTGGTAACATCATCAGTGTTCTCCATTATGCCAAAAGTAAAGGCAACTACTCTTCTTTTCTATCTGAAATTTGATCAGCCCTTGAGAGTGTTGACCAAGCTCTGTATCTCTTGAATGAGATATCATACACTTCTTCTTTTCCTCTAATTTCACTAATCTTTCTGCTTAATTTCCACTGCTGCTGTCTCTTCCTTGTTTACTCATTCTATGGATGAAAGAGAAATCCCAATGATTGGTTCTGAATATTTTCTATTACCTATATACATATATTTTTACTGGGGAGTCTCCTCCAGGCCTCTGGCTTTGAATACAATCTCAGTTCAGATTGATCATCAAATTTAAGCCGTAGTTTTGACTTTTCTCCTGAACTTGAGCCTTACTCCAAGCTTCCTATTTACCATCTTCATCTGTAGGTCTAACAGACATCTTAACTTCACATGTACAAAAATGGAGTTCTTAAAAACCTTACAACGAAACCTCTTATTCCTGCCTTCTTCATTTCAGAAATATCAGAATATTCTACCAGTTGGTTAAACCCCAAACCTCAGAGCTTTGTTTGATTCATCTCTTTCCTTCACCTCTCACATCCAATCCATTATCAAGTCCTCTTGAATTAATGTACAAAGTGAATGTTTCCATTTCTCCCCCATCTCTGCTGCCACTACTATTGACCATGCTACTTTCATCTCTCGCCTATGCTAAAATAGACTGCTTGCTTATAATTATTCAGTCCTATAATCTATTCTCCACAGTTTGTCCTTTTAAAAATTAAATCATACAATATTACTTGTTTGATTAAAACCCACTAATAATTCTTCCAACTGAAACTAGTATAAATCAATGTTTCTCTTTGATGTCAGAGACAGACCTACATGTCACGTTCATGCTTACCTTTCCGACCTTTTAGTTTTCTCTTTGCTTACCATATTCAAGCCACAATAGCCTTTCTATTTTCTGAACATGTCAAACCATTCTTATTTCAAAGTTGTTGCAGTTGACAAATCTGCCTGAGATATTCTCCAGATCTTCTCGTGTCCGAATCTTTAACACTATCCCAGTCTCGGTTCAAATGTTAGAATCTCTGAGAGTCTTATCCTGACAAACAAATTTAAGTTAGCAGCACTCTGCAACCACCACTTTGTAATACATCTCCTTGTATTTCCTCCTTAGCAGTTGTCACTAAATTCATTTGTTTTCTTTATTCCTTCTCTTTTTCTCTTTTTCTGATGAAAAATACACATTAATTGAAAATCACTAGGGATCTTGTTAAAATGCAGATTCTGGTTTGGTGGATCTAGGGTTGAGTGTGAGATTCTGCACTTCAACAAGCTTCCAGTTGAAACATATTCGTCTAGGAACTTCATAACTCCCATTTTGTTTTTTATATATCTTCTCTTAGAAAGTTATCATATTTTACCAGTCAGGGTTTAGCTGCAGCATATAACTAGGTAAAGCATTGGGCTAAAACTGACTTGCATATTCATTTAGTCTAAACAGACAGACCCTATATAGAAGCCCTAAGAATGACTTCTAGAAGCTCACCTCACAAGTGCATTCCAAGGGAGCTTAATGTACTTATAAGATCAGGATGTTACCTGTGGAAAGTGGAAATTCCACTACAATGATTAGCTCCAGAATTATATTATTTTGGTATGATCTGAAAAGTGGGGAAGCCATAACCACAGCTTCCAGCAACACTACTATGCTAAACACCTGAACAATAGATGCTTCTCTACCCATTGGATTCATCTCCAAATTGAGACCTACATATTAATATCAAAATTACATTTAGAATTCTAGTTGCAAGGGAATCATAAAATTTAGCATCTAGTTTTATAAGTTCTGTAGTACAAAAAGGCATAGTAGGAGGAGGTCAAAATGACTGAGTTAATTGAATCATTTGTTCACAATAGCCCCAAGGCAGTGCTAGTTTCCCCTAGAGCCTTATATAGCCTTCATTGAAAATCTCTAAAAATTTTTATTTACTATGCTTTCATTTTTCTTCATCTAGCTTCTGTATGACTCAAATGAGAATCTAGTACAAGTCTGAGTAGGAAGAAAATAATCGAGTTTAAAACAGGATGCTCTACTCTGAGTACATCTCTTCCTTCCAACAACCTAGCAGTTTGGTATATCAAGCTTAGAGTGAATTATATCACAGGAGGATTCCTCATTCTCCATGTGAATATACACTGGAGTGTCCAAATCCACTAGCTTATCCACTCAAACTTAAATATCATGGTAATGAATTGGGCAAACTGTCCAGTCTGAGGGAATAGTCCCCACAAGACTGCCCTCACTTTGACATACCATCTACAAGTTTAGGGTTTTCTAAAGGCCACTGTACTTTAGATTAGCTGGCTACAAATTCAGGAGTTCCCACAGTCACTCTAAGGTTTGATAATTACTAGAACAACTCCACAAACTCAAAAAAGTGCCATACAGTGTTGAACTTACAATTACAGCATGCAAATTTGAATTGGCCAAAGAAAACATATAGTGTGAAGGTTGGGAGGGTTCAAAAGAAAAACCCTCGTTTCCTTAGGAATTCATTGCCTTTCTGTCATTTATGCATGACAATATGCATTTAAAACTGCCAACCCAGGAAGCTCACTTAAACTTGATCTCCTTAGTTATTTTTTCTTTTGTCTCCTGAGGAAGATTTGCCCTGAGCTAACATGTGTTGCCAGTCTTTCTCTATTTTGTATGTGGGTTGCCACCACAGCATGGCTGAGAAGTGAGTGTGTAGGTCTGTGCCTGGGAGCCAAACCTGGGCTGCCAAAGCAGAGCACACCGAACCTAATCACTAGGCCACAAGACTGGTCCCCCTTGGTCTCCTTAGTTTTTATTGAGGCTTCCTAATATAGGCATAATTGAATGAATCATTGCCCATGTTGTTAACTAAGCCCAAACCATCCAATTGCATGGTTATTTTTTCTGGTATAGCTAGCTCCCAAACTGAGTCATCTCATTAGCATCAACTCTCAGGTGTAGGCTAGGAGCCCACCATGAATAACAAAAACATTCCTATGACTTGGGAAATTCCAAGGATTTAGAGGTTATCTCCCAGGATCTGGGAAAAATGGCAGACTTCTCTTTGGGTAAAGTTAATTCTTCACTACTGAACCACCTTTTCTGTGAAGCCATTCCTGACTTTTTCTTATTCTCTGGGAGGATCTGTTATGCTCTTCTCTGTGCTACTAAAGCATATTATATTATTCTTTTATTGTGGAGAAGTTCATGCAAAACCAAAAGTTTAATAGTTTCCAGTTTATGTCTCTGTCTCCCCAAAAGATGGTGGGTTTCCAGAGAGCATGGGCTGGTCCATCTTGATATTCTCAGAACCTAAAATGGTAATGAGCATATAAGGGAATCTCTCTCACTCTCTCTCTCTCCTTCTCTCTGTATACACACACACACACACACAGATACACACATATATTTATATATATATGCATATATATGGAAGAGTGTAGGTTGATCCAAGTAATTTTCCCTCCTACATATACGAATAAAATAAAATCCTAAGAAAGTAAGCCTTGTTAATAGGCAATTATAAATTATATTGTTATATATAAAAAGGACAAGAATGTTCTTCTTTGGCTGCTAACTATACCAAAAAAAAAATCACTCAAAAAATGATTTATTTCTTTTTTGAGGGGTGTTTAAATTGATATGTCCCATTTTACTGACGATGTTGATGAAATGAGGTACAGATATGGAAAACTGGAAAGAAAGTGTGTGCATCTGGTGGCCTGGTTACGCCTGGACCACGTGACCAGCTCACAGTGCGGAGGCCCTGAAGCTTCTAAAGTGGATGCAAAGTTCTTCCTTAACACCCCCTAAGCACAGTGCCTTCCTTGCAAAGCACAATTTCACCAGGATAATTGACTTACTGGCAATGAGTTTTGATCTAAGAATTAAGTCCTATAATTGGCTTTAATATAGTTGTAAAACAGGAAGGTAAAAGCATTTTTTCAAGAAGACTTGTAAAAGTACTAATGCAGTAAATAGCACATTTGATGCTTCTATTAAAGCTCTTTGCTTCAGTGGAAATTGACTGTATAACTAGGTTTTCACAGTCTGAGGTTTTTAACATTTGAGTAGTTACATGGATAATAACATTCTGCATATTGAGGTTTGATGGAAATAGAAGACTTTCAGTTCAAACACTGGAATTTCTATAAATGGGAATTTAATTACAATAAGATTATGCCAACAACTTTTGTAGTCTTTGTGACTATAGCAAAAACAATCTGCACCTAATGTTATGAGAAAATTCAAATCTAAGTGCAGATATTCAAAAGCAGGCTAAGAAAGTCTGATAATTATTATAAAAAAGTTTACACTTACTATATAGTATAAAATTGAATTCATTCATTGTGATACATTTTAAATTCTGCTTCACATTTTTACTGCTTTCAAGCTCTCATATTATCTAAATATGAATCATTTTAAGTAAAATGGATAAGAAGCAGTTATGGACTGAACTGTGTCCCCCCCACAAATTCAAATTTTGAAGCCCTGACCTCGAAGATGACTGTATTTGAAGGTAGGGCTTTTAGGAGATAATTAAGTTTAGGCGAGGTCATAAAGGTAGGGTCCTAATCCCATAGCGTTGGAGGCCTTGTAGGAAGAGGAAAAGATCTCTGTCTATCTCCATCTCTCTTCCTACATGCACTTAGGAAAGGCCATGTAAGGACACAGTGAGAAGGAAGCTGTCTGCAAGCCAGGAAGAGAGACTTTACCCAAAACCAACCCTGTTGGCACCTTAATCTTGGATTCTTAGCCTCCAGAACAGTGAGAAATAAACTGTTTCTTTAGCCACCTAGTGAGTCTATAGTATTTTGCAATGGCAACCCAAGTTGATTAAGAGTCATAAACTTCTTCTTCTGTTTTGCTGAGGAAGATTCTCCCTGAGCTAACATCTGTTGCCAATCTGCCTCTTTTTTGCTGAGGAAGATTCACCCCAAGCTAACATCTGTGCCACTCTTCCTCTATACTGTATGTGGGTCACCACCACAGCATGGCCATTGATGAGTGGTGTATGTTCGAAGCTGGGAACTGAACCCAGGCCACTGGAGCAGAGAGTGCCAAACTTAACCAGATGTGTGACCTGGAACAAGTTACCCAACATTCATCTTCCTCAGATTTCTAAACTGTCAAAAAAAAACTGATAAGGTTAACCTGCTTTTTATATACACCTATTTTACAGGAATTAAATGTAAGGACCAGCCTGGTGGTTTGCATGTTCCACTTCAGTGGCCCAAGGTTTTGCAGGTTGGGATCCTGAGCATGGCTTATCAAGCCATGCTGTGGTGACATAACACATAGAAGAACTAGAAGGACTTACATCTAGGATATACAACTAAATACTGGGGCTTTGGGGAGAAAGAAAAAAAAAAAGGAGGAAGATTGGCAACAGATGTTAGCTCAGGGCCAATCTTCTTCACTAAATAAATAAATAAATAAATGTAACTCAATGTACCAGCTACTTTGTGGCAGAGCAGAAATTCAGTATCTACCTCTTTTGAATCTAAAGTTTTGAATTTCTACAAAAATAATTACTAGTCCTTATAGTTAAGTCATTTTTTTCCTATATAAGACCCCAACTTTTAAAATTCAGACCTAGAAAAGGCAACACGCATGCTCATTACCATTGGTATGTAGTTGAACAGGCTAGTTCAAATTTCATTTCTCGAAATCTTGGCAAGTAGAAAATAACATCACTGGTGTTAGTTTCGAGTGCTGAGGAAGGATGGCTGGAATGTGTCTGGAGGCACCACAGAGGATTCTGTGTGGGACAGATTGGAAGGCAGAGCAAGAGGAAAGAAAGGAAGAAGAAGACAGAGGACTGTGTGAAACTGAAGGAGGAATATGCTATAAGACCCGTGGGGCAGGTTCTGGAGCCGGGCTTTCTTGATCCAAATCCCTACTGCTTAGATCTGTGAACATTTCACGAGTTGATAGAGGTAAATTGCATAGCAAAATGCATGGCACATATTACCAATATTATAAGGAGTAATTTTTTTTTTCTAAAGATTGGCCTGAGCTAACATCTGTTGCCAATCTTCCTTTTTTTTCTTTTTCTTTTTCTCTCCAAAGCCCCCCAGTACATAGTTGTATATTCTGGTTGTAGGTCCTTCTGGCTCTGCTATATGGAACACTGCCTCAGCATGACTTGATGAGCTGTGCTAGGTCCGTGCCCAGGAACCGAACCCATGAAACCCTGGGCAGCTGAAGCAGAGCGCACAAACTTAACCACTTGGCCACGGGGCCGGCCCCCAATATAAAGAGCAATTTTTAAAAAATGAATGTTCTGTAAATAAGGTCAAATTAGTTTTTTAATATTATTGGAGGAAAATTTTTATTTTGTTTCCCACAAAAAGATATGTTAAATTCTTAAATTGCAGTACCTGTGAATGTGACCTAATTTGGAGGTAGTATCTTTGCAGATTTATTTAAGATAAGATGAGTCATTATGGTGGGCCTGATACAATAAGACTGACATCCTTATAAAAAGAGGGAAATTCGGACACAGGAACACACAATAGCATGTGAAAACAGAGGCAGAGATTGGAGTAATGCTTGTACAAGCAAAGGAAGGTCAGAGATGGCTGGTCATCACTGGAAGTTAGGAGAGAGGCAGGAAGAGAGCTTCCCTTAGAGCCACCAGAAGGAAGCAACATGCCCAAACCTTAATTTTCAACAGCTTCTAGCCTGCAGAACTGTAACAGAGTAACTTCTGCTGTTTTAAGCCTCTCAGTTTGAGGTACTTTGCTAAAACAGCCCTAGGAAACTAATACAAAGAACTAATGTAAATCACTGAAGTCTGATGACTGATACATACTTTTTATACTAAGATAATCTTTCATATGATTAACACGTCTTATACATTTCAAAAAGATTTTCAGGTTCTGAATAAAGATAAATTAATTATAAAAGCAAAAGAGAACTAAACTGAATTTTTCTTTTGTTGTCAATGAGCTACAGAATATGTTGATTGACTCTGCTTGGTTATTGTATATAGACTGCACCAAAATAAATGTATTTCTTCCTTGAATTAGAGCAAAGATTCTGAGTTCTGACTCCCTTTCCCATCCTGGATACTTAAGGTGGTGCTATGGGTAGCGCATATGGGTATACGGTAGTGTTTCCTTAAACATAGAATCACCTGGGATGTGTTTTTGAAAGTGTGTGCTTGTGTGTATGTGTGGAATGGAGAGATTCTTATATGTAAAGAAGACAGGCAGGTATTTAATCAGGGGAGTTTTATGACCTTGAGCAAGTTAACTTGTCTGTGTTTCAGTTTCCTCTTCTATTAAAAATAGTGCTAAGAAGAGAATCTATTGTTGTGAGGATACAAAGTGCTTAGAACACACCCTTTATGTATGAGCTATCACCATCACCATCATCACACCGATCTAATGGAATGCATGATGCAAAGACTTTCCCATCCTGTGACTCAAATTTACTGAGATCACAGTGGTGATTTGACTAATCCTGACAGGTGTCTTGGAAGGAAATTGGCATTTCTTTCCAATCCATGGACAAGTATATAATGACTCTGAGAAAAGAGAAGTTTAGCTATGTCAATAATAAGCAGGAAGCTCTGTAGGATGGCTCATTCATTAATTTATTTATTCAAAAAATGTTTACGAGCATATAGCTACATATTAGGCATTTTCTAGACTGGAAATAAATCTATGAATGAAACAGATAAATATTCCTGCCTTCATAAAGATTATAGTCACCCACTCTAAGTATGTGTCAATGATATTGATTTTCCTGTGATTCAAAACCTAGAGGGGACAAAAGAAACACCAAAAAACTTATAACCTGTGCTGTGCAAAAACTTTAATAATATTGTGTCTTCTCATAGAGTAAAGCATATTGAAGAGTCATCAAAATGCCTGTCAAAGGATTGAAAATGATCTAGTTTGATTCCCTAATTACACAGGTCAGAAGCTGAAGTCCAGAGAAATGGAGCAAAGTGCCCCAGTCTCAAAGCTAGTAAATGTCAAAACTGAACTAGCCCCGTTAGTGATGCCCTATTAAGACTCTAGTCCCCAAGATGGGCATTCACATCACCACTCTTGTTGATGGTGATGAGCCAGTCTCTCAAAGGTCTAGAGTGTTCTGTTACACTACAGTTGCCAAGTGTAGGTCTCTGGATTGATACTAGGCAGGCTGCACTGTCATTATCCCAGTGAGGGTGATGTTAAAACCATGACTCTAATTCAGTAAGTCTGTGGGTCCACGTTTGTAAACTTTTGCAGAGGAAGCTTCAGAGTTATCATGAGTAGGCTATAAGGCATTGAAAAGCTCACACCAGGAAAGGATCTTATTATGAAGAGATTCTTCCTCTTGGCTGAACTACAAGTTTCATGTGTTTTAATACAGAAAGACAGGGAAAACTGATCAGCATACAGTTGATAGAATTTTGCCTAATGCAGAAGACAGAATGTGATTACTGATTCTTTAGAAGCTTCATTCTGATGAAAGTGGAAAATTTCTAACATTACCCTGCTGAACTGTCCAGGAAAGAATGATATCCAGCTTTCTTCAAAATGGCAAACTGGGTTCTTTGTACTCCAATATATTTATTAAATGTATCACAGAGACAAGGAAATGAGGTATGCTATTATATATAGATGAGACCTACAACTGTTAAGATATTTTACACACAAAATGTACAAAGCCAAATCCAAAAATGTAAGGAAGTGAAATTAAAAGCCTATGAAACATAGAAATATTCAGTTAAAAATATGTATGTGTCAAACTAAATGGTTAACAGGCTATGTCATGTCATATCATACCAACACATTTCTGTGGATGTAAATGCAGTTTGAGGTAATTCACATTAATAGAAAGTCTTTGAATATATATTTATATTTTCAATTTAGATCCATATGATTGCAAGTAAAGTCTAAAAGCCTTCTACCAAAAGACTCATACTACTGTCCTGTTGCTTTAAGAACAGTTGTCCTAAGGGCCGCCCAAACTTTTTTCAGGAGTATATTCTTTGAACATATTACCATAACTAATATCAAGAGAATAGTGACACATTAAAGAAACAGTTTTGCACATAAAGCAAACATTGGCAAGTATGAACCATTTTGCTGGTATTGCAAACAGTTGTAATAAATCATTTTGCACTGGTACATTATGCTCATTCTCACCATAAGTAACTAACAATTTCCACCTGCAAAACTTCCTCCAATGAACTACACCTGAGTGCTCATTAGTGCAGTAAGGGCCCCAAAGGAAAACCAGACAAGCTGGCTTTCAACATCGAATTGGAGTACGTAAGGGGAGTAAGATGAACGAGGTGTCTTCGCTTTTGGTCTTATGAAACAATAGACATACAATAGTTAGAAGAAGGAACACACAAACTTTTCTCCCCATAGGTTAAGAAATAAAGATGATAATGATTACAACACTGGGGAAAAATAGGGGAACAAAATCAAAACTAAAAAAAAAAATTAAAGTTCATTGGTTAGAAGTACTTTTTGAAAAACTTGATTGGAATTTGAAAGTCACAGATTCAATAAATGGCTTAAGAAACTTTTACGCTGATTGCAGTTTTTACATTCTGAATAATATAGACTGTGAAAAAAGGAGTGGTTCTTTTTACCTTTTCACTTCATTTGATCTTAGGAACCTTCAGATAATGAACACAATGTCGAGAAAAATGCATCATTTGTTTTTCTCAGAAATATCAAAATCATCTAGAATTAATGTATACCCTATGATGACTGCAGAAAGCAGTTTGATTCTCTTTAATAACCTGATATCAGATTATATGAAGAACAAATTTACTACATAGAGAATTTTACAAACATTGGAAAAATGATGATAGTTGATCAAAAACCAAAAAGAAAACAACTGTATTCATTCTCACCCAAACAATACACATTTACATAATTAGCTACACAAAATAAAAACTATATATATATATCAAGAAAATTTACTATGGGCTCCTACTTTCATATAATTATGCATTTCCAAGTATTTTTATGAAAGTGGAAGGTGTAGAGATCAAAATACATGGTTATTTACTAGAAAATGGTTTCTGATCACAATGAAGTGAAAAATAGCTTAAAATTTATAATTATATGTTAGATTTTAAATTTAAACACTAATGTTATTTTAACATTTCACTTATGGCCTTGAATCCAATTCTTTTCCATTATATTTGAACATGGAGTTGATAGATGAAACTCAGTTAGGGTCTTAATTTTAGAGTTTGAATTTTGACAAGTTTTATCATGCCAAGTAATTTCCATCTTTGCCTACATTATGATAAGTTTATTAACACAAGAAGTGGTACCTGATGAAAAGAAGTATAAAGAACACAGAAAAATTGTACCTATTTATATAAGAAATCTTGAAGTAGGGCACATGTAAAATTTTTTTTATTCTGCAGCTCAGTAAAGTCATGGCTTCTTATAGGCCCATGTATGATTTTCCTGGCATTTCTCTCAGAGCCACAAGATGGCTGCAGCAGTTTCTAACCAACATAACCTCTCAGAGAAAAAGTGCCCCAAATCAGGAAAAAAAAATGGAATGCCCATACCTCAAGTCCATTTTTAAGAATGTATACTTTCCCATAAGTCCTTCAGAAGATTTCATTACATCTCATGGATTTATATGGGTCACATGACTACGCGTAAACTATTATTCGACCTAAAGAATGAGAACACCAGACTGGCTTCTATCAAACAAGATTCACATTTGGCTGGGTGCCTCAGTGTTCCTAAAAGACCAGACTTTCTGTTCTGATAAAAGTGATTGAGTCCATATCAACACTTAGAGCTCTGCTTGCTGGCATTATCAAGTTCATTTTTCAATAGAATTTTTATGAGGTAACAAAAGCAAACTATACTAAGAATTCAAGTAATTGTATAAATAAACATGAATCAAGAAGGTAACCCTGTAAAACAAACTTTGGTGGGCAGAAAGCATCACCTTATGTTAGCTTGAAAGTTTGCATAGCTGAGGAATGCAAGTTTGAATTTCATTTGTGGCATTGAGTTAAAAAGTGTGTCTTGCATAAAATAAAATTGTAAAAGAAAAATCTTTCATACCAGTACTTATACTAAAGCTTTCTGATATGTTATTAAAATATATTTTCAAAATTTAAAAAAGTTGAGGTCAAATGTCAATCCATGGTGTTTTTATTGTCTCAAGAAAATTTTTATGATTAAATATAATATTCAAGTTACAAGAGTCTCTTGGGTGTATATAAATGTTGCAGCTATTTCTGCAGACTTCCAATTTGCTCTTTACCCAAAGCTGTTTATTCACCAAACAAATACATACTAAATGATCCTGTGAGTGAGTCATAGAATGGGGCGGCAGATGTTGCCTCCGCCCTTATGATGCTTACAGTCAATTTGGAAAGACAGATGGTATACAATCTAAATAGAATAAATTATGATAAGCATTATCATAGGGAATATAGAGTGTGCTCTGGGAACACATAGTGGAAGCCACTCATCTGGTCTGCAGGGTGTCAAGCTTCACAGAGAAAATGTGATTTATAATTAAATCTGAAGATTGAGTTGCTAAGTGAATGGGGAAGATGAAGAGGATTCCCAGTGGATAGATTAGCACAAGTAATGTTCTGGAGGCAGAAAAGAACATTGCTGTTTCTAATGGAAATTTAATATGTCAGGAGAATAAGGTTTTGAATGGAAGATGGGAAAATATGTCTGGAGATACAACCTGCACTCAGATACTCAAGAGTCTTGTAGAACTCCTAAAGGAATTTGGACTTCATTCTGAGGACAAAGGGACATCATCTAATGGTTTTAATTAAGGGACTATAATAAGCAAATTTGTATTATAGAAATTTTCCTCTGTCTGTCTGAGGGTAGGCTTAGGGTATACAATTCTTGACGCCAACTTGGAAGGCTGTTTTAAGAACTCAGCAGAGACAGAATAGTGTTCTGAACAAGGCTAGAGGCAGGGCAATATGAAAGTGAATATATAGGAGAATATTTTAGGTGACAGGAATTTCTTCTCTGGGTATAGACCCAAAAGAGTTGAAAGCAAGGTATGGAAGAGATATTTGTACACCTATGATCATAGCAGCATTATCCACAATAACTAAAACATGGAAGCAACTCAGGTGTCCACTGATGGATGAACAGACAAGCCAAATTTGGTACATACATACAGTGGAATATTATCCAGCCTTAAAAAGGAAGGAAATTCTGCATTATGCTATAACATAGATAAACTTTGAGGATGTTATGCTAAGGGAAATGATCTAGCCACAAAACGTAAACATTGTGTGAGTCCACATCTATGAAGTGCTTAGAGTAGTCAAAATCATAGAAACAGAAAGTAGAATGGCAGTGGCTTTGGATGGGGTAAGGGCGAATAGGGAATTTTGTTTAATGAGTATAATGTTTCAGTTTTACAAGATGAAAATAGTTATAGAGGTGAATGGTGGTGATGGTTGCACAATATTATGAGTATATTTAATACTACTGAATTGTACACCTAAAAATGGTTAGGTTGGTAAATTTTATGATAAAAATTTTTTTTAAATATCATATATAATAATCAGGGTTAGTATTTTTAGAGGTGATATTTGTAGCACCAGGTAGGAACTTCACCTAAAAGTGTGAAAAAATATTTCAACTAAATATTTCCTACGGTTTTGAAAACAGATTTTTTCCCCTTCAAATTATCTTTGCCCACATTTCCAAGACAAGAATCAAACAGAAAATTGTTAGTTTATAAAAAACACAACAAATAACCTTCCATAAGTGTCTCTCCTTATCTTTATAAAGGTAAGCTCTTTCTAAAGGAAGTCTGGAAGGTAAAATAGTAGCTTGTTATATGGCTTTATATAATGGCTATGAGCATCTACCATTTATTATGTATATTAGACAGAAATAAATATGGTGATTGTTAACAGAGATTGAGAATTCTTTTAAACAACTCCATTTGGAATTTAACCAGATACCATATATTTATTGAACACCTATATTGTTCAAAGATTTGGTTTTCAGGAAATTTAATACCTATCCCCACAATCTGTAGTATTTTTTAGGAGAAGTCACACAGCGCTAACACGTTATGTATAATATATATCTTTTCCTCATTCAATTCTCAGCATGCATGAAAACTGAAGAATTTTCTAATTAATTTTAGTGATTGAAAACCATAGCTCCAGAAATTTTAAATGGTAGGGCAGAAACACGTACCAAGACTTCTCACCTGGGACTTTATACAACAGTGTACCTTTGCCAAGCAGAACATAAATAGTATGATAGCAAAGAGCAAGATGCGCTTATAACAGTGGGCCCTGGTACTTATGAAAGCTTCCTGGAAGAAGTGGGAATTGTAAACCAGGCGTTAGAAAAATGAATAGCAATTACATAGCACAAGAAAAAAAGAATAGGGGAGAAAGAAAGATTTTAGATTGGAAAAATAGGTGAAAAGACCTAAAAGCAGCAGAGCATAGAACCCACCATAGAAAAGAAACAAAACAAAACAAAATTTATTACCTACTCTGAGTAAGGGTGCACAGCATCCTGTTAAATTTTCCAAGGAAAATAAAGTCTTAATATGGTTATTAAAATATAAGATGTCGTTTTCTGTTTTTCACTTTTTTATTAAATTGATAAACAATTAACTTTCCTAAAGAATACTGTATAACTGTTATGTATTTTAAATTAAGAACTGAAGTTAAAGAAAAATTTGATTTGATATTGAAATATCAGATCAAGAGTAGTCTCATTAATGTTTGAAATAAAATGTCCTCTTCATTCATGAGCAAGTGTTAACTGGCCTTTCATTATGATTCCAGGAAGATAAGCTGTGAGTTCAATGCTCCTCTGAACTCATGGTTCTTGACTAGAATCTCTGACATAGCTTGCTTTATTTCTCTTCTTAGTTCCCCTAGTACGTGCAGTCCAAAGACAGATATGTTATTGGGATCTCATCAAAATGATATGTCTTTTCCTGCCAACATTTTATCTTGGTTGACCTTAGGTTTTATAGTGATTTTTACCTCTTTGCCTGTTGTTCTAAATCTTGTGTTGGGTACTCGAAGTATTGAAGAATTTAACGGTGAATGTCAAATACAGTGCATTGAAATATGTTTTAATTGCCACCTTCAGATGTTAGACAATTGTGATTTTAATTTACTTTTGAAAACTCTTAGAAATGCAATGTTCTGTCAAAGAATGTATTTAGAACCCATAAAAAAAAAAAAAAAAACAAACAAAACAACAGATAAAGAATTAACCTGATGAGGAGAGGCTTAGATGGAGAGAAGGTAACAAGTGGCTGTCTGCCCTTGGTCCCCTGAGTACTGAATGGATATGGATTCAGGGAAATGGAAACAGGATTGAAAAGAAAAGGTGGGAGGAGAACTGAGAATGTAGGAAGAATGGATTTTCCCTGCAAGCCAAACAGTAGAATTCATCCCACTGTTATATTTCTCTTACTTACTAAATTTAAGACTCTTTTCCTGGAGCCTCTTGGGCTTTCCTTACCTGAACTGAATGTTTTCCCCATTAAAACTCTCAATCTGTTCAAGCTGTGGGGTGAAGGAGAGTGTGTTATTACTCTGCTGCTTAAAGGGAAATTAAATCTGCAGTGGCTTCCAGAAAAAAAAAAATCAAACCAAAGTCTCTTCTATCAGAAATGAGAATAATACAAGTAAAATAAGTCAATATAAGATTGCTCTGAGCACAAAGATCATTCCACTGAAAGCTTCTTTTAAACACAATCATAAAAGAGCATTCGCTAGTCAGTGTTACATTGTTTGGGAGTTAGGAATTGGAAGAGTTTATATTACTTATTATAATCAAAGAATCTAAACGTAAAATGAGTTCTTAATAATCATTTAGCGTAATCTCTCTTTTAACAGATAAGGACAATGCATCCTAGGAAGATTAAAAATAAGAATCTCCCAGTTCTCAGTCATGTACTCTTTACTGTATTAGCTATCATAATTTTTTGATGTTTTATTGAGACTTCTTCTCTGTCTAGATAATTCCATGACTGCCTCATGTAATTTTACAGCTATGTTCAGTCTTTGAAATGTTTTTGCTAAATATTTTACTCTTGTGGGCAATATATTAATTGTGTACTTCCTATATACTTCCGTGACAGGACAATTTATTGAGATATTAATTTGTGTTTACTTATCCTGGAACTTTTTGCCCTCATCAATTCCAAGAAGGTAACCGTGCCTTATGAATATCTGTGTTTTAAGGCCAAAAGCAGATTTTGACAGAGGAAACTAGGTCCAAAGATTATACATATAGTTGTCTAAAATACAAAGCTGGGCAGTGTCATCCACTTAACAATTTATGTGAATTACGTCACCTAGGGTTGTTTGGTGCCGAGTCTTCACAGCTCTTTGTGGTATCCCTATTACCTTTTATTTACTTTTTTAATAAGAAACTTATTTTATAAATTCAAAAGATAGAGTATAGAGTATAGAGATGACACAGGAAACTGTAAATGAGAGAAGCAGACTGACTGTAAGTATACACACATTCTTTGGATGAAGGAAATGCTCATAGTTCAGATAAAACTAGGCAATACTACTTATATCCAGTAGGTTTTTGAGTCCCTATTTCTAGATCTACAATTTTTTCAAGGAAGTACAAAAATCCACAATTTTGAAACTTGAGTCAATTAATAAAATATTCTTTTGGTCAAAATAAAAAACAATTAAAATGAAATCTACAGAAGAAATTCAAAACATATACTTTGAGTTTGCAACCTCTGACCTAATCACTTTCTCAGTATTGTTCTAGATGAGGCAAGTTGACATAAAGAAGTAGTGGATGGGGCTGGTCTGGTGGCGCAGTGGTTAAGTGTGCGTGTTCTGCTTTGGCGGCCCGGGGTTTGCTGGTTTGGATCACAGGTGTGGACATAGCACCATTTGGTACGCCATGCTATGGGAGGCGTCCCACATATAAAGTAGAGGAAGATGGGCATGGCTGTTCGCTCAGGGCCAGTCTTCCTCAGTGAAAAGAGGAGGACTGGCAGCAGTTAGCTCAGGTTAATCTTCCTCAAAAAAAAAAAAAAAAAAAGAAGAAGTAGTGGATGACTTTGAGGGAGGGAAGGAAAAGAGGTAAAATGTTAGAAAAAAAGAATTAGTGACTAAAAGCAGGATTAGGATTTGGAGGATCCCAGGAAGGGAACCATAACCCGTTATTTCCCTGGCCTCTGGAGTGGATCAAGAGATCTAAGATGGATGGTTGCATGATGAACTTCAGAAGGTTGAGCCATACATTTCAAGGCTGCCTTGTCAAAGATCCAGAAATAAGTACCTAAGCCATAGAACAACATGCCTTCAAGGGAGGATGCAGAATTGACAAACAAGCATAAAGAAATGATGAGAGGTCCTTTATAAATTTTCCAGTGTCTCAAATCAGTTATGGTATCCTAAATGGGATGGAAGAAGTCACCAATTATGACTGATAAGCATCTGTTTGTCATAATTGTGAGTGAGATATTTATTTTATTAAGAAATGTTAAGTGGTATCTAATGACCTATTGTATTAGTCTGCTAGGGTTGATATAACAAAATATCACAGACTGGGTGGCTCACAGTTCTATAGTCTGCAAGTCGAAGATTAAGGTGCCAGCAGTGTTGGTGTCTGGTAAATTCTCTCTCCTTGGCTGGCAGGTAGCCACGTCCTCCCTGTGTCCTCACATGACCTCTTCTCTGTCTTTTCTTCTTCCTGTAGGGACACCAGTGCTTTTGTATTAGGGCCCCACACTTATTATCTCATTTAACCTTAATTTCCACCTTAAGGGTCCTACCTCCAATTACAATCATATAGGCATTAGAACTTCGACCTATGAATTTGTGGAGGACACAATTCAGTCCATAATACCCATAATAGTTCAAATGCAAGTGTTTAGCTTGTCTCCACTCAAAAAGCTTCAAAAATAATGATAATATAATAAAAACAAAAGGTATACATCCAGAAGTAACAGAAGAATATTATAGAGGTGACGCTGAATGAGCAATGTCAGCAAAACTCTAAAACTTGGAAAGGAGACAGATGTGTAGTAATAGACTTAATAGAGCATAAAATGATGAATTCCAACTGTCCGCAAGGCAGGATGCAAGAAGAAGCAAGAAAACTTGCTAGAGAAGCTTCAAAAGTCTCCGGAATTGGAGGCACAAATATCCCTGAAGGTGGAAGTAGTGGACATGCGGAGGCTGAAAAGAATAGGATTGACTGAAAGTATATAATTTAATTAAACCTCCAAAACATTTCCTTTCCTCATGATTTAAAGCTCCCATCCATCTTCTGACAAGGTGGGGGACAATTTATACTTTTGTTAATTTATGCTAAAGTCACTTCAGACTTGGGGTCAACAGGCATCACCAAAAGTGACATTAATGTTTGAGCCTGGAACATAGGACTGTCTTCTGAATAATGGGAATCCCCATTTAATTTTCCCTTCTCATATGCTAGAACAATGACACACAAAATTATACCCAAGATAGGAAACTAGAACAATACATTCTGGAACAATGGATTGATCTAAGAAAAATGACTGAAAAATCAGATAATTTGTGCATCCTACAATAAAATGACTGAGACACTACAAAACAAACAACATTGTCACAGAGAATCCATTCAACTTTTTTTTTTGTTGAGGAAGATTTTCCCTGAGCTAACATCTGTAGCCAATTATCCTCTATTTTGTATGTGAGCCACCACCATAGCATGGCCACTGACAGACGAATGGTGTAGATCCAAGCCTGGGAACTGAACCCCAGGAACCAAAGTGGAGTGCCCTGAACTTAACCATCAGGCCACCGGGGCTGGCCCTCCATTCAACTTTTGAATGCCTTCTTAAATATGAACAAATTACCAGGCATGAGAGGACAATTTAGAGGAGAACTGTTGTTACTTCTGCATTCCTTATACTTTCGTCCTAGTGGAGAATAACACTTAGCCTTTCTACACCCTTTTTCTTACTTCTCCCCAGGATAGGGGAGGTGAAAGTTTTATAAGTGATGAATTAGAAAGAGAAATTTTCAATGAAAATATTTTGCTCCTCATTTTCTTGGGAAAGAGAACTTGCATTATTCCCTGTTATTTCAGCCTAGGCTGAAGCAAGATTAGGTACTTTCAAGTCTTGATGTACAGAAATATATTTGCTATTTTTTAAGTTGCAAAGCTCCTGATCTTCATGTGTGCTAAAAGCAGTACAGGTTATTAGTGTTAAGCCTTGAAATCAGCCTACACCAGCTTCTGAAAATTAATTACATTTCTCAACAGGAAGTTTTCTTCAGTCCAAGCCTCCCTATGGCAGAAGGTAGTAGAAATAGTCCTGTGGCACAGTAGTGGAAACGTCTTCCTGGAGTAGAGTGTGAGTGTTATGTCACTGGACCATTCTGACCAAAAAAGCAGCACTGGAGAGCCATAAATATGGATCTCATAGGGAAAATGGACACTGAGTTTTGAACAGACTCTATGGGAAAGGATTGCAGCTGTAGTAAGACCTGGGGCCTGGAGTTGGAATCAATAACACATTCTAAAGTTTGCAAAAATGTATCGACAATTCAAATATCACCTCTGATATTGAAGCTGGCTTTTACTCTACTCCAACTTCCCCAGATTAACATAGTAAATACAAAATGTCCTTAATAAACTCTTGATGGAAAATTTCCATGACTGAGTTAAAGTCTAAATTCATAGACTCTAGGCAATGTGTATACGTTAATTGATAAATGCTGAAGCTAAAAACTACTTTTTCTTCTCCTGCCTTTCTATATTCAGATATCACTGAATCATTGCTTCACATTTTGGCAACTGTTAAGTGTTGAGTTCTGAGAACATAATTTTCCCTTGAATAACTGCTCCAAAAATAAGGGATTCATTTGTTTTCTAAATGGATTGCGTATAAGGCCAGTGTTTAAAAACATCATGTGAACTATTAACCATTTCTACTACTTTAAAGTCAAGTCAGTGAAAGACCACTTGATTTAACACAACACTGGCTTCCTTGAATGAACTGTACCCTTTTCGGTGAAAGATAGTCCAAGTTGCACATCCCAGAGGAAGCCCGTTTTTAACCAAAGGTTTGAAACTCTTCTAAATGAGATTCAGTAGAAATAAGAAGTTGGAAAAAATAGCACTTTCCCTTTAACTTCATTGAAGGTCAATTCATAACATGAGGTAGTATGATTTTGACTTTAATTTCAGAGGAATTTATTTATTTGGACTTTAATTTGCAAGAGAATTTAATTGTTTTCTGTATGTTCCACAATGGGAGTAAGTTAACGTACAAGTTTGAGGCATCCCTATGATGCCACTGTTTTATCTCATCGTTTAGCCCCTGACAGGCTGTGTTGGATAACACAGCTGGATCTAATCTGGGCTGCATAGCAGAGTGAATTTTCAGATTTAGGTACAGGGTTGACTTGAAGTTGATTTATTTAATGTACAATCCTGATCTATTTCATAGGCTTTTGAGGGCAAAATCTATACTTCCAATCAGTTTCTTGGATGGATACCCAAAGCAAATTTGCTGCAGAAGTAGATTTGTCATGAAGCTTATGAACCTTAATCTTAAGGGCCCCTCACTTTCATGGCCTCCTTCCAAAGCTTTGGGAGGAACTCAGCAATGTGTTCACGCGGACATATACTTTGGCAAGATTTTTAACATTAAATATATGGCCTGAAACAAAGTAAGACCATCGTCTCTTTTCTCTCCAACTTCACTTTCATCCCAGTTTCCCTCCTGTTAAGTGATGTTCAAGGATATACAGGTTTTTCTTGGATCTAAATAAAGAGAAGATGATTTAGGAATACATTTAGTGTAAATTTAGAGAGATTACATGTATCTGGCTCCTGATAATGTCCACGTAGTGTTAAATTACTGCTAGCTTCCTTGGTATAGAAGTGACTTCCAGGAATCCTGGTCTGCCCACTGAGCTGACTCACCAGGCGTGGTAACAAGTACAGAGCCAGAGGCAATATAACTCAAACATTTCCAATGGTATCATTACCAGAAGCGTGTGAGTAATGGAGGAGAAACAGATTCAGATGTATAGAACTGATAACCAGTGTGGACCATCTGACTATTAGCCATAGGGGAGATTTGCTTCTTATTGCTGTCCATTCAAAATTGAAGTTTCCTCCTGTCTGTAAAATACTTGATAATAAAGCATAGTCAACTATAATTACATCACATACTTTCTATTTTAAAATATAAATGATGTAGAATGGAATTTGTCAAAATTCCTGTTTGTTCTTTAAGCATCAAAAATGACTGCCTAAGGATACATGTTTTATGCATTCCAACTATGAATACTCAAAAACCACATTTCTATCAACTATGAAAGCAAAAAAGACTGAAATACTTTGCATTTTTTCTATAGAAAATTATACTACAGTTATTATCGTAGGAAGGGAAAATCAAAGAAAATAAAAGAAAAATTCAGTACAATAAATTATCTCTTTGGAGATACAGGAGAATATATTTCACTATAAAACAAGAACAGATCTTATATAAAGGGAACACTCAGAAAATAAGAAATCTTAGAAGTATGCATACAATATGAACTTCTAGATATTAAAAACATGATAGAAATATAGATGGCAAAAGAGCTTTTAAGATAAGCTTGAGAAAAATCTCCATGAAAATAGGAAAAAAAGATATAGATAAGAGAAGAGAAAATCTTGTGAATATTTTAGTATATTAAACTAGACAATTCAATTTCTCATTAACTGAGAAAAAGAGAACAGAGATAATGAGGGAAGGAATATATTAAAGAAATATTTCAAAAATGTTTCCCAGAATGGATAAACAAAAATTTCCATATTGGGGGCCGGCCTGATGATGCAGTGGTTAAGTTTGCACACTCCACCTTGGCAGCCCAGGGTTTTCAGGTTCAGATCCCGGGCATGGTCCTACAGATTGCTCATGAAACCATGCTGTGACAGCATCCTACATACAAAATAGAAGAAGATGGGCACAGATTTTAGCTCAGGACCAATCTTCTCTACCAAAAAAAAAAAAAAAAAATCTATATTGAAAGGGCTAACCAAATAGTGATGACAAATAAAAATGGCAATTAATAGGATATATTGGAATATATGAGGAAGCCATTTGGTATAAACCTAATTCGGTCTGACCTTGTCATTCCAAAAGGGCCTGACCGAGGCTGTTGAGCATGCATTGTATATCTGCTTTAGAGATTCCCTCTGGCAAGAGCAAAAGGCCCTTGAGATAAAGGTGCAACTTCTCTCCCCCTCCCAATGTTGGCATCTCCTTAAAGATTAAGCATCTTTCTTTAGGCTGGGAACCAAGTGCAGCGCTCATCTGTGACCCCCTCCCCCCAGCCTGAGGCAACGCACCTGCCACCCCGCAGCGTTCCCTGAGACAGCAGACCTATCTGCCATTTCCATCAATTGCTGTGCTGACAGAGCAGCCTCGTGACTATTGTAAAAGGGACATTTCAATCATATCTGAAATATACTCTTTGAGGGTATATAACCACCCTTATACCCCCACTTCTTTGGAGTGCTCTGTTCCTGTGTGGAAAGACTCTCCTGGGTTATAATCCTAAAATTTAAGGTCAGAATAAACTCACCCAAATTTTCATTTATAGATTGGTTATGGATTATTTTCGCCGACAGTGATCACACTAAGTGGAAAAAGTAAACACAGGAAGATACAGTTGAGGAAATTTCCAAACATTAGGGATGAAAAGAAAGACCTACTGAAGGAAGAAGAGCTTCTGGAGAGAGACAGAGAAAAAAGGTTTCATATAAGGGAGCCAGCAACAGAATGGCCCTGAACTTTTCAACAAGGCTGGATGTTGTCTTTCAAAATCCTGAAGAGAAATTATTTTCAAGCTCAAATTCTATATCCAGACAATTTCTCAATCAACTTATTATCAATGGTTGATCAAAATTATCTTCAGACAAGCAAAGTTTCAGAAACAAAGTTCTTTAAGGTACTCTCTCTCAGGAAGCTATTGAAGGATGCTCTCCACGAAAATAAGAAAAGAAAAAAAAAAAATGGAAACAGTAGATCCAGTATAAGAAGAAGATAAAAGAAATGGCCGTGTTGATTGCTGCATGGAAGGTGTAAAGAGTGATCTGCGTTTAAATTATTTAGTAAATAAAAAAAGATCATAATGCATTACGCATCTCAATGATGAATGTATCAGGTTTCTATTGCTGCTAGAACAAATCACTACAAACTTACCAACTCAAAACAGCACTGCGTTAATATCTCACAGTTCTGTAGATAGAAGTGTGTGGACTCAGATGGGGCTCTAAGAACCTGTTTAGGATTTGTCTGGGCTAAAATCCAAGTGTTGGGTTGTGTTGGCTGGTCTGAACTCTTAGCCCAGAGGATGTGAGGGACTATCTGCTTCCAGGTTCACTCAGGTTGTTGGCAGAATTCAGTTCTATGATGCTTGTAGGACTGAGGTCCTTGTTTCTTTGCTGGCTTTTGACAGAGTCCATCCTTAGCTTCTAGAAGCCTCCTACATTCTGTAGCTCTTGGTCCTGTTTGTGCTCAAAGACAGAAATGTTGGTTTGAGTCCTCCTCACTTCAAATTTCTCTGTCCTCTGCTTCTGCCTCATTTCTCCTGCCTTATCTTCTGCTACATATCTTGGAGTGTCTTCTGCCTTCCTCTTCTGGTTTTAAGGGCTCATGTAATTACATCCAGTTATCCAGATAATCCATTATTATATCACTATTTGAAGGTCAGCTGATTAGTAATCTTAATTTTGTCTGCAAAATCATTTCACATCAGCAGCTCGATTAGTGTTTGATTGAATAACTGAAGGACGGCAATCTTGGGAGAACATCTTTAGAATTTATCCTGCCTGCCACAATGAATAGTAGTTGAATCATCATAATAATGGAAATGTTGACTATTGATTTGACTAAATTTTTGTACCTAAAATTTTGGAGACGATTACAGGGAGGGATATTTTTGCATAAATTTGTAATTTTGGGGGGAAGTGTAGGAGACTTAAAGTGCTTTCTTATATAAAAATATCTAAATTTGAGAAAACTTGAAATAGAAGCAAATCACTTAGAAACATAAGTAAACACTAAGACAAATTAGCTAAATAAGATTAAAAGTACACGTTTCTAAAGAGTGGGACAATAGCAGTGTGGGGACAGGAGATTACTTTTTGTAATTATTAACCATGTAATGCTATTTTATTTTTGCAAAATTAAATACTTTATTTCGTAAATTATTTCTTAATTAATAATTAAAATTAAAATGAGAAGATACATTAGAAATGGTGTCAATTCTTTTTTACTGACATCATTTTTAAGCATGATCTGTGGATTTCTCTTGAAAGATTTTGAGTTATATTTTGTCTCTTCCCTAATATCTATTTTGCTGGTGAACATTGCATTAGTAAAACCGGGTGATGGGGCTGAGTTTGTCTTTGTACAAAATTAACATGCTCAAATGAAGCATCCGATCTTATCAGTCTCGTTGACTTTCTTATAAATGAGCTATAATCTGAATTGGTTGACTGTTTCAGAACACTGAATTAAAGAGCTAAAGTGGTCTATTTGACTAGTTTACTTAAATAATACAACTTTCTTCTAAAATATATTTGAAAAGATATTTATCACTGACTGGTCAAAAATTTAACTCCTAGAACAAATTAGTATTTTGTAAGTGTTAATGACCGCTATAGCTCTCTGATAAAGAGGCTGTGTTTCTCAAGGGAAATGAAACCCAGTCCAGGCTCTATCACGAAACTCCTTTGTAATCCTGAACGTCACTTTGTGAGACTAGATAGATTAAGGCTATGGTCCCTTTCCCAGAGTGGGAACTTGTTGATGAATTTACTAATTTGGAAGGTATAATGAGCTTGGCAGGAAATCTTATTAGAAAATGATTATTTTATGAGAAAAACATAAATATGATAATTTTCCAAGGTTACATAGCAGAAGAAAAAATTAAAATTAAATATTTTTGAAAAGCATTGCTTTTGCAGATATACGTACATGTATTTTTTATTTTTTATTTTTTAATTATCCAAAATTGATTAAAGTATGTACATATGCCTTCTTATTGACAGATAAAGCAAACCAATTCATTCTGGGGTTATCTGTAGTATCAAATAGTTGTTATTGATGGTTCCAAGCAAAATTTAAATTACTAGAGATGCCAGAAATTTCTTCAGGCAAATTTCTCCAATAAATACTTAAAGCTTAAAAATGAGCAATTAGTCATATGTAGTCAAAGAAAACACATGCAGTAATTAATTATATTTTGTAATGGGGATTGAAAGAGTAACATAAAATGTAGATGAGCTCCATTGTTTGATATCTCAGTAATATAGAAACTATGAAACATTCAGACTAAGCATTAATCATTCACGGGGCAATTAATTTTAATTAAGGCAACTGCAGAATCCCATATGGTTTTAGACATTATCTATTCATTAATGCTAACAGTCTGAGAGGAGGCATTTGGAACGTTTTGGTTGACAGCAATGGTGGACAGCCCTGGAGACACCTGGTTAAACATCCTCTAATTTTTATTCTGCTGTGCATCAGTGGGCAAGAATCCATGTTTAACAGTCTTTGGTATGATGGAGTGTGTGAGAGGAATTTATTGTGTCCATTATTTCTTTGGAAATCCGTATCACACTGCACATTCTCCTCGGAAAATAGGATGTGCTCACTTCACACATTTTCTTGATATGTGCTCTGGGCGCTGTTTTGAATATGGATATATTTCTTTCTTTCTCATGCATCCACAGCATACACATACACACAAATATGTCTATGTTAGTACCTGAATGCTAGTGTTCCTTTTTGTATATATGCTGTTCTGTGCATTTTAGTTACTTATTACTTCATGGAAAATTACCTGCAAAACTTAAAGAATTAAGAAAAGAAGGAAATAATTCAATGACTATTGAAGGAGTTTACTGCATCAAAGATAGTAGTCATTTTGGTGTATTATTTTTTATCTCCTTTGGTTAGGTTTGCTTCTTTCAAATGCTAATGTGAAAATGTGCTAATTAAAAAAAACAGAGTTATAGTACAGAAGGTTTTGTAGATTAACTGTAGCAACCTACAGAAGATTTTGTAGATTAATTGTAGCACCCGAATTATTCTGTCTGGATTAATTAGGTGAATTTTGATGGAATTAATTAGAATAGTTAAGGGAAGAAGAAATTTTATCGAAAAAAACTACTTTACTTCATCCATAATTTTGATTATCATCTTTTATCTTTTTTCCACCTTAAAAACTATTACTCTAAGAGAAATGAGTCTTCTACCCATTCAGTACACATTTATTAACATTTCCATTTCCCATAAATGTGTGACTATGTTACCAGAGATTTACTTTTTACTTGGTAAAAGAGATTCTCAAGAGCCAAAATTCATCTTTCTTATATAAAATTTTAATGAGAAGCCTTAACACTAATACAAGAATCTGTACTGTGATTTTTTTTTTCTCAATATAGTTTCATTACAGAACATTATAAAATTCTGGAAAAAAATCAGTTCACTTAGTTGAGTATTCTGGTTAATCGGATTCTGATTAAAATTTGGTTTTATTATTTTTTAGTAACTTTAATACTCATGGTCAGAAAATAATATTCAAAATATTGATAGACATTGTATTAGTAATCTATGGCTGCATAAAACTTTAATACCAAACTTAGAGTTTCAAAAAAAGAATACATTATCTCAAAGTTTCTGTAGGTCAGGAATCTGGTCACTGAAGACCTGGGTCCTCTGGCTCAATATCTCTCATGAGATTGTAAATTGTCAGCTAGGGCTGCAATCATCTCAAGGCTCAAGTGGAGGAAAATCATTTCAAAAGTCACTTATGTGGCTTTGGCAAGATTCAGTTCCTCACAGATGGTTGGACTGAGCACCTTAGATCCTCACTGGTTGTTGGGCAGAAGCTGCTATAAGTTCCTTGCCACTTGGGAGGAACTCACAATATGCCAGCTGGCGTTATCACACTAAAGAAGTGAGAAGAAACAGAGAGAGAGGAAAACAGTTATTTGGAAGTAAGTAATCCAAAGAAGCAGTTCCTGTGGAAGAAGATTTCCTCTCCGAAGATAGTCACAGTTGCATCAAGACTCAGTTTTCTAAAGCATTGACACTGAGCAAGACGCACATATTGTGTTTGGCGGTAGGATTGATGGCAGTGGAGCTCTCACCAGAACATTCTGCAGGATGGTGTTGGCTGTTATTTCTGACAGTGTAGCTCTTTACCAGATTTTTCGTTTATGCCAACAATGACATAAACTCACCAAAATCCTTTTAATGAATTCCCTGTCTGCTTAAATTATCCAGAGTCAAGTTCTGTTGCCTACAGCTAAGTGCCCTGATAAACATATTTAATTTCCTCACTCATTATCTAAAATTTCTCCAATAAGCATGTGTTAACATAAGGACTGTCAAAAACTGTCAGAAAGTCAGGTTTAGTTTTCTCTGACGAATAATACTACTGTTCATAAGTTTTTATGTATTACTCTCTAGATATGGAATTAATTTAACTTATACATAATAGTTTAAATTTATTGTGCAGCTTTTCTATGTCCAAAGCATTGTTTTATGGCTTTCGTGTAGATTATTTCATTTAATTCTCATAACTATTCTCTGAGATATGTTGGGTTACTTTTTAAAATAAGAAAACGCAAATGTTGAAAAGTTAAATAACTTCCCCAAAGTGATACAGCTGACAAATGGCAAAAGTGAGATTTGAATCCAGGTGACCAAAAACCCTGAGCATTTGCTCTCAAATACAGCAATATTATGCTTGTTTTCAAAGTCCATATTAAAGGATAAAAAATATGGCACTATTCAAAGTGAGATGAACATGTGACATAAGGCACAAAAGGAAAAATACTATTCATTGGACTAAAGTAGGAACTACTACTAACCAAAAATCACCATGAAAAGAGTGACAAAGGCAAGTTCTTGAGTACCAAAGGACATTTACAATGAAGGTCTTTGGCAAAGACTCATATTCATAGTAAAGAGCTTCTACAAATCAAGAACAATGACAATGATAACAATATCCAATAGATTAGGACAGCGGTTATAAACAGGTACTTTGTAAAATAAGATACAGAAATGTCAAATTAAAAGGTACTCAACTTCATATTTCATCAGGGAAATGTAAATTAAGACCCCACTGGGATATACTATGTACCCCTTCTCCCATTAGGTAAAATGAAAATGATGGACACTCTTTGTAAAATGTGGAATATCTGCAGTGCTTATGTACTGCTATTTGGGGTGTACGTTTCCACTTTGGAAAACTCTTTGCCAATGTCACTCAAAGCTGAACAAATGCAAACCCTGTGACCCAGCAGATAAACTACTAGATATATAAATGGGAGAAATGTTTTCATAGTTTGACCAAGAAATATACAAAAATGTCTGTAATAGCACTATTTTTAAAAATCAAAACAACCTAAATACCTCTCAGTGGTAAGCTAGATAAATATTTTGTGATATAGTCATACAATTGTATACTGCATGGAAATAGGAAGGCACAAACTATTGCTATTAAAAACAAACGTGCAGAAAAGGGCACAGATTGCCAGAGTACGGCTTGCTGAATTTTCAGGTGAACACATTTGTGAAACCAGCAATGGATCAAGCCTTCGAGTATCCTAGCAATACAGAACACCCTCCTCTTGTGTGCCATTCCAGTTATTATCCTTCCAGAGGCCACCACTATTTTGATTTCTAACGCAGAGTGGTGTCTCTTGTCTTTGAACTCTCTGTACACTCCCCCAATCAGTACATGCTGCTTTGTGTTTTGTTTTGTTGATAAACGTTGTGCTTGTGAGATTCTTACATAGAGACTATATTTTGGTCTTGTTGTAGAGGGTAGTTTCTTAAGCCAAGTCAAGGAACAGAAATCATATAAAAATTAATCGCTTAATTATATCAACATGACTAAAAATACGTATAAAATTACCATTGTTAAAATAAAACAAGCAGAGGAGCCAGCCCTGTGGCCGAGTGGTTAAGTTCGCTTGCTCCTCTTTGGTGGCCCAGGGTTTCTCGTCAGTTCAAGTCCTGGGCGTGGACATGGCACCACCCATCAGGCCATGCTGAGGCGGCTTCCCACATGCCATAATTAGAAGGACCTACAACTCAAAATACACAACTACGTGGGGGGCGGGGGTGGCTTTGGGAGAAAAAGGAAAAATAAAAATAAATAAATAAATAAATAAAATAAAACAAGTGGAGGAGTAATTTACATCATAGAAAACAGGAAAAATATTAAGTTCTGTAAAGAACTCCTGTAATAGATACTTAATCAAAATGTAAGCAAAGGATTTTAGCTGATAATACACAGTTGGAATCACTTTAGCTGGAAAACATCATAATAGTTTTCTTTTGCTGTGTAACAAATCACCACAAACTTAGCAAATGAGAAAAAAACTTTCTTAGCTTACAGATCCCGTGGGTCAGGAGTCTAGGCACAGGTTAGCTGAATCCTCTGCTCAGGCTCCCACAGGCTGAAATCAAAATGTCAGAAAAGCTACAGTCCTCATCTGGAGCTCAGGGTCCGCTTCCAAGGTTATTCCTTTTGTTTAGAAGAATTCAGTTCTTTGCAGGAAAGCCCCCACTTTCTTACTGGCTGTCAACTGGGGGCCATTCGCAGCTTCTAGAGGTGGCCCTCTGGTTTTTGCCTTATGCCTCCCTGCTCTCCCAACATAGCAGTCTATGTACATGAAGCCAGCAGGAGAGCATCTCTGGTTTTGAATCTCTCCCACCTAAAGAGCTCCCACCTAATTAAGTCCCATCTCCATAATCTCCCTAAATTAATATCAATTGATTAAGAATCTTAATTACCTATAAAAAATTCCTGGCCTTAATTACATGCACAAAAATATTTTTGCCAATAGTATAACATAATCACAGAAGTGGTATCTGATCACATTCACGGGTTTCACCCATACCTACAGGGGTTAAATAGGAATGCACACCAAGGGATGGGATGCTTTGCGCCGTCTTAGAATTCTGTCTATCATAAGTATGTTTTAAAATGCTCAGTGTCTCTATATCTAGAGAAATGAACAACATGCTATATCAAACCTATAACTCTGAATATTAAAAATCATGGTCAGAGTTCTCGTCAAGATGGCGCTGTGAGCAGACGTTGAACTTGCCTCCTCCCACGAACACAACCAGCTTACAACAATTTTGGGAAGAATCACCCTGGATTGAAAACTGAAAACTGGATAAAAAGAACCCCCACGACAAGGGACAGTCCTGACGAAGGCAGAAGAGGCAGCAACTCTGGCAGGAGAGGAAAAAAGCCACCTTTGGGAGCAGCGGAGCTTCTCAGCTGGCCAGGCGGGAGCCAACCTAAGGTACGCAGCCCTCCCTGGAGGAGTGAGGTCCGGAGCGGGGGCAATACTGCTATAACCATCCTTCAGACTCAGCGCAAGTGAGATGGGGGTCTTACTATCTGGCTTTGCTGGCTATTAACTGCAGCGAGGATACCCCAGAAAAGCTATTGGCCGAAAGCCGAAAAGATCCGGGTCTTAAAGGGCCCACGCACAAACTCACTCATTGCAGCAACCTAAAATCACCAGAAAGAAGGCTGACTGTCCTTTGGTGAAACAAGACTCACCTGGTGGGCTCTAGGGGCATCTTGGTGAGAGGAGGATCCTCTCCTGAGACTGAGACATTTGTGGGGGCCGTTGTTCTGAGCTGGTCCAGGCGTGCTGATACAGACACTGGTGGGGGCCATTGAGGTGCATCCCTTGGGCTGTTAGCCCAGGGGTCTGCCACACCCACTAGAGCACAGATTTAATCCAGTTCAGCCAGGGCAGGCAACCCTCCCTAGGGACTGGCCCCACCTAACAGCAAGCCCTCAGGCTACTTTTCAGCCTGCAGTGACTGAGTGCCTTGATCCTGTACAGGCAGGCAAGGGTGTCTGCCTCTGTGGGGCAGGGGTTGTGTGAGGACCAGGTGAACTGTGGGGGGCATTGGGGCAGAGGTGGGGGCCTCTGCAGTGTGGCAGTGGTGTATGCTCCAGGGGGTTGAGAAGTGTGCACGGACCAGGACTGTGTTGACAGTGTATGTGGTCCAGAGGGGGGTGAGGCTTATCAGCGGCAGAAGACTTGTGCTTCACAAATAGCCATAAAAAGGATCAGCCCCACCTTCCAAAGCCTGAAACAACTGAGTGCCTCCATGCCAAGGGCTAGCCCCACTCAGCTGCACTCCTAACAGAACTGAAATCAGCCTTGTTGGCCTCAGGCCTAACACAACTGTACGCCCCTGAGCCTAGCAACCAGCTACACTGGGTACCAACCCAATTAAGAGGTCACTTGCAATAAGAGTGTGCTAATAGAGTTTGTAGCCAACAGTGCTGAGGCCCCCCAAACCAGATTTACAAACAGTTGGCCAGGGAAGGAAAGATCAGACTCCCTGGGTACCTGCAGTAGGAGCAACCCTGCCACAGCAGAAGAACACAAGTAACCCACAAAGGGGTCACTCCTGGTTCTTATGGTCTGGTGACAAGAGGGAAGCACACTGTTGGGCTTCATAAGGCATCTCATACATAAGGCCACTTCTCCAAGATCAGGAGACATAGCTGACTCACCTAGTACAAAGAAAACAGCACAGAGAAAGAGGCATAATGAGGAGGCAAAGGAATACTTTCCAAGCAAGGGAACACTACAAAACACCAGAAAAAGAACTAAGTGAAACAGAAACTAGCGACCTCCTTGACAAGGAATTCAAACAAAATATAATGAGGATGCTCACAGATATGCAGAGAAGAATGGATGAACACAGTGAGCACATCAGCAAAGAATTGGAAGATATAAGAAAGAACCAACCAGAAATGAAGAATACAAATACTTGAAATGAGAAATTCACTAGAGGGACTCAATAACAGAGTAGAGGAAGCAGAAGAACGGATCAGCGAGTTAGATGAAAGATTAGAGGAAATCATCCAAGCAGAACAGAAAAGAGAAAAAAGAATTAGACAGAATGAGAACAGTGTTAGGGAACTCTGGGACAATATCAAGCGTGCTAAGATCCAGATTATAGGGGTCCCAGAAGGAGAAGAGAGAGACAAAGGGGCAGAAAATTTATTTGTTGAAATAATAGAGGAAAATTTTCCTCACCTGAGGAAGGAAACAGACATCCAAGTTCAGTAAGCACAGAGAGCTCCAAACAAGAGAAGCCCAAAGAGGCCCACACCAAGACACATTATAATCAAAATGTCTAAAATTAAAGACAAAGAGAGAATCCTAAAAGCAGCAAGAGAAAGGCCACAAGTGACATATAAAGGGAAGCCCATCAGGCTGTCAGCAGACTTCTCAGCTGAGACCCTACAGGCGAGAAGAGAATGGCACAAGTGACTTCCAACAATAGAAAAGGGGAAGGCCTTTACTTTTTCTTTTACGATAATCTTTTGTGTTTTTTTTATTAACGCTATTTTTTTAGAGCGTTTTTGGTTCACAGCAAAACTGAGCAGCAGGTACAAACACTGCCCATATACTCCTTGTCCCCACACATGAACAGCCTCCCCCAGTATCAAAGTCCCCCACTGGAGTACATTTGCTACAATTGATAAACCTACATTGACACATGGTAATCATTCAAAGTCCATGGTTCACATTATGGTCCACACTTGGTGGTGTACATTTTATGGGTTTGGACAAATGTTTAATAATATGTAATAATCATTATGATATCACACAGAGTAGTTTCACTGCCCTAAAAATCCTTTGTGCTCTGTCTATTCATCCATTGCTTCCTCCCCAATCCCTGGTAAGCACTGATGTTTTCACTCTTTTCATAGTTTTGCTTTTTCCAGAATGTCATATAGTTAGCATCATACAGTAGTATGTAGCCTTTCCAGGTTGGCTTCTTTCACTTACTAATAATCATTTAAGGTTCCTTTGTGTCTTTCGACTGCATGATAGCTCACTTCTTTTTAACAATGAATAACATTCCATGGTCTGGATGTACCAAAATTTATTTATCCATTCACCTGCTGAAGGACATCTTTGTTACTTCCAAGTATTGGCGATTATGAATGAAGCTGCTGTAAACGTCCATGTTCACTATGTTCAGATTTTTGTGTGGACGTAGTTTTCAACTTCTTTGTGTAAATGTCAAGGAATATGATTGCTGGATTGTATGGTAAGAGTATGTTTAGTTTTGTAAGAAACCACCAAACTGTCATCCTAAGTGGTTATACTATTTTGCAATCCCACTAACAATGAATGAGAGTTCTCATTGCTTCAAATCCCCATCAGCATTATGTTTTATCAGTGTTCCGGATTTTGGCCATTCTGTTACATGCGTAGTGGTATCTGCTTGTTGTTGACCTTACTTTTCATGCACAAAAAGTCTTATAACTTTTAAAAAATTGAGATGTGTATTAAAGGAGATACCAGCAGTAGAAACTATAATAAATTCTCTAAAAATACCTGGATAGAATACACTTACATAACACAAGCTTTAATTCGCAATTATTTTTTTTCCTTAATTGGGTAAGTATTTGATGAATTCTAATTATTATTGTACAATGCTGCAAAACGAAAAAACACCTCTAGGTATTTGAATATTGTACCTTGCTGTCTTGATTAAGGTAGGAAATCAGAATGAAGTGTTACCATTAAGTAATGATAATCGAAGGATAGATTATATGAATAATTTTTATTCAATTTTTAAAATGAATATTAAACAGTTAACACTTTGCCAAAACTAAATGTTTTGCTGTCATGTTACATTTATTTAGTTACTACAAAATTGTATCTTTTCCAAAGTAATCGAGTGCCCTCAACTATGTGGTGTGGAAGTGGCACTGATACAAGAAGGAATGACTGAATTAAATAAAAGTGGTCATTTATTGCATTCATTCTATTCATAAATTAAAAATTGTTTATCAACTATAAAAATGTTTAGTGTTATAGATGAAAAACATAAACTACTGGTCTATTATAAAAATCAATATGAAATTTCTGCCAAATAATTTAACATATATAATTTAGAAAATTGAGAATAGTCATGTATTTTAAATGGATCAATTTTTGTTATTAAGATACCGGAGTCCAATATAATAGAAAGTTCAAGGTTGTGCACTATGGAGTTAGATTGACTTGCGTTCTTATTCTAAATTTTTTGACACTACTTTCTCACACTTGGCAAGTTACTTAGTCTCCAAGGTACCTAATACAGGGAAAATACCCATGTTAATAGTTAAAGAGAAATATGTGAACAACAAGCATTATTATACAATATCTTATTAAACTACACAATTATGAGTTAGTATTATTTACCCATTTTTGAGATGAAGAATTTGAATGTTTTTACTAGATTTAATGGTTTGTTCATATTCATCCAACTAGTACATGATGAGTCTTAGAATAAACTCATACTTAGCTAATCCCCAATGTTTGACCATGCCTGTCCTATAGCATAGCACTACACTATAGATAGCAGATAAATGTGTTGGTGTGTTGTTCCACTGGGCAATGCCAATAAAATATTTTTTAATATAGTCCCAAAATTTTCATTTAGATCCTGAACGTTAGTTCCACCACATGCTCTGATTAACCAATTAAAATTGTAATGTAACCTGAAGATGATTTCTTTCTTCAATAATAGTTAGGAATTTCTGTTACTTAGTATCTTTCAATTTTGCTAATTTATTCAGTAACCGTCCATTAAACACCTACTTTCCATGAACTAGGAACAGTTAGGACTGTTATTTATGTGCTGCCAACAAAAATCTCAGAGTTTATTAGAGAAAACAAAAATACAAATAAAGTTACATAGTAGCTTATTGTTCTGTGTTTAACTAATGATATAGTGATTGTATTGTCCAAATACAAAAGGTATATGTAAATCTTAATATACATATATAAGTATGTATATATATGCACATAGTTACACATATATAAAGGTATATGTAAGATTTTAATCTTATGAGGTCTTATGTCTGTTCAAAACAATGCATCTAGCAATCTTTTGAATATTTCTCTGGAATGGTTCATGATTCCTATTTGTTATTTTTGATGTGTTTGGAAAAGCACCTTCGAGATCAGTATTAATGCTATCCATAAATTTCATCACTTAGAAAACGAAAGAAAAAAAAATCATGGTCAAATTTTATTAAGGATTATAGAAAGGGGATCTCTCATATACTGTTTTTGGGATTTTAAAAGTATATAACCATTAAGGAACTCTATTTATTATAGAAATATATAGAAGGTGGGAAATGAATGTATTTTATGACCTTATAATCATACTACATATATATACTGTAGATATAACTCTGTAAGAGTCCAATAGAGAGTAGGTGGGGTTAAGAGAATGGAGAGAGGAAGATGATCAAAGAATACTCAAAAGGGTAAGAGAAAGCTAAGAATGTGCTGATCCACAGATCAGAAGTAGAGCCACAGAACATATTCCAATCTTCCCTCATCGTCCAGAGCAGGGAAAGAACTAGAAACTTAATTTTAGGTCATATAAGCATTTCAATTTGGATAGCCTGTTTTAATAGTAATGTCAGGGTCACAAAACTTTTTGAATCATTAATTAAGGGTAAGTTCTCATACTGGTCTTGGATATAACTTGAGAAAGTGTGGCTCTCTCAAATTTTCTGCACTGGTTGCAATGCATAAGAGACATCAGCAGGATAATAAAAACTTGCTATTGTGATAAAGAAAGACACCATCAGGATGTGTGTGAGGGTATCCTATAAGGAATTATAAGTGATCAGAGGTGCTCCACTGAGATTATTTGTTGAAGAGACCATGATTTTACCGGCTTATTTTAATATGTTAGCAGTATTCAGTTCAATAGGTATTAATATCAAAACATAAAGAAGTCATAAATGCATCATTTATTATTTTAGTGTATTACACCATTTGCCTTTATATTTGGAAGTCGTTTGCTACCATCCCATTATTTCTTCCACAGACTTTGCTAGTCTTCCTTCTACTCGATGAGCTCATAGGAGTGGAACAGATCCTTTTGTCCCTCTATTCTAAATATTTTCACTTAGAATAAAAATCCAAATACCTAGAGTGACATCATCAAGATTGTAGAATAGGAAGCCTTAGACTTTGTTCCCCCACAGAAGCACCAAATTAACAAAAATATGTGGTCTACAAAGCCTTTGTGAGAACTCTATAAGCCAGTTACGAAGTCACAGCACCCCTGGCAAATTCAAAGCTAAGAACATTGGCATACAGATGAGTAAGGAAAGCTGTTTTATTTGTTGGTTTCTCCTCCAAGCTAGCACAGCTCACAATCAGGAGAAGCCCAACTTGTAGCTTCTCCCATGGGAGGAAAATATAGAAGAGTGGAACATCCATCTAACATTCTGACTTCTCTTGGGCCTCCTTGAGGAACTGGTTTCTCTCCCGCTTGACTCCAAAGGGTGATGGAGAACCATATACTTTTGATGCCTGGGCATGGTAGAGAACAAAAGAGACCTCAGCGGCTTATAGCAGCACAAGAACACCTGCAGTACTGCAGACAGACATCAGAGGGAGCAAGAGATTACAAACTCCTGATAAGGCAAATGGCAAACTTCCCTAAATGGGAAATTACACACATAGGCCTAGGGAAGATGCAATCCCAGAAAAGGTTTGAGAGGCCCCAAGAACCTCTAGCCAGGCTGATTGGTAAAGGTGTTTCTTTCCTGCCAGAAAAGACAGAGAGAGTGACTGTTTTTTCACATGCAAAAATCACAATAAAATAGTGTAAGGCATAGACAGAAATGGAGAAAAATGGCCCAAAGAAAAAAAATATATCTCCAGAAACTGACCTTAAGGAAATAGAGATCTACAATTTACCTGACCAAGAATTCAAAAATATTTGCTTTAAAGAAGCACAATGCACTACAAAAGAACACAGACAAACGAAATGAAATCATGAAACCAATGCATGAACAAAATGAAAATATCAACAAAGAGATAGAAATGATAAAAAACCATACAAAATTCTGGAGCTGAAAAATACCCTAACAAATTTGAAAAGTTCACTAGATACTTTCAAGCAGAAGAATCAATGAACTCAAGAACAAGTCATTTGAAATTATGGAGTTACAGGGGAAAAAAAGTAAAGTGAAGAGAGCTTAAATGATTTGTGAGACACCATCAAGATGTCCCAATATATACATTATGAGAGTGCCAGAAAGAGGGAAGAGAGAGAGAAGCAGAAATTTATCTGAAGGAAAAAATGATTGAAAATTACTAAAATCTGAGGAAGAAAATGGACATCCAGTTTCAAGATGTTCAAAGGACCCCAACTGGGATGAATTCAAGGAGGTCCACCGTGAGACACATTATCACCAAACTGTTAAATTGAAAAAGAAAGAAAGAATCTTGAAAGCAGTATGAGAAAAGTGATGACTCATATATAAGGGAGCTCCAATAAGGCTATCAGTGGTTCTCTCAGCAGAAACATTGCAGGCCAGAACAAAGTGGAAATATTCAAATTACTGAAAGGAAACAAACAAACAAAAAAACCCCTGCTAACCAAGAATACTACAGCCAGCAAAATTGAAGGAGAAACAAACACTTTCTGAGATAAATAAAAGCTGAGTGAGATCTTCGCCCTTAGACTTGCCTTACAAGAAATGCCAAAGGGAATGTTTCAAGTTGAAATAAAAGGACAGTAGGCATCAACATGAAAAGATACAAAAATATAAAGTTCTTTGGTAAAAGTAAATATATAGGCAAATACAGAATCCTGTAATACTGCAATGGTGGTATGTAAATCACTTTTAATTCAGCTATAAAATTTAAAAGATAAAAGCATAAAAATAACTACAATTATAACACTACATTAATGGACACAAAATATAAAAAGATGTAATTTGTACATAGATAACATAAAGTAAGGAGGGGAGATATAAAAGGGTAGATACTTTGGATGCAATTGAAGTTAAGTTGTTATCAGTCTATATAGACCGTTATAACTGTAAGTGTTTTATGTAATCCCATGGCAATCACACAGAAAACATCTGTAGAAGATGCATAAGATAAAATGAGGAAAGAATCAAAACATCACTACAAGGAAATCATTGAGACACAAAGGAAGGCAGTGAGAGAGAAAAAGAGAAACAGAAACTAAAAGACATCCAGAAAACAGTGAACAAAATAGCAACAAATCCTTCTCTATCAGTAATTACTTTAAAGGTAAATGGATTAAACTCACCAATCAAAAGACGTGGAATGGCTGTATAGATAAAAAACAGAATCCAACTACATGCTGTGTACAAGAGGTTAACTTTAGAGCAGGGATGGCCATACTTACAACAGACAATATAGACTTTAATTCAACAAACTGTCGCAAAGGATGGAGAAGGACATTATATAATCATGAGGGTTGATTCACCAGAAACACATAACAAATAATAACTATACATGCACCAAACAGCAGAGCACCCAAGTATATGAAACAAACATCGACAAAACTGAGGGGAGATGCATTAAGATAAAGTAATCCCCCCTTATCTACAGTTTCACTTTCTGCAGTTTCAGTTACTCATGGCCAACTCACCGTCCAAAAATAAACAATTCATAAGTTTTAAATTGAACTGCCATTCTAAGTAGTGTGATAAAATCTCCTGCCATCGGGTCCATCCCACCTGGGATGAGAATCATCCCTTCCCTCTGTCCAGTGTATCCACACCGTACAAGCCACTTGCCTATTAGTCACTTAGTAGTCATCTTTGTTGTCAGATTGGTGATCATGATATCGTAGTGCTTGTGTTCAAGTAACCCTTATTTTACTTAATAATGGCACCAAAGCACAAGAGTAATGATGCTGGCAATTTGAATATGCCGAAGAACAGCCGTAAAGTGCTTCCTTTAAGTGAAAAGTTGAAAATACTAGACTTCATAAGGAAAGAAAAAATCACATGCTGAAGTTGCTAAGATCCTCACTAACTTTTATTAGAATATATTGCTACAATTCTTCTATTTTATTATTAGTTAGTTGTTAATCTCTTAGAGTGCCTAATTTATAAATTAAACTTCATCAGAGTTGTGAATGTATAGGAAAAAACATAATATAGATAGGGTCCCCATACTATCTGCAGTTTGAGGCATCCACTGGGGGTCTCGGAACGTATCCCCAGTGGATAAGAGGGGACTACTTTATAGATAGTAACACAATAATATAGGGATTTCTAAACCTGACTTTTAAGGAGGACTAGACAAATCAGTTAGGAAGCAGAGGACTTGAACAACACCATAGACCAAATGGACCTAACAGATATATACAGAACATTCCACCCAACAACAACAGAAAATACGTTATTCTTAAGCATACATGAGAATTATCCAGAATAGATCCTATGTTAGGCTACAAAAGAAATCTTAACAAATTTAAAAAGACTGAAATCATACCAAATATCTTTTCTGACCACAGTGGAAAGAAACTAGAAATAAATAGCAAAATGAAAACTGGCAAGAGAAAAACATAAAAAGTATCAAAATTGTAAATGAAGAAATAAAAAGATCTCTGTTTGCAGATTATATTTTATACACAGAAAACTGTGAAGTTTCCACACACACGCACACAAATTATTAGAACTATTAAACAAATTCAGCCATGGTTGCAGGATAGAAAATCAACACACAAGTATCAGTTGCATTTCTATACACTAACAATGGACAATTGAAAAGGAAATTAAGTAAACAATCCCACTTCCAATAACATTAAAAAGAATAAAATACTTAGGAATTAACATAACTAAGGAGGTAAAAGACCCATAAATTAAAAACTACAAAACATTGCTGAAAGAAATTAGACACAAATAAATGGAAAAACATCCATGTTCAAGGAGTGGATGACTTAACATTGTAAAAATGCCCACACTAATCAAAGCACTGTACAGATTCAATGTGATCTCTGTCAAAATACCCTATGGCATTTTTTGCAAAAATAGGAAAACAAACCCCAAAGTTCATATAAAATCTCAAAGGACTCTGAGTAACCAAAACAATCTTGAGAAAGAAAAATAAAGCAGGAAATCTAACACTTCCTGATTTCAAAACACATTGCAAAGCTACAATAGTCAGAAGAGTATGGTACTAGCACAAAGACAGACATAGACCAATGGAACAGAATAGAGACTCCAGAAATAAACCTTTGTGCATATGGTCAAAGAGTTCTTGACAAGGGTGCCAAAGCTACACAATGGGTTAAGGATAAGCTACATATCAACAAATGGTGTTGGGAAAACTAGATATTGACATCAGAAGAACAAAGTTGGATTGTTACCTTACACCATATACAAAAATTTACTCAAAATGGATTAGAGACCTAAATGTAAGACCTGAAACTCTAAAATTCTCAGAAGAAAACATAGGAGAAAATCTTCATGACATTGAATTTGGCAATGATTTCTAGGTTGTGATGCCAAAAGCACAGGCAGCAAAAGCGAAAATAGATAAAAGGGACTACATGAAACAAACAAATAAACAAACAAAAGAACATTGTGCACAGCAAAGGAGACAACACAATGAAAAGGCAACTTATGGAATGGGAGAAAATATTTGCAAACCACATATCTGATAAGGGATTACTATCCAAAATATTTAAAGAACTCCTACAATGCAACAACGACGACAAGAAAAATAAATAACACTACTTAAAAAAGTAGGCACAGACTTAAATAGACAATTCTCCAAGGAAGATATACAATTGGTCAACAAACAAATGTAAAGTTGTTAAGATCACTAATCATCAAGGAAATGCAAAACAAAACCACAATGATATGCAATGATATGTCACCTCACACCAACTAGGCTGGCCATTATTTAAAAAACCAGAAAATAGCAAGTGTTGGCGAGGATGTGGAGCAGTTAGAATCCTTGTACACTGTTTGTGGGAATGTAAAATCGTGCAGCTTCTACAGAAACAGTATGGAATTTTCTCAAATAAGTAAAAAATAGAATTACCATGTGATCCAGCAATCCCACTTCTAGATATAGATCACAAAGAATTGAAAATAGGGTCTCAAAGAGATATTTACATACCCAGGTTCCCTGCAGCATTATTCACAATAGCCAAAAAGTAGAAGTAAGCTAAATGTCTATCAAAAGATGAATGAATAAAGAAAATGTGGATATATAGACAACGAAATATTACAAAAGAAGGAAATTCTGTTACCTGCTAAAACATGGATGAACCTTAAGGACATTACAGTAAGTGAAATAAGTCAATCACAAAAGGATGAACGATTTCATGACTGCATGATTCCACATATATAAATTTTAAAATAGTCAAATTTGTAGAAACAGAAACTAGAATGATAGTTGCCTGTGTGAGGTGGTGGGGGGAGGTAGTTTCTGTTCAACAGGTATAGAGTTTCAATTTTGCAAGATGAAAAAATTTCTAGAGATCTTTTGCAGGACAAGGTGTACATGGTTAACACTACTGTACTGAATGCTTGAACATGGTTAAGATGGTAAATTTTATGTTACATTTTTTCAAGCACACACAAACGTACATAAAAACTAGAGGAGAAAGCAAGAAATCATAGCATCTTCCGGATCCCTTCCAATTTCTTTCTGAAGGAGGAGCAAATGTTTTGGAATATAGATTGGCCTCCAGAACTATGACAAACAAGGACTTCTGTGGCCAGAAGTAATCTGTATAATTTCAGTTGAAAAGAATCTCGGGAAGTTTTGCAAGTAACCATTGAACTAATATAAGGCTCAAGGGATGCAGGTCAGGAGCATTTTATATCCTGTCCTCAGGCTGAGTATAATCTGGATTATAATATTTTCAAGAACAATTGTGCTGCAATTTATTTCTATCGATCTCTGTAACATATAGCATGTAGTCTGTACTGATTACAGGCTTTAAGAATTTGTGTGTAGATTTAGAACATCCTTGTAGCAGAGTAATAACTATTACCTGACCAACAGTATTATGTGTTGGACTCTCTGCATAAAGGAAAAATGAGAGTCAGAACAAGATTGTCAAGGATCTAATTCTATTAGTGCAGGTAAAAGGGAATTTACCTTTTGGCAGAGTAACAATTTACAGAGATAAAAAAGAATAAATGTGTCTAACGACACAAGAACATTTTAAGAAATTTTGGTGGCCTAGAGATGATTCTTAAATTTAAAAGCAGCATGTATTTACTCTCTGCTTTTTGTATTAAGGGCATTGAAACTAAGGCAATATCCCTGCCACAATATTAGAGTGTACACTGGAGTGGCAGAAATAGATATAAACATTTTACTGCCATACAATGAAGAACGGCCTGACAATAGAAGATTACACAGTAAGAAAAAGGAAACACTAATGCTTTGGAAAGATAAGAAATGCGATATAGGACTAAAAACATTCTACAAATTTTCCAAGAGAAGGAAAAAAAAATAGAGGCAGGATTATTTCAGGCTGAGGAAATGGCAGAAAGTCTTTTCTCTTTCCAAAAAAAAGTTTAAAAAGGAGGTTTGTGCTGGGCGATATCAAAGCCAAACATCCTTGTGAAAATACGTGGGACATACATGTCAATGGGCTTCTGGCTGAGCACTCATAGACAGCAACAAGCTGTAAGGCTAATTTAGGACCAGGTGAAGCATAGGACCGAAGGCCACAAAAAGAGATGGGAATTTAGACTGTAGGCAGCAAACATTTACCCCAGATTATTCTCAAAGAAACATAGAAGCAAAGAGTAGCCTTAAATTTTGAAGTTGCAGGAAGTGGTGAAATATTAAGGCCAATATATGGAAAAGGGAAATTACAACTCAAGAATCCCAGTGCTTTTGTACCTCCCTTATCAGTTCTTTTTTTCCAACTTTTGGATTCACCTACCAAGAGGTCTAGCTGCTATCAAATTACAGCCAAATGCTGAGTCCCATGATTGCTGTTTCCCTTCCAGGCCTACATCTCTGAACTTCAAACACAATGTGAATCTTTCCCTTCTCACACTTTCTTAATTCTCGTCTATTAGGATAGAAAAGTAACCTGGTGAACTCTGTGCAAACAATTAGCAACGTCTCTTTAGGCTGGTATTATTGCTTTAGAGCACTTGTCTTTGAAACATAAATTTGTAACGGAAAGACATATGGCTTTGATAGTAGAAATCCAGGCAATCTGTCAAAGGATTTTTCAGGAAAAGAGGTCATTTTTAGAATCCCTCAAATTTTATCACTCATTATGTTTATACATATATACATATATATAAAAACATACATGTATATATGTATATATACACATATGTTAGTATTTATTTTGATATTATGTATGTGTGCATATATATGTGTAAAAGTAAACTGAAAAAGCCATTTTTTAAATACGGAATTAAGTTTCAGTACTGGAAAATGATTTTCACTACCATAATTTAAATTAATAAGTTAATACAATGTAAATTTTCAAGCACATAGAATATAATTGGCAAGAAGGAAATTGGCAAACTGGCAACAATTTATTGTGCATCTACCATATGCTAATTATAGTAATCATTTTTCTTTTAAGACAATAAACTCCAGGTGCATTGGAACTTCAGTGAACTTAACCTACCTGTTCAAGTTTCCAACAACCTCATTCAGGTATGTTTAAACATAAATCATCAATATGAAATTAGCTGCAGAACATAAAACAATGTTGCCAAGCAACTAATGGAAATCTATTATCCACTTTGTAGATTTGAAACAATACAGTTGGAATTTCAGAAAATTTTAAAGAAAAATGTATGTATATGTATTTTTTTTAATGTCCAGAATTTTGCTAATGTCAAATGCTAAATTTGGTCTTTTGTTGTGTTCAGAAAAAGATAAAAATGTAGCTTTTACTATATGAGTTTGTAAATTATCAATAATTCACATAAAAGTAAGGAAAGAGCTCACTGCATCATGAATTCCATTAGCCTTATTTCATTTAGAAAGTTGGACATGTAAGCTATCTTATACTGTCATAGAAGAGAATTTCTCCTTAAATTTGATGCTCAATTTATCAAAAGAAGAATTTTAAACTAGCTGCATGTGAATTTTCTGAAATATTGTGACTTTTGACCATTCTACTACTTCATTTGTTTTTAATTTTTGTGATAAAATATTGGATACAATATTATTGATCATCTGAAATGAATGGCTAAACTCTTGGGTTGTAAAATTTCTGTTTATTACTTTTAACATTACATAGAATGCTTAAATCAAAAGTATTTTTCATGGTAAACTTCTTTTATTGTGTTGTCAACCGAGATCAAAGACATAATTTTTTGTCTTTAAATAGTTTATCTGCAAAATCATATTGATGCAGGTAATTGAGTTCTTGTGATTTGGGAAAATTCTGTAATTATATTTTGTGATGTTCAGTTTCAAATATTCAACATTTTAAATCTACCTTTAAAACATGTAGTTATCTATTTCTACTCTTTCCCAATTAGTTTATAAATAGTTTTCTCTAGGATGTTTTCAAATTAATGATAAAAAGGGTTATTTTATTGCCTTTACATTTGACATTTTACATATTAATAAAGGTTAACGAGGATTAATAAAGGTAAAATTCTAACCTTGATCTCTCTCTCTCAATGGAATATCAACATTACTCTTTGGAAGTACATGCTATTACACATTCATTCATAATGAAAATATTAAAGAAATATTAAAGAAAAATCATCATATCCTATTAATTCTAAAATGTTAATATAAGCAAATGATGTATCAAAATGTGCTACAGTAGACAACCATGGATACATATATACTCGAAAAACAGAATTCTGTAGTTGAATGAGAGGAAACTCTAAAAGAGAGTTGCAGTCATGACCAGAGGAATAAGAGCAATCATCCTCTGCTGTGGCTCTCACTTACAGCTAAGACTTCTCCAGAGCAACTCAGCAGCTGAATCCTCATATCTCATTTGTGAGAACTGGATCAAGTGACCACTCATGAGTCTTTCAACATCAGTGGGGATATAATTAACAGTATTCGTTTAGATTAATCATTTAGATAGAAAGGCTCTCAGAAAGTAAAACATAATATCTACTGCAATGCCTATTTCAAATAATACAGACACACACAACTCAGATACAACTCCTAGTCTTTCTTTATTTGACTGTATTTTACCTCTATATGGGAAATTTTTGTCTCTTTCATTTATTTGGAATTCTCAGTCTTTCTTAGCTCGTGGTGTATAGTGGATGCTAAATAATGAATTAGTAATTATGTGATAGAGTCAAATATGGTATTTAAAAGATGAAGCAAGGAGTATATTTGAAGCTGCTAGGGAGGGAAACTGAGGTGATCCTGTTAATTGAGATAGAACAGAGGAGGAGCAATAGGACTTATTCCTTAGGGATTGACAGGCAATGTGTTCACTTTCTCTTCCTAAGTTTGAGGTGCTACAACATATTTGCATGTATTTAACCAGAAGAAAATGAAAATAAATCTCTAAAATTTAGGGAAGAGACTAGATTTGAATAAAGACCTTATAATCATTGGTGAATAATATCATTTATTTGTGAAATGCAATGATTTCCCAAGCCATCTGAAAAGACATTACAATGCAACACTTTATCATGTAGGGTGGCAGCAAAGAAAAAAATAGAATATAAACAGTCTCAGAAGGAGGAGGTGAAACTCCTAGATAAGTAGCAGTGAATACAGTAAGTAAAACCAAAAGCTTCCAAGAAAGTTTTATTCAGGGGTGACCATAGGAATAGAAAAATGAAGAAGAAGTATGCAATTTAGTTTGTATTTATGAAGCCATCAATGATGTTACTAAGAATATTTTAAGTTTTAATGAATGAACAGTATACGCAGCAAGAACAGGCCATGCTTTCAGGACGTTTGATGTTGAAGGGGAAATGAATGATGGAATGCGTATGAATAGGATAGAGACTGTTCACTTTTAAAGGGAGAGAATTAATGTGTTTAAAAATGAGAGATAAAAGTCATTCCAGAGGGTGAACTAGAGATTTAACTTTGAGAGATAATGATTGATGGATCCTTGTCCCATAGAAGTCAAGACAGGTTAGAATATAGAGTGAAGTGTATGTGGTTTAGCTTTAGATAATAATAGAAACACCTTTCCCCTTGAGATAGGAGGAAAAGGTAGATAACATAATAAATTTAGACTAAGAGAGAAAAACAGATGGAGATATCTGTGGCTAAAAGTATCTATTTTCTCTATGAATTAAGAGATCATATTATGCAAGTAAATGATTATAAAGGGGTTTATCTTTGAGTTCTTAGCATGTGCCATGTTCGTAGTAATTGTTGTATTTAATTTTCAATAACAATAGAACAAGGTAGTTAAAAGTAGGTATATTCATTTTACAGATGAGAAAGCTGAGTCACAGACATCTTAAGTAATTTAGCCAAGGTCACTTCATTTGCAAGCGACAAAAACAGATTTAAACTCAAACAGTTTTACTTCAGAGTCCACACTTTTAACTTCATGGTAATATTATGTTAATTGAATAAAATTGGCTTATTTGGTTGATCCAAATGCTTCATAACATTAAAATGAAACCAGTGCAGGTATAAGTAAAATAGATTTTAAGCAGCATCGCAATGTCACTCGAGAATAGAAATTTAGCAATTACTTTGTAATGATAGAATTTTGGATCAAGATTCGAGAGTGTGTGCATATCAAAACTATCCACTCTTCCCAACTACAAAAAGAATAGAAAAAATGTTTTCAAACCTTTAAAAGTCATATCCACATTGCATAGAAGAGAAAATCTGATTATTATTCAATGATACTAGAAATCAGCAGTAAAGCAGATGGCCAATCCCTGCCCTGCCACCCTGGTACTGTGCTTATGCTTCTATTTGGCACAATTACTTAATTGCTAAAAAACAGATTGTATAAACTCCAGAGTAGGAGTTGACAGTGAATCATTCCAGATTCATTAGGTAGTTGCGGGAGAATGAAAAAGGGTAAGACATGAAGGATGCTAAGATCAATGTGATGTGTAAGTTTGCTTTTGCTGCTATAACAAATTACCACAAATTTTGTGGCTTAAAGCAACCCAAATATATTCTTACAGTTCTGGAGGTCAACAGTCAAAATGGATTTTACTAGGCTAAAATAAGTATATTGGAAGGGCTTCATTCCTTCCTGGAGGTTGTAGGGAAGAATCACTTTTGTTGCCTTTTCTACCTTCTAGAATCTGTATGCATTTCTTGTCTTATGGACTCCTTCTATCTTTAAAGCCAGCAATGGATGCTTGAGTATTTCTTACATCACATCATTCCAACACCTACTCTTCTTCTGCAATCCTCTTCCACATTTACGGACCTTTGTGATTATGTTGGGCTCATTGGGATAACCCAGGACCATTTCCCTATCTCAAAGTTATCTCCTTAGCAACCTTAGCTTGATTTGCAATCTTAATTCCCCCTTGCTATGTAACCTAACATATTCATAAGTTCAGGGTTCAGGATGTGCATATTTTGGGGTAACCATTATTCTGACTGCCACAAGTGACGGAATATAAGAACTAGCATTGTTAGGCCCAGAAGAAAAAACATAAAGTGTTGAAAAACTGAAAGTACATGTTAAATTCTAAGTGCCTTTAAATATTTTGAGATGAGAGAGTGTGGATATTCTGAATTTAGGATGACCTTTTTCATCTCATTTTTCTTAAATTTTTCTTACTTGTTTTTACCAGTTTCCGTCACAATCTATATGGTGTAATGTATGAAAGCTAAAATTCCATAATTACTGATGGGTGATCCTGTTAGTCTTTCATCATCTTCGTTGGCCAGAGTTATCAATATTTAAAGCAGCCAGAGAGAAAATAAAGTATCATATGTGACCACTGTAGCATAGAATGGTTTGAACCATTCACAAGCAACTTCTTTGTTAACACTTTAACCTAATTAGTTGACTATCTTAACAGATCCCAAACACTAATGGATTCACAGCCACATCAGATAAGGATATCATTAAATTATCTCCATGAGTTTATTTCAGCACATTCTACTTGTATATGGTTGAAACTTAATATTCACCATAAATTGTGTCTATTTCACTTCATAATTTTTATGCGATCAAGTTAAAGGGATAGAAATAATTCAAGGTCTGTGTCTTCTGTCAGGTACCTTAACACCTCTCCTAAAAGTCTCTTTCATTTATTATATTAGAAGCCATTCTGCATCTAGAAAACACATACAAGTTTTTTTTCACATTTAATTACAAACCTCCAACTATATATTAAATATAGTGAATATTATAATATGTGTACATAGTGAGAGAATTCCAAAATTTAGGTACTGAAAGAGAAATAATGGAGTATCTAAGCCAAACCTAATTTAGAGGAGACAAGATATCTATATCAAGCTAAATTTAAAAACCTATGCCCCGCTTTCTGTCTATATTGCATCTTATTCTCAGTTCACTTTAAAAAGTAATATCATTGTGTTTCCGTTTCTTCTCTTCCTCATTTTATTGTGCTTTAGAGATACAAGTAGTAATGATGAGTCACAGAGCTGTATCATTTCTCCGCATTTCTCAAGAATGAGAATAGCTGAAACAGAAGTTTGTTGTTGCTCAAATGAATATTTTCGGTAAGGCAGAATGCACAACTTAGTCATTACAAAGTTTTTACTTCTTCTCAGAATGAATGTAAGAATCTTCCATAATCAAAGCATTCACTCTCTTTGAATACTATCAATCCAAAGTCATTGTCAAATCTATGTCATCTTAATGACAAACGGAGTCGGCTTAGAACATTAAAGCACTTTAAGCAGAAAAGTTTCCTCTAACTAGTCGGTTCTTGACAACAGTCTCTGAGTTTATTGTAGTTTATGTAGCTAATTAAAAACATTATTTTCTTTCATAAAAAGTACAAGATTTTAGGATTAAAATGATACACATTCCTTGTGCCTTCATGGGAGAGAGGAAGAGAGGGAGCGAGTACATATATTACAGGTCCGGTGTGTGTATTACCTCATTTAATCTTCACAACAAAGGTGAAGTTTGTATTCTTATTCTCATTTATATAATAATGAATTGAAGACAAATGTAATATACTTTCCCATAATCACACAATTGATTTAAAAATCATGCAGGAAATTTTACACAAGTATCTGAATCCAAAGTCTCTGTTCTTCATTTTGCAACATTCTGCCAATTTTCACAGGGTTAAATTCATCCTCCAGAAATATAAAGTTTATATATAAGGAGAAAAACTCCCACAAATAACCTTTCTGTTGACATCTCTAAGAAAGATATTCATAGATAGCAAGCATTTATGGGCAACATAAGCACAAAGATAATCCATCCCCAGGCAGAGCTCTTCACATTGTCTTCTGTGTTACAACAAACATTAAGTTCTTATCTTTGTTACAGAACATAGAAAATTAAATTTAAAATATTTCACCTAAATTTGGTTCTATCTGTCCTCCGTTTAATATGGTTCATGACAGGATCAATTGATATTAGTGCCTCAAAAATTCTCAGAATAAATTATAACCTTTCCTGCTAAATTCCCCCATGTAAGTCTGGACTTGTAATAGATAAGAAGAAGAAAAGCAGTGAAAAAAAGCAGTTCAGATATGAAGTTAGCTGGTACCCAACATGGGACTATATAATGTTGTAGATAATAGAATGTCAACATGACCCCAGAAAAGGCAAATTATTTTGTGTGTGACTCCAGTTGTTCCGTGTGAGTAGAAAGATATAGTGTCTACATAGGGCCTGTGGACTTAAGAAGCAATTGAGAAAATATTTTAAAATAATCAATCCTAACTCAGAATCATTCTCTACTAGATTTAGTAACTAATGCATCACTTTTGTTTGTAGCTAAAACTCAACCAATTAGAAAGACAGCACATAGAGAAAACCCTCTCTTTCTGCAGAACAACTCAATTCTTTAGACAAAGACCATATGGTAAAATGCTATCTGCTGAATACAAGTGAACGATAAGTGTGGGAAGTTATATTCTCATTATTGGATCAACATCACTTAGAAACTTCATTTGAGGTTAATATCTCTAAGGATCTAGTCAAATTTGGGCTTGATGGTAACAGAATGCACTGAGGGAGTAGTAGAGATTAGCAAATTTATTGTCACGGAACTGATTGGCTAAACCACTTGGTAAGAACTTATTTAGTATAATAGTAGGAAACAGGACTTACGCTGCCTCTTGACCTAAAGCTGCTTGGCATTGTGAACTTTATGCAACACAAATAAGCTAGTGAATTAGTGAGCTGTCCCCAGATTTCATGAGCTTAATAAAAACTTACAAGACAGTACTTGTTATTCTCACTGATCAAAGAGGAGATAGAGAAGGGTGAAAACTTTGTGAATCTCTACCATCATCCCTTACTCAGACACTGTGTTAAATTCTTGGGAAGCAGCAAGGGTTACTGTTGAAAGAGGTCATCAAGAAGATGTGACCACTGGTTGACTCACGAGCTGGACCTGGGCAATTAGATTCTCCTCACCCCCTCCCCTGTCTTTGGAATGTGCATTCTGCTTGCCTTCCCCGCTCCCTGGTGCTGCACAGCCTTGAGATAGTAATGCGGTGATGAGACTACCTGGACTGGTACATGACTAAATCCAGTTAAGGTCCCCTGTGCATGTGAATGAAACCACTCAAGGCTCTCACACAGATTTTAAGGTTTGGCATGTGGGAGCAGAAACCTTTTCATCTTGAGGCCACCCAAGACAAGATTCATAAGTAAGTTCCTTTGCTCATAAGACTTGCCACCTACCAATCTGGAGAGGTCTACCTTCTTCTTCGGTCTCTCCCTGCCTTCCATGTACAGGATCTGGTTTCAGATTTCACCTGGGGAGCTCCTGAGGAGGTTGTGACCGAATAGTTACAGAGATCTTACAATCACACATATTTGAAGAGACCTGAACCGAGAGTAGAAAAAAATTGACTTAGATACTCTTTCTTTCTATTTCTGTCCAAATGTTACACTTACCCCAAGACAGATTAGTCAGTATTTTCCTTTATTTTATAGTAGGGTTGTCTGAAATTAGACAGTGGGGATCTGAAGGCATTTCAGATTTTTGCTGAGGTTTGGTTAAAGCTCCGGAAATTTGGTTATAGATAACAAAAAGGTGAAAACATTTATGTTTTCCCTTGCTGCCCTAGAAAGTCTTGATAATTTGTGGTTTCTGATGTATAGACACCAGACAGGAAGATTTAGAAGAAATCACATTTCATATTGGCTTCCTGGAAAGCACAAGTCCCATAGGCCTCTTCAATTTTACAGCATAAACCTGTGATTTGATAGGTAATAGAATGGCAATATGACTCTAGGGAACTTGGAAAAGGCAAACTTTTATACCTCTAGTTGCTCACCATGGATTATATAAAAATATAGTGGCTAGATGGGACCTTTGGAACTGAGAAGTAGTTGACAAAATATTTTAACACAGGCAAAGGATCTTTCATAAAATATTCATAAGTTATATTTTCTACTCTGAGTCAGGTTTGAGACTGAGCAAAATCTCACCTATGAGTAGGCTGGCAGACTTAGGAAGTTAATAACTATGCTAAGCTTTCCTTAAACAGAATATTATTCTCCATTGTACCCCAAGGTCCCAAAGGGCGATGGTTGTAAAAGTGAATTCTGCTGTTGCTAATAAGGTAGCAAAATGAAGATGTTATTATCGTAAAAATGTATTTGAATGGAAAGTCAAATACTTAATAGCTAAGTGCCCTTAGTCAATTCACTAATTTTCTCTAAGCCTCAGTTCTCTCATCCAGAGAACAGGAAAAATACTATTTTTCTTATACAATTTTTATAAGAACTTGAGTCAATAACTATGTAAAATAACTGCTTGAGAGTACTTACCCAATAAATATTTGATCTTTTTTCTTTTCTTTTCTAGAGAAAGCAATTTAAAAAAAAACTCAGGGCTTAGGATCTCATAGGGCAGAGGAAAGAGTCATTTATGAATACGTAGAAAGAATTCATGACAAACGAATTTAAAAAAAGACGAGAGAGGAGGAAGATAAGGAGAAGAGGAAGAGAAGGAAGAGATGATAGATTGAGTAGAGCTGAGAAAATGACTTGATTTCCTACTTTGTATCTTGATCTTTCATCTTGTTTGCTACTACCTCATTTCTCTAGTGTTTCATGAGAAACAGGGCTTCTCTCCAAAGACAAGGTTGTATCTGTTAGGTAACATCATCTTCAGTCTCTTTCTCATGGGGCTTTACATTTTTTCTGTATACATTTCATGCAATGAAATATTCTTTTCATGAATAAGCTAATATTTGTAGATTTGACCATATCCTGGTGTTTACCTGGAATATTTCATGATCACGTGCAGCTGGAATGATCACTCTTGTACAGAAGATTGCCTGAGTGATGCCAAAGAGATTTCTTCCCACGGAAATTGAGGCCTTGGAATTTCCTTTTGGCATTCCTTCTGTAGAAACTTTTTCAATCATTCTTGTGTCAAATCAAAATACGTTTTTCTCTGTCCCATTTTGATGCGACAAGGGCAAAGTGTTCTATCACTGTACCACTTAAGTGGGCAATTTCACAATGATTTGACTTGTTCCAGTTTGGCCATAGGCAAGACTTTTCCTTGTAAGTGTAATAACACATAAGGTGTTCAAAAACTCATAACCTACATTCTTCGAGTGTAAGAGTTTGAGATGTCCTAAATCACCAGAAAGAGAACTGCTTATTAGAGTGGGATGGACAATGGCTGAGCAGAATCTAGGAACACAGACTGACCATTGATAATGAGAGCTTTTCTCATTTAGAGAAGACTAAGTTGCAGGAAAATGAAGTAGAACTATGTGTGAAATGGCTCAATAGGATAGCATTTTATTTTATTTGTTGCTCTCATTACTCTCTTGGGGATCTCCAAGTTACAAGAGTTGGGGTGGGGATAGAACTTATCATCATCTTATTCAGGCATACAACTAGATAGAGATTTTTCCATTTCCAATTATCTTCCAAGGCTACCATGATTGTTCAAGTTACCTATTGCTACACAAAACACTATCCCAAAACTTAGCAGCTGAAAAAAAGTAATAAACACAAAACATGTTCACAATTTACCAATAGTCTCTGGATTCATCTGGAAGATTCTTGTGCTGCTCTCATCTGATCTCATTCATGTGACTGCCATCATCTGGAGTCTCAATTTTGTTTCATTCACACGTATAACAGCTCAGATGGAATAGCTGGAGGAGTTCAAGGCTGAAATCCATCATGGCTACATTCATATGTCTGACAGCTCAGAAAGAATAGCTGGACAGTTGGAGGCTGGCCAGGAATTTCTCTCTTTCCACATGGTCTCTCTAATAAGGCAGATGAAACTTTTTACATGGTGGCTCAGGGTTCCAAGAGGGTGAAAGTTGAAGTTATCATTATTCTTAAAGGCTATGCCTCAAAGCGGGACACACCACTGCTACTGTATTCTATTTGCCCAACCAACTCACAGGATGAGCAGAGATTCTCATCCTGATGAAAAGAGTGGCAAGGAATTTGTGACTAGATTTAATACCCCAAAGTAATTGTCTCTGTCTAGTTAGCTGAAGGGAGACAGAGCATGGAAAGGGCATGAGAGGTTTTAATGAGAAGCACTGGAAGTGGCACACATTAGTTCTATTCATTTTGTGTGGTATATTGGCAAAAAAAACCACAGATTCTTCCTGTTGCTGTCTGCATGCCCCTTTGCAATGAGGCTTATCAGCTTCTTCCATTATGAGTTCAATTATATTTCAATCATCTTAAATTTGGACTTGGCTATTGGACTTGTGTGCATGTGTGATCAAGAGACACAAGCAGAAACCTGAAAAATCATTGAACCTTGGGGTTTACCTTCTCTCACTACTCCTGGAAACTCCAGCTTCCACTGCTATGTGAAGTCGAGATAATCTGTTGGATGATGAGAGACAGATGGCTCAGAATTTCCCATTGCCCCAGCTGACAGCTAAACAACCTCCAGAAGTAGATCCACAGATGAATGAGTGAGGCCAACAAAACCAAGAAAACTTCCCATCTGAGCCCTGTCCAAATCGCTGATTTATAAAATCATGAGCTAAACAAACGGTTGTCTTTAAGCCACTAAATCTGGGAGTGGTTTGTTATATAGCAAAATCTAACTCATACATTTTCTGTTATTGGGAACTCAGTCCCATCTAACTACAAGTGAAGCTAAAATGTGTATTTAAGCTGTGTTCCAAGGACAAAGAGGAATCTGGTTTTGGTGAAGTTAGCAGTCTGCCACAATGCAACCTTCTGTTCACCAAATAACCATTTCCACTGCTCTTTCCATGCACTCACATAAAATACACTCAACCTCCTCTGTTTCATCCAGTTACTGCATTCATCTCAAAAGTCCAGAGTTCCTTGGTATTAAAATGTTCTTCTTATAATGCCTGGATGTGGTTTTTCACAGTAAGTCAACTTGTAAAATAAAAATGCAAATTTTCTCTCCCTGCAACTTCCCCACTTCCAATACATAGTAATGGAGCAAGGAAAGATGATACATAATTAAAATTTCTCTTCATAAAAGGAATCAGAGTAAATACATAGTAGTCATTTATCCATAAAGGTGATGCAATTCTGCTGGGAAAACATTTTGTGACCCAGAAATTAGGGACATTCTTTTATTATAGTCCAGTTCTTCTCTCTGTTTGGAACTTGCTTGTCCATAGTTATCTGTGGCCACTGGCCCCATCCTCTGGGTGGTTTTATCTTGTTCATTATTTGTGTGGTCGTATTTGAAGTGCTTATTGGAGAGTATAACTTGTACCAGGTTGTACTCTGTTTATAGCCCAGACTTTTACAATCACAGGGATTTTTTTTAGATCAGGCTCATGATTTCCCTCAAAACAACTGAGTAGGCTTCTGACCTTTTTTGCTTGCATTCAGTATGAAATGCCAATAATTTTCCCTAAATTTATTTACAGGAAAGAGTTCTTAAAATTACTTTTATCTTTGCCTCTTTTTCCTCATGTCTGTCTCATCTTAATAGGAGTCATCAACTTTGAGACCCTATAAAATAATATGATTGTGTAGAAAACCTTATGTTCTGTATTTGAGGCTCCAGGAGCAGTTGACTTTTCCACTTCTGCAAAGTTTTAAATTCCTGGACTCTTACTCCCTCCTAGCTCTGCTCTCGAAAGCCCACTTCTTACCTGAGCTAATTTCTCTTTATTAAAATCTTGCTAAACACAGAAATTAAGTCAACACATACTGAAATTCTATCCAGATGGGCTCTATCTGATCTCTTCCCCTGGAACTACAGTAATGGTAGATGCTTTTGTCTTTTGATTTACTGAAATCAGTGTTACAAAGTGTTTCTAATCAATGCATGACATTGGAATCTTTTCCAGTCTCTGATATCAGTTTTATGATTGCCTATCGTATCACAGCCAAATACTAATACTGATTTCTATATTAATTAGTGTAGGCTAGGCAACAATGCCAATTAGATTCAAACTTATACAATAGAAATTTATGTCTTGATTACATGAACGTCTTGGACAGTATCCAGGTGAATGAAGTGGTCTGCTTCACATAGTCAAAGAAGCAGGATGAAGACTGTTCTCTCTTCTTTAACACGTGACTTTCTAGGTTGGGGCAGTTTTCTCTGTCCATTCAGCAGGAAGGGGGAGGAGCATGGAGGACTTTTTTATGGGAGGTTATTTATTTAGGGAAGAGGGAGAGGGAGTCAGGCAACTCTTCTTACCTCTCATTGGCTAGATCTGAGGGACATAATCAAACCTAACTTCAAGGGAGCATGGGAAATGTAGTCAAGCTATATATCCAAGAAGCAGAGCCATATTTGTTAATTGTCAGCAGTCTCAGTTACCGAAATTCTCACTAGTAGGCAACAAATGGGTCAACTCAACACTTAATTTCCACAACATCTATCGAATATTGCTTTCCAGGTTATTCCTGCTCTGGTACAATGTTGTAGTTTCTTAGTCTACCCTTGGTTGACCACATATTCCTTCTTTCTCTTCTTTTCTTCCTATGCTAATGTTAATCTTGTACTTGGGGGCAGTAAACTACTGAATCTTTTTACCTTGGCTTAGGCTAGGGGATTTTGCTAATAGAGTCCATCATATGAGTTTGTTTATGGTTTTATAGTAATTAATATATCTACCTTCTTGCAGTGAGGGAGTATTTGAACTAAACTTGTTGAAGTTGAAATGATATCCTCCCACACTGCTTCCTTCTTCCTTGATGAATGCAGTAATGATCTTCCTGAGCAGAGGAATTAGCAAATCTTTTCTCACCCTTATTAACAATGGATTAATATATCTTGTAACACAGATCATGTGCCTCCCTGGACTACAACATTAGAAGTCTTGGCAGGACAATTGAACCCTGTTGAGGCATGCTGGCTACATATTGAATCTTTTAGCAACTTCTTAGGATTAAAAAAAAATCACACTACAGAACAGGCCGTTGGGATCACAGAGTGATGAGAATATGGCTTTGGTAGTGAGACTTTTTCTACCTGAGACTGTAAACCAAGGCAACTGAGTGAAACAATGTGCAATCTTGCAAAATTGGAAAACCTGGGAGGTGGGAATTTAGAAAAGGAAAATTGTGGACTCCAGGGGAAGCCTGGCACCAGAGGTCTCTCACGAACATAACCCTTCTCTGCTTGATAAATACCACTGTTTATGATAAACAGGATCATTTTGACAACGCAAACTGAATGCCAAGTAGGGACAGGTGCAAATTATTGGCACTCATTTCAAAATTCCTCTAGGCAGAGATTCAAATGGCACATTCCAGGAAAATGAAGTCTGAAGGAATGGACAAATCACGAAGATTTAACGCTTAAAACAGAAATTCAACATGTCTTGTTCTAGACTAAAAATTACAACTGAATACCTCGGGAATTGATCAGAATGAACGGAATAGAAGCCTATTCAGTCTTTCCATGCGTTGCATTTTCAGGGACAACTTAATCCAGACTGTTAGAGTATGTGATTGCTTAACTCCTAAACAATCCCTAAACCTTAAAACGTGAACAAACAAGAAGTAGCCTATGGAACAGTAAAACTGGTGGCATGAAAATGGAGGCAGTTATTAGAAAAAAAGTTTCTCCAGGAAAGATCAATGAAGCTTCTTCCAAAAAACACAACCAAAAGCCCCAGAGTGTAAAACCAAAAGCATATATTTAAATGACAGCATAGAAAGAGCTTGTTATTCCATTCCAACAGACCATGATATGTGTTATGAACTAGTGGCCATTTTGTGTTTCCAAATGGGAGTTTTTATTATACATGCCATATACTTTTTTCATATGAATATATTGGTCATCCTGGGCTTAGTTACTTATCATTTAAAGATAAATTGTCAGCTCTGGGGAAACTGCAGCAAACTTCACAAAAAGGCCTGCATATCACCCAGAGATCCTGGATAGGAAATTGAGTATAATAATAGATCAAATTTTTCCTTTCTTTTAGAACCAGTTAAGTATATATTTTTATATCCTTTTACATATTTTTAAGAGTCCATAAAGAGAAGAAGGGATTTTATAAAAATTAGGTGGTCAAAGAATTGGACTCAGATTGATATCTATTGACTGCCGATCTCTTTATAGCAGTTCATATTTTCCAGCCATGTAGTTTTATTGAGATTAATCTTCCTCTCCATTTTCAGAAATGTGACTGATTGGCATAATCCAATTAAAATACCCCATCACATGGTTACAAATCCAATTAGATTTACGGAACTTTAGTTTCCTTTTTCTGCTAGATTTGAAAATGGGAGCCTGTAGTCTTGGAAAATACTAGAAAGACACCTCCCAGATGTAACAAGGGAGTTCGCCAAGAAAGGATCCAAAACAAAGCTGTTGAATTAGTCAATTTGAAGACAAAACTGAGCTCTGATCACATTGTTTGACCTACCCAAAGGATAGTTGAATTTTCATTTGTTTTATATGTTAAGTTCCCATTAGTTTTAAAGCCAATTTGAAAGTAGTTTCTGATACCTGTAACCAGAAGTATTCTAAATGGAACAAGTTATGAGAAAGAGGAAAATAGTTTAGGTTTAGACATGGAAAAGATATATTGCTAAAATTTTATATAGCCAAAAAACCTTAAACTTTTAAGTAATATTCTTCACCATGTCAAGATTTGCCAAAGAAAAGTATGCAAATCGAAATGCCATGCCTAAATATCTAAATGCCATGTACCTGGTTAAGATTTGTCTACCTCATTTCAAACAACACAATTTTAGACAACTTTATGAATCATCCCTATAGAGATCCAATCATTTAATCAAAAGAAATGATCAAAGGGCCACAAATATAGATAACTCATATAGATGAGTTAACTTTAGAGATATGAATAAGGAGAAGCAATCTAGGGATCTAAAGAGTATTCATGACAGAAGGAAAAAGTATAGAAGGAGAGAAGCGAAGACCTAGTGATTGCTTTCAATTGCCATTCATTATGTCACGTTATTTTTCACACTTGATTTCTGATAAACCTCACTATGACTCTCCAGGGCTGGTGTGGATTTTCTTTGTTTGCAGATGCATTCAAGTCATACTTGAGCCCTTTCTAGTGTCAGATATTTTTGAGGCTATATAGCTGGGTATACAATAGGTATCAGATTTCAGATGGTTAATTACCTTGCCCTTGCCCTGGAGTGCAGAGATAGTAATTAAAGGAATTGAGATTTGGAGCTAGATCTGAATGACTCCAGTACTAAATATCTCTGTACTCCCAATAGAATACCCAAAGAAAGTCATTGAAGAATATTGAGAGGTTCACAATAGTGTGTGTGTCCCCAGAACACCAGAAGACTGATCTTAAGCCTACAAGGACTAAAGTATATGCTTGAAGTATAGACTTCAAAGGAAGAGATATACTTTGAGAACTGAATGCACATGACTATCCAAAAATGGCTCGCAATTTTGGCTTTTTTACCTAATAATTGAGAGGGAATTCAGGAAAGCATTCTAAATATGATCATTTTTATCCACTATATAATTCCACTTTTGCAAAGTTGTTGCATATGTATTTGTTTGTGGTAATTACAATTATTCTTTTTTAGGAATAACACCAGTACTGAGCATTGTAATTAAACTTTATTAGCAGTTTTATATGATGAGTTTACTAATATGCCCCCACAACAAGTGTGCTGTTATAAATATCTTATTAGAGGCATACGATTCCAATAGCTCAAATGGCCATTGAGATGTTAGAGAAAAATGAAAATTTCATGAAGTTTTAAGTGTTTGGAGCTCCTGTTTCTGTTTTTGGATATTTGGTGAAGAGGGGAATATTATTATGCTGTGTGTGAATATCACTGACTCAGCAAGACCCAGGCAATGAAAATAACTTCTATTTGCATTTGCAATTCAATTACATCATCAGTCTAGAAGAAGGTTCAGAGCAAACGCCAAAGGTTATCATCTTTTTCTGATGTTCCTTAGGAATTTGTTCCAAAAACCTACCAAAAGTAATTGAAAACAACTTATTCTGGTCCTATAGTCTTTCAAGTATCACAGAAATAATCTAGTATTTTAATCTCGAGCATTTATTTTATTTGGGTCAGACCCAATTTTCTTAAATTTCATGAATTTAATAAGTTCTCTAGTAAAGGAGAAAATCAATTCAAGGAAATAGAATTTTAAAATTAAGACGATGTAGTGAGCATTTTTTATTAATATTAATGCACAAGAAATCTTGATATTTTATATTTATATAACTATAGCTTATATTAGCAACTGACATTTTACTATACATTGTGAGTAGACTTAATAATCAATTGCATAACTTGATTTGCACATGTGGAAAGCTGCTCTTTGGGGTCATATTTATGTTCACTTAATTTCTGGATGACATAAATTTTCTTGACACTAGAACTCAATTTGAAACAAGAATTCTCAGTGAGCTGACACTTTTTTTGTGGGCTAGCAGCATAGAGTGTTTATTAAGTGTGGAGGTGGTCATTTAAGAAAAATGAATGTGCAAATCCTAGGTTTTAAATTTAGTAGCTGCAAATTCTTGGACAAGTCATGTAAACTTTTCTAAGCCTCAGTATCCTCATGTGGTGATGACATTGACCTTAAAAAGCTGATAGAAGGATTAGGAAATGATCACATATTTGACACAGCCCAGGACTAGGAAACACTCAATGAGTGCATTTTCATATTTACATCTAGATGAATAAATTTGTATTTTTAAATGATGAGATATTACTGAGCTAAAATGAAGGAAATAACAAATGATGTCTTCAAGCATTTGATATTGAATTAACTCAGACAACAGAATCATTCTGTATCCTAACGCAGTGAAATAAATTATATCTTAGTTCAATGGTAAAAGAAATTCTTGTTCATTTCCAGCTTGATAGCTTCACATAAATTATATGAAAGTATTCTAAGGCTTATAAATGACTGCAAAATGCAAGAACATTTCATAATTATGAATAAAATTTTAAGTATCTGCAGCTTTTTGACTGGCCAGAGGTCAATGAATAACAAATGCCCTAAAAAAAGAGTTATCCTTTGATTTATTTTTTTTTTCTGTTCTAAGAACCATTATTCCTAGCTACTTAATGCAGAACAAAGAATAGTAGCTCCTTTTGCAGATGAGTGGTACAATTTATATTTCTGAAAAGTTAATATTCGCATTCTCTTGGAATCCACCTCTATGTAGCCTTGAGCATTCTCGTCTACATTTTCTGTACTCCTAAATTGCTATTGTTATCTGTGTCAAGGATTTGGAAATCACAGAATGAAGCCTTTTCCTTTTAACACAGGAAGTCGTTGCTTTCTTTTCTATTTTAACCTTCATTCATCATGAACATAAAAGAAAAAGGAGAAAATTAAGGTCACTGATTTTTGCATTGTGAACTATCAGTATCAATGGTTTACATCACAGTGTTATCACTAGAAAGGTATGAAATGCTGTCTGTGAAATAACACAGAATGGTTTAGTCATTTTCAATTTTCTGCTATATGAGGGTGATGTTCTTAGGTAGAATAAAGACTGAATAGTGTAGACCACACATGCTGATTTCCTGTTTCTGGAAATCTCATTTTCTGACTCTCCTAAGTCATCATGGCAAGTGGAAAAAAACAATTTTCACAGGAATTATTGGCAAAACCCTCATTAAAACACTGGACGCTGATCAATTCCTACTGTCAGCTGGTGCTATTTGCACTGTGCCTGAGTCACAGATTCTACTGGTTGATACTCTTTCCTACAGTTACTAGCTTGCATAGTTCATATCCTTTTGGCAAGTTGTACTGTAGATTGGTCTGTCCTTACAGTTTGGCACCTTGAATAAGCATATTCACACTAATCCCTGATGTGATAAATAGCGTATTTTGTATATAAGATTCCAATGAGACTAAATGCCATTCTCAGAGAGATATGACTTTGAACTGGCAAGACAGGAGAAATTGGCATTGGGAATACGTAGCGTTTATGTCGAGGTCATCAAATGAATTTTCATTTTTGTGCTAATTTTTGACTGAATTCCTTATACCAGATGGCATTGTTTTTGGATATTTGTGAATATAGTACCTGGAATTTTTCTTGCACCTTATGATCTACCTTGTCCTAGTTTCTAACCAAGTGGCAATAGCCAATTTGTTCTTAAAAAGAACTCTTAATTTATTTTGTATTAAATTATGTTGTATCATCATGCTACTCAATTCAACCATACGTTTAATTTGTTCATTTCTATGGTGGTATATTTGTCGTTTCTCTTGAGCCAGGATATGGAAATGCAAAGATGAAATGACATAGTGACAAGTTATAAAGGTTATGCACATTAAACACAATAATTACAATACATATGATAATTCTACAGTTGCACTCTGCTTCGGATCTAACACACGTATGGATAAGAAAGAAGATATAATTAGATATTGGATGATTAAAAATGCCCCATTGGTGGAAGATTAACTTGAGATTTGATAGATGAAGGTGTTTGACAGTCAAGACAATGGGAGGGTTTAGAAGGAAGCAAGAGTTAGAAACATATGAATGAACACATAAGTGAATAAATAAAGACAACTTCCTTTTAATACTCTTAAAATTTGTATATTAATAATAAAAATGTATTTAATCTATTAAAGTTCCCATTTTCATAGGGAAATACAATTATCTTTACAAGAAGTGGCTTCTTTAGAACTGAAATCTTGGAATTCAATAGTGCTTTTTCAATGCATTTATAATTGTGATTTAATCATTAGAAATTTATATAAATGTGAAAATTATGCTGTTATCATAAAGAACAAAGTTGGAGGCATCACACTCCCAGAATTCAAAATATACTACAAAGCTGTAGTAATCAAAACAGCATGGTACTGGCACAAAAATGGACAAACGGATAAACAGAACAGAATTGAGAGCCCAGAAATAAACCCACACATCTACAGACAGCTAGTTTTCAACAAGGGCACGAACAACATACAATGGATAAAGGAAAGTCTCCTCAATAAATGATGTTGGGAAAACTGGACAGCCACATTTAAAAGAAAGAAAGTGGACCATTGTTTTACATCATAGTCAAGAATTAACTCAAAATGGATTAAAGACTTGAATGTAAGACCTGAAACCTTAAAACTTCTAGGAGAAAACATAGGCAGTATGCTCTTCAACGTGGGTCTTAGCAGTATGTTTTTGAATACCTTGGCTCACCAGGCAAGGGAAAAAAAAGAAAAAATAAATGGGATACATCAAACTAAAAAGCTTCTACACAGCCAAGGAAACCACCAACAAAACAAAAAGACAGCCTAACTATTGGGAGAAGATATTTGCAAACCATATATCTGATAGGGAGTTAACATCCAAAATATATAAGGAACTCATACAACTCAAAAGCAGAAAAACAAATAACTCAATTAAAAATAAGCAAAGGATCTGAGCGGACATTTTTCCAAAGAAGATACACAGATGACCAACAAGCACATGAAAATATTTTCAATATGTCTAATTATTAGGGAAATGAAAATCAAAACTACAATGAGCTATCACCTTATGCCTGTCAGAATGGTTATAATTAACAAGAAAATAAAAGAAATAAGAAGACAAGAAATAACAAGTGTTGGAGAAGATATGGAGAAAAGAGGACCCTCATATACTGCAGGTGGGAATGTAAACTGGTGCAGCTGCTATGGAAAATATTTTGGAGAGGCTTCAAAAACTTAAGACCAGAACTACCACATGATCCAGCTATTCCACTTCTGGGTATTTATCCAGAAAACACAAAAACATGAATGTGTAAAAATATTTGCACCCCTATATTCACTGCAGCATTATTCACAATAGCCAAGACTTGGAAACAGCCTAAATGCCCATCAAGGAATGAATGGATAAAGAAGATGTGGCATATATACACAAAGGAATACTACTCAGCCGTAAAAATGTTGAAATTTTGCCATTTGCGACAACATGGATGGAGCTTGAGGGTATTATGCTAAGTGAAATAAATCAGAATGAGAAAGTCAAATATCATATGATTTCACTCATAAGTAAAAGATAAAACAAAACAACAACAAGCAAACACATAGATACTGAGATTAGATTGGTGGTTACCAGAGGGGAAGGGGGTACGGAGGAGGGAGAAAAGGGTGATAGGGTTTACACTGATGTTTACAATGTTTACAATGATGGATGGTAATCAGTCTTTGGGTGGTGATCAAGATGTGCTCTACACAGAAGTCAAAATATGATGTACCCTTGAAATTTATGTAATGTTATAATCCAATGTTACCTCAATTAAAAAACAAAGATGTAGCCTCATTTTAGATATATCAAAATGTAGGGGGACAGGGTGGGCGGGAATGTCTGCCTTAGGGTCAATAATATACGGTACATGACTTCAGAAATTTTTACAATATAGAAAAAACTAACATTGGCACTCCAGGAAGATTCATCATGTTTTATGTGCCAAGTTGTTGGTTTTCAGTTAACTAATAAGTAAACGTGACCATCAAATGGTCTTTTTTTTTAAATCAAATATCCACTATCTGTCTAGTCATTTTTGATCTGTGTGGTATTGTTCCTTACTCACACTTCACCAAGGCCCTGGACATTGTGATAACTGAGAATTGTTCTGTGCTTCCCTCCCTACCTTGTCAATTTCACTTATATAATGTAAATATAATATATATATAGATATATAATTTCATTCCTATATTCTAAGCATTAATTACATGATCAATTGTCAGATGATTTGAAAATCTGAAAGAACAGAATACGTTTTTAATTCTGTCCTTTGGATCAATAGAGACAATGAATCAAATAAGCCCCAAAACATTAATGTCTGGAAAATCTTTCAAAACTAGATGATATAGAGCTATCAATAATGACTCTTTGGAAATAAACTGGGGAACTAATTTGTTACCCATTAACTATTTTAGCATGATTATTATAATTATGAGTAAAAATGTCCACGATAATCCAACCACTATAACTTCAACCAGTTGAGGTCAAATCAGATTTTGTCCAAAAATATATTGGCATTTGTACTGTTCTGTGTACATCTATGCTTTTCTTAAAGGATAAAAAGAACAAAAATATTAATAAGGTCATAAATATTCATAATATTAACAGGATATCATATGATCATTTATGAAAAGTACATAAATTAGGCTTGCACTATTCTTGATAGAATTCTTCTCAGTCTGTTAATTCAAGCTGTGTTTGGTTCAGCTGGTTTAGTGTTCAAATTCAATTCTATAATCCTAAATTTATATGAGATATGCAACATGGACGTTAGTAGCTTAAAAGAAAAAGTGCTCATGTTATCCAAATATTAGATTTCTTATTGTTCCAGCTGGGGAGTCATTTTGTAATGACTTTAATAGTTCATAAAAAAATGAGGTGGAAAGCAATAAAGAACTGGGAAAAGCACAGATTACTGAAATTAGAAATTAGGTCAGTAAATACAACAATGGAAGATAATAGGAATATCTCCAGAAAACTGGAAATGAAGTTAGCTTGTGAGATTAAAATCAAAATACATAAGATAAAATTATTTTAAGGGGAATGATTTCAATGTTGATTAGTGACTACAGTTGATTATGATAAAATTGTACTGGTCTATATAAGACAAAAAATAAAAAGTTCATAATGTTAAAATATTTAACTGTGAAAAGATATCCCATGTTTTGAATAGATTTCCTTCTTATTTATTTAGTGTTGAAAGGGTCTTAGGTGGCAGTTATTTGCTGCCTTATATTTCCACTCTCATGACAATACCATGTTTCTTCACACATTTGTCTTTCTTTCAATTTTCCTCGTCCAAAAAAATTCAAATAAAGAAATCACTATCATAGAAGACAGGGCAACAAAGGATAAAAAAAGCCATTTTATGAGCCTAATCAAGTGAGCAGGTTTTGGTGTCAGGAATCCATAACATGACTTCTTTTAAAAAATATAGAGCAGTTTCCCAACGTGGTTCTAAAGGCTACTTCATCATAGTTGTCTGAGGTGCTTGCCAAGAAGATCCCTGAGAACTCCCTCAGAATTACTAAATCAGCATCTCAGTGTGTGTGGTCTACTACTTTAAAGCATTGCCAGGTGACTCCCATCACACAACAGTATGAGAATTAGAGATACGGAAAAAAAAACTAAATTAACATATAACAAGAGGGCATGATAACAAAAACATCAATATGAGATCCAAATAACGTTATTTGTCAGTATTTCTAGCAGTGCTGAAAGATAAAGGTGTGGCCCATATGCATACTGATATCTGGCCTTATTTTGGGACAATAATAAATCATCAGGTTTCTTTAAGTGCATAATATATATTCTTTAAAATCTCTAATGCTCACCTTGCTGAAAGCAACTAATTATTAATTTACTTACTATTTGCTTGATATAGGGAAGGGTTTATCCTACATATTAAATTGTAAAAGTATGTTACTATAAAAATATGTTCCTTATTCTAGACTAGGGATTGGCAAATTTTTCTATAAAGGGCCAGATAATAAATACTTTAGGAATTCTGGATCATAAGGGCTTTGTCACAGTTACTCAATTCTACTCAGGGAGCGTGAAAGTAGTCATATATAATATGCAAATTAGGTTCCATGGCTATGTGTCAAAAACATTTTATTTATAAACAATGAAATTTGAATTTCATAAAAGTCACATGAAATCAAACTATTTTGATTTTTTGAATCATTTCAAAACGTGAAAAGCATTTTCTTTTTTGGTGGGACACTCCAAAACAAGCGGTGGGACAGGATTGGATCATGAAGGGTGGTTTGCCATTCCATGTTCTAGATTAATGAATCAGTATCTCTTTTTAATATGGTTTCCTAAAGTAGAATTTAAAAGAATCTATTCTCAAGTGATCAAGTTTCCCTGAAAATTAACTGAGTTTCTTGAATTAGCAACTTTGAGATAAAAACTGTAAACCATCAGGATAAACCAGGGCCAGCCCGCCTCTGGGAATGGGAGAGACTGTGAGTTTGCAAGAATTTCTCCCTTATTTCCTCTAAACTGAGCTTCTCAAATTCAAATCAGAATTAAATATTTCTGAAAATGTTTTACGGGTATCCATCCATTTTGCTCTGAATAAATAATATCTTATAAAGACTTTCCTCAAGTTAACATTAAAAGCATCTGGGACCCCTTAGGTATCAGTAAGTGTCTCAAGAGAGAGGTTACTCTTGAGGCATTTGGCCTGAGACCTGCTCCTAGTTTTATAACTCACTAGTTGTGAGATGTTAGACAATTCAAAATAAACTGTCTAAACCTTAATTTTATCGTAAATTATTGCTACTATTCATAAACAACAGTAATATACCCACAGCTGATGTTATCATAAGAACTAGTTCAATAATCTACATAAAAATACTTGCAAACAAATCTTCCACCTGTATCTCATATTTTAGTTCATGGCCTCATTTTACACCTGTTCACTATTTTCAGAAACCTATGAATGGTTCTAGATTCCCCCTTTTACTCCTTCACCATGTGTAATGAATTATCAAGTTCTACCAAGCCTACTTTCAACAAATCTCTCAATTATACACTAAATTAATTAATTCATCAAAGTCTCCAAGGGGATAACAGTAATGTAGAGAAGGAAATTGAGTAACCAGGTAATAAAAATGCAGTATAGTGGGGCTGGCCCCGTGGCCGAGAGGTTAAGTTCGCGCGCTCCGCTGCAGGCGGCCCCGTGTTTCGTTGGTTCGAGTCCTGGGCGCGGACATGACACTGCTCATCAAGCCACGCTGAGGCAGCGTCCCACATGCCACAACTAGAAGGACCCACAACAAAGAATATACAACTATGTACCAGGGGGCTTTGGGGAGAAAAAGGAAAAAATAAAATCTTTAAAAAAAAAAAAATGTAGTATAGTAATGTTCACATAATGGTTTGTATAGGCTTATATGGGAATACACAGGTAGAACACTTGACCCATTTTAGTCCAGTGGAGAGAGGGATAGAGTTGCAGAATTTTCCAACTATTAGATAGCCCTAAACTGCCTCATAAAAAATGATCACAACCCAAGTAGAACTACTATAGCGTCTTCGCATTTAAGTCAGTCAATAGCTACGTGCTTTAGAGGAAGGAAATAGGCCATGAGTTTTTCTCTTCATTCTAACTTAGAGTAAATGAAGAGTCCTCAGACAGAAACAGGAAACAACATAAGAAGAACACCTGCTTTTGCAAGATTTTGAAGCTGGAAAAGAAATCAAAATGAGTGTCAAGATGATCATAAGTGGAAAATATAATATCTTGGACCAAGAGAAAACTACTGTGTAGAAAAATTAAGGTTTAAAGTTGAATTGGTTTTTGAGGTGTCTGTGGAAAACTTGCATACTTATCATGGTCATTAAGAAAGAGAGTAATAGGAAGAGACAAACATGAAATTCATGGAAAGAAATATGACTCAGAGAGACTATTGAGCCATTCCATATTTTGAAACTGGAAGAGAGAAAGTGCTTCAAGAGAGTTGAGAAGTTCTCAAAAACACATTTGTGATTATGCAATTATAATTTGTTTTTATGATAAAAAAAGAGAAGTCACTTATCGCAACAGTATGAGATGACAGGGAGCTCTCCAACAAGTACAACTTTCAAAAGCTTAAATTAAATGCATAAAAGGTGGAAATAAGAACACATAACCGAAGACAAATATGAATGAGAAGCACACATTCTCAGAAAAACTAAGAGTTACAGAAGTTTAAGAACAATGAAAAAGTTACTTTAATGTCTGTTCAGAAAATATAGGAGCAAAAATAAACAGTAATAGACCTAAAGTGTGCCATTGTCAGTGGATGACAGAGAGAGGGTAGAACAACGAGTCAATAATAATGAGTCTATCTGTGGTTGTTACTTGAATAGAGAAGATGGACTATTAAGTAAAGAAGTCCCAGAGGTGAATACAACTGCGAAAATAACACCGATATGTCCCAGAGCCCTAATTCCATGCCCTGAACGGATTACATTCTACAAAACTGGAAGAGGAGATGTGAAGTAATATATAATTTTAAATCCTGCAGTCTTAATCAGCTTGTCAGCTTCTTCTATCACAGTGTTCCATTGTAAATATGCAAAGGAGAAACTCCAGAACAATGCTTAGTATAGAAAATGATTCAATAAATTTAATAAGAAAGTCATTGTAAATTACTGAGCCATGATCTGAATCAGGATTGTTTCTCGATTCCCCCAGAACCAAATTTCTTAACTCTAGTCCAGAACCTGCCTGTCTATGTTCAGCATCGAGCTTAGCACCTTAGCACCTTGCTAAACTCAGTGGTTCCATTATGCAGTTACACGTGCTTATATTCCGGGAAATTATCTCACACTGGAGATAATCACTAACATCTGAGGTGTTTGTGAAGACTCTATGTATTTGAAAATACAAAGGATATAAGGAATACTAAAATTTGCCTTGAAATTTGAATTTATATTTTTGGATGTCTTACAAAAGTGCCAAATTTTCATGTGAGAAAGACAGTGAAGATCCTAAAATAACTGTTCATAATAATTTATTTTATTTTTTTAAAGATTTTATTTTTTTTCCTTTTTCTCCCCAAAGCCCCCCGGTACATAGTTGTATATTCTTCGTTGTGGGTCATTTTAGTTGTGGCATGTGGGACGCTGCCTCAGCGTGGTTTGATGAGCAGTGTCATGTCCGCGCCCAGGATTCGAACCAACGAAACTCTGGGCCGCCTGCAGCGGAGCACGCGAACTTAACCACTCGGCCATGGGGCCAACCCCTATAATAATTTATTTTTTAAATAAAAATATTTTTATCAGCAGCTCTCAGGTTCCACATGCCTTCTGTTTCAAGTGCAACCATCAAAACTTAGATTGCATACTTCCGTTGGTTTCAGTTTTCTTCCTACTACTTTTTGTCTCTCTTACATACTCAATTTTATTGTTTTCATTTTATATCAGACTTTTAAAGTAATTATTAAATTATAGTACTTGGGCAATTAGCACTCTCTGAAAATAATTTTTTCAAGAATTCAGCAAGGGATGCGATATTTAAGATCTTTGCTTTTTCCATATGCTTATATATACAAAAGCTTTAGTTAGAAGAATTAACTGTGATTTTGGACGATGTGGCAGAAATATGTATACATTTATATTTATAAAATGAAAAATGTATCCAACCCAGAAACTCTATCTTACAAGTATCAAATTGTTAAACAGAAGTTTCCCTTAATTCAAAGATTTGGGGTCATTCTATTTTATGATTCCTGATTTTGTAAGTTTTTTTTTTTAATTTCAGAATGAACGCATGTTTTCAAGAGATGGAAAGTGTATTAGATTCCAATTGCAACTGTGACGTCTTAGCACAAATGTGGTAGCTTCAAGTAACACGGATTTGGATTTCAGAAATTTAAAATAGGTTTCATCCTCCTAAAACAGTCATATCACTGGGGCTCCATTCCTTTCTGAAAGCTCTGCTGGAGAATCTGTTTCATTGCCTTTTACAGTTTCTAGAGATTTCCAACATTCCTTAATTTATAATCTTATTTCATCTGCACAGTCCACAATGGCCCGTCAAGTCTTTCTGATGTCACATTACTCTGACGCCTCTTTTTCTGCCTCCTTCTTCCACATTTAAGAACCCTGTCATTGCGCTGGACCAACCTAGGTTATCCAGGATGATCTCCCTACTTTAAGGTCAGCTGATTAGCAGCCCTAACTCCATCTGTAACCTTAATTCACCTTTGCCAGGAAAGGTACAGTACTCATGGTCTCTGATGACTACAACGTGGATGTCTTTGAGATGCAATTTTTCTGCCTATGACAGAAGAGGACAATTGTTTTGATGTCTTCTAAAATATATATTGAAATTTGGTATTAAAATTAGTTTAAATTTAATATGATCTGAATTAAAATATTTAACAAAAATGAGTCAAGACAACGGGAGGGAGCAGGAGTTACAGGATGACAGAGGAAGTCACTCTGTGAACTCCCTCCACAGCAAAACAAGAAGTAACCAGTGAAATTATATTTAAAAAAAAATAATTTAAAGTCCCTAGAAATTTTCACGAACAGGCAAATTTATAGAGATGGAGAGCATATTAGTGGTTGCTTAGGGCTGAGGTTGGGGTGGGTAAAGGTGAAATGGAGATGTACTGCTAGGGGGTCTTAGATTTCATTAGGAGGGATGAAAATGTTATAATGTATGATTGTGGTGATGGGCAAATGATCCTGTGAATTTACTGAAAAATTGAATTGCATACTTCAAATTGTGAATTATTTGGTAGGTGAGTTATGTTTTTCTATTTTCTTCCTTACCAGAGTGTATCACATACATATTGAATTTTTTCCCACTTGTCTCTATACTATCTTTTAACTTTTGATACAATTAATCATTTTTAGTTCTAATACAGATGATTTTCTATTTTGTGTTCTATTATTTATTTCCAAGGAATCAACTTTCAGCTAGAATTTTATTTAAAAATTTATACAAGAGGCAACATAAGTTTATATTTTGCTATAAAAATTAAGACGTTATGGCCTAGTACAGAAGCAATTATACATTTTTAATCATGTGTGAGCAATTTGCATACATGTAAGCCAGGTTCACAATTCCTCGGGATGGGGAAGAAGTTTTGAAATAACTTAATTACCTGGACCTACAGCATTTTCACTAACTTTGTTCATAAAAGAACCCAAGAATAGATTCTACAATAGTTTTGTTGTCAATGTTGTTTTGTTGGTATGACTACATATTGAGTAGATAAATGAACTGAGCTGTTATACAAAAATACTTGGTAATGTTCATTTAAATATAAGCAAGTGTCTCATCCAGATGATTTTCAGTTTTTGTTAATTGATAGGAAGCTATTTTTTCTTACTGAAATACTGAAACAATTATTTAGCTGTTCATAAGATGACTTCTGAAGCAAAATTTTGTGTTATCAGCAAAAGCAGCAGAATGTAAACCATATGATGTGGCAAATAGTACCAATCTAATCTGAGACCTGAAATAAATATAAGGCAATGAGGTAAGGAATTAGTAGGTAATCTCCCAGTACCAATTATTTGATAGTATTTTTAGAGTATTGGTCTTTAGAGCATTACTACAGTGGTTTCTAGGTCAGCATCTTACTTTTCATTTAATTAAAAAAATAGTGAATGATAAAAATTAAGAGAAAGTTCTTATATTGTTCTTAGTAGTTTTCCTATTAAATAAAAAATACTGAGTAGTGATCAATATTGGATTATTTTTCCTAATAACCTACTTGTCCCTCATAAAAGATTTTATAGAGGCAAAAAAATAAGTGGAAACATTTTCAGGAGAAAGCTACCAGAGAAGCTGAAATGAATGTTCCACCAGAATAGAGCCCGTGATTCTTTTATTTTTTAGTTTAGTAGAGTTAACTGTTCAAATCTATGAAACAGTCTCAAGAGCACATAGCCAAAAAGAACAGTAACAGCTAAAACCTCTGACTTGAACATGTATTGATCATTTTCAAAATCTTTCCAAAACCCACTAAAAGGGTACTCAAAAATGAAAAAGTCATCAGGCATCAACAGCAATAATCACATTAGAAAAAGTATTTTTATATTGTTTTGGAAAAAGTAATGCAGATAGAAGTGTGATAACTGACTTAATATGAAGAAAGGTATAATTTAATAGGCTGCAGATGGAAAAAACTGTGATCTAAGTCAATTTTCCCCACAAAATCTCTTTAGAAACTCAACTTTTTCACACACTCAGCCCCACAGAGGACAGAGGTAGGACAAGGTAGGACAAAGTAGGACAAAGTAGAAAGATTGCTTGAAGCTTTTTATGCTGAACACTGAGAAAGTCAAGTCAGCTCTGGGAAACTCTGGTCTGTCGCTCTCCTAACTTATGCACACCAGGCAACTGTCATTACCCCTCCCCACTCACCCAACTCACTTCCAAACTCTCTAACCAGAAGACTAGAGGCAAATTCTCTAGAGAAAGGGAACCAGACAGGCACAGCAGATCTATTTCAGAAGAGGTTAGGGAGAGGCATGGGAATGAAAAGTAGGGAGTTCAGAGAGGGTGTCCACCTAAATGCAGGACCTACAACCTCCTTCCTCCTTAGTGTACTTTTAGAATACAGCTAAACATATACCAACTCTTCAATGCACGCGCACACACATACACGCAGACACCACTCAAAATAGAGATAGAACTCTTCCTTGAAGAGACTGAAAGCTTCTGTCGTCAATGCCACTATTTGCCAAATTACCAACTGCCCTGCTCTCCCTCATGCTCTCCTGGTAGCACACATCTGTAGAAATATTGCTGTCAAAAAAATAACAATAGTAATTCCAGTTGGGCTGATAGGAAGTGGGGCATCAGTTTTCTGTATTCTTGGGTGGTTTCTATTAACATTTATCAAATCCACACATTCCCTCTGTATCACATTTGTCATAAGTGTCTCATGCATGGTTTCATGTTGCTTCTCAATTTTTTTTAAAATTGCCTTTTGAAAATGCTGTCTACTCTGTCATGGAAGAAAAACCTAGTCTTATTCTTTGCGTATCTATAAAAATTGTTTCTACCTAGATGCTACCTTTAGAACTTACGCTAAGAATGCGACTTCTCCTTCGTGGACTCTGGATAGGAGTAAACGTACTTAACACAATTTCTACATGTTTAAGGGTCAGCAGTTACACTGTATAAAGTAGGCAGTTTCAGTGTTATCCTGTTACATTTGTTTCAGGACTCAGAAAAAGGAAGATATTAGACAGCAATGTTTCTATGAAAACAATTACCAAGGAGAAGTCAATTGGAAAAATTGCTTTAACGTGGAACATATGATATTTAATGAAAATTAGAAAACACTGAACTACAACGGGAATGAATTCTGTGCAAGGAAAGTAAACATATATGTGCTTTGTCTTACTGCTTGAACCATATGCTTTCTTTTCCTCCTTTCAACACGTTGCCCACTCTTGGAGGTACTCAGAGGAGTCTTGAATGACTCCTACGGTAGCCAGTTTCCAAATATGGCCCCCAATAAACCATCATGGCTGGCATTCACCCAGTTGCGTAGTCCCTTCCCATGATAATTGTTGGATGATCTTGTTGACTTGCTTTAATCAAGAGAAGCTGGTGACGGACACTGCATCAGTTTCACTTCTAAACCTTAACATGACCTGACAGCTTCCATTTTCGTGCTTTTGAGATCTCTTAGTTACCATGTAAATAGCATAGCTATAAGAGAGAGATGACTTGGAGAAGCCATGATGATACATAGAAAGGAAAAGGGGCCCTGCTGCCCAGTGTTCAGGTGTCCCAATGGAGCCTCCAGGTGACTTGAGCCTCGGCTGCCATCTGAATAAGAGAGTAATGAAATAGTCTTTGAGCCCAGTCGATTACTAAATTTTGAGGCATTCAGTTACATAACAATAGATAACTGACATAAGTCCTAAAATCATATTTGCTTCCTTAGGATCCTGGTAGCTTTCCAATTGCTCTATAACAAATATAACTATACCATTTAAACAATATTTTTTCAGAATTTTATTAAACAAATTACAAACATATCTGCATTAATGTAACAATGATACATTTGTGATGTGTAAGTGTGACCCTTAGCTATCTGTTCAGGTTCTTTTTCTCTGTAATAGTGTTCATTTTAACAGTGTTTTTTACACAAACACCAAGCATATCTAACTTAGACACTTTCTGGATTGAAGGGTAGAAGGGGAAGAGAGAAGTTGTGTTTGAGATTTTGACATGCATATCTGTGCTTTTCCTAGTCCCGTGTCCCAAAATCACACAGAGCCAAATTTACTGCTCGCTTTATGCCCAGAAACAAACCCAGATTAAACTAGATTCAACAGTTCTGACTTGGATCCAATTACCTACTGGGAACAAATTTTCTAGGCTAATATTTTCTAGTCACAGTAAGAGTGGATGCTCAACCTCCACCCAGTTTAGCAAATATGTTTTGAGAATTTATATATATTGGCCAAGACCTGGATTCAAAAGGATACTTAAAAGTGAATATTGCACCTTCAAAAATTGTACCTTCAAAAAATTCCAAAGTATGAAGTAATATTTCCTCAAATTAGTGAACCATCCTCATGTGACTTTCCTACACATTCTCAGAATTCCAGGTTGCCAGAATATCCTTCTAATCTTGAATGAGAGGTGGAAAATGTACTTCACGGTGTTTTTACACCTCCTTAGAACTACTTCTGCACATATAGTTAAATTTTACCAAGCACCACCACAGTGGAAAGCATGAAAGGAACACTCTTATTGATGTTAACTGATATTCAAGGCTGAAGGAAGTGGATGAAGACTATACTGAAGCTCCTCTCTTTGACACAAAACCACTTTAAATATTGCTGTGGAGGTTCAAAACAAGAGGGGTAAGAAATATAGGTAGGCAGCAAGAACAGATTAGAAACTTTCAAGCCATTCAGACGAGGATGAAAAATTAGATGTAATTATCATTGTGTAACTCTAACCTACATACAGTACAGATGCTTTCTTGGCAATCAGCATGGGGACGGACAATCAATGGGATGTGAGTCATCACAATATGATGTATTATTTGGCCAAACATATACAAAAGTAATTGCTGAAACCTAAGCTACTCTAAGTTCCATTATTATTTCCCACGAGAATCCTGGCAGACTCCCCAACATTCTCTGTAGCGGTTAGCATAGTTAACAACTGAAATCACCATTTGAGTCACCTTGAGTCTTCTCTCCAGGCTGCCACTTTCTCTCTTGGCTCTTCGCTGAAATTTCCTGCCACTGCTGTGCCATCTTGGCATCTCATTTACTTGATGCAGTTTCTCTGTGCCCTGTGTGTGTTGGGGGGAGTCTCTTCTCTTTCTCTCTCTCCTTCCACCAAATCTCACCTTTCCTGGCGAAGGAAAATAACTTAGAAAGTCTCTTTTGCAAGTGGAGAAATAGTTATTTTTTGCTTCTTTGCCCCTTTCCAGGTTGAAGGCTCAAAAGTATTCCATCTTTTGAATGGTGGAACAAGGTCTCTCTCTCTCTCCAGCTCTACCAAGGGGTTTCTTCATTCTGCCCCACTCCATTTTCCTCTTGCTCTCCCTCCTCCATCTGTCTCACATATTTATACACATGAATAATTATAGTGTTCAAAGGCACTTTTCTGGAAAACATTAGGCTAGGTACATTCACATATATTAGTCTCAATCCACACAACAACCTTGGAGGAATGTGTACAGGACTATACCACAAAGAATTTTTAACATCAGAAATAAAGCATTTGAACATTATGTGGTATGAAGCCTGGTTCATACTAGTGTAGCAATCTAGTAAGGAAGAAAAACATAAAATTTATTTTAAATTTTAAGGACGTGAATGGTTCCAACTAATGTCCTTTGACAGTTCAGACAAGGAGAAATCAATCTGGGCTGAACTGTACTATAGCCATCAATATGGCTTGAACTAAATCTTGAAGAACTGGTAAGATAGGATAGACAGAAAGAAGAGGGCTTTGAAATGAAATGAGATGTGGCATAACTGAGTTGGAAACAAGCCCCCACAAAGAATAAGGGTGACATAGAGTGGGAATAGGCTTCAGCTGTAATGAGAGACAGAGGAGGGGTTAAATGCCCATTGTGCTGTGTCAAAGGAGGGATTTGGCTAATTTACTTAGCAATCTGACCCTTCCCTACCTTATCTCTGAACTATAGGCAATTTTATAAATATGAATTCTCTAACAACTCTTTGGCAGCATTTTCATCACAGTCTCTACTCGTTATTTTAGAATATTGGAAATCATTGTCTTTATTAAATATGTTTTTAGTTTTGTTTTGTGTTCTACATAGTCAGATAAGGCTGGAGAACAGCTAGACTGTTACACGTTGTGTGATGTATTTGCCGTAAGGAAACAGCTTGGGAATCATTTCAACCGCTTGCTTCCCCCACAAACTCATCTTCTATTTGGTTCTTCTCGCTTCACATGCAGTCTCTGTCTGTCCAGATGATAGAAGGATGGATCGATCCATTCTGTGTGTTGGCCAGGGCAGGTCTCCAGAGAAGAGAAAAGGGAAAGCAGGCCTTCTCTATGCCATCTATTAATTTTACTTCTCCTGTATCTGGGAATCCAACTTTTGTTTGTTTGCTTACCTCCTGCCTCACACTCACACACACACACACACATCACATTATTGCCAAAGAATGTTGCATTTTTCTCAATATATGATATAAAGCTAATAGAAGGAATTGGAAAATAAAATGTGAAATTTGTTGTTAGTGCCATCCAGTGTATTCCAATTCTTAGGGACCCTGTGTACAGCAGAGTAGAACCCTGCCCGGTCTTTTTGTGCCGTCCTCTCACCTTTGGTGCTACATCAGAATGCTCCGCTGCTATTCATAGCGTTTCTATGACCAGTTTTTTTGGGAAGTGGGTGGCCAAGTCCTTCTTAGTTTATGTAGTCTGGAAGCTCTGCTGAAATCTGTCTGCCATGGGTGATCCTGCTAGTATTTGAAATATCAGTGGCATAGCTTTCAGCATCATAGCAACATATGCTTGCCAGAGTATGACAACCAATAGATGGATGGTATGGTACCCTGACAGGAAATGAACCCAGGTTGTGACAGGTACAGAGCCAAACCTTAGCCGCTAAACAACGAGGCTGGCTAAAGTGTGAAATATCAAATGGAAAACATCCTGAGACATTGCTCTTCCCACTTCAAAATTGTCTAATCCTAATAGAAAATCAAGGGAACAATTAGCCCTTCCTCCCCATTCTCTGCTTTAACTATTGGGGAGATAAACTTGGTTATGAAGACAAAAATCTTATCTGAAGCTGAATTAAGTTTGGCAATTATTTTTTAGTCCCTGCTAAATCTTGCCTTTTAGACTAGCTTTGGCCAATTATTATAGCTCAGCTAAACTGCTGACTTTCATGTTCTTAGTGATCAAAGATCTCTGGCTTCACCAAAGCCCCTAATGCCTCGGACTAACTCTTAGGAAATACTTCTTCGTGATAATATTTTCAAAGTATGATTAATGAGGAATATTTTTCTGAGCCATAGCTAACAATATTTGAGAAAATGTTGAGAGCAGAGGATTAATCAGTTTTCTTGTATTTTTTCATAATAAATATTCAGTATTGAATTTAAATCTCTGTGATGTAGTTCCAGCACCCTGATCATTTACTACCTTAGCATATTCCATGATAGCTGGGGTAACTGCATAAGGCAGATTACTTCAAAATCACTTTGAGATAAATACATTTTTAAAGTAGAAGTTATTAATTAAAATATAAATATCTATGTCTAGATTGATCTCAAAATTTTCACTGAAGTTGAATCATGATAATTCTAGATGGGAGTTTCTTAACTACACCAAGATTGGCATTTGGACTCAGTAATTCTTTGTGTTGGGAGACTATATTGTGGATCATAGGGTATTTAACAGCATCCCTCATTTCTACCCACAGAAACCACTAGCATCCCCTTTGTAGTGACCATCAAAAGTACCTCCAGACACTTTCAATTATTCCTTGAAGGGCAAAATTGCCTCTTTTTAAGAACCACTGCCCTAGATAAGAATATAACTGTAAGCTACGAAGACTGACTATTATCGTAAAGGATAGCAATCATTTATTGATTATCAAATGTAGGCCATCCCCTGCACTAGGCATTTTATGTACAATAACTGTCACATAGAAAATCACTTTGATGCAATGGTGGCATCCACACAAACTATCCCAGAAGAACAGAACAGACTCATAGACCAAATTAAAATGCTCAAATTATATAGTTAATTAATTCAATGTAAAACAGCCAGTGAGGAAACAGGGAAAATGAATGGGATATGCTAACAGACTTAATATAGGGTCCAAGCGCACAGACCTGAATCCAAAGTTATGCAAAGTTCTTATGTATTGTCATTCTCTCTTCCATAGCTCAGCTATGTGGTTAACGGGATTATGGTTGAGGTTTGAGCGAGGGAACTCACAGATGGAAAGTATTGTATGGGAAAGACAGGTGGCCAGTTATTCTCTTTTTAGCATATCTTACAGATTACCAACTTATTTACCTTTCCCACAAGCTACTTGATTATTCATTATCTATACTTATTAACACATTTTATGAGTTTGGTTTATTATAAGCTACTAGCTTTACTTGCTGTCTGTGCTTAACATTTCCTATGGACAAGAGATTTTCACATATTGAGGTATATGAGGTAACTATTCAAGTTCAAAACTGGTTGGGCTTGAACTAAAAAGCCTGATTTATGGCCTTTCAAACATACTTTGTACATCTGCTTATCCATTTGAGAATACACTCTCTTAAGAATGCATACTTCCCCTCCCAGGCTCTATTGGTAATGCCCCATTGGCAATGCCTAGATTAGTCCCTTTCCTGATATCAGGGTCATGTTGACCTGCTAATTTGCAAATGAATACCTCTTAGCAATTTTGATGGAAAAGTATCCTGGGTGTGTTTAATGTATGTTCTTTGTCCTAAAAAGATAGATGACCCGTACTGAAATCTGTGCTTCTCTGGAACGCCTTCTAAGGCATTCCCGGATTATGATCCTCACTCTGGCTCATAAAAAACTCACCCTAATTTTGATTTATACGTTGGTTATGGATTATTTGTGTCAACACTGTAGATTTCATCTACTCCATAAGTTTCTTTCCTTTAAACAAAATTCAATATTCTAAAAACAGAAAAATTACATTATAACAATTCCAATAATACTAACTAATTTTAGTGGGAAATTAACTCAAAGAAGTCACCTTGCTTAATGTTACACAAACAGTACATTTTGTAGAGAGGATCCATGTCCCTCCGTATCCAAACTAATTTTTGTTTGTTTTTCTTCTTTTACTCCATCATGCCATGTTTTTGACTAGGGATTCCTAAAATAAAACCTAGTAATGTTTCTCTGGGTTTTCCCATCAAATTCTTTTTTCCCATATATGTTAATTAAGAAAGCTGCTGGAAGAAAGAAAATCCACAAAATAAATAGAACATATGTATAAGATTGAATCTTACAGTTCACCCTGAATATATATACCAAGAGCCTTAAAGTTTTCTTCAGGTGCCGGCCTGGTGGTGCAGCAGTTAATTGCGCACATTCCACTGCTTCGGTGGCCTGGGGTTCACTGGTTTGGATCCCCGGTATGGACATGGCACTGCGTGGCAAGCCATGCTATAGTGGGTGTCCCACATATAAAGTAGAGGAAGATGGGCATGGATGTTAGCTCAGGGCCAGTCTTCCTCAGGAAAAAAAGGAGGATTGGCAGATGTTAGCTCAGGGCTCATCTTCCTCGAAAAAAAATTAATAAAGTTTTCTTTAGCTCTACTAAACTTTACATAAACTTCTTCCTGACTCTAGGCTTTGACCTCCCTTTTCTTAGAGCATCTACTGTAGAAAATGTGTAATTATAAGTTCTTTCTTTGCCGCTTTATGATGTAAATCTTTTTAAAAGTCTCTCACTCATTTTACTCCCAAGGGATGTCTTTGTCAAGGACTTGGGAGGCAGTCCCTTTGAAAGCTAATCATCACAGAAAACAGAGTTCCTATCTCTAAGTTTCTGAGGGAGGGTAAAAATGCTTTCTGTCATGAAGAGAAAGTTTACTTTTCCTTTGGCTAAAGTCCATTAACAAACACAGATGGCGTATGATCTCCCCACCCCACCCAGTCCCAGCTTTGAAAAACTCCCCTGCCTATTGCTCCAGGAAAGTTGAGCTCAGACTGGGTTTTGACCTCTTTCCCCTGTTTCAAGAGCCTTGAAGAAAGTCTTCCTTGCCTGCGCTATATCTGTAGTCAGGAATATGTTATGGCAGAGCACACCATTCCCAAGTTCAAGGATATCAAGAGGTCAGACTAGTAGCACTCATTCTATCCAGAGGCTCTTGGACCAGGAGGTTGATGGTGTTAACCCCTCAGCTTGGGGCTTTGCCTCTCCTTCAGCAGCTATATGTCTTCAGCCAGAATAGAGTGGATGGCTCAATATGCATCACGAGGCCGTCCTGGACTCCCTGAACCGTTCTCCTTCCCTGGGGGTTGTTCTGAAAAACCATCTGACTAACTGGCAACCATGGTCCACACAGAGGCAGCGTTGCACAAGCCATCCATCACAGAGAAGCCCATCGCTACTTAGGAGGTTCTGGCCTGCACCCTTAGATTGATGTGACCCAGGATGGAGGAAGCCTTGAGTGACAAGGCCCTGAGCACAGCTGAACCCTGTAATGTTTCTCCGGGTTTTCCCATCAAATACTTTTTTCCCATATACATTAATTAAGAAAGCTGCCAGGCATCATGCTAAGAGGCACTCAGAGAGGTGTGTACCAGGCCTTGCTCCAGTGGATTCAGGCCAAAGACGCTCAGAAACAGTTGGTACAGATGACCGGGTGCCCAGAGCAGAAGCAGTGGTTACAGCTCCTCGAGTGTCTGTGGGAGCTGGACCACTGCCAGGCAGTCTTCATGTTGGAGCAGAAGCCAACACTCATCAGGGAAGTGGCCTGCTGCATTGTGGGCAGCTGTTGTATCTCGATGAGCCCTGCACAGGTAGAGAAGCACATGCAGCTTGTCTCTGAGTTGTTCCCAGACTGCCTCAGCCTCCACCACGTCTTCACTTAGACGTACACCAAGCTGAACACGTCTGCCAACCTCATGGGCATTACCACGCTGCTAGGCTGCCTTGCCCCTTCACAATTGCCATGTGAGCAAACAACTGAGTTGGAGGCTTGCCAGCCTGGGCCCAATGCCATGCCTGTGTTTTAGTCCCCTTTATCAATGTAATGCATTTTTTTCTTCCCTGCTTCAGAGTCCCCATGAGGGTCAAAGGTTGGATGTGGACTCTGGGCTGCAGGTCACAGAGAGTCTTCTTCCGATCGTGATGATGGGTATGCCATTTAAACTGGTTCCTGTTGGTGTTTAATATCATGAAAGATGGGAGGGTGAAATGTAAGATTCAATTTTAGTTTGAAATTTTCACTTTCTCTTAGTACACTTAATCGAAGCTTGTTATAAGCAACTTTTTTTTTTTTTTTTTTTTAAGATTTTATTTTTCCTTTTTCTCCCAAAGCTCTCCGGTACATAGTTGTGTATTTTCAGTTATGGATTCTTCTAGTTGTGGCATGTGGGATGCCGCCTCAGCATGGCTTGAGGAGCGATGTCATGTCCACACCCAGGACTCAAACTGGTGAAACCCTGGCCGCCGAAGCAGAGCGCGCGAATTTAACCACTTGGCCACGGGGCTGGTCCCTGTTATGATCATCTCAATCCATATTATGTAAATTAATTATTACTTAAACTCCAAAAGTTAAATAGCTCAGGAGGAGGATAAGTGGTTTTTAAAAGAACTTGTTGTTTTTCCTACCTTGCTAACCAAATGGTGTATCTGCTACTATTATGCAACCTCAATTCATTAGCCTATATTTCCTATCAGTATAAAGGGGTAGTTCAACAATTAATTTCTAATATGAAAATACCACTAAATTTGTCTAAAATATATTCTGTCATCACTGTTTCCTGTAAAATAGCAGAAAAAAATGTTATTTCACAAGAATGCTAAAATGTCCTACTGTGATCCCTTTCTATTCAGAATCTTGAATCAGTACCTCTGTTCAAAGCCCTAATGATTGCTCAGGATTGGCTTATACGTTAGATGCTGGGCAAGCTGCTGATACTCACCCAAGTTTCAGAAAATAAAATGTGCTGTTGGAACTCCTCCTTTTCATTAGTATAAATATGTCTGAATACCGATTGCAGCACTGAGACGGACTATTTAGTTTTTTATAGTTTCTATGTCTAGTTTTCCCCTCAGGGATTTTCAGCGTAGCACAATATTTCTATCTTATAAATTATATAGATAAAAAATATTGGCAAGAAGTAGAGAATGTCCTTGGCGTCTTCCACAATAATAGAAGCATGAGACCTTTGCCAGAGAAGGTTTAGGACAAGGCTATCAACAAAAAGATAATTCTGACATTCCCTCAAAATGCTGAAATCTTGCCTATGGTAAAGCAATTAATCATGTAACTCTGCATTAAGCACCTATTTAATTGCATTCATCATTGAACTGGGCACCGTGTGCAAAACTGGAAAAAAAAAAAAGTAAAGTAAGCTCTTCACTGAGATGCCTAAAACTGAATTCAGGAAACGAGATACATACTCAACAATTAACCTCACTTATACAATCCTGAGTAGTTCAGCATGAGTTCCAGGAAAACTGACATCAGCATCACCGAAGTAGTTTTCTGAGATGATAACTCTATTGCAGTGTGGAGTATGGACTGGAGTGAAGAAAAGATTAGTTGAAGAGATACCCGTCTATAAAGGAGACTGTTGAAAAGTTCCAGGCAAGAGATAATGAAGGCCTGAGCTAGGGCACTGGCAGTGGAAGTGGAGAGGAAAAGCCAGATTCAAGAGATATTTATGAGGAAAGATTACTAAGCGAATGATTGGATGTGTGAGATGAGGGAGACATCAGGAGTCAAGGTTGGCTCTGAAGTTTCTATCTTGGGAGACTGGGTGTCTGTGATGCTTCCTGAGATAGAAACACCAATTGACTTACTTCAAGATTTCCATGATGTGCAGGTTTCCAGGAAGTTCTATTGTGCTTATAGGGAGAATTCATCCTGATATCTCAATTACTGTAAGTGAGACAGAATGTGTCAGTTTCAGCAAAAACGACAGCGTCAGTTCCAGGTTCCCTCCTTAAAGGAGGCTGCATATTTTCACACTGCCAGAGCTTGAGGTAAGCCTAGAGGAAGAAGCTTTCACATCATTTGACATGAAGGGTTCATATTTCATTATCTTTCTTTTCCTGCAGTGCGTGATTCAGAGTTTTAATTCCTTAAATAGATTTGCTAGACCTATGCCATTTTATTTATTTTATGACTATAGGTGGAGATTAAGCCAAGGCTATAGTACTTACAATTATATGACTACCATTATACAACAATTCCTACTGAAAGGCATTTGTTCATTTTAAGGATTATGTACAGAATAAACAAATAAGTAACTCAGATTAATTTATGACAGTAAAGAAATAAGCCAAAGCTCTTACAGCACTGGAGCAGGAGTCAGGATGTTTTGGTGGAAATGTCGCTTCTTTTACATATTACCTGTGCCATTTGGATCTCAGCCATCGCCATCCACTATAACTTCAATATCTTCTCTGAGCATTCTCTTTATCTTCTAGTACTAAATGGAATCGAGTTTCCCTTGGAGACACTGTGTCACATGGGGTCTGCTACAACACTACCCCTGGAGTTGGGGAATGGAGGTGGACACCTTAATCCTCTTTGTCTCTTTTAAACTATCCTTCCATTTTTTCTCATATGCCCACAAATTTTAATCTCATGTCACAAACTAAACTGTCCACTTTGCTCTCCTTTTTCTGTCATCTTCCAACTTCTGTGAAACTCTATCCTACTCTTTTAAGATTTTATCTCCTGGCTCAATAACTTCTTCTCTCTAATACCATTGCTTCAATGAAAATGGGTGATTTCGTTACCTGTGAATCAACATCTGCACCTCTAGTCCAGAATCTCCTCCATTCCAAGGATTTTTGTCCTCTACCCTACGTCAGTCCCTCATTCCCACAGCCATACCATAGAGCTGGTCATCATTAATAAAAGCAATATCTCAGCTTCAAGCGTTCACCTTTCTGACACCATCTCTCTATTTTCCCTCACTCCCTCAGGACTCCAGTCCACAATCCTCTGCTCAAAACTATTACATCAATTGATATTACCACTTTTTTACCATGCCCTGTCCTCTGCATCTTTCATGAATTTTATATTAATTGATTCCCATGTATACTCACTTAATTCTTCATTCCCATCTTCTTTTGGCATTTTCATCTAAAAAGTCATAACCCCGGTCAAATAAGACTCTTGCCTACTCTGCATCTGCAGCCATATAGATGAAGATGTTTAGAGAAAAAAAAACCCAAACATGCTGACTAGGCTCACATTAAATGCTGAATCACTAACGTGGATGTCAAGCAATACCATTGAATTCTCCTGCCTTTTCTCTTTTCCACTTTCCCAGTAGACTGTTTCATGCCTTCCAGTCTCCACTGACTTCCTACAGTTTCTCATCCTTATTCACATATAACGAACTGGCTTCGTAATTCACTGAAGCACTCAGAAGATAACTTGCCGAAGTTTCTAGCACACATCTAACAACTCATCTGCATTCCTGCCCTTTCTATGATCAGTAGTGCTTTGTCCATTTTCTTAACTAGTGTGATCTCTGCATTTAGTGAACTAAAGAACACCCTCTAACATTTGTTTTGGATTTAGGCTTCAGAAATTCTCTTCTCTTTCTCTTCTACTGTTTATAATCTCTGATGAGGATTTTAGGCTGGTTACTTTTAAAACTACAGATGAGAAGCAGGCTCCAAGGAGTGGAATTTGCTTGCTTGTCCCTTTGTTGGGAAAGATTTACATTTCTAAGGGAAACCTCTATCTGTAAAGCTGCCTCCCTCTCTGTGCCAGGAAGAAGGGGGATGGCCTTATCTCTAGAAACTCTTAATGCCAGAGGCAAGAACTTAAATTGGTTGCTGTCTGGCAATCTCATGTAACTGGTTTAGGGTGGTGGCTTCTAACCTTTCTAACCTTTACTTAATCCGATTTGATTCTTGTCTAAAAGTCATGGGATCACCCAATGACCAGACCCCACCTGCACTGGTACCATTTTAACTTTTTTTTTTTCATGTTCTTTCCTTTATCTTGTAAAAAAATGACTCACATACCCATGCCCTATAAAATTAGCTCTAACCCTCAACTCGGGGCAGCAGCAGGAGCTCTGACTGCCCGTGGGTCTTGTCCCCACGCACCAGCTCTGCCTGCCCATGGGTCCTGTCCCCATGCTATTCCACACTATTCTCTAAATAAAAGAGCACTCCTGCCAGATCTTGAGAGTCTAAGAAATCTTTCTTTCTACTCCTTGGCTCACCGACCCCACATCAATCTCTTCTACTGCTTATCCATAAAAATATTTTATAATTTCTCCCTTGTTAAACACAACAACACAAAACAGCTTCTCTCTTGGCTCCAAAGAGGGTAACACAAGTTACCATCCTGTTTCTTTTCATGGCAAAATTCTTTAAAGTGGTTGTCTCCAATTTTTCTCTTTCCATTTGTAGACAAAAATAATCCATAACCAATCTATAAATGAAAATTTGGGTGAGTTAATTATGAGCTTAAATCTTAGGATTATAACCCGGGAGAGTCTTTCCACAAGGGAACAGAGCACTCCAAAGAAGTGGGGGTACATAGGGCGGTTATATAACCTCAAAGAGGGTGTTTCACATATGATTGAAATGTCCCTCTCACAATAGTCACAAGATGGCCCTGTCTACACAGCGCTTGATGGACACAGCAGGTAGTGGGTCAGCTATCTCGGCAGGCATAGCAGGAGGCAAGTCTATTGTCTTGAGCTGGGCGGTCACAGGTGAGCACAGCAATCAGTTTCTAGCCTAAGGAAAGATGCTTAATCCTTAAGGAGACACCAATGTTGGGAGGGGGAGGGAAGTTGCACCTTTATCTCAAGGGCCTTTTGCTCTTGCCATAGGGAATCTCTAAAGCAGATATACAATGCATGATCAAAGGCCTCGGTCAGGCCCTTTTGGAAAGACAAGGTCAGGCCAAATTAGGTTTACACCAAAATGGCTTCCTCATATATTCCAATATATCCTATTACTTGCCGTTTTTATTTGACACATTCTTTTTTGCGCCCATGCCAATTAGGTTTTCTTCGCCTATTTCACCAAAACTCTTCTAGTTCATGTCACCAAATAACCTCCATCTTATTTGACTTTTCAGCAGCACTTGCAGTTGGTTATTCTCTCATCCTTGAAACACTTTCTTCGTTTGGTTTCCAATACACTTCACTCTCTTAATTCTTCTCCTACTTCACTGGCAAGCAATTTTCACTGTTTCCTTTGATCTTTCTTCCTGATCTTACTGAATGGACATTGTAGTGCAGTAGGAATCTGTATATACCACATCTCAGATGTTTTTCCACAAACTCCTTTTGTCTACATCCTTGCTCATATCAGTAAATGGAAACTCTACCCTCCCAACCACTCAAGCCAAACTTTTGGAGCCTTCTTTGACTTAGTTTCCTTTCACAACTTTTAATCCTATCAGTTCTGCCTTTTGAATCTGTTTACTTCTCACTACCTCATCACCCTCGTTTTGCTTGAAGCCACATTTGTTTCCCATTTGGATGCCTGTAATAGCTTCCAACTGGTCTCCCACTTCTACCTTTGCCTCCTATTAGTCTTTCCTCAACACAACAATGGTATCAGGGCATTCCTATAATTATAAAAGTTTATAACAGTTCTGTGCTCAAAACCTTTTATTGGCTTACATTTCACTGAAATAAAAGCAAGCATTATGAACGTGGCCTTGAGAGGATGGAAGTCATCTAGCTCCCTGTTATCTTTAGCCTCATCCATCTCTGTTTTTTAACGTAATTTTTTTCTATTTATTGACTTTATTTTTTTAGACAGTTTTTGGCTCACAAAAAATTTGAAGAGAAGTTATAGAGATTTCCAATATACTCCCTGACCTCAGATGGCCTCCCCCAATATCAACATCCCCTGTTTATTACAATTGATGAACCTACACTGACACTTCATAATCACCCCAAATCCCAAATTTACGAGAAGGTTCACTCTTGGTGTTGTATATTGTATGGCTTTGGACAAATGTATAAATGACATGTATTCATAATTATGGAGTCATACAGAGTATTTTCACAGCCCTAAAAACACTCAGTGTTTCACCTACTCACCCTTCAACCCCATAAGCCCTGGCAACCACTGAGCTTTTTACTGTCTCCATAGTTTTGCCTTTTCCAGAATGTCATATAGTTGGAATCATAGTTTGTAGCTTTCTCAGATTGATTTCTTTCTCTTAGTAATATACATTTAATATTCTTCCATGCTTTTCTATAGCTTAGTAGCTCATTTCTTTGTACCACTGAATAATATTCCATTATCTGGGTGTATCACATCTTATTTACCCATTTACCAACTGAAGGACATCTTGGCTGCCTCCAAGTTTTGGCAATTATGAATAAAGCTGCTATAAACATCTATATGCAGATTTTTGTGTGGACATAAGTTTTCAACTCATTTGGTTAAATATCAAGGAGTGTAATTGCTGGATCATATGGTAAGAGTATATTTTGTTTTGTAAAAAGCTGTCAAACTGTCCTCCAGAGCGGCTGTACTATTTTGCATTCTCACTAGCAACGACTGAGTGTTCCTGTGGCTTCACATCCTCACTAGCATTTGGTGTTATCAGTGTTCTGGATTTTGGACATTCTGTCAGATTTTCCAGATTTTGACCATTCTAATAGACGTGTAATGATATCTGGTTGCTTAATTTGCATTTCCCTGATGATGTATGATGCAGAGCGTCTTTTCATATGCTTATTTGCCATCTGTATATCTCCTTTGGTGAAGTGTCTGTTGAGGTCTTCAGCCTATTTTTATTGGGTTGTATATTTTCTTCTTGTTGAATTTTAAGAGTTCTTTGTATACTTGAGGTAACAATCCCTTATCAGATCTCTTTGCCAATATTTTCTTCCCGTCTGTGTCTTGTCTTCTCATTCTCTTTTCTTTTTTTTTTTTTTTTTTAGGAAGATTAGCCCTAAGCTAACTACTGCCAATCCTCCTCTTTTTGTTGAGGAAGACTGGCCCTGAGCTAACATCCATGCCCATGTTCCTCTACTTTTATACGTGTGACGCCTACCACAGCATGGCTTTTGCCAAGTGGTGCCGTGTCCGCAGCCAAGATCAAAACTGGCGAACCCCAGGCTGCTGAGAAGCAGAATGTATGCACTTAACCACTGCACCACCAGGCTGGCCCCTTCTCATTCTCTTAACACTATATTTCTCAAAGCAGTTTTATATTTTAATGAAGTACAACTTATCAATTCTTTCTTTCATGGATTACGCCTGTCGTGTTGCGTCTAAAACCTCATCACCATACTCAAGATCGTTTCGATTTTCTCCTGCGTTATCTTCTAGGAGGTTTACAGTTTGCACTCTACATTTAGGTCTATGATCCATTTGAGTTAATTTTTGTGAAGGTGTAAAATCTGTGTCTAGATTCTCTTTTTTTCTCACATATATTTCTAGTTGTTTCATCACCATTTGTTGAAGAGATTATCTTTGCTCCATTGTATTGCTTTTGCTCCTTTATCAAAGATCAGCGTGCTATGTTTGTGTGGGTCTACTTCTGGGCTCTCTGTTCTGTTCCATTGATCTAATTGTCTACTCTTTCACCAATACCACACTATCTTGATCACTGTAACTTTGTAGTAAGTCTTGAAGTCATCAGTGTCATTTCTCCAACTTTATCCTTCTCTTTCAATATTGTATTGGCTATTCTGGGTCTTTGCTTCTCCATATAAACTTTAGAACCAATTTGTTGATAGCCATAAGATAACTTGCTGGGATTTTGATTAGGATTACGTCAAATCTATAAATCAAGTTGAGAAGAACTTACGTCTTGTCAATATTGAGTCTTCCTCTCCATGAATATGTACATCCATCTCCTTTTATGCTTTCTTTTTTGCCTACTCTGCTCTAGTCCTACAGATTCTCTTTGTTGTTGAATATGTCAAGTGTGCTCCTACTTCAGGATCTTGGTCCTTGCTGTTCCATCTTCTTGGAGTGTCATTTCCCATATACCCAAATAGTTAGTTACCTTGCCTCCTTCAAGTCTTTGATCACAAGTCATCTTCTTAGTTTGGTTATTCTTAAAATCCTGCATTAACAAGTGTTTAATGCAGAAAACACAAACTGATTTAAATGTTTAAACAGGAAGGGATTAAATACATGGAAATAACATCTGGAAAAAATGTTTGAGAGACTGAGGAAGTATGCCATAGGCTGTGTTTCCAGAAATGACTCAGAATTCAACTTCCACTACAAATCCCTATAGACATGGAGGAAACTGATGACTGACTCTAGAACTTCATAACCATATGTTCCCTCAGAAAACAGCAAAACTGCAGTAAAATGGCCTTCACCTCATTTCTCCTTTATAAAGCTCACCCAAATGCATCAATTGGTAAACTCTTTTTTGTACCCAGAATCTTAGTTTCAAAGCTGTTTGAGAAATGTAGTTTTTAATTTGCTAGATACTGTCATACAAAGAGGAAGAAAAGGAGATGAAAATGGATGCTCCATGCCAATAGATGTAGGCAGTACACCACAATTTAAAGAATTTTATGTCCCACTAACAATACTGTCAATTATGCTTTTTCTCTATATTTTTGCAAAGCACTTACTAAAATCTCATACACTGCATATTATATTAACTGATTTTGCTTATTTTCTATTTTTTCCCTTTGGGATTTTTGTCTGGTTCTATCTATGATCCAAGACCTTAAATAACACCTGGTGAATAAAAAATGATAAGAAATATTTATTGAATTAACATGTGTATGTTCTAAATCTAAAGTCCATTTTATTTCTACCAGAAATATCAGAATATCTACCAGAAGTATTACAAGAGAATATTATTAGTACTATTAAACTAACAGGTTGTTTAGAGTATTACATGAGGTAAACCTATGTGTATATGTTTAATAAATTCCCCACATAGATCAAATCCTATGTTTATCAAGAAATAATATTTGTAAATTTTGTTTGTTTTTCTTTTTCCTGTGTTCAATACACTATAGGAGAATTCACTACACATTTCCTTAGGCATTCATTCAACTTTCCCTCAGCTGGATATCTCCTTCTGACTTTGCAACAAATCACTATGATTCTTCATTCATTAATCTTCAAAAGAGGTGAAGATTTAACTCCTCCTCTGACACTGTCTTCTAAAATTTATTATTGCCTCTTTAAGTCTTTTGCTACACATTTCAATTTCTCCGGAAGATATGAGGACCAATCTGCCAACACCCTGAGATGATGTAACCATGTTTGTAATAGACACAAGCCAAAGACCTCAAGCCCAGTGCCAGTGTGTGCGATGCGGTATCATGTGAACTGTGGCTGAGTCTAAATTCAGCAGGAAAGAGTACATTTATGTTAATGATATTTGCAAGGACTTGGAAAAGGAAAGTGGCAACCACCATTTTTACAAGTTCTATATTATTTTCTCAAAATATTACCACTTATTTTTTCATAAGTGAGGTGTCTATAATTCCTTGGAGCTTGCATAGTGGCAGGATTAGCCAGGTTTCTATGGACAAAAGATAAATGCCTCAAATTATTTTAAACCAAAACACATGAGGCTAGTAGATTCAGACAGTTTCCAACTTGTTAGGAACTGAAAAGACTGAAAGAAAAACAGAATGCATGACATGAGATCATTTGAAAGGGTAATTCAAATGAATTAAAAATTTTTGTTGATTTCTACTTTTTACCTAGGGAAGTCTGACAGATGAGATGGATATGACCTGGAAAATCATGGAGATCATACAGTTCAGTGAATCTGCCCTTTCTACATACTTTTAAAATTTGTTTTTCAGTTAGGTGAGATGATTCTCAGATTCTTGTGGAACCAATGCACACGAGTAGCATAAGGCATATTTTTCAGTATCAAGATGTATATTTTTTATCCATAATATATTGTATTTGCCAATATCACTACTATTTCTTAATTTATATAATAAATAATTTATTTCTTATGAATAAAATATACTTTTAAATACTTGTAAAAGAAATGTCCCTTGCTTTATATAGTCAATTTGCTTTGATATGTTTTGACACACTTTCTATGCTTTCAATTCCCTTCAATAGTTTCTTCTGAAATAATTTTCAAGGAAGATAGTTTTGTGATTTTGATTAAAACATCTCTAAGTATTTTATGATTTCCTTTATAATAGTTTAAAATATTTTTGACTTACAAACTCAGTCTCAAATAATTAGAAAGAACAACATCCATCAATTTTATTTTTTACTTTTGTAAAAATAGAGAATAAATATAAATTTTTAATATTCCTTTTGACTTCACCAATTGTTCATGCATGCACTAATTCTGATATAAATTAGCTTAAGTAAAAGGATGTTTTCAAAGAAAGTATTCAGTATAATCCCACAACCAACTCTATAGCAACAGGAGTTTAGAAGAAATTCTGGCTGGTTTTTTTTTTTTAGAGAAGGAAATAGCAAAATATATTTGCTATAAGAAATAGACATCACTACTGAGGTTCATGATGTACACTCCTGTTAAATATCAATAATCAAGAAGAATTCAACAGAAAAAAATACTCAAAGGAAAATGGACAAAGGAACTAAGTAGACATTTCTCCAAAGAAGGCATACAAAAGGCCAAAAGATGTATGAAAAGATGCTAATATCACTGATGATAAGAGAATGAAAATCAAAACCACAAAGAGATATCACCTCACACCTGTTAGGATGAATTCTCTCAGAAAAAATGAAAGATAACAAATGTTGGCAAGCATGCGGAGAAAAAGGAATCCTTGTCCTCTATTGGTGGGACTGAACATTGGTGCAGCCACTATGGAAAACAGTATGGAGGGTCCTTAAAAAATTAAAAATAAAACTACCATATGATCCAACAATCCCACTTCTGCGTACACATCCAGAGGAATTGAAACTAGGATTTCAAAGAGATACCTGCACTCCCATGTTCACTGCAGCATTCTTTACTATAGCCAAGACACGGAAGCAAACTAAATGTTCATTGACAGACAAATGGATAAAGAAAACGTGCCAAATACATGCGATAAAATATTAGTGTTAAAAAGAAGGAAATCCTGTTATTTGCAACTACGTGGATGAACCTGGAGAACACTATACTAAGTGAAATGAGCCAGAAACAGAAGAACAAATATTACATATCACTAATATGATGAATCTAAAATAATCAAACTCATAGAAGCAGAGTGCAATGGTGGTTGCCAGAGGTTGGAGAGAAGGGAAAACAGGGAGGTATTAGTCAAAGGGTATGAAGTTTCAGTTATACTGGATAAATAAGTCTTAGAGGTCTACTATACAGCATAATGCCTACAGTTAGCAATACTATATAGTACACTTACAGCCTTGCTGAAAGAGTAGATTTTATGTTGTATTTTTACCACAAAATAAAAATAAATAAATAAATAAATAAGACAGTGGGAGGAATCTTTTGGAAGTCATGAATAGGTTTATGCATAGATTGTAGAGATAGTTTCACAAGCGTATACTTAGCTCCAAAAAGGAAAAAAGAAATAGACATCAGTATTGAGGTTCTTGGAGTGTCTGATGTACAATCCTATTAAATCTTCATATAAAGAGATCTTTTATTTCTCCCAAGTTAAACTAATAATATATCTCCAGTTATCAGTTTCTGATATGAGTGAACAGCACATGTGGGGAATGTCAGGAAACTAAGCAGATCCAATTCATTATGCTGGAGGTTACAAGCACTGTAGCATGAAGTCGAGCTAGAAGCAACTTGGACTTCAATTCTTAACTTTTTCTGTCTTGCCTACATTTTAAACAATTCAATCCTTCATCCCTCATTGAAGATATTTGACAATGATGGTCGATAACAATGGTAGTTGATAACAGTGCTACGAGGATAATCCTAGCATTTTGAGATGGCTTCTCAGTCAAATATTTGTTGTCTAACTTTTAAAGAACTTAGGTAAAAATTGCTCTTACCTCTTTCCATCGAGTCTTGACATCTCCACATGCTGTTTCTTTCCTTGTTAATCTTACATGAATGAGTCTGATTGGTGGGACTTAGTCTACATGTTGAATCTTACTGCAAAAGCACCTGGAAAATATAGGTCTGTGTGTTGTTGTCTTAAATCCTGGTTTGTAAAAGTAGGACTCATAATATGGGAAACTCACAAAATGTAGCCAAGTGGTTAAAAGATGTTCTGGGATGTTAGTCAACCCCAATGACAGACGTCCACTACGTACTCTATATAGTAAAGGGTAAGCAACAGAATCAATTGGGCAAGTCCTTTAGGATATACATACTCAGTTACCAACACAGGGCTACTAAGTTAAAATCTCTGAAGCTATGCTTGAGTAGTAGTGTTTACTGGGAGGGGGAGGAGAATCTAAGGTGAGCTCTAGGATGAGAGCAATGATTCTCTTCTGAGGTAAACCTCACTAACACCTAGGATAACGTTAAAGTTAATATTCCGGGGCCCCATCCCCAGGGCTTCTGATTTAGTAGCTACCAGGTGAGGTTCAATAATCTTCATTTTTAAGATATACTCTGAAGAAGTATTTAGATAGAGCTGGTCCAAGGACTGTGCTTGTGATAGTCTGTTGAACATAAGTATAAAGTTCAAGTAAAAGTGAGAGAGAAGAATGCAATTAATGTAGAATTCCAGGAAAAGATAATATTTGGACAATTTAAAGCCAGCTTGGAAAAAGTGTCAATTCAAGCCTCATAAATAATACTTCTCTCTTTAAAATTTTAAGTATATGAACTACACTTGGAACAAGAAACTCATTCCTCTCATAAAATTTAATTTCACATATCACACATAAAATATACTCTGTATTTAAAATTTTAATGTATTGGGAATTGTATGGCATAAAAACTGACTTCCTTTGTTAAACCTTTTCCCAAGTCCCCCAAATTATAATTGGCTATAATAATTATAGATGAAAACATAACATCCATAACATTCTATCTACTAACTATCCCTCCTATATTAGCATGAATGTTCACATTTATATCATTCTATTGATCCTGAGAATTGACAAACAACATTAATTTCCTTTTAAAAAAGAGAGAAAAACTTTACTGTGATTCAACTGACTCTCTTTCTCACTATCTTTATGTTTCTTAAAATGATCTGGAAGTTTGTTTCCAGATTTTCAACATTCTTGAAAATAATGTCCAAATTTTATAAACAGTTAAAATTTTAATTTCAAAATTTGAAACTGTATTTAGATTGTGTTCATCTATATATTTTAATGCCTGTTTTGTTTAGCTTCTTTTCCCATTAGCCCACAATTTCCTACTTTCTCAATATCATCCTGGATGACCTAACCAGCATAGTGTGGCAAGAAAATAAATAGAAAGTATGTAGATTAGGAAGAAGAAACAAAACTCTCATTAGTTATTCATGGCATGGTTATTATTTAGATTATTTAGAAAATATCAGCAACTAAGTTAGCATCGTTTAAACCAAGACATCAGTTACAATTGCAAGTACAAATATATGATACCTTTTAAATAAATCTGATAAGATATATTTAAGACAATTGTGAGGAAATTATAACATTTTTGAAAAACTTTAAAAAGTCTTGTGTAAAGTTCAAAGATAGAAATATTTAATATAAAAGTGTGTTAATGTCCCCCAAACTGAACTATAGCTTCAGTGAAATTTCAATTAAAAATCCCAAGATTTTTCATAAGAGAACTTTACAAGTAGCTGCTAAAGTGTACTTTAAAAAGCGAGAAGTCTGCAATGTCCAAGGAACTATTGAGAGAGAAGAATAAGAGTCTTTCCATTAAAAAATAAACCCAAATTTATCAAAAAGTTTTAATAATTAAAACAAACGTTACTGGCACAAGCCTAGGTCAATGTTCTAGAACATTCTTCAGAATTGTTCATAAGAGGTAACTTAGAAACAGCTCTTCATTTATGGAAACCAATTTAACGCCACAAAGAGTATTGCATATGTGTGGAATAGAGTAGATATACATTGATGACAGATTATCTATATACAAACAAAAATAAAATTAGACCTCTATTTCATATCATAAACAAAAACTCAATTCCAGATGGATAAAAACATTGTGAAGGCAAATTATTACACATTTTAAAGAACGATAAGTTAATATTTTTGTTACCTTTGGATAGATAAGAATTTCTTAGAGACAAAATATTAAAAACCTAAAGAAACTAATATATTAGATTTCTTTAAAATTAATAATTCTGTTGCTCAAAAGATTCTCAAAGAAGACATTTGCAAAACACATAATAAAAAGAATTGTGATCTCTGTAGTATAAAAAGAATCACTATAAATCATTAAGAAATATAGTTAACCCAATAGAAAAAATGGACAAAAGACAGAGCAGGAATTTCCTAGAAGTGGACTGGTCAACAGCAGATTTAAATATGATCAACTTATTAGTCATCATGGAAATGTCAATTAAAAATATAATGAAATGCCATTTTACAAACTTTCAGATTGGAAAATATGCCTATATCAGTTTTGGCCAGTAGATGAAGCAGTGGAAACTGTTATATGCTGCTGAATGCAAGGTAAACTGGTATCTCCATTTTCAAAAACAAACTCAGTATTTTCTAGTAAAATTGAATATGTGCACCATCTAACAGCTAGTGATTTCACTTTTGAATATATGCTCTAGCGAAACTCTTGCATCTCCACTCCCAGGGAGTGAGTAAGAACAAAAGCAGCATTGTTTAAATAATGTCTATAATAAACCATGGATGGGAGAATGGATAAATAAATTATTCTATATTTGAAAAATGGATTATTACAAAGCAGTAAAAATGAATAAGTAGGAACTAGGATGTGTGTTTTTTTCCACGCCACCCAACAATTCTCTCACACCAGCTGGGTATCCTACAATTCAACTGAATTCTAACACTGCTTACCCAGAGATAGCATCAGATCCCACAAGTGAAGGGCTTGGTCCCACAAGATTCACACCAGTGCAGATGCCAATTGCAAGCCCAGGCTGTTACCTGTACTTCTGATCAACTGGTTATAAATAGTAGGTTCCCACATCTCCTCCTAGGGTTCAATTAATTTGCTAGAGTGGCTCACAGAACTCAGAAAAATAGTTTACTTGCTAGATAACTGGTTTATTACACAGGCTATTAAAGGATATGAATGAACAGCCGGATGAAGAGACCCATAAGGTAAACTCAGGAGTTTCTGTCTCTGGGGAGTTTGGGGGCATCATGTGGCTGTGTTTTGATTCAGGAACCTGAAAGATCTCTGAGCCCCCTTCTTTTAGATTTCTACACAGGCTTTATTACAAATTCATGATTGATTAAATCATTGGCCATTGGTGATTGATTTAACCTCCAGGTCCTCTCCCATCCCCAGAGGTTGGGAGGTAAGGACTGAAAGTTCCAACCCTCTAATTGGCTGGTTCCCACAGAAACCAACACCCCATCTTTAAGCGATTTCCAAAAGTCACCTCATTAACATAACAAAAACCACCTTTGTTGCTCTTGGTACTTAGGGAAAGTCCATGGGTTTTAAGAGCTCTGTGCCAGGAGTAGGAAAAAGATCAAATATATATTTCTTATTATAAGTCACAATAGCACACACACCCATGAACATAATGAATCTCATCAATAAAATTTTGAGGGCAAAGAGAGTTTTAAGAAATTCATATAATATGATTCCACTTATATAAAATTGTCTGTCATTGAGCTTGTCTTTTGGGGTATATTTACATATATGATAAAATTGCAAAGGAAAGAAAACAATGATTAACAGTCACTCTAGCACTTTGGTTACCTGTAGGGGAATTATGTACTTGGAATAGGTTCAGAGGTTCTTCAAAGACAATGGTAATATTCTATTTTTTAAGTGGGAAAATTGCTGCATAGATCTTCCTTTTACTGCTATTCTAACTGTACATGTCATATATATATGCATATATATAAACATCCATTATACATATATAACACATATTTATAGAGCACATAGAACATACATACATATATAAGTATACACATATATACATACACACATATATGTATGTATATACACGTATAATGGATACAACATATATTGTATTTTAAACGTTTAAAAGGAATATTAAGAAAAAAACAAAAACAAAAGAAATATATGTCTGTACTTAATTTTGGATTGACTAATGACTAATGTTAATCTCATAGTGATTCTGGAGAATAGAGACTCAAATTATTTACTTTTGAAGTCAGTGGAGTGGATAAAATGCTATCTTCCTTGGATCCCTTTCCATTTCTGAAGGAGTATGTACAGGGCAGAACAATGAACAGACAGGTAAAACGTGGGTGAAGGAGGACTTGTTTTCATGCAGAGACAGTGCAGTGTATTAAAGAGAGCATGGATTTAAAATCAAGTTGATCTGAATTTCCACCCTGGCTCACACTCTTGAACACATCATTTAATTTCTCAGTATGTTTCTTCATTTTTAAAATAAGTAAAATAATACATGATATTATAGAGTTCTTGTGAAGATTAATTATAATCACTACCAATATGTTTCTTACATGGTAGAGTCTCAAAGACTGTTATTTCCATCTACTTTCTCCATAATCTATGACAAGAGCAATAATAACCAAAGTACAAGGTAACATTTCCAGTTCAGTTTGGAAGTATATCCCATAAGAACAGACATAAGGAGATTTTCATAGAGGCTTTAAAATAAGATGTTCCTGAGACCAATGGTCACTGAGAAAGACAGTAAAGATTACCTATTTTTCAGAGATTTGAAAATAAGTTTTCTATATGTATCATTTCCCTTCTAAAGTTCTAGTCTGTTATGAACACTGCCAATAAGAAGTTCAGTTTTGTGTGAGTAAATAGCCAACCTCAGCATTTCCCTACATAGTAATGCAAGAAAATATTTTGAAAGAAAATAATAGTCCTTTTTTCTTTCTGACATCATCTCCCAGAGTAACCCTTTTAATAACTATATTTCTAAAAATAGACTAAAGCAGTCTGAATTTGACAGTGTCAGATATGCAAAGAAATGCAAATAGCTCTCAAAAGATTAACCAACCAAATTTTTGTGAGCCTAAGTGCTATATTCTGAGATAAATATGCTTTGCAAATCATAGGGTTAAGATCCAGTTTAGTTTTCTGCACAGGAAAACATGAAGAAACCCAATAGCTACACAAATGGTCTGAGACTGTCAACTTAAGGAAACACATCAAGTCCAGCTTAGTATTACAAAACACGGCAGAGTTGGAAATTTCACCAGCAGAACTAAGTCTCTCACAGGTATTCTGAATTGCCTTTCCTTCAGCCCCTATTTTCTGATTACGGGTAAGATGCTCATTTTCTTGCTCCTCACTTTTTCTTGGACCTTGGCACTGATTCCTCTATACTCTCTCACTTCTTTGCCAGCAATAGGCTTGACCCTCTGCTTTCCAGTGGACGATATGGCCCATGAGCTCAAATGTTGTTTTGCTCTAGACTTGACCTTAGGAATCTGTTTTATTTGAAGCAGGAGGCTTCAACTAGAAGTCAGGTGAAACTTTTCCATCCCTATTATGTTGGTGCTCGCTCATTTGGAGGTTGTTTGTCCTTTGAAGAATTTCTGTCTCAAAGCTCTCTAGAAGCTGCGCCCAGTTAAGATTCAACTCTCATTCCACTTCTAGTTGGTTTACTTTTCTATTTCTCTCTTTAGACCTTGAGTGTCAATCAAGATAACACTGAATGCCTTAAAAGCATAAGATAAAAACTCAGTCTTCAGCTGAAATTACTAATATAACCTTAAATTCAGTGGTCCTAGTAATAGTATTTCAAGAGATGGTCAGATGACTTTGGTCAAGATCAAAGAAACATGATGCCAAATATTACAAATATTAGATAGCTGGGACTTCAAAACAAATTATCAGTGCTCAAAGGAGAGGAAACAAGAGTCCCCAGGAATACTCAAACATTTTCTCTGTCATTGAAAGCTTTAACTTACCAATGAGTAAATAACCAAATATTAGTTTTTGTTTTGTTTTATTTAGAAGAGGAATTGAGAAAAATGTGAAAAAGGATAAACAGAAAGTGTAATAGATTCCAGCTGGCAATCTCAAATGCCCTGTATCAGGAAGTGCTAGTGATAAGGAAACCCGAGGTAGCTTTGTTATATGAGAGCAATCTTCCTCCAATGACAAAAGCCATGGTATAAACACGGAATTTGGGGAACTGAAAAACAAAAACTGTAGGCTCTTTCGTCATTTGGCTTTTCAATAGTGCCAGCAATGTGAAAGAGAATATGTCCCATTTGCCCCAAGCTAAATGGGTTTCTGAGTGAACAAGAATGAATGTGAAATCTGATGTCACCCCAGACACTTCTAGACAGTTACAATAGGAACTGAAAATATGTCAAAATCATCCCCTGCACTACAAAGGTACATTCCAGCCTCCAGCAAGAGACTATTTCAGCTGTTTTAAGGGCATGAATATATAGCAGATTGGTAAGATAACAAACAAGAACAGATGGAAAATTCATTAACTAGGCTGATCCTGCAAAATAAAGGGTGACTCCAAATATGTTAGAAATGAATATGAAGCAGGGCTTCAGTTTTTTCCCTCCTTACCTTTTCAGTACCTTCCTTTTAGGATTTGTGCAAAAATAGAAATCAATAAAATTAGACTGATGTGTCCTCTGAAAATCTATGGCTTCCTACGAGGATTCTTGATTGTGGCATTTTATGAATTTCATTAAATTTAATAAACTGTTACTTATATACAAAAGAATTGTGGTGGGCAGAACAATGGCCTCCTAAAGATGTCCACAACATAATCCCCAGCACCTGTGAATCTGTTAGTTTACACGGCAAAGGGGAATCAAGTTTGCAGATGGAATTAAATTTGGTAAGCAGCTAATATTAAAAATAGGAGGTTATCCTGGATCATGCAGCTGGGCCCAATGCAGTCCAAGGATTCTTAAAAGTGAAAGAGGGAGGTAGAAGAGGAAGTTGGAGTGATTTGACATAAGAAAGACTCAACATGCTGTTTCTGGCTTTGAAGATAGAGGAAGGGAGTCATGAGCCAAAGAATGTAGGCAGTCTGTAAAAGCTGGAAAGTGCAAGAAAACAAATTCTTGAGAGCCTTCAGAAAGAACTCAGCTATGTCAACACCTTAATTTTTGCCCAGTGAGACTCATGTCAGACTTCTGACCTATAGCACCATAAAATAATAAATTTGTGTTATTTTAAGCCACCAAATTTATGGTAATCTGTTATGGCAAATTATTACAGAAATGGAAATCTAATACTGACCAAAGACCCTATATGCGTTTGACTTTATTGTCACATATTTGCTTATAAAGGATAAATTAGGTTATACCTAAACCTAAATCAGAAATGAACCCAGGGTATGCTGGGGTGACATCTATTTAATCAAATGTAATCTTTCTAGACATTCATCTCCTCATTCTACAGTCAGTCAATCTGTCAGTTATAAATTGAGCACCCACTGTGTGCCAGGAATCATGGAAGACAATCTGGAGACAGAAATGAAAAGTATATGCACTGTACCTATCTTCTTGGAAACTAGAATTCTGTCTTTCTTTCAATAATTGAGAAAACTGTAGTCACAAATATGCCCCAAAATATCATATACTTAAAAAAATTAGTTAATGTCTTATGCCTGCATTAGTGCAGGTTGCATGGTTCATCCATCCATTCCTCTCCGAGCTGTCATTCAATGATCCAGGCCCCTTCCATTCTGTGGCTCCATCATCTATGAGTTTTCAATTCCATCAACGGAAATGGGAGAGACAGAAAGCATAGAGGATCTTATGACTGTTTCAGGGCCAAGCCTGGAAGTGACACACATAATTCTGGGCACGTTCCCTTAGCACAAGCTCAGTAGTGTGGGCACAATTAACTGCAAGGAAGGCTAGGAAAAATAGTTGTCTTGTAAACCCAGGAAGAGAAAACGGGATTTGGGAGCATGTTTCCGGTGTTAGCTATAGTCTTCTCTTGTGGGTTGGATTCTCTCTTCTTCGCACACTTGAAATATCGCACCTCTTCCCCAAGTGGACAAACCCAAAGTCTCTGCCTTTACTGCAAACAACTCAAATGTAAGATTGTAGTAAAGTTCAGTTCTTTCCACCTTATTCAATGACCCTAAAGCATCTCCCATCTCCCTTCCAAATAGTAGACAAGGTACAGCATAACTACTATCAACACTCACATTGGGGTAGAAAAGAAAGGGAGACAATTATGTACACCTGTTGTTGACTACTTAAAATCTTTGACACAGTTTTAATGAGCAAGGTATAGACAAGACACCAGATTTAAAAAGTAGTAACCTATAAGATGATGTTAAATATAACAGCTATTGTGAAGATAAACATGGTTATAGAAGTTTAAAGTTTCCACATAGGCATAGGGGAAAAAGTCAGATTTTTTTCTACTTCTATTAATTCACTTTAATTAGTTTTGTGGTAGTACAGGCTGATAGTATAAGGTCAATAATATCCACATCACACAAGTATCTATATACAAAATTTGTTAGTATCATGGGCAGTATGTCAAGTCTAATAATAAATTAGCCTGGATAAGTAGGATCAATGCAAATTGAGCTAACTAAATATCCTTATAAAATTCATAAGATTAGAAATCTGTTTAAAAGAGTAACCTGATTCTGGCCTTTTATAAGTTTTCTCTGAACAAAAGGAGCCTGGAAAGTCAAAATTTTATTCAATTCAGTGTGGATATTAAGTTTTGCCAACATGCTGCTTGTTTTAGAAATCTCCTAAATGAAGTTTAGCATATTTGTATTATGATTATATTGTTATAATGTTTCTCATCATGATATATTAATAGTTTGATACGGTTCAATGTTTATATTTGTTTACAGATATACTTAATATTCCCATTACATTTTACATTTAACTCTCTTTCTTGTAAGGTAAATGGGGAGATGTGCTGCTCATAGAGGCATACGAGATTGTGAAAAGTGTTTTTGAAGAGAAATGGAAGCTGCTTGAAGTGGCTTTTAATCCTTTTAGGCCCAAGATCACATACTTAGTAGGTATCAGAGCAAAGAGTCGAATCCAAATTTATTTGTCTTCAATGCATATGATGTTCTTTTTATTATCCCAAACTTCCTATGTAAAAATCTTTAAACATTGGTTCTTGAAGAATGAAAGTCTAACACTCATGGAAGAACAGTATTTCCAGATACTTGTATACATTTATAATTTAATTTGGTATTCTCAACAAACCCTCAAGTTAGTATGACTCTGTTAGTAACTCTCTTATCACACTCAAGATTAAACGTAAGCCCTTAGCATGTTCTAGCCCCACTGGCCTTCTTTTTTCTCTTTTTTTGCCCCTCTACCATAGGAAGTACATTTCTGCCTCAAAGCTCTTACTCCCTGCTCCTTCTATCCTAAAGTAGAAGAGTTTTACGTATTTATTTGGTACTCAATTTCCCAGTCTTTGTCAATTCTCCTTGAAGAGACTTTACTCGACTCCTGTGACCATCATTCTTTCTTCTTTTCACATTTTATTTGCCATATGGAAAAATTATCTGTATATTGATTTAATCATCTACTTACCTGCCAATCTACAAATCTATGCAGTTCTCCCCACAATTAGAACACAAAAGTCAGGAGAGAAAATCTTTATTTCTTTCACCTACATCCCAAGTATCAAGAACAGTTAATACATATTTGTTTCATGGAGATGCTGACCTTAAACAAATAGACAGCCAGTTATTTCTCCAGTAAAAATGGGTTTGTTTGGAATCAGCAAAGAATTGTGATTTTGGGACTGTAACTGTGGTAAGACACTATGAGTCCCCAGCAGCAAGGGAAGGAGAAACTCTTTTACAGAGAGGAAGAGGAAGTTGGGAGGGCCACTGTAAATGAAGAGTTCAGAGCTGTAGTGTCTTTTCTTTGGCTGAGTTGTTAAAGTCTCTCATTGGCTGAGCTTCTTGTCAGCCGAGAAAAGGAAGTCTTTCTTCTTCCTCTTGGGCGCTGCAATCCACTTAGGGTGGGAGAGCTCCGCCTTTTGGGCTGTCAGCCTCATTTAATGAGGTTTTGGTTTATTTTTACAGAAACAATGTGTACAGCTGAAGAAACAGAGGTTGCAATACAGCTCAGAAGTTCATAGAGTGAATAACTATTGATAGTTTAATTCTGACTCCAAATTCTTCATTTATTTCACTGACTTCCTAAAAGTTCATTTTTAGATAAATCATATTTATTTTATATTTCAGTCAAAGTAATTTGCTATGGATATAGGAAGGAATGTTTACCACATAGAGCAGGCTAATATGAAAATACCAACAAATGAGATTATAGAGAAGACTCTGTGTTCTTCTCTTGTTAGAGGATTTATGCTTGATTATAAAAAGCATAGTGAAGAATTTGTCTTTAAAATTTCATGCAAGACATATGCTAAAAGATAGTCATTTAGTAGAGTCAGTCATTCTGAATAAAAATTTCATATTGATAATGTGGTTGATAAATGGTAGTGAACATCAAAGAGATTTGAAAATATGACAGTTTCATATGTTCATATAATGGAAATTCTCATTCAGTGGTTTTATTTTTGTATCCCCTCTTGTTCTTACCATGTCTGTCATTTAAACTTTAAAGGTTCTTGTGGTATAGTGCCTCAGGATATGATTTTCTAGTTTATAAATAAATGATACCTAGCCTAAAGTGGTGAACTATTGGGTAAGTGAAAGGAGAGATGAAAGACCATTTGACTCTTAAAAGTCCTGGCAGCAAACAAAATATATGTTGGCAAGAAAAATTAGTCCTAAAAGAAGTATAATTGCTCAAAACTAAAACATGAAATTAAAAAAATATTTTTCAGTTATTAAATATTTACTACATTTTATCAAGTAGAGTGATACACACAAAAATAAATACTTTATGCCCGGACTTCACAACAACTGCAAAATGCAATCCTGAGAAAAATAAAACTAACAATAATAATAGTAAAGTGAAAAGTCAATATATTACATAAAATATAAATTGAGTTAAATAAAAATTGGTCTTGAGCAGCGTGATACTGATTGGGTTATAGGCAACCTCTGCCATCACTGCAGCATTTTTTTCTAACTATTGTAGTGAAGATTTAGAGTGGTTTAGCAGGTTTTACCCTGATGTCTGAAACCACATTATTTTAAACATGTAAATCATAAAAATAATGTGGTGAAGTCACAAGAATACGAAGCAGAATGTTCTGTTTTTGTACAGGTTCTGGCTGAAGGCAATGAAATAGTCTATTGAAATTTTAGAAATATTTTCTAGTTTTCTCAAATTTTCAATAGTCCAATTACTTTTAAGCCATAGAGAATTCAATGTGCTTTCAAAGTGCATTAGCACTTTCCACAACAGGTCTTCAGATTTCTTTCTGGCTGCAGTATTCTAGATCCTTGGACAAATGTATAATGACATGTATCCAACATTACAATATCGGGCAGTATTTTCACTTCCTTAAAAGTCCTTTGTGCTCTATCTATTCATGACCCCTACCCTAGCAACTGATTTTTTAAATTTTCTCCATAGTCATGCCTTTTCCAGAATGTCATATAGTTGGAAACATACAGTTTTTAGTTTTCCCTTTTGACATCTTTCACCTAATAATAATATGCATTTAAGGTTCCTCCATGGTTTTTCACAGCTTGTTAGCTCATTTTTCTTTTGTGCTACTGAATAATATTCCATTGTCTGGATGTACCACACTTATTTATCCATTCACCAGCTGAAGGATGTCTTGGTTGCTTCCAAGTTTTGACAATTTCAAATAAAGCTGCTATGGAAAGAATCATCAAAAAGAACAGGCAGAACCAACTCAACAGCTCACACAGTACAGAGAATAATTTGTGCTCTCAACATGAACAATGGAAAAATTCACAATTATTGAGGCACTGGGTAATCAGGATGGTCTTATCTTATTAGTTGGGAAAAATCAGATCTGGACTAAAGTTCTCTGGTTCCAACTAACAAAGCTTAAAAATATAGCCTTGAAAGGATCAAACTGTTTCCAAGTAAATTAACTGCATCCCAGAAGAAACTCAACAGTATTTATAAGAATAGAAAATATAAACTGCTCAATATGGTAAAATTAATAATTTCGGTATCCAGTCAACAATTACCATACAGACCAAGAAACAGAAAAATGCAACCCAAAATAAAGAGAGAAGCAATCAATCAAAAATGATGCAGAACTAACAGATATAAGAATTAGTAGACAAGGGTATAAAAACAATAATTGAAACTGCATTGTACATGTTCAGAAAGGTAGAGGGAAGATCGAACATGTGAAGTAGAGACATAGAAGATATAAAAGAGACCTAAATTGAGCTTCTGGAAATAAAATAAATACTACAATGTTTGAAATGAAAATGCACTGATGGCATTAATAGCAGATAATAAATTACAGGAAAGAAGATTAGTGAATAGAATGACAAACTAATAGAGGCTATTCTAAAGGAAACACAAAGAAGAAAAAGACTTCAATGACACTAATAGAGCGTATGAAAAGTGGGATAAGGTCAATTGACCTGATACATGCATAATTTGAATTCTGAAAGGAGAATAATCAAAGTGTGACAGAAAAAATTTGAAAACTAGTGGCTCAAACACTTCCAAGTTTGTTGAAAAATATAAACCTATAGAGTCAAGAATCTTAGCAAACTCTAAGCATAGGAGCCAAACCAAAAAAAGTGACACAAAAACAAATTATAATGAAATGGCTTAAAACCAGTAATAAAGAGAAATTTTAAGCAACCATAAAAAAAGACAGATTGTATACAGAAGAATAAAGATTAGGAAGACAACAGACTTTTTATCAGATAAGATGCCAGCCAGAAGACAATAAGGCAAATATCTTTTATTAAAATATTGATAGAAAAAGAAAAATGAACAAAACAAAACAAAATGCTCCCAACCTAGAATTCTGTACCTAGAATTAGTATCTTTTAATAATCAGGAAAAAACAAAGAGTTTTTCACACCTAGAAAATGTGAGAAAATTTGTTATAAGCCAATTTATTCTACAAGTTAGAGGAATTCCTTCACACAGAAGGAAAATGATAACAGATGAAAATCTGTACAAAGGAATCGTAAACACTGAAAAAGGTAAGAATGAGTGTAAACATGAGTTATTTTCCGTATGTTAAACTATGTTAAGCTGATAATTGAAACTTTAAAGCAAATATAATAAAAATATATTACGAGATTTATAACATATAAGTATTATAAGTTTATGAGAACAATAGCACAAAATATGCTTGTATAATGTTCTTATATTTTACATGAAGTAACACGATATCACTTAAAGATAGGTTGGGGTCAGTTTAGTGTGTATACTCTAAGCCCCAACACACCACAAAATTAAAAAAGAATGAGAGGGCCCAGCTCAATGACGCAGTGGTTAAGTTTGCATGTTCCGCTTTGGTGGTCTGGGGTTAGCTGGTTTGGATCCTGGGTGCAGACCTACACACTGCTTGTCAAGCCATGCTGTGGCAGGTGTCCCACATATGAAGTAGAGGAGGATGGGCATGGATGCTAGCTCAGGGCCAGTCTTCCTCAGCAAAAAGATGAGGATTGGTGGCAGATGTTAGCTCAGGGCTAATCTTCCTCAAAAAAAAAAGAGAGAGAGAAAGGGTTATAGCTAATAAGTCAACTGCACTAACGTTGGGAGACAAATAGGGTTGGTTTTTTAAAAAAGAAAAACAGGACCTAAAATGTTATCTTTTATAAAACTTCAATATATTTCAGGAAAATGATACAATATAGCAAAAGCAATAAAATAAAATCTTGCTTTGCTGCAAATGGGCTGTCTTACAGTGAGCAATCTGGAAATATAGAGTAGACTTCTATTGTCCTCTCTTTGCAGAATTATTCCAGACTCACTTTTTCTCTTATATCAGGAACTGCTGACATGAACCAGAACACTTCAGAACCAGGGAGCTCAACATGGAGTCTTGTCTAGATTTCTTACACCCTGCTGGTCACATAGGAACATTATTGTTATGTGATCAGCCACAGTGGCAAAACCTATGAGGGTCTCATCAAAACCAGGTGCAAAGCATCGATCTTGCTGTTGCTGATAATACTGACAAGTTGGCACAAAATGCTCCCAAACTTGTTTCAGATCCAATGTCCTGTCAATCAGCACATTTGTGCATGACCAGTGGTCAGTGCCATGCAGGCACATCTCCACTTGAGCAAAATAACTCAGGCCAATTCCAGGGCTGCTGGAATGAATCTTCACATCATAGTCCACTCCATTGACCCATGGACAGAGAGTTTTATGACAAAACAATTGCTCCTAATTTTACAGCCTTACAACATCATGTAATCAATTATAGAATAAAAATGCACATACAGTTACCTAACATTTTCAATAACTGGTGATATGGAGTTAAACACACAATTTAAAAATATGATACCAATATATACTTCATAAAATGAGTTTCTATAATAACTTGACAGTTGTTCTTGCCTCCCAAATCTAAAGTTATCTGCATTTTTTAGTGTACATCTGCTGTATAATTAAGAACCATAATCAATCTACCATTAATCATATTTAAATCTGCTTCAAGTCAATTCTTCTCCATATGAATAATGTCTCAAGAGGATTATGATTCAATCTTCCACTATGCTTTGATCATCAACACCAGTATTATACTTTTTTTGCTTTTCTTATATTAATTTTACTTGTGATTCCTGCATTTCACTATGTAATACTGCTATGTAGTACTTCAGTGCATTGCTACAATATAAACTTAACATAATTATAGTACTTTTCCTATCCAACAAAATCTACCTTTTTCTATCTACAATACATGGTTTCTCATAGGAAGATAGTTTAGAGACCATGACTCTGTTATTTAAGGATTTCAAAGTCTTGAACAGACAACCAAATTCCTTTCCTAAGGTTACATGGTTTAACAGATATTCATTTCCAGTACGAAGTTTCCCATGCCAGGACCTGTCTGTCTCCTATAGAAAATACTCTAGCCCTGTTTAAAGTTTATCTTAAAATATCCACTAGTTGTACTACATGTAAAGAATGGTTAGTTAGCATTCAGTTGTGGCACCAGAATTGTCCAAGAGAATCCCAATAGATTATATTCTCCACTTAAAAGTCTCCACAGACTAGGTGGCTCATATATCTTCCACAAGTGCATACCTTATACTCCTATGAGGACCACCAGGCATTTTGTCTGAGATACTTCAGATTCCCTTATAGTCACCATATCTAATAGTCCCATTTATTTCAGTATGTAGACTTGCTCCTACCTCTGGGTTTGAGAATCTTGATGTATACTCTAATTGCAAAGCCCAGGCTATTTAGGCCATGTTATCTTTCCAATCAGCTTGCCAACCCTGTCCATTTACCTAGAATAGGATGCTTTCAAGATGTCCTATCAGTGCTAGGATATGTTCTTTATCTTTATCTTTATCTTTTGTGTGTATGTTTTCTCATTAAAAGAGAATTTTAACTAGCCAATAATCTTACCCCCACCCCAAATTCAGCTAAAATTGTCTTATTTCAAATGAGTCAATTCTGTTCAATCCACTTGATATATTGTTGGTGAGTACTAACTGCTGCTATATTGCAATCAGGAACTAAACATGGAACCCCCGATTTTTGAGTTCCCAGGGGTCAGGACATATAGATACTGAGTAGTAGTCACTCCCAAATGGTTTGAGTATAACGTAGTGCTCGCTATAACCACTCACATGAAATTTCTGACTTTTTCTTCTGGGGAATGTAGGACCACCAAGTTATACACAATTCTTGTTTGTTGTCAGTGACTCAAATGTACCTATTGGCTCTCCAACTCTTTTGAGCATTCTACCCACAATGACCAGCCAAATAGTTAATTTTACATATGATATAATGATGGTGGGTCATGCAGCAGACAACATCCTACCATTATATCCTAGTACTCTTCTTATGCTTTCATCATCAAAATTAATGGCCACACAATGTTCATTCAGATTACTAGTCAATGTTCTCTGGGTATGACTGGGTAAATACTCCTAACACGGATCCTTACTATTCTGTGAAACAAGAATCAAAAGACACAGTGACATTAGTATTTTTCCATGTGGTCACAGTCAGAGCTCCTCTCTGTTCACCACTTTGAGGTTGTAGACCAGTCCCAGAAATATGTTTATTAGGTTGGCTATTATCCAGTTCATTCTTCATTCTTCAAAAAAGAGGAATTTTCAGCAAACATTTAGGTAAGGGAGATGCCACCAAAGTGTAAACATTTTTTTTTATCATGCATCGCAACTTTTAAGGAGATTTATTTTTTTTCCTTTCTACTTAGCATCCCCATATCTTACTAAAGTAATTCGGTGACACCTAAGCTGCTTATCAGTAGTCCTAGGCAGTACTGTATTATGTGCCTCTGTATCTGGTAGACCTTTAAAGGGAGTTTTCTCCAACACCATCCCATTTCCCCCGCACGTATGAAAAGACTTGAATCCCACAATGGGAGTTGTGTCAAGAAACACTGGCCTTCCTATCATTCATCTTTCTCCACTACCACTTGAATATTAAATGTAGGCATTTTGTTGTCCAGTGCTGGAGGCTTTCTCTTTATGTAATTCATTTAAACTCAGATAAATTAAGCATATCTGCCTTGTGATTTTCACATTCTGGGAAGTTTAAGGAGACACAGTTGTGTGTTCCCCTAGCTTCTTATAAAACACCAACAAAATTTTGGGTTGTACACCAATGATTTCTTCTTTTTTCATACTATTTTTAGTTAACCATTTAAGGACTTCCAAATGTAAGAATCTAAATTATTATCCTCTTTCTTATTCTTATTTCCTTTTGTAAAGCCTTAATCTTCTTGACTTGAAGTCATTTATGGGGAAGCTGAGACGACAGATCTACAACCACCTTTGTTATATTTTCCTGGAATCCCAAGAACAAAGTCAAAAATGGTGCCCCTGATGGTGTATTAGTTGGCTAGGGCCACCACAATAAAGTACCACAGAATGGTGTCTTGAACAACCGAAATTTATTTCTCACAGTTCTGGAGGATAGAATTCCAAGATCAAGGTCTCTGCAGGTTTAGTTTCCTCCAAAGCCTCTCTCTGGGGGTTGCAGATATCTGTGTATTTGCTGTGTCCCCACACGGTCTTTCCTCTGTGTGCACACATCCCTGGTATCTCTTTTGTGTGTCCAGATTTCCTCTTCTTATAAGAACACCAGCCATATTAGTTAGGTCCCCCTACATGATCTCCCATAACACTTAATTATCTCTTTGAAGGCCCTATCTTCAAATTCAGTCACATTCTGAGGTACCAGGGCTTGGAATTTCAACATCTGAATTTGGAGTGGGGGACACAATTCAGTCTATAACAGCTGGTGAGGCACCTTTTTTGTAGTATCAATCATAATCTTAAAGCAAAAATGTAGATCACAGACAAATGTTGCTCCATAGCAACTTTTTATATATATTTATATATATAGATATTTAAAAGAAACTGGAGGGACTATATTTCATACCAAAAGAAGTAGATTTCAAAACAAACAATATAATAAGAGATAGAAATAAATATTTCATAATGATAAGTGATAAATTCACCTAAAGGTCATAACAAACCTGATGTTTATGTAACTAATAACTTTAAAATTATGAGAAAAAATATTCTGTTCGACCTAAAAGAAAACAAAGATAAGTCCACAGTTATATTCAGACATTATAAAACCTTTATTTCAATAGATAAAATTCAGCAGATAAAATTCATCAAGGGTACAGAATATTTGAACAACACTATCAACCAACTTTGTCTAATTTGTATTTGTAAAATACTTACCCAAGAGTAGAATACACATTTTTTCAAGTATGCAAAGAATATTTACTAAGATATACCATAATCTAGGTCATAAAACAAATTTGATTTAAAAGGAATCAAATCCTATGAAATATATTCTCTGAACATAATGATATTAATTAAAAATTAATAACATAAAGATATCTGGAAAGTTCCCAAGTATTTGAAAAGTAAATAACACATTTCCACACAATCTATGGGTCACAGAAATAAAAAACCCAAAGAATTTTAAAAATTACTTGAACTAATAAAAATGAAACACAGCATATCAAATCTGTGAGATTCATCTAAAGCAATTCTCCTAGAGAAATTTGTAGTGCTAAATGCCTATGTTATAAAAGAAAAATGGCCTAAATGTCTTCAACTTCTGCCTTAAAAAACCAGAAACCGACGGCCAAATTCAACCCAAAGTAAACATAAGATGAGAAATAATAAGTATCAGAGCACAAATCAATGAAATGGAAAATTTTAAAAATAATAGAATCAGAAAAATGCAGTTTCTTGGAGAAGATCAATACAATTGATAATTCTCTACAGAGATTGATAACTAAAAGAAAAGAGAGAGGAAATAAAATACTAATATCAGAAATAAGAAAGGGGCCATCTTTACAGTTATTGACTGTATATAGTAAGAGGAAAATAAGGAAATATTATGAACAATTTTATTCCAATAAATCAACAATTTGGATGACCACGGAAAAATGCTTTGAAAGATGTAAGCTGCTAAGGCTAACTCAAGAAAGTTCCAGGTGCAGATAGCTTCCCTTGTGAGTTCTACCAAGTATTTAAAGAAGAAATAATATCAATTATACATGAACTTTTCAAACAAAGTCAACACGAAAAAATACTTTTCAAATAATTCCATGAATTCAGCATTACCCTCATACCAGAAGTAGACAAAGATATTACAGGAAAACTGCAGTCCAACCACAGTCCAATATTCAGGAGCAGAAACACAAATATTGTTAACAACATTTTAAGCACATTGAATCCAACAATGTAGATATTAAAAGATAATACATTTTCACCAAGTTAGGTTTGTCTCAGAAATGCAAAGTAATAAAAGAAAAAGAAAATCTTAACAGATGTTGATTTAGGACACCTAAAAATGACTTACAGCTAACTTCATACATAAAGTTGAAAGACTGAATGTTTTTCCCCTAAGAGCAGGATCAAGACAAGGATGTCTGCTCACTGCTTTTATTCAACATTGAGGAAGAAGTTCTAGCCAGTGTGATAGGAGAAGAAAAAGGCATCCAGCTTGGAAAGAAGATGTAACTGCTGCCTGGAATGCTTTACCTCTCACTTTATGTATACAAGGCCAGCTTTTTCTTTTCCCTTTGACCTCAACTGACACATCACAGGCTCAGAAGGATGTTCTTACATCCAAATCTAAAATGCTCCCTAGTTACTCTCTTCTCTATGTCCTCATTGGCTTTATTTTCACGTCAGGACTTGTTCTTTTCTGATGACAATGAGAAGGCAGGTTTTGAAGAGCAGAGATCAAGCAGACCTTTCAGTGACATACCCCAAATTTTGAGAAGAGTTCTTGATACGTAGTAGGTGGTCAATAAGTTTAATGAATAAAAGACTATGATGAAATTTAATAAAATAATTGGTGAAATTAATACAAATGCACAAACTTGTTTGAACAAAATTCTGCTGCTTAAAAAACTGTTCTTTAGGGGCTGGCCCCGTGGCCGAGTGGTTAAGTTCGCGCGCTCCGCTGCAGGCGGCCCAGTGTTTCGTTGGTTCGAATCCTGGGCACGGACACGGCACTGCTCATCAGACCACGCTGAGGCAGCGTCCCACATGCCACAACTAGAAGGACCCACAACAAAGAATATACAACTATGTACCGGGGGGCTTTGGAGAGAAAAAGGGGAAAAAATAAAAAGATCTTTAAAAAACAAAACAAAACTGTTCTTTAGTCTTAGTGTTTTCTGGTCCTTTTAATTTAGATAAAGTATGGTTTATTTTAAAATTTATATCTACTTAAATAGTTTGTCCTTAAATTTCACACTATAAGTGCAGAAACAGACATATTTTCCAGGGCTATTTTATAAATTTAAATATTAAAGAATAATAATTTCCCTACTTGACAATGTCCTAATTGACTAAAATCTATCCTTTTGTTCTTCTTCATAAGTTCCTTTTTAATGAATTCAGCTTTCTTAAGGGATCAACAATTTTATGCAAGTTAATTTAAGAGATCTTTAAAAAGTCAGAGCTTTGATGAAAATATATTTCATGTTGCTGTCTTAAACTTAAAGGGGAGATATTAAAACATAATTCAACTATATAAGTGTACCATTATGGCCATAATATATTTTAAAATGTGATAGGATGGGTTTTAACATTAGAATATTAGGTATATAAATTTAATTGAATTGAGGTTAAACGCTGTCATATTACTAGAATGCTTGTGTATTCTTCGAACAGTTTGGTCCATAGTTGTCTGATTTTCTTTTAGGTTAGCTCTGCTAATACAGGTCTACCAATTTTACAAACCTCATACTTTTTCCATGTACAATTTGCTTTCAATTGGAAAGCAAACAAATTAAATTTGTTATAATTCTGTGAAAGATAGATAAATCACCTTTGAGTAAGTTCTGATGAGCTCTCCTAATGTCTAAAATGCACAGACGCTGAGACAGACAGTGCTGCTGGTTAATAGCTTCTCTTTATATCTGTGATTCTAGGTCACAGTTCTGGGCTTTGGAGAAGTCTGGGAGAGTTAATAATTATATGCTTTTGCATAATCTAATTCTGTCCACAGAAGAAATCGGCATTTACAAATTTTTGTCTCCTTCTATGCATTCATGTTGTCCATTAACAAGTTAATATTTTGGGGGGGGGGGTTGACATAGGCTACATATTATTATTATCATAATTACTATTCAAATATCAAATTGTGGTACATATTACACTTAACTTTTTTGTTTTTTAAAGATTGGCACCTGAGCTAACAACTATTGCCAATCTTCTTTTTTTTCCCCCTCTTCTCCCCAAAGCCCACCAGTACATACTTGTATATTCTAGCTGTAGGTCCCTCTAGTTGCACTATGTGGGACACCACCTCAGCATAGCGTGATGAGTGGTGCCATGTTGGGGCCCAGGATCCTAATGCGCAAAACCCTGGGCCACCAAAGTGGTGCGCGAGAACTTAACCACTGGGCCACGGGGCCAGCTCCTACACTTAACTTTTAAAATAAATACACAAAAGTAAGAATGTTGACTTTCTCTATGAAATTGAGAGATTAGAGAATACAGTACTATTATTCTCACTTAACTAAAGCAGAAAAATAAATTCCAGTGTTCCTGAGTTAGGACGCCATGTCTTCTAATGGTTCGAAGGCCATTCCCTAACACAGAGCATCCATTCAATAAGTATCTATTGATATAGAGAGAGCTCTTCTAGGGCAAAGTTTTAAGCCTTGGTTTTTGGAGTCAGGAATCCTGAGAGTTCCTCTCTCAACTTTAGATTTCTTAACTATAAAATGGAAAAATTGTACAGGATATAATGAGGATACTGCCAGTAATGTGCTTAATATGGGACGTGGAGTTGAATTTAACAGTGCTAAGTGAGTGGAAATGACTTACAGAAGGACATGCAATTATATAGGAGAAATCCAGGAGGCAAAAATAATTCTACTCATAGCTTTCCCATCCTTCTTAATGCTTTTTTTTCCTTTGAAATATTAGATTGTCTCTAAGATAAGTAGCATGAGCACATACTCACAAATAGAATAAAAAAAAATATTTTGTTTACTGCTTACTTAGGATTTCTTCCAGCTAGAAAGAGCAAGTAGTTTTATTCCCTTACTCTGCTTTTATCTCTACCAAACTTGGAGATTATTGTCTAAAAAGTTTATTAGCTTTACTGAAGCTCTGGAGCAGAATAGGTCATAGCAAGAATTGCTCTTACCGCCTATAAGAGCTTGAGGCTTAGAACATGATGATTTACAAAGACATGGCTGGGACAAAGGTAAAATAATAATAAGTGAAAAAGTTAATGGGGTTCAAGCATCGACTGGAACTCTTCTTTTTTTTTGTTTTTCAAAGTTATATGAGAATGTCTGGTTTCTATGGTGCTTGTAAAGTTGATTTCAGCAATTCCAAAAGGTAAAATTGGAGTGAGAGAAGAATAATTCAGCCTGGGTAAATATCCTTGTATTTGAATGTCCAGTTATCTTAATGTAGCATCACACCAAAATGTGCTTTTCATTTTAAACTCAAATTGTAATATTGCTTCTTCAGTAATTTCCTTAGTACCTATCGCTGTCATACTCAGCAAAGCAATAGAATACAGGTTCTATTAAGATCTATAGCAGCTAAATGCATTATGACTGAGACTCATTTGTGAGATAGAAAACTTTACATCATAATTCGAAGATGCAGAATTGATGTGCAATAGTAAAAAGATTTAAAGAACTGACTTCTATTTTAATAGCTATGTTTTAACATGTTAGAAACAGCAAAGATATCTATTATATAGAGAAAAATGCATATATATGAAGGTTGCTTGTAAATGTTATGTTCATGTTATATATATTAGATGAATTGTATATGAGTACATTATATGTCATTTTTCCAGCTACAGCATATATTAAATGACTTCAAGCATTCTCTTGGAAGTGATAAATCTGATTTATTTGAAATAGGTTTATTTGCAAGTGTATGCAGTATTGTGCAAAAGTATCTTTAGCTTTTAGAATAAGTACTCCTGAAATATAGTGGGAAAAAGAACTCTAAAGTTCAGAATATCTGGAATCAAGGACAAGTTCAAACATATTTTGGCATTTTAAAAAGTGGCTTCCTTAATAGGCCTGTGTTACAGTAGACAATAGTAATTGTGTCACTTTTATCTTCAAACCAATTGTTGTTATTTAGAATTTTGGTAATAGGGAAAACACTATTTTTTTTTTTTTTTTGAGGACTTTTAGCCCTGAGCTAACTACTGCCAGTCCTCCTCTTTTTACTGAGGAAGCCTGGCCCTGAGCTAACATCCGTGCCCATCTTCCTCTACTTTTTACGTGGGACGCCTCCCACAGCATGGCGTGCCAAGCGGTGTCAGGTCTACACCCGGGATCCAAACTGGCGGACCCCCGGCCGCCCAGAAGTGGAACGTGCGAATTTAACTGCTGTGCCACTGGGCCGGCCCTAGGGAAAACACTTTTAAAAGCGGATTTACAATTCATAAGTGCACCAATACAGGAAGTACTGGTCATAAAAATAAAAATCATAGTTTGAATAAGGATTGTGAATTAAGACACAGAGGACAGAAGTTTATGTATGACTAATATAAGAGTTTGTGTTTGTAAGAAAGCTGTTGTTCCGGGTTTGAGTTAGACTTTCAGCTGCACAAAGTTAGCCTAAGGAGAGGCAATAGTAGGTCAAACCCCAGTTTCAGTCCAGTAAGCTCATGATTTTAATAAAACTGAGTGTGTTCAGATCTCCATATTTGACCTTGAAAGATAGAACATCTGCTTTTCTAAAGCAGAAAGTGCCGTCACAGGAACTCTTAAGCATGTACAAGCAACACCCAGAACTCACTTTATTGGCTATTTACTTCCCCATACAGAAATAGGTGAAATAGAACATTTTTGCAACCTAAACCCAGATATGCTACTCGTCCTGGCAATACAGCTTCTTGTCCCACCTACATCTTTATTTTCAGATGGAGGGGAGAAGTTTCAAAGGAAAGTGGAAAGTATTAGTATGGACTGCATGGTATCTATTCCCTATACGGCCTCTGAGCACTTTATTTCACCTCCTACAGTTAAGTAAGTGAATATCCAAAATTGGAGAAATCATGTTTTGAGAAGGATTTGGTAAGATTTTAGGCAAAGGGCCGTGTCCAGAATCTGATGGGGCTATTCTCAAGTTTGTGTCTGCGATGCACGCAAAGCTATTTCAGAGCCCAGTTGAGTGAGTGAGTGAGGAAGCAGGAGAGAGGCAGCCGTCCTATCCGTGCGTGGAAGCTCTGGCACAGGCTTAATGTAAATATTTGGGGAATCCAGAGATAGTACTGCCGAAGCAAAAATTGCACTGGACGAAGTTAAACAGGCTATTGCAATGGGGGCGAGAGACCAGAACTCAGTCTGACCTCAGCAGAAACAAAGACTGGGAGTGAGAAGAAACACATGCCATCTGTGTTCGCTGATTGACATTACTCAAAGGAAAAGTAAATTTTCTTGTGTCTTTGTGACAGGACGTAGTTTGTTTTACAACCTGAAGCAAGGTGTCCACAAAGTTAGGGTTCTTTTCCCATATAAATGGAAAAATAGGGGCGCTATCTCTCTAAATGTTTACATTTCAGAGAGATGGGTCTCAGATCCTTGAGAAAGACATTACTGGCTTGTAAAATTGGAAAGAGGTCTTTCCAAAGAGGTCTCTCAAAGGGGCAGAGAGGGAATTTAAAATTATACGTTTCTAAAATAAGTGCTCTAAGAAAAAGAAGGTCAGGACCTAGAGTCAGAAAGAAGCCTGCCTAAACTTTAGTCACACTGCAGAGAATATTCAGGACATTTCGGTCACTATTATTGGTGTGGACTGTGTTGGCTGAGGCTCTGCTGGTATTTTCACTGATAGAGGCCACTCACAAATTGAGGCCAGATCAGGAAAGAAACAACAGAGTGGGTGTCCTATGAAACATGAGATGGCAGCCCAGTTAATAGGGAAATGGTGAAGCCCTGTTTGGGTACTTTCAGGAATAAGAAGGGCAGAGAATTACCAACAATTAAACAAGCCAAGAGCTGTGCCGATGTAATTTGTGTTTAAAAAGAAAAGGAAGTTATGTCATAGTCATAAGCTAGAAAGACCTGGAACATGTAACGTAAATCACACTGTTCTATATTCTATTTAATTGTGTTAACTGAGTCATTCTAAGGACTTTTCTTTTCCCTTTATAAAGTTATGAGTTTCCAGCTATTAAATAATGTTGTCTTAGGTAGATATTACTTGTTTCTAAATGTTAGAGACAAGATAGTGGTACCTGTATAAGCAAACCAGACAATTGACCGTCCTCCCTTATTTAAAGAATTCTAGCTCAGTTATTCTATTTTTTTCTGAGTGCAACATGAATTAGAAAAGAACACTCTCTTTTTGCTAGAGAAGCAAGAACCAGACGAGAATTAAGGGAAAATTGTTGATTGTCGCACAAAGAAATAAGCCTTCCCTTGCAGAAATGTCTTCTTGTTTAAGACTTAGTCTTAAGCAGATTTCTTTTCCACTTTGGGGTTTCTCTGTGTATTTAACATACACTTTATACCTCCAAGAGAGAGATTAAAGATACAAAGTTTCTTAACTTACTTACCCATAGCATTTGTTGTTCTTACAGAAAGATTAATATACTGTAGAACCAGGGTTACGTGGCCCAAAGTTAGTAAAATGATGCAGTTTACATCCCTTAGCATCATTCCATAGAGAGAAATTTTTAAAGTTTCACTGGTGAAGCTGATACAGCAAATATCTTGCAAATGGATGAAATGAGCCAAGAACTACCAGTAGCTAAATCCTCTTTCCTCCCCTTCTGTTGAAGACTCTGGTCTATAGTATAAAAGAAAGACTCATTTTCAGAAAACAAAAAAAACAAAAATCACGTTTAAAAAGAGTCATTGTGTTACTGAATCCAAACACAGGTTATTTTACCCACTGCACAATAGGGCCGATAACTGAAACTCCAAGCTGTGGCAAGGAAAAGGAGGGAGAGTATGTGCTGGGGTTTTAGGTGGGGGAGGGAGAGCATGTGGCCTTGCTGGTTGGTGTCTTCCCACCAGCCTGTGTTTGGCCTTGAAGACTGAATTTCTTTTCCTTTCACTATCTGGACTTTTCTGGTTAGTTTTCATCTTCAGCCTCCATTTGGCCTTGTGAGGCTGAATCTTGATGTCTGGACCTTGACTTCCTGGGAAAGACAGCTCACTCATATACTAAGGAGGGACAGAAAGACTGTTAGTTTTAAACAACAGTTGATTCTGCTGAATATGCACAGCTGCAGTTAGCAAAGCTTATCTCACAGTTTTTTGCTCAAGGGAAGTTTTTTTAACATCCTTGTGCTTCGTTTCAATTGATGGTCAAGTCTCAATTCATGGACTTGATTTTTTTCCTTCTTGAGTAATTCTTAAGTTTCTTCTACATGCCATTGATTCAAACTACTGCAGCAAGAAAATTCTAATTTTCCTGCCTCCATTGATGACTTAATTTTGCTACTACGTGTTCCTTCCATTTCCATCCCATTGTTTCTATCCCTGAATCTCTTTGAATTCATGTTGAATGTTTACAAATAATTTCAATCCCTATAATGCTTTCCCTTAAAATGTTTACAAAGAATGTCTGTTGTCAGTGTGATATCTTAGAGTTCAAGATACATTCTAGCCAGATAAAATAAATTCTACATTTCATTGATTTTAAGAAGCACATTTTTCACATCTTAATATATTTGAAATTGGGATGCATCTTGTAATTTATGGCATTATACAATTACTTTGGCCTCATGTCAAATATAGTTGTGTCTGTATATGTACGACTACCAACACCATCTGCATCATGTAGTCTTCAAGGCTAGTATCTTCAAACTTTTTCTGCTCCATCTTCACATCCTCTCTCTATGTGTTGGTGAATAAAATCTCCCTTTGCCTTCCTTTTCTAAGGATCCATGTGATTGTATTTAAGGCCCATCTAGAAAATCCAAAATAATTTCCGCATGTCAAGATCCTTAATTTAATGGCATCTTCAAAAACGTCTTTTCTCGTATAAGGTGACATTTATAGGTTCCAGCTGATAGGAACTCCATTCGCTCAACTTATGAAGCCAGAGTCCTTGGAATCATTCTTGGCTTCCTTTCCTCTTGTGCCCCACATTTAATATGTTGGTAAATCATTTTGGCTCTACCTGTAAAATAATTACATTTCTCCACTGCTACCGTGCTGGTTTAAACCATCAGCAATACTTATCTGGTTCATTGCAATAGCTTCCTAAAAGTTCTTCTATTCTTGCCCATGTGCATTTAATTCTCAACACAAAAACTAAGTCATCTCTCACATTCTAAGGCAGGTTATAGCAGTATGTTCATTAAAACCTGCAAGTTCTCCCCATTTCATTGCATATGAAAGCAAAGTCATTACAATGGTCCCTAAACCCAGTGTAATCTGCTCCCCACCCTGTAACTGACTTCCTTTCTTACCACTCTCCCCATTCATTCCACTCCAGCTACACCACTATCTCGGCTGATTCTTCATCACACCAGGCATATCCTTGATTTGGAGCTTTAAATTAGATACTCCTGGGCCCAGAATTCACTTATACCAGCTATCCACCTGATCAACACCTTCACCTACAAGCCCTTACTCAAATGTCACGTTAGCAATGAAGCCAACATATAGCATCTTTTCTACCTCTGAAATTCCCTTCCCAGCATGCCACATCTGATTAATCTTTTCCCCCCTTTCCCAGTAGCTCTTTTCACTCTCTAACAACTATAAATTGACATCTTTGCTATTATAATTTTTTATTATTTATTTCCTGCTGGCAGAATATAACTTCCATAAGGGCAGGGATTGATTTTGTTTACTGATATATCCCCCAAAAGGTAGAACATTGCTTGGTACAGAGTAGGCATCCAATACGTGTATGAGTAAATGAATTGCTCAGTGCTACCACCTGACCCACAATGGCATATCAACTCATGTTGCATCTTCTTTTTAAACATGTTCTTACTTTTTAATTCATAGCTGTAGCTTCTTCTCTCATTTGAACCTTTCTTTGATGTAAATCTCCAGTGAATCAAACTATTGAGGAGTAGCACTCAGGAAAAAGAAAAAAAAAATATATATATATATATTTAAATTAAGCTTCATGGGTGATTCTATAGGAAACTCAGATTAATCACTTCTTCTATAGACTGTAAAATTCTGAGCTGATTCCCTGTTTAAATTACTATACTCCACAGATCCAGATATCAAAAAGTACTATGGAATTTTTGTGAGGGAACTAAACATTACATGTTTGGACAGGAACATCCATAAAAACTAGCACTAGGAAGAAAGATAATGCACAAAACTTTAAGCAATAAAAAACTAGTACATGTAGACTTTTTTGCTTAGTACTCATCAATTATATTTTACTTTATATATTTTCTATAAGATAACTCAGTATATTGAGGTGGTATGAGTAAGATGGACATGGATTATTTCATCCATAAATAATGAGTGAAATTTGTCCCCTTCCCTCAACGAGTTCATAGTCCAATGGTGGGAGATGCTTTGAACAGAAGTCTCATATGATGTGTGAAATCTTATAATAGATGTATATTCTATTGAAACACCAAAGGTAACAGAATAGGTTTTATGTAGGGGTGTAAGATAAACCTACACATCAGAAAAGTCATTGTAACTGAATCTTAAAAAAATGATTAAAATACATTAGTTACAGGAGAGGACTAGAAACATTCTAGGAAAAGAGAAAATCAGGGTTGTAATAATCACTGAATGGTGAGAAGTCCAATGTAGCTTAAAGATGGGGATGTATTTGTTAGATACTTATTGGCATAGTGAGACGAAAAAGGGAATCTGAAGCAGAATTACCTACTTGTGAAATGAATCTACCATAAAACACTATGAGGCTTATTTTTTTCTTAAAGTTTTAGAAATAATATTAAAGGTAGAATTTTGAGTACCTCTTAATTATAAACCCTTTTCTTTTCTCAGTAAACAAGTAATTATTTCTCTGAACAAGAGCTTAATAATTGCTGACAACTGTCAACCCAGCAGCATATTTTTGCTTTCTGTTTTCTATCTGTCAACAAAGAATGAAGACAAGTTTGAGCAATGATATTTCATGTCAAATTACACTGTTTTAGAATTGCAGACTCAAAACCAGAAGCAACCACCTTGAATTGAGAAAATAAGCTATATCCTGAAACCAGTTTCTACTTAGTTATTGTGCAAATTGTTTAGCATATTGTCCAAACTTCAAGAGACATGCCACACAAGTATCAATATATGTCACCATATGAGTGCTTTGGACATTTCTCTACTTATCATACAAACTTAGCCATAGGGAAGGATTCCTGAGAAAAGGACATAGTAACCTGAAACTATTTGCCTTGTAAAGTAGATAAACAGATATTACAGGTTAAAGACCATTTTTAACTCTCTCTCTCACACCTGCCAGTCTAATGCTACTGTCATATTGACAGCACAAGGACTTTTAAAAGTAGCCAAGGGTATTACCAGTCTGTTCCTCAACTTTGGTAGTAAGCTAAAATGCCCTGTATTTTTTAGATCAAATGGTTTTACCTTTTTAAAAATGTTGAGATGAAGGAGCTTTGTTGAGCTCTTGCGACTCACAAAAGTTTTTGCTGTAAAAGTCACAGCAGCAGTTGCTGGAGGGTAGCCACTGGGGAGAGGAATAGAAACCTACACAACGCAGTTGATCCCACTCTTAAAAAATGGTTCTGCAAGTTATTAAAAAATATTTTAAAAGCAACTGGGGATATAGTTTTATAGGCACAAAATTATGTGCAAGAGAATCAGCTTAATCAAGACCCAAGAGAAGAGGGAAAGTAGTGAAAGGTTTGTTGCCAAAGGCACAAAGGAGAATAGCATCATGGCATCTCACCTTGCTGGAAGGCATAGGAAGGAGAAAATAGACGCTGGACACTGATACCGTGGTTTTCGTCATAGACACACACAGATACAGCAAAGTATGCAATTGCATTAGTCAGGATTCTCCAGAGAAAAAAGAATCTATAGAAGAAACAGAACCTATAAGAGAAAAAGAATATATATACATATGTTTATAAATATGTATATGTATATATATAGAGAGAGAGAGATGGATTTTAAGACGTTGGCTCAGCAGTTGTGGAAGTTGGCAATGCTGAAATACATAGGTACATAGGGCAGGCTGACATGCAGAAAATTCAGGTAACTGTTAATGGTGCAGTTCTGAGTGCGAATTCCCCAGGGAAGCAGCCTGCAAACTCAGGCAGGTTTCCTCTGTTGCAGACTTGAGGAAAATTTCTTCTTCTTTGAGAGACCTCAATCTTTGTTCTTAAGGTCTTTGACTGACTGGATGAGACCTACCCATGTTATGGAGGGTAATCTAATTCGCTCAAAGTCTACTGATTGAAATATTAATTCTATCTTAAAAATTAAAAGATTCACTTCAGAGCAACATCCAGGTGTTTGACCAAATAACTGAGCACCATAGCCTAGCCAAGATGACACTAAATTAACCAGTATAGCCAATTAAAATTAAAAAGATCTAAGACTCACAATGATCATTCCTGATTTCTACAGCTTAATACAGCTAGTATGTCTTATAACCTACCCATCATTTGAGTCAGCTATTCCCACTCAGCTCGATCTGAGCCTCAGAATAGCCAGTTATTCAAAGAAAGTTTCCATTACCATCTATAATAAGTCAGGAGGTTGATTCCCACAATTTGATTCCAGGATTCCACTTTCTCATACTTGCATTTACTGACTTGTTACAGCTAGTCTCCCTACCTAGATTTCTAATCTCTGTTGCTTTACCTACTTCTTGACCACCGGACAGACTATGAGCCTTATGAAGACCAGGCTCTTATCTTCTTCACAGCTCTAACCCAAGCACAGCCCTGTCACAGAGTGGATGCTCAGCACATGTTTGATGAAGTTTTCGTGTTCCACCTGGATTCTGAATCTTTTGCATATCCTCAGGTACTAGGCTATTATAGCATTAATTTTTATTTATTTTTAAAACTTCTGTAAAGATATGCAATAGCATCAATATGAATCCTTTTCAAAAACAATTCATTTGGTCTTCCAAATGTAAACTGAAACATAATTGAGGCACTAGTTTGCATCTTGGGGAAGCAGAAGGCACGTTAAATGATGCTATGTGGTTTCATTACGAACAATTTCTTCTAAATAATGATTTGAATCACAGGATAATTGTAAAAGAAAAATCAGGAGAGAAAAAAGGCTCTGCTTTTTTGAGGAGTCCCTTCATTTTAATTTTGAAATATCTCCTAAGCCCCAATTTTTATTATATATAGTATATATATATGTAAGTATATATGAACACATATAATATATCTCTATTTTTTAGATACACATATTTTTGGTGTTGGGGAATGGATGTGTGAGTGTAGAGGAGGAGCGGAGGAGATATGTTTGTGTGTATATGAATTCACTTTACATGTACTCTGACAAATTTAAATGGATAATACTATGAAGTGACTATTTACAGCATATTAAAAAGCTGCTGATAAAGTTCTCATGACTTTCACATTTCATGCAAACCTCTTGAATAACTTCTGAATGTTCCAATCATGAGCATTAATATATATCTACCTCAGGCCTACACAAATTTAAATCACTATAAACATCAATCTTTAGAGGTATATTTTATTTCCTTTCTTAATGATAGTTTTAACGCAAGTAGTTATCTCATTGGTAAAATTGGAAAGACTCTTCTATCACATAGGTTTACAGAGCAATTAATGAGAAAATCTTGTGAGTATGTTAGAATTTTCCCTGGCCTAGAGGTAGTATTCATTAAGCATTGTCATTAAGCATTGTTCATTATTATCATAGACTATTAGAATTCCTTTCTTAGAAAGTAACATATAATAGCATGGTCTAACTAAGACTCTGGAAGTAACATTTTTATAAGGATGTAAGGATTTCATAGAAAATAAAGCAAGCGTGCTTATCTGGCTGCAGAGAATCGCTAGAGCCATGGAAAGTGACATGGGCTCATTTCTCCATCTTTTATTTCTGTGTGTCTCCTTGTTCCTTCTTCAGTCCTTTCTCTTTGGAGGCTGTCTTCTCAGCTCCCTCTATACATGACAGAATATATGGCTTAGTCATAAATATTAAGTTTATATTACTTGGTCATTCTATGTCGCAATTTCAAGCTCTCAAATGAGAAACTCCAATTAGTACCATTTGAGCAAAAAGGTTAGTCCTTGTCTAACAGCTCCTGAGGCCTCCTGCTTGGGGTGTACTGGGGGACATTTAAGCAGGTGAGATAGATAGACACACTTAAAGTATTCAAAGGTAACTTTTTCACTTGTACTATAAAGACTGGAAACTCCTGAGCTGCAAAGATCCTGTCCTTCAAAACCCTCACTTCTTCCCAAGCTGAACACCGTTCGTTGTCATAGGAGAAGAAAGAAATTTACAGTTATATCCTGTTAAATTTAATACGGAAGACAGGTAAGGAAAAAATTCAGTGTAGTATAACAACACAGTACCAGTTTTATCTCAATGACGTTAAGCCTCATTTAGAAAAATAATTCTCTGTAGCTATATATTTCGATAATCCACTGGCCAAGACCCAAGACCTGATTTTAGATCATGGATATGCCTTTGTCATCAAAATTTGCCTCAGAGTAGACTGGTTGGTTGCTCTTTCTCTCTCTTCATGAAACTAGAACACGTTTTCCCTCCTATTAATTGTATATATGTATTATTTTGAATTTTCAACTCACCTTTGCTCTTTTTTCAGCACACTCAAAGAAATGATAGAACCAAAATGAATCACATTTTTGCATCTGAATTATGACTAACCTTGATTTTTTCCAAGTAATTGCATCTGCATTTGTAAACTAGATTTTAAGAGATGGGCAGCAACTTGACGTTTCTTGTATTTTTAATAAATCACTTATTCTATAAAATTTCAAAATCTCACTTAAACACAATATATTCACACAGAAGAGGAAAGCAAACCAAAAATGAAAACAGTGGTAGTGGACTTCACAGTTATGCTTTACCCACCCACAAAAAGTAAACACTCATTCCAAAAAAGTGGTATCTTATTTTCATTCCTCAACTTTCCTTCACAGCTAAGATGCGGGGGGATTATGTATATCAGAATTGTCAGAGAAATGAGAATAGAATGAAGTAAACAGAAGTGACTGACCAGGTCATCATAAGTTGATGTTAATGTAAGAACATGCAGAAAGAATAGTTTCAAACATGATTCCAAACTTTGTTATGGTTATAGGCTGCATTGAGTGAGTTACTTTTGATCAAGCTTATTAACTTCAGCTGTATTGACATTTTGAAATAGATAATTCTTTATTATGGACAACTGTCCTGCTCATCATAGGATTTTTAGCAGCATCTCTGGCCCCTACTCACTAGATGTCAATAGTAAACCCTCCACAGATATAATAACCAAAATTGTCTGTAGACATTGCTAGATTTACCCTAGGAAACAAAATCAATCCATTTTAGAACCATTGCTTTAGATCGATTCCTAAAATTAACCTCAAAGTTGAGCCAAGTGAATTATGAAATTAATGTGTTAAGATTTGCAGAAAACAGGTAGGACGTACACATCTTCAACAAACACTATTTATTGAAAAAAATAATGCACAAATGTAAATCTACCATAAATCTCCGAAAAATACCACAATAACAAACATCAAAATTTCTATGAAAGTTCCCCTAGCATATATAAGAAACTGAAAAAATTCTATAAATAAACTTTGAAAGACAAACTTTGAGAATGCCTTCTCCAGTCTATAAACTGCTTGGCAAATATTTCAAGAAAGAGAATGCAAAGTAGCTACACATTTTTCACATTATCATCAGTTTAGAAAGATAAAATGACAAAGTATACTCTAATTCTATCAACTAACCACAAATTCAGCGATGAATTTTGCTTGAAACCATTTACTTTCTACTTTATAAAGAGGGCAGTGGTTAAACAGTAATTATTCTAATGACGTAACAAACCATGAACTAGAGCTTGTTATAATTATAATTCTGGACTTCAGAAATTTTAGTCATTAAGAAATTATATGTCCAGAGATTTCAGGTCTATTGACAGCTTGGCTTCCTACCGATTTTAAACCCATTATTTGTTTTGCTTTTTTTCTTCCTAGAAAAGTCCAATTCTGAGGCCACCTCGTGAAGACACTGCACTTTATTTAACACAATGTTTTAAAGATTTTTTTTTATTTCTAACAAACACAATAACCAATCCAAGCCAAGAAAGATTGAAGTTTTTACTAGCTTCAGGCATTTATTTGTCAAATGAGCATTTTTCTTCTAAAAGAAGAAATCTTTTCTTAACAAGGAAGAAACAAGTCGTTTACTTGTCGATGAACTAACAAAAAATGGTTTTAGTGGAGTAACGTGACAGAGCAAAGGATCAAGGAAAAACAGAATTCCTTTTTCATGTGAGACATTCATCAGCAAAGAAATTATTTTGAACAGAGCTATTAAAAAGGTAGTCTGTTTATTTAACTCTAAAAATTCAAAGAGGCTGGAGAAAATACAGCAAAAGTCTTTGCAAAGAGCATACATTCCATGCACTCATTTCTTTTTATTGCTTTTATGTAAGCCGTATGCCACAGTGGGATCCTAAGTATTCTCTTCTCTGGTTAAGCCTTTTTTAAATAACTCTATATAAGTCTTTTCCTGAAACTAGTGACATCCTTCAAATTAATTATGATTTGAAGAATTTGTCAATAAATAAGAATAGTGTCTAATATATGCCTGTGTTGTGCTTGTTAACATAATTAATCACAGAAGTCTGCAGTATAGGGAATGGTTGCTAGTCTTAGGGCAAAAAGTGTCAGTCAATTATTTGTGACTACTAGGAAAGATTTTTTCAGTTGGCACAAAACCTGGAGAGTTCTCTTCCCACCAAAAATTCAGGGGCTGTAAACCCCTCCCATTGATACAGAACTACTAAGATCGACACCTTATATCTTAACCCAGAACAGAAAAAGATAAATAAACGGATGCAACAACACTCTACAGCTGGCATTTTGAAGAGTACAAATTGAAAATTTTAGCATAGTCCATAGCTATGTCAAGGAAAAGGAGAAATAATTGGAATATAAAAACAAAACTCATATTGGAAGATGAAAGAGGAATGATTGCAGAAAGAGGAAAATTTCTTTGCAATCAAATTAAATAAAGATAGACGTTTTACAAAAATAAGGAGGTAATGAGGCAGGAGGAGCGATAAAGAGGTCATCATGTTTTTTGAAGCAGCTATTCGGTATTAAATTATGTGCATCACAAAAGAGCATGGAGTCAATGAATTATCTAGAGCCAGATGAGAAAATGAAGACTGACCAGCTCAGAACACAATCTTTAAATCATATGTGACTGAAGCTCAAATTGAAATGAATTGTACTAATTTTAGATTTGCTATTTTTTGATAAATTCACATGTACATACAATATAATATATATACACACTTATATACACAGAGACACACATAAATACATACATAAATTCTTACGTAAACAGGTAAATTGTGTATTCTCACCTGCTTGTGAAGATTTAATAAAATTTTATAAATCCATTTTAAATTTTTAAAATGTCTGCGAAAGAAACTAAATGGATATTTAACTGAGTACACTAGTTGAGGCAGCTGCAGCAAAGATTGTGGTGCCCAGAATGGAAAATTCAAGCATTATCCCACACAATATTGCCATAACTAAACAATCTTTTCCGTGTTTCCTGTGTTATATCAGTGCTTCTCCAATTGTGTCTCCACCAGCATCAGCATCACCTGGGAAATTGTTAGACGTACAAATAGCAGAATCCACTTCCGTCCTACTAAATCAGGAACTCTGTGGCCAGGGCCCCGTGATCTGGGGTTTTACCAGCTCTCCAGATGACTTTGATACACAGTTGAGGACCACTGTCTTATACAACACTTTGGGACACACTAATCCCCAAAATACATTATAAAGAAGTTTGATGCAAAACATGCAATACTCCGGGGAAGGGTGAGGCTGTAAGCAATTAGGAGCGGGGAGCTGGTGACAGAAAGATGGACGGGACACCAACTGTGTTTATTCCAGGCACATTATGGTTCGAAGCGGAGATCAGAAACTCTGCCTCATGGACCAAATCTGGCTTACAGCTTATTTTGTAAATAATATTCTATTGGTTCACAGCCATTCTCATTAGTTTAAATATTATCTAGTGCTGTTTTCACACTAAAATGAAAAAGTTGAGTAGATACACGGAGACCATATAGTTTACAAAGCATAAAATTTTATTATCTAGCCCTCTACAGAAAAAGTTTGCTGACCTCTAGTTTAGAGAAAGAGAGTGGTCTTTGTAGTCAGACCAACCTTGGTCAAAAAGCATAAACAGCATGCAAGAAACATAATGATAGTGCCCTCCAGAACATCCTAGCTCATGGCACTTTGGCATATTTAAATCAAAGATCTCCTCCCCAGTAGCCAAAGCTTCTTAACTTTCCTATAAAGAGTTTGCTGTTGGGAGGAATCTTCATGAAGTACCCCAAAGGTAAAACTGTGATGTTTCATGACATAGATTGGGCATCACTTCCACTGAACAGACGGCTGGGAAGAACACTCTGACAGAAAGAATGAATTTTCCACTAGTGAGAAGAATAGGCATCTAGCTGTCAAAATCCAGGCAAGGTTAGTTTTCCATGTATTTGAGAACAGGGTGGTCAGCTGGAGTGGACTCTGAGCAAGCAAGATTCAAGCAGTCGTTACTCTTCTTGCCAGCTTACCTGGGTGACATTCCAGACTCAGATCTCCGATGTTTTGGACCTTTAATTCCTTTTATCATTATCCTATGAATACCTATGATATCTATCACATACATTTATCACAAAAGCCCTTTATGGTCACTCAAAAAGCATCTAATGATCCATTAAAATCAGGGCCTTTTAATGCACTGAGTCATTATGAACAGCAACAGCACCAAATATATATATATATATTTCCCCTTCTTGCATTACTAGAATTATTTAGTCTTCGTGTAACATATTTGGCAATTCAGCTTGGACTCATTCTGTCATGGAGAAAGTCACTTTCATTCTAAAGTAGGCAAAATCACTCTTGAATGAAGCAAAGGAAAAGAAGGAGTTTTGAATCAAAAGAGAATGGCTGTTCACATTATGCCGCAATGTGAAGAAAAACACATATTGTTATTAAATACAGTCATATAAAGGATAGATTAAAAAGGAAACTAAGTGGAAACAGTGGACAGATATCCAGTCAGTTATTATAGTATTCCAGATTTGAGGTATCTGTGCCCTAAACTTGGCTATTTATCAACAAAAATATGAAGGAAAACTCAAGTTGATTAAATTACATTTTCTGAGTGCCCATTATGCGCAAGGCTGTGATATCTAGATTTTCACATGCATTCTCTTATTTATTTCTCATAATAGTTCTGTTAGGTAAATACTATTATCGCTGATGTCAAGATCAATCAAAATTCAAAAACGTTGAGTAAAATGTACAAGGCTTCAGTATACGTTAGAACCAGATTTTCTGTTTTTGTTTTTCACCAAGATGGCCTGACTACAAAAACCATACTCTTTCTCTAAACCAGAGGTCAGAAAACTTTTTCTGTAGAGGGTTAGATAACAAAATTTTATGCTTTGTAAACCATGTGGTCTCTGTCTCTGTTCAACTTTCTCATTTTACTGTGAAAAAGGCACTAGGCAATATCTAAACAAATGAGTATGAATGTGAACCAATAGAATATTATTTACAAAACAGGCTGTAAGCCAGATTTGGTCCGTAAGGCCGTTCCTGATCCCTGCCTCAAACCATAATAGGCTTGGAATAAACCATCCATATTTCTGTCATCAAGTCATTGCACTCATTTCCCAGCTCCTAGTTGGTTACAGTTTCGCCCTTCCATGGAGTATTGCCCACAACTGATGACACAAGTCGAGCTTTAAATATAAAAAGAGGTATGAATACCAAGATCAACCTCACCTAAGCTGTCATTATGCTGAAAAGAGGAACTGAGGGGAAATCTTAAAAGACACATTACTATCAAAGAGAATAAATAAATAATGGATAACTTCTCAATAGAAAGGATTAAAGTGAGAAAACAATAGAATAAAACATTTTTAAATATAGAAAGAAAATATCTGTCAAAGTATAATTTTACTTCTAGAAAAAATACTATTGAAAAGTGAAGGCAAAATAAGGATGCATTCAGATATACACAAACTTGGGCCAAGCAAAACTACTCCTTTGACCTCATCTCTTATTAATTTCCCAATTGCTTATTCTATTCCAACCACACTCTTTCATGAATTCACCTGAGGGCCTTTGCACTGGCTAACTGCCTACACCTAAAGTGCACTTCCCAAGATATTTATAAGGCTTGCTTCCTGATTTGTTCACATCTTTGATTAAAACAGAAAACAAAACAAACAAAAATCATCATCTTGGTTTTTCTTTTGGTGAAGATTTTCTTGTGATAGTTTAAAAGAACTTTCCCTTTATTATTGTAATTATGAGTGAATTACATCTCTCAAGATCTAGCATTGATGTGGATAAACTGTGTGTTGCTAATTAGAACACACATAGGAACATACACAGAACACATTACTTAATAGTAACAGCTGGCATATTGACATGTAAATTTTGCATAATATCTAAAATTTCAAATGTTATTTATACATGTTGATCTATTTCCAGGGCAGATTTTATTGTCCTATTTTAATAAGGGAAAACTAAGAGTTTTAATGTGATCTGTTAAAGACAGCTAAATTAATGAAAGAGACAAGAAAACAATGCTTGTCATGAATGTTGTCTCCTTCTATTTCCATAAAGCCATACTGACATAGAAATATGTATATATTGGTAAAATGTCAGAAAATACTATGCAAGTTGGAAGAAATGAGAAAATGTATAGTCAACTATATTTAGCTTTTAATCCTCTTCCTCTTGAAGACTTTTATTCTTCAATCACACAATGAGAATGAGATACAATTATGATAAAGACTATGAATGCTTTTCATAACTGACATTAAATTTAATAAATTTTACCCAAAGTGTACTGAAGTTTGCATTACAATTATACAAAAGCAAAACAAAAAAATCTCAAAATTGTTCTTAATTGTGTTTCAAAGAATAGTAGCCATTTATGGTTACTTTCAAATTCCAGAAGTCTGAATTTAAAATTCCTTATTTGGGTTTGTATTTTAAATATGTTGATTCATGTGATCCTATATTATTGAAGAACTACTAAATAAATGATCAATGTAAAGGTACCCCTATAGCAGGGATGAGCAGACATTTTCTGCAAAGGGTCAGTTATAAGGTGCCTGTCTCAATTACTCAACTATGACTTTGTAGCACAAAGGTAGCATAAAGTATATATAAATAAATTATGTGACTGTTTTTCAATAGAAATTTATTCATTAAAACAGATGCAGACTGGATGTGACACATAGACGTAGCTCGCTAGCCCTACCCTGCAGCGTTGAGAAATAGCCCATCACTTGCTATGACTAGAATTCATATCATAGAACAGCTGTCTTTGCAACAGTTTTGATATATATTTGAAGGAGATCAAGCATTTTATATGTTCGTTGACCTCAGCAAAATCTCTTAAAAATAAAATTAATTTGAATATTTTATTTTTTCCTTTTGAATTTTAATCATGATTTTCTTCTCAATATTTTGTCACAAACATCATACATTACCTACCAAAATATATCCTGTGTAATTGCCCAACTTTCAGAAATGAATGGAGAGACACAAAAACTAAGTTGGAAAGTAAGTTAATTGAATTAAGAGTTGTAATTAAACCAATTAGCAGTAGTCATGTATATGATATTTTGAACAAAACTAACTGAAGTAAATTTTTAATAATGATTTAAAAGCAAAGTTTTAAAATTATCAAAATATTTATTCATATTCTCAGTTTACATAAACGCAAATCAATATTAATTTATTAGTTTATCATTAATGTGACGTGTTTGTATATAATTATTATTATTTTTAGACAGACATGGCTGTAAAAAGGTGTAGCATAAATTAATACAAAAAATTAAATACCTCTTTTTACTTTAACTTTCTGTACAAAATAATATCACTACTAGTAATTATGTTATTTTATAAATGCTCATAAACTATTGTTTTAAAATTATGGCCAGAATTATCATCCAGCACATTTACCATATTCTTCAGGATTCATGTTTATCACCTTTTTTGAATAAAAGGAGCATTTTTTAATTTCTGTTTCTTGATATCTCTTTTTAATAATTGTCATCGACTCCAAGATCATATTGACTTAATCCTTTATTTGTTCATTCATTCATTTGTTCATTCTTTTCTCCATTTGTTCTTTTTTGATGAGTGCCCCTAAATGCAAATACTTTCCTTATCCTGGGATGTAATTTGTACCTAGAGGTTAAAATTAATTTTAAAAACTTGATTTAAGCTATCTAATCACACATCACTTTTAGGCATTTTTTCCACCTTTGAGATACTAAATAGACCTTTTCATGTTTAAATATGCCTGTTGAGGCTAGAAACATTGCAGTATAGTGGTTAAAAATATCCTTTTTTTCCCTCTAAGAGCAGTAAATATTTTTACCATGCCTCAAAGTGGTGAGTTTATTCTTCTTTTTTCTTAATTTAAATATAGCTTCTGAGGCTTTTCTTAAAAAACATATATAACAATTGATGCCTGTTTCTTTTCAATTACTATAGCTTGTCGATGTCTACCTCGCACTTTTCGGTTCGCAGATGACAGTACTTCTCAAACCTCTTGTGGTTGGTGGGACCATGTGACAAATTTTAGCACATGGACCATGAATGGAGGTAATATGTGTCTCTGGTGAGATACTGAAGAGCCCGTGTATAGTGGGCCTTGTTCTTTTCCTTTGCCACTGTGGCCAAAGAGAAGAACTTGAGCTGAAATTATGGATCCACAAGACCAAAGCATCTTGGATCTCTGGAGGAACATTGTCCCTAAGATTCCCTTAGACAAACAGTGCAATTTATGTAAGCGAGAAGTAAACCTTTATTGAACTGTCATTGTGATTAGGGGGCTGCCTGTTACCACATTATAGCCTTGCCCATCATAATTAATTTAAAAGCAGTAAAAGAGAATAAGGAAAAAAAATCACCCCAGGCATGCGATATATATGAGTTAAATGGCATTCTTCTTTACATACTATTTGTAGTCTGCTTATTTGGTTACTGCTTCATGACCATTTTCCAAGCCATTAAATATTATTCCACAACATGATGTTTAATGATTGCATAATATTATATGGTAACGGTCTATGAAATTCTGTTTAATCAATTTCCTATGCTTAGATAATTAGGTTGTTTAGAAACTTTTTCCATTGTGAACTACATTGCAATGAACAATAATATAGCTATATCTTAAATGTATCCACAATTACTTCTATAAAATAAATATTTAGAAACAAAATTTCTGGTATGAATGTTATAAAATACTAAGGCTTTTGCCAAATTATTCACCATAAATGTAGTAATTTATACCACCAATAACATTACATACAATTTTTTTCACTATTCTTAAGAAAGTACCTTTTTAAAATTCTTAAGTTTAATGGTATTAATTATATAAGAAATTGAGCACTTTGTTTTCCATGTACATAAATGTTTTAACTTTGCATCTTATACATATTTTGAAATTGATGTAAATTTATCAACAATTTGTCAGAGATATTGGAGATGTTAGGAAATGGATTCAATTTAGTTTAACAGCTATATATTAAGTACTGACTATGTGTCCTATCATCTCTAAAGCATTGAGTTAGCCAGCATTAGATTTGAACATTGCATGGAAATTTCAGCTCAAAACCTCAAGTACACTTTCTTATCACAGATATTTTTTAAATTGTGCCAACTAAATTCTAGGTCATTTCCAATTTCAATTTTCTGTTGAGAAATTATATATATCAGAATCTCTAGCCAAGTAATCATATGTCTAATTTCTCTAAAATTGTTTGGAAACCTATTTTTTTCTTGAGTCTGACTTACATGCTTGGCAATATATTTAGTTTTATTTTTATCTTCATTTATTGGGTGCTTAGTATTGCCAGCCTCATTTCAAAAACATTATTGATATCATGATTATTCTTCTTAATTCCAATACTTGGGGAGAAATTCTACTTATCTCAGGTTAGATTAAGTTCCTACCTCGATGATATCTACTGTGGCTACAAATTGGGTTACATTGTATGAAAACAACTCTTCCTAATGCAGTTCTCCCCAAATTGAGGCGTTGCTTCCAAAAATAATGTGTGCAAAGATGAGTAGGCGAGAGCATCTTTGAGCAGAAGCTGCAACACCACGGGTGTTTAATATTCAACCCTCTAATTACTGTTCTAAAGCACCATATATTTTCCCTATCATTACAAACAACACACTTTGTGGTCATTATCTTTCTGATTTAAATTCTTTTATGTCTTTTCTAACAAACAATAAGCCAACTGAGACCATCAACTTGGATGTCTTATTTACCAATTTATCTCCTAAGCCAAGCCCAGTATTTGACACATAGTAATTTCTTCATAAATAAATGCCAAATGAAAGAATGAATTAATACTTGGAGGATATTGTTCCAGTAAAGGAAATTTGTAGCCTGAATTTTAACATTTTCTCATGAAGATATTTTGAGAGCAAATGGTATTCAAATAACTCAAGTAGATTAAACATATATGTATTGAATATTCACTCTGTGAGGTATTGAAGCCCTACACATTAAGCATATAGAAATAAATAGACATTGGTCCTGATCTTAAAGACCTCACAGCTTAGAAGAGGAGAGAAACTTAGACAGATGCACAGTGCACAGTACTTGGTGATAAGGAAAGTTGAAGGCTGTGCCGGATGAAGAGATGGTACCACAGAAGGAAATTCAACTCAAGAGTGGTTTATACAGTGATCTAATCCATTCAACCAAGCAAAAAGCATGGTCTCATAATCACATGTTTCTTTGAAAAGAAGACTTCAATGGGTCAAGTTAGATTTCAGGTCCTTTGTGGTGAAGCTGCATAGGAAAAATGATATGCCAAACAGTAGCACAGCATATCTCTCTCATATGTATTTTTTTCATGTCCAAAGTATATGGCTTTTTTTTTGAGGTATTATGTTTAAACTCTTAAAATGACCTTGCCAAATTATTCATATTCTTTTTTGTCAAATTATGAATTTTACTGAGCTATTCATAATCTACCTCTGCCCACTCAAGGACCACCATACTCCACGTGACGTGACACTGTGAAGCTAAATTTCTATACACAGGACAGGATTTGTTTCTGCTCACTGCTAACTAACCTATCTGGATTGAAGTGAGTTTATACTCATCAGTAAAAATATAACTGAAACTATCTAATAACTGTTACAAATGTCCACTGCCAGAATTGAGTTAATCAGAGCAAGGTGTTTTATTTACTCTCTTCCCTCATCACCTGAAAGGAAAAAAAGAATAATGTGAATATGAATGCGATCAGTGATCATGAGAGGAGAAATACAGTGGTTTCATAAGACCCTGAGGGTCTCTAATTCTGAGAGTCATTCACTAAATTGGTCTCTGTATGCTTTTTGTAACAATGTATAAAGATATCAGTTTCTCTGTAAATCACGTTTTTATTGTTAGTGCCATCAAGTCAGTTCGAACTCCTAGCAACCCTGTGTACAGCAGAAGGGAGCTCTGCCAGGTCTTTCGCACCATCCTCTCACCATCCGGCGCTATATCAGACAATGCTTGCTTCTATTCATGGGGTTCTCGTGGCCAGTATAAATCATGTAGGCAAGAGAAACAGGTTTTGAATCTTGACACAAGATGTGAGCTGTAAACCAACATTGGTTCAGCCCCAGTTTACAGGGAGGAAGGTCTCCTCCTCTCCCCCCCTTCCTCCTCCTTCTTCTTTTCCTCTTCCTCTTCTGCCTTCTCCTCTTCCTCCTCCTTAATAATTTCACTAATTCCTAGCCAAATAAATTCTTTAAAACAGTTCCTGTTTTAACTTAGAAAAGAATCTACAAACCCATAATCATCACCACCACCACAACAAAAGTACTTATTTAATATTGCAACACTTGTTCATTAGAACAGACACTACTTCATTGTGAGTAAAAAGGAGAGTCTGAGGCCAAATCCCTGAAGTCTGAACCTGCCTCTATCATTTGCCAGTTGTTACTTTAGGGAAATCTCCTAATATCTCTTTAGTGTGGTTTTCCAATTGTAAGGTATTACCTACATCATAGGGTTCTTGTGAGAATTAAATATGTTAATAAACAGTAAACAGCTATAACCTGGCACACTATACTGACATAGAATGCTCTGTTATACCTATATCATAGAGTTAGAAAGACATTTTACTTTTCTGAGCATTTATGTCAAATATCAATCACTCGTTCCACATAACATTGAAGATTCACAGAACTAAGAGCCCAAAGGACAAACGATTGTACAGGAGGAGGAAAAGTCAAGGAGTAGACAAAATTCTACAATATTCTGGAGATCTCCTCTCCCTATCCTTTCCTTGAAAATGTGAATTTTGAGGTCAGAATACTAATATACTGATTGAATAGATTAGTGCTTTCTTGAAAATGTTAAAATATTAATTTCAGAAACACTGTGATAAGGGTGTCGATAATTTTTTTAACATGTGAATCAATATTCCTTAGTACAACCAGAGAGATAGGAATCAATACATATTAGTTTAATGTCAAAGCTAGACATGCAGTTTTAAAAATAGGAAATTGCTTTCTGAGGGGAAATAGAATGACTTTTTCTTAAAGTGGAAGATCTTTTCAGAGCCCAGCTCATCCGCTGGTGATTCTCTCAGGTTGTATCACGTCTTTCGAGCTATTGGATTATTATTCAGTGTTTTGTTTTTGGCCATTTATAGTATTCATTTATTAAGGTTTTTACTCTCCCCTTGAAGCAGTACTTTCTCTTTTACAAGCTGCCCCCCAGACTCTCTTTAGCTTGCCATTATAACAGGATATGGAATGGAGGTTTTACACTAATTGTGACTAATACTTTGAAAACAAGGGAAAATTCTTCTTCTAAATTGAACTTGCACAGAATTTCCATCAGGGCCGCATGTCTTTCTCTAAGAATTACCAAGATTTGTAAGAAGGGACTCCACCATCACCAGTCCCTAATTGAATGCACGCCCTCTCTGTTTATAGAGAGCAAAGTAAGCCAGAGAAGGGCAGTTCAGTAGTAGCATTCTACTCTTTCCCTGCCCCGTCTATGCTTCGAAGGGGGCAGCCCCCATTCAATATGCTGCTTTATAGGCTGCAAGGCAACCAACTTGATGATCTGCGCTTGTGCCTACCTAAGAATTGGAGAGAAATGTCAAGTTGAATGTAGCTACCTGAGTGTAGCAGACTGTACTCCCTCCTTTTGAGGTATATCAAGGATATGCGAATATTTTTGAATCAAGGATTACTAGCTCAACTGGCCATTTTATTACTACCTGACTCAGCAGCACTGTCTTCTTGCCCGAGAGATCCTAGTAGCAAGAGACAAATACATATATGAAGATGGCACTTGTAACTAAGGCAGGAGAGCTGTTTGGAAGCAGCCAACTAGCCCTCAAGGAAGGAATTTGGGGACTGGGGAAGCCTTGCTGGATCCTTTAAAGAATGCAAACGTACTTCTGAAAAATGTTCCAGCATTTGGAAGCTTGCCTCACCGAGGGCACTGACAGTCAATCATTATTACCCAGAGATTCAGAAAGAAATCAATGAGAAAATAACAAGCTCTTTTAGTTAAATAAAGAGATATTGTTCCCATGAGGGCCCTTCATATCTTCAAGCCAGGTATAAGGGCACAAATAAAGGTCCAAATAATATATATATATATATAAATATTATCAATTCGTGAATCAGGATGACAAATTGTTCAATAATATTTATTCTATTCTCCTACCTGATAAATGTACTTTCATAATGATAAAATTTTAAAATATGTGTGAGGCTATGGATTTTATGAAAGAAAACTATGACTTTAATTATTATTGTGCACATCTAAATATTTTATAGATAGCAAGTTATCCTTAAGTAAGAAAATAAAATATACACATAATTTATATTTTTTTGTATTTATTCCATACTATCTATTTTGTCATCCCTTTTTCAGAAAAATAATAATTATACTATTATAATCAAGATTTCCATGTGGTTTATGTTAAAAAATGGTAGTAATCTTTAAAAAATTAAAAATAAAATGTAATTGCATTGAAAGTGTAAAAATGTGGATATTTGTACAAAAATGTAAGTTAAGTTAAATGTAAGTAACTAAATCATATGTGTATGTTTCAAAAGTTATTCTTCTTCTTTTTTTTTTTTTAAGATTTTATTTTTTCCTTTTTCTCCCCAAAGCCCCCCCGGTACATAGATGTGTATTCTTCGTTGTGGGTTCTTCCAGTTGTGGCATGTGGGACGCTGCCTCAGCGTGGTCTGATGAGCAGTGCCATGTCTGCGCCCAGGATTCGAACCAACGAAACACTGGGCCGCCTGCAGCGGAGCGCGCGAACTCAACCACTCGGCCACGGGGCCAGCCCCAAAAGTTCTTCTTCTTCTAAATTGCTCACAATTTTCTATTAACATTAAAGATAAAATACAATTTTCAGTAATGAATATAAAAACATTTCAAAATTATTTAAATTAAGATAAATTTTGTTTTAAAAAATATATGCAAGTATTTCATGTAATTAAAAACATAAAATTTGCAAGCTAGCAACGTTTTGCCAGTTTAATGAATTGGTATCCCATTAATAATGCACATTATGTGTAAGCACATATACACACATGTAATATGTACAAATTTAAAAGTGTTGTACATTTTCAAATGTTAAAAATGTTTCTTAATCACTGCATGCAACTGTTGAAAGTATTTCACTAATTCTGAAATCTCAAATTGGAACACATGGAGAAACAAGAAAATAGAAATTTGGCACTCCTGAGGTGGGGGTATAGCTCACTTAGGAAGAATCTATTGCATTCATGCTATCTGAAAGAAAGGATATACTAAGTTAATGAATTAGGTTTTTTTCTTACTGAAGCATTTCCTTCATGCAAATATTATCTGACATTTGAAGTACTTATTGTGTGACTCTGACACTGAAAACAGAATACACAAACTTCCAAGGCACTAGAATGTAGGCACTTTTCCTTTGAAAGATATACAGCAAGAGAGATGGAGAAGTGTTCCCTTGAGCTCTTAACAGTGTTAGCTAGGAGGCTAAATGCCTTGAGGTTACAGGTCTTGCTGTATCGATATTGAGCCAAGATCTTGCATAAACAAGCCATATATATTCTTGAATATATATATTGCATTTTATTATTATTTGCATATTTTTTATGATATGCAAGCCATAGGACAAGGGTTCTGCTTGCCAAGGTCTGGAAAAAGTATTGATTGGCTGCTTTTCTTTCATCCCTATTCCTGAGCCCTACACTACAGTGGGGATGGAAAACTGGAACGAATGGAAAAACAATCAAAGTTCCCCTCTCCACTCCAACGCCATCAAGCCACAAACTTGGCTAATAATTGGAGTATATGATTAGAAGCAACAATGGAGTGTTTTTTTATTAAGGGACAGGAAAGAAGATGTATGAAGTCATAGTTCAAAGCAGGGAATGGTGCACTGTAGAGATTGTCTGCAAGTTCTCTAAGAACCCGCTACAGAACCCTACTAAATATCCAATATTTGGATAACTTCATGTGGACAGGTTGCCTTTGATAGGCAGAAGAGAAATGCAAATAATCTTTACTAAGTAAGAATCAAAACCAAACAAAACACATATTCAACCTTTTTCCTGTCATCCCTGCCTCCCTAACACCAACTCTCTTCAACCACAAAAGGGACTGAAGCAGAAGGAATGGAAACGAGTAAAGACAGGACTAGGAAAAGATCTGATCCTGTGCCCTCCCTATTCCTCACTGCTGATTTTGAATCCCTGATCAGACTTGAACTTTGGGGAAACGCAGAAACTCAAAATTGGATTTAAGTTTAAAGTTGGGATTTAACCAAATTGGTCTTCTGTAATACGTGAATTTTCAAAGCGACTCTAAAGTTATGCCATTTGCTCATGATATCATCAAGCAGCAACAGAGGGAGATCTGATAGATCATGTTTGAATATATTAGTTGCAGAAAAAAATCTGTTTCTGAATGTACCCTAATTAGCCCAGTCTATTCAATACAATAGTTACATACTTAGCTAATTTTCTGACATTTATACTTTCCTCAATGCTTTACTATTATAACAATGATATAATGAACATCTTTGTTACTCAGTGTCAATGTACTTCCCCTGGAATATTCCTTGGAATATCTTATTATAAGTGTGAGATACCTAGTACCAAATTGTACTTCACTAAATTGTATAACGAACTAACTTAAAATCCATTTTGCTTTTCATATTTTTGGGACAACGCTTTATTAATCTATATTTAAGTTTCCTCTGAGGAAAGTGAATACAATTTCAATGACTTTTGATATAGCCAGTTTAGGGGCTCAGTGCTAAATATAGAAGAGTAACTCAAAACAAAAACAGAATGAGTCAGAGGATGTCTTAGGTTATAAAGAAGTCCAGGAAATACTATGATGTTTGTTTGAAGCCGTGCTCTAAACATCTTTCATGTGCTCTAACAACACTTTTAATTTGTGGCTGACACACTGGAGGAGGATGACCCTCAATGAGTGCTAAATGTAGCTCCTCTCTGAGTGGAGTTGACACCTGTACGTTGCTCCCAACCAATAGAATATAGCAAATTAAATGGGATGGCATTCCCATGATTGTGTTATGTTATAAGGCAAAAGTGAAAGGAATTCATCCTCATCCACAGGTTCAGATATATGATTCTTTTAAATGTTTTTGCCATAAAATTCTTAAAAGAGCTTGTACATGGGCAACGATTTGGATAATGAAATCTTTTCTTTGACTTCTGAACATTATTTCTGAGAAGTCTTATTATATTAAGTGTTATCTATGTTAACGCTCCAGTAAATCATTGTGCAAATCATTAATTTTTAAATAAAGGGTTTAGATAAAGGGATGAGTCAAAAAATGTAGTCATGAGTCTGTTTTCTTATGGTTTCTATCCTTACTTTCATTGTCTTTCATTATTCATGATGCTCTCTGTACATATCTTTTTGCACTTAGGACATATTCTGTAGTTTTCTTTTTGAGTATTTCTCATTCTCCCTCTGAAACGTTCTGCAAACTTCACTAAGTTGTTTGCTATAAACCAATTAGATTAACCTCTCTTGGACTTTTGGAAACTTTTCAAGTTATACATTTTTACTATGTCATTAAAAGAGAGGGCTTAATCTTCAACGGTATCAATATAGTTAAATTACAACGTTGCATTTATCAAACATGAAACTTATCTTTCATTCAAATTAAGCCAGTTAAACAAATAAGGGAGCTATGTGGGAGCTTATATGAATGGAAAGTGACTAAGTCAAGTTTTCTGTATCTCTTGACAAAGCTCACTATCTGGGAGCAAGACAAACAAAACAACAACAATAATATTCGTCCCCCAACATTCCGTTCTGTAACAAAATAACATTATTTAATATATTTTTAAAACATATTCTATCATTACTCTCAAAGTGTTGATGGAGGGTAGTTTAAACATGATACAAAAGTTCAGAAGGAGAAAATGGTTTATCTTGACTTTACAGATTAAAAATTAAATTTAAAGAGTCTTTTTTTGGTCTGAAAATGTTAGTCAGCATTCATTTTCACCTAATGTTTTAATTGAAGGGACTATAGCATGGTAAGTCCATATAAAATATTTTTAAAATAAATTTTCTGTATTTCATTCATTATTTAACATACCTTTGTAAACTTTCTTAAGACTAAAAACTCTACAATGACTTTCTGTAATATCTCGCCATCTTGATGATTTAACTATCTAAGGAGTCTGATTAACTAAGAGAAGAGAAGTTTAAGAATAGAGTTTGTATGATCTGCAAACATTTTCTCCCAGCTGGTGGGTTGTCTTTTTGTTTCATTCATGGTTTCCTTTGCCTTGCAGAAGCTTTTTAGTCTGATACAGTCCCATTTGTTAATATTTTCTTTTGTTTCCCTTGCCTTAGTAGACTTGGTATTCAAAAAGATGGGGCCACTACCGATGTCAAAGAGTATACTGCCTATATTTTCTTCTGGGAGTTTTATGGTTTCAGGTTTTACATTCAAGTCTTTAATCCATTTTGAGTTAATTTTGTGTATGATGAAATGCTGGGAGCCGTGGCTACATCATTTGATCGGCTGTTTGACAGGGTCCAGCTGATTAACGCCGAGGGGTGCAGGGTCGCCCCTTGGTGAAGAATAACCGGCCAGCCCCTCACATAGTTCTGAAACCTGTGCTGCTTCTAATTGCCCTTCATTCCTTTTCCTTTCTTAACCTCCAGTTTTCACTCCTTTGGGTGGCTGCTTGGGAGGCACTACCTCCCGGGAAAATTAAATATAGTAAGAGAATGTGACCACCTGCAGGTAACTTTCAAGATATTTTTCAGGTAATTATTGGAGGAGCACACAGTCCCATTTGAGACAATCAGAAAGGAATCCTGCCCAGATAAGATGTCGAATTAGGTTTATGGCCTCTGTCTGGTTAATGTTTCCTTCTCCCTCCAGTTCTTTGTCTAAATATATATATGCATCGTCCTTCTAAGTTTGTTGGTTAATTGGATGATCAAGAAGTATCTATATATTATTCTTGACCTTCTGCTTTCTGTTAAAATGTTATAGAGGTTTTCTCCTAAAAGCAATAAATAATAAATAATTGATGAGTAGAAGGGCCGAGGGGTGCAAGAATGCCCCTTGGTGAAGGATGGCCGGCCGACACCCCTGATATTTTCTGAATTATATGCATGCTTTCTATCAAGGTTATGTGTATACTTATTTCTCTTTTTTATTCTTGAAGATATATAGTTTAGCTTAGCTTTTCAGCCCTTTACTTTACTAACAATATGATACTTTCTCTGGCAGTGTACTTCAGGGACTGTTAGCTCTACAATCTAAAAGACAAAGGAATGCTTCCACCCCCTAAAGGGCGCGAAAAAGTAAAGATGTTTAACTGCCCGCTGAGAATGCAGATAGCCCTGGGGATAAGACACCCTGGAGTCGCCTTTTGTTCCCATTAACCATCTACACTAATGGCGTAAATGATTGAGGGAGGCAGGGATGGCTCCACCAGGATGCAACCAGATAGACTGCTGTCCTGTCCGGAGGCCTGGACCTTCTCTCTTTGATTTAACTTTACCATGAATTACAACAGATGCCTAGGTACCTATCTCCTTTAGCTTAGAGACAACAAACACTAGTTAATTGCGGAGAAGACTACCATTAACCTTATGCTCTATAGAATAGAATGCTAATAAATATTCTTGTGCTCGTTTTTTACTTCCTTATCTCTCTGAGAATATTTGTAAAACTATTTCTGTACTAATCCTGAAAAATATATAAACGACACTTGTGCACAGTAAAGTCGGACTTGCTAACACCAACCCAAGTCTCACGTCCCCTTTATTTCCCCCTCCCTCATCGCGCCGACGCCATCCATCCCTCAGGAACCTGGACTCTGCCGGGGCGGGACCCCGGCAATGAAAGATAACCGTCTACTTTCATTCTTTTGCATGTGGCTGTCCAGTTTTCCCACCACCATTTATTAAAGAGACTTTCCTTTCTCCTTTGTATCTTCTTGTCTTCTTTCTCAAAGATTAACAGCCCACAGATGTGTGGTTTTATTTCTGGTCTTTCAGTTCTGTTCCATCAATCTGTGTGCCTGTTTTTGCGCTGGTACCATATTGTTTTGATTACTGTAGCTTTGTAGTATATTTTGAAGTCAGGGATTCTGATGCTTCAGTTTTGTTCTTTTTTTCTCAGGATTGTTTTGGCTATTTGAGGTCTTTTGTAGTTCCACATAAATTTTAGAATTCTTTGTTCTATTTCTGAGATGAATGTCATTAGAATTCTGATTGGGATTGCACTGAATCTACAGATTACTTTAGGTAATATGGACATTTTAATTATATTTATTCTTCCAATCCATGAGCATGGAATATCTTTCCACTTTTTTATATCTTCTTTGATTTCTTTCAATAATGTCTTATAGTTTTCAGTGTATAGGTCTTTCACCTCTTTGGTTAAATTTATTCCTAGATATTTTATTCTTTTTGTTGCATTTATAAATGGGATTGTATTGTTGAGTTCTCTTTCTGCTAGTTCATTATTAGTGTATGGAAATGCAACTGATTTTTGTAAATTGATTTTGTACCTTGAAACTTTGCTGTAGTTGTGTTTATTTCTAACAGTTTTCTGATGAATTCTTTAGGGTTTTCTATATATAGAATCATGTCATCTGCAAATAGCATATATCCAACAAAGAGTTAATATCCAAAATATATAAAGAAGTCATACAATTCAACAACAACAAAAATAACCTGATCAAAAAATGGGCAGAGGATATGAACAGACATTTCTCTAAAGAAGATAAATAGCTGGCCAACAGACACATGAAATGATGTTCAACATCACTAATTATTAGGGAAATGTAAATCAAAGCTACAATGAGATATCACCTTACACCTGTCAGAATGGCTGTAATTACCAAGACAAAAAATAACAAATGCTGAAAGGATATGGAGAAAGGGAACACTCAGACACTGTTGGTGGGAATGCAAACTGGTGCAGCCACTATGGAAAACAGTATGGATATTTCTCAAAAAATTAAAAATAGAACTACCATATGACCCAGCTGTCCCACTACTTGGTATTTATCCAAAGAACTTGAAATCAACAATCCAAAGAGACTTATGCACCCCTATGTTCATTGAAGCATTATTCACAATAGCCAAGATGTGGAAGCAACCCATGTGCCCATCAACTGATGAATGGATAAAGAAGATGTGGTAGATATATACTATATATATATATATATAGTATATATATATATGGCTGAATGTATATTTCTGTATATATATGTGTGTGTGTGTATATATATATATACATGAATATATATATATACATATATATACATTCAGCCATAAAAAAAGACAAAATTATCCCATTTGCAACAACATGGATGGACCTTGAGGGTATGATGTTAAGGTTAAGCAAAATAAGCCATACCGAGAAAGACAACCACCGCATGATTTCTCTCATATGTGGAAGACAAACAAACACACAAACACACGGACAAAGAGAACAGATTAGTGCTTACAAGAAGGGAAGGGGGTGGGGGAGTGGACAAAAGGGGTAAAGAGGAACATATATATGGGGACGGATAAAAATTTGACTATTGGTAATGAGCACAATGCGGTCTATACAGAAATTGATAAATAAAAATGTACACTTAAAACTTCACAATGTTATGAATGATTATGACCTGAATATTATTTTTTTAAAAAAAGAATATGGTTTAAAATAGGAGAGTAAATAATAGAGTGAAATAACCAAAGAGAGAGAGTGGGGGTGGGGGAATAGGAGAGATTTAAATATTTCATATAGATAGTTCACCTTATAATTGTTTTTCTCAGAAAAAAACATTTAATAATGTAAAGATATTTTTCTCTTAAGTGCATTGCATGTGTCCACAAGTATGTGTATGCACACATACATATACACATATTTACGTACACATGGAGGGTTATTACAGAGACTAACAAGATCCTGGAATGGTAACTCAGGAGGAAATACAGTAAATTTCCATTTAAATGAGATCTGCATTTTTCTGCTTGTCTATGTGAAAACCCCATGAGTGTGCATTTCCTTTTCATGAGACCTTTGCTCCATGAGGAAAAGAACAGTCAGTTAATGAGATCTGCTCTGCAAAATCTGACTCAGTGTCAAGATGAATTCCTACAAGGGGTAAAAGAACAGGCCAGTTGTCTGACTTGCAATCAAGAGACCAGGACACATTTCTCTCTCTACTATAACATTGTGTGTAACCTTCAGTTACACACATAACCCATTTGAACCCAAGTTCACTTCATTTCAATTTAACCAACATTTTATGGTAGAGTTATAAATTATATATGGTATTCTTGGCTTCTGCAAGAAAGAGTTTGATAAACTAGACTTAGTCCCTGTCACCAAGAAGAATATATTGTAATCAGGTAAGCATGAAAAACAAGTACACAGTAACAACAGAATAAGGAAAAGATAGCAAAATATCATGTACAAAGACCCTAAAGTGGGAATATGTCAGCTTGAGTGAAGATGAGTGAGGAAAACAGTGTTGCTGGAGGTAAGTGAGGAAGGGAGAAGAAGTGGGAAGTTCAAAGAGGGAAATCAATCAGCTCACATTGGGCCTGTTAGGCCATTATTCAAACATGGGCCTTTTTGTATAGGGTGAGATAGTAATGTTATTGAGGGGTACAAAAGAATCGCATGCTCTGATTTATGTTTTAACAGAGTCATTCTTACTCCCATCAACTCAAGAAAGTAAAAAGGCTCATTAAGAGGCTAGTTTAACAATGTAAGTAAGAGATGATGGTAGCTTGGACAAGCATTTGTCAGAAGTAGTGGCTGTGAACTGTGATCAGACTCAGAATCCATTTTGAAGGCAGGATGACAAGATTTTCTGGCAGATTGAATCTACTTTCTGAGAGAGGAGGAGTCAAGAATATCTCCAAGAGTTTTTTGACCTGAGATGTTGAAAAGATGCAGTAGCTGATAACCGAGATGGGGAAGACTGTGGGAAAATCATGTCTTAATAGACCAAAAAGGATTTCAGATGGGGAAGATAAGAGTGGGTATAGAAAAGGAGATTCTAGGCAGAGAGAAAAATAGAGTGAATATGGAATACTGAGAAGCATGGTTGGAAAGATAAGAGGACAGCTTATTTTAAAGCCTAAGTGAGCTGTTATGTGGAATGTATAATTCTTGTGGAATTATAGTGCTTGATACTGATAATACATTATGAAGCATCAGAATATTTGCTAAGAATTTTCCACTTTTCGAAAGCAACTGAGAGCAACCTACTGTTTGAATAGGAAAGTTCATAATTTAAATTTCAGAAAGACCATTCCTTAATATTCTATCTGAAAGAGGCCAAACTTTTTCTCTTGACTAGGATTCTAAAAGTTGAATGATTCAGTAAAATAGTATAAATATTTTTAAAAATTGATGTATATTGATAAACTGACTGTTTATATTCCAGTCAACAATGTATACTTACTACCCTTGAATAATGGACAGAAAGTTTTAAGCACATCTTACTCTCATTTTAGCACAAATTGTTTAATTGCTAGTGCAATTGAACACCAATGCAGAGCCATACATCTGAGTTGGACATTTATCTTTCTTTTTTTGTAAATTGTTTTGATATACACTTTATCCATTTTTCTGCTGATCTTATTAATCATTTTCTTACAAAGATATCCTACATATTGTACATATTTTCTAATTTATCTTTTTCTTTTAATTTTTTAGGTGTTCGTAGTCAAATCTATTAATTTGTTGGCAGGAATTTTCTGTATTTAGGGTTATGTTTAGTAGTACTAAAGTGGACATGACTGTAATAATAAGGTCTGGTGGACATAGCTTGTCTGTTTCTCTACACCTGGAAGTGAGCACTGACTCTAGGCAGGTTGGCCACTGGCAGGCACTGATAGAATCCAAAAGAAAGGGATCAAGGATAAGGCATAGGCCTCCATTCATGTCTAAATGAAGAGGGTTTTACTCTGAGCACTGCAGATGGTACTACAATCCCTAATTCTTTACAGATTAGCTATCTGATTTTAGGCTGGTACTAAATGCCACTGCAACAAGGATGAAAAATTTCCTCATTCTCATGCTTTTAATTTTATCTGCTGAGTCAAAAATGGCTCTGAGCTGTCATACCACATCTACTATGTTGATGAGAGAAGTGAAGGCTACGATATATTAATCACAGAAACAATCTTATATCACAATGAGAATTCTAAATACCTTATAATGAGGCACTGGCTTTTCCTCAAAATGAACCTTTTACTATGAGCTTGTCCAGTCAGAACTTAACTCATTCAAAAAACTGCAATAATTAACCTAAAACCCCAAATGGGATCTGTGCATATATAACCAAGAAAAGAAAACAAAAGGAAGAGATGAGTAGAAAAAAGGAAAAGAAAGAAAAGAAAAATAAAAACTTCAGCAGGTTAAAAAATGGTGTCATTGAACAGAAAATTCTCGACCAAATACCACCATAAATTGAACAAAGAATACAAACTCTTAATGAATCAATTTCCATTATAAAATAAGACCACAACTCAGAGATATAGAATTTCTCGAGGAGATGAAATATGAAAAATGGAACTCAAGAAATAAGTAAAAAGAAAGTGTAATGCTAACACAAAAATGAAGAGTAAATCAGAAGTTGTTCAATGCAGAAGAAATAAGCAAACGTTAAAAATATCAGAGTTCAAACACAGGTTTGATCAAAGATATGCTAGATGGGGAAGAGAGAAAGAGAAAATCTATCAGATGCAGGCATAGCTCAGAGATATTGTGGGTTTCATGCCAGACCACAGCAATAAAGTGAATAGAGCAACAAAACAAGTCATACAAAATTTTTGGTTTCTCATGCACGTAAAAACTTTGTTTAGGGGTTGGGCCCGTGGTGGAGTGGTTAAGTCCATGCACTCTGCTGTGGCGGCCCAGGGTTTCATGGGTTCGGATCCTGGGTGCAGACATGGCACTGCTGTCAGGCCACATTGAGGTGGCGTCCCACATGACACAACTAGAAGGACATGTAACTAAGATATACAACTATGTACCGGGGTGATTTGGGGAGATAAAGCAGAAAAAAAAAAAAAAAAAAAAGGATTGGCAACAGTTGTTAGCTCAGGTGCCAATCTGGAAAAAAAAAAAATTTATACTATGCTGTAGTCTACTAAGTGTGCAATAGCATTATGTCTGAAAAAAACAATGTACACACCTTAATTAAAAAAATAGTTTGTGGCTAAAAAAGGCTAACCATCATGTGAGCCTTCAGCAAGTTGTAATCTTTTTTGCTGGTGGAGGGTCTCATAAAATAAGCAGTATCTGTGAAGCATAGTAAAGCACAGAAAAACGAGCTATACTTGTGTCTAACTGGTTTTTCCAAAAAAGTGTAACACACAATTCAAGAACTTTCTATGAAATAGCAAGCAATGCTTACAAACTCAAGTACTATTGATACAGAACCATCAACAATGAGACATTTCCAAGTAAAGGTAGTGATCACGAAAGGTCAGAATAGAAAGATTTTAGCAACTAAGCAAAATTTCAAATCACTCATAAAGAGAAAATAATCAAATAATCAGATTTTCTTCAACTTAATCCAGAGTAAAATTCAGCTAAAGACAGCAGAGAAATGAAATTATCTGCCCTAAAAAAAAAAAAAAAAGAAGGAAAGAAGAAAGGAAGGAAGAAAGGAAAAAAAGAAAAAGGAATGAAAGAATGTGTAAAAATAATTCATATTCATCCAAACTGAAATTCAGGCAAAAATAAAGTAAAAAAATATAAATCCTAAATGTCTTTAAAAACGCTAAAAGAAACATACTTGGAGGAAAAAACCTCACAGGGCATATAATAAAATTTTGCAAGAAAAAGGAACAACAAACAATTATGACAACAAAGATAATGCACAATGTACATTGTGGAAGAAAGGCAACCAAACATACCTGTGACAGCAATGAGTGTTAACTGGGCTAAAGGCACCTACAAAAAGAAAAGAACAAAAGGTGGGTTATAAGTAATCTGTTTATATGTACATTAAAAAAAAATTGCCCAGGGAGATTGAAAATTGTAAAATGGGTAAAGTCATATCAAGCAAATAAAAACTTGAAATTTAAAATTCACTACCTTTAAATCAAACTAAATTAAAATATGAGTAAAAAACTTTAAATAAGACAAAAGTGTTTATCTTTTAGTGATAAAGTATATAACCCAAAATGAGAAAAGTTAAAATATTTATGAACCTTAATATTTAGCACAATATTTTATAATTAAAATCTACAAGAAAATGAGGAAACAGAAAAACTTGAATAGAAGAAAAATTCAGTGCCGCTCTCTCAGCTATTTAGCAAGTGACAAAGTATTTAGAGGATTTAAATAACAGAAAAATAAGTTAAATCTAGTAAATTAAGTCTAATCTATATGTCTTCATACTCTAAACCCTGAGAAGTTACCATGTAGTAGAGACAATTAGGACTCCATATGCCTTATTTTAGATAATCCTTAAACAAACCTTGAGGTAAAGGAGGCTTAGAGAAATTAAGTAAATTCCTCATCATCTTTATTAACTACTTGAATCTGGGCACTATTCCAGGTTTTTGCAGTTAATTCCTCACAATCTTAACTATACCTGTATATCTATCTGGCCTTTGGATGAAGTAAGACAAAGAAATGCATTCGACTCACATGGGTAGGAATAGAACATATCAATTTACACTGCCTTAAAAAAAATTCAGCAGATTTTGAGCTTGAGTCACTATCTCAGTAAGTTTCTCCCAGAATTTGATTTTATTTTTTTGTGAGGAAGATTGGCTGTGAGCTAACATCTGTGCTAATCTTCCTCTATTTTGCATATGGGATGCCACCACAACATGGCTTGACGAGTGGTGTGTAGGTCGGCACTCAAGATCTGAACCCAGGAACCACGGGCCACCAAAGCAGAGCGTGTGAACTTAACCACTATGCCACCCCACCAGCCCCTCTCCCAGAATATTTTTATCCTAAAATAGTGTGTGAAAAAATTCTAGTTAAAGTTCTTCTAATTTTATTTTCCTAACAACTCAATGCATTTCTTCCAAACCAGGATATTTAATATTTAAATGTAAACAAAATATGTTGAATGTTAATGTCTTATTTTTAATCAACTGTTACATGAAAGGTATAATGAAATTCAACTCTAATTATAAATTTTTCTGAGCTACAAAATTTCACTGGAAATTGCAAAAGGTTTGGCATTGACTGATATGTTCACATTAATTAATTAATAAGATAAATCTAAGCAAAATGTATGAAATATTGTACATTAAAAAGAATAGTATTTTACAGTATCCAAAGAATATTTTAACAAAATTTTGGTGCAAAAAGATGTCTAACAAAGCCCAAAAAGTAGAAGTAGTACAGATACCTATTTATGATCATAGCTCAGGAAGCCTGGAAAGGAATAACTGAATGATTGCAACAAATGCTTTAATGAATAAATATCTTTGAACATACATCAATTTTATATGTAAGTGCATTTCTGTAATAAATTCCTAGAAGTGAAATTAAAAGGTAGAAAAACATATGAATTTTGAATCGCCATAGATGTTTACCCATTAAATATCCTCCAGCTAGGTAAGAGAATGCTGATACAACGTATTACTTTTTAACTTCCCCAAACTGAGAGTGATAAAAAAGATTATTTTATTTTTCATTAATATGAAAATCTAGACTATAACTTTTCCTGTGAGCTCTACTATACCTGTATGCTGTAGGCTTTTATCATGATTTAAAATCTGATTTTACAAAATTTCCAATTTAACAATGAATAATTATAATTTATCTAAAATTTATTTCTTAGGAGCTTTCCAAGTAAGTATAAGGCATGGATCTAGTAATTTCCCATCCTAATGTCCATAAAACTTCACAACAAATCAATGAATCCCAAAGATCACTAAGTAAATCTTCCATCATATTTAATATGTGATGAAGTATAAACAAAAATCCTAGGACATTTTACAAAAGCACATCTTTTTTTTGTAATGTAATATCAATACGTATTTCCAGCCTTTTTAAATACAGTTTACATGATTTAGATGAATTGGACTCCAACCCATCTATTTTATTCTATGTTAAAGAGGCAATTAGGCACCTGGTAAGTGAATTTCTTTATGCATAGGTTTATTGTGAAATAGGAACATGAAAATGATCCCTAATAAAAACCATCTAAATTATTATTTGCAATAAATTAAATTATTTTCTTCAACTCCAGAATGTTCCTTAACATAAAAGGGAACTCCAAACTTTTATGGGCATTAAATTGACAGCAAAGATGGAAAAATATGTTAGCACTATGTGACTAGATTCATGTGTTCTTAATATGGCTGTCAGGTATTTCTAACAGTATCATTTTTACTGGTAAATTATTTAAAAACAACATATTATTAGGATTTAATTACTAATTCTGTAATAGGAAGTTACATGAAAGACACGAGTCAAACTTCAGTTTGGAGATTTTTTTCCGCCTCTTCTCAGGTTTTCTTATTTAAATCTTCATTTTCTTTCAGGTATTTAATTAGCTACAACTTAGAGTCATCATCCTTCAAATCAGAGGGCCTTGAAGATGTGTAGCTGGAAAGAAAATATTGTTTCAACTTGACGGATTTAGCGTAGTGTTAATTGAAATATATACCACAGTCACCTTCTTTTGGGGTGTGAAGTAGGGGTTTCATTCAACCTTTACTAATAGTTATTATGAGAGAAAATAATTAAAAAGCAAATTTCTAGACCGTCCTAGTATGCTCAGAAAAGGGGATAGTATCCTTTCTACTTTTATAACTGTTGTTTTTGAATTGTAATTAGTTGTCCAGTCAATCTTTTGTCTAATAAATTGTAATTACCCCAATATTTATAGTCAGCCTTTTATATACATAGGATATCACATTTTCCCGTGATTTTAATTTTCACATCTGGGAAACTGTATGTGTGTCAGAATTGTGCAAGGCTTTGGAATTGCTCCTTCCTCTCAGAAGTTAGATTTCAGAAAACGGGAGGGAAAAATGTAATTCATGCTGCCAAACACCACAGAAGCTACACTGGGCTGTTTATGCTTATCTTTTCTTCATATACATGTATATTTAAATTTAACTGTGGAAGTTCTGGATATTCTCCTCCGAAGCCAGAGCCAATCCACAGAGTCCTTATGACAATTTCTGGGTGCATTCCTAAGTGTTTACTCTGGAGAAGAGTGGGCCTTGTGCGTAAAGGTTCTTCTATCTCCATGTTAATGGGACTCGCTGGAATCACAATTTCTAGATGGAACAATTTTCTGAAACAAAAGCCAGTGACTCCACTTTGAAGACAAAAGACAGAGTAAAAATGCCAGCTAAAGTCATGCTTCAGTGGTTTTAGAAATCTGAATCACTTTCATACCGACCCAATTTTTCTTGTTTCTACCTGCCTCCTTCAGTTCACTCTATTTTCTATTTTCTGAAGTTTTGCTATCTAGCATTCTCCTCGCTGTCTAGCATAAGAAAGCTAATTGCATGTAATTTTTCTTGCTTATTGCTATAGATGAGAGAATTGTATTCATCTGTAAATTTTCCATCAAGATTTGTAAAAATTATCAGATTGCAGAGCAAAAGAATTCAGGTCACCTTCAAACAAATCTCCTTTGGTTCAGTATAATAAATTGCTAAAGTTACTGGGTCAGATTTGAATTTAGGGGAAAAAATTATATATATATATATATATATATATAAAATCTCAACTCAATTTTCCTGTTTGAAAACGACAAAATAAGCAGGTATTTAAAGGAACATGACAAAGTTGAGAAGTAAGCAATCTTCTAGCATCAGAAAAAGGCTTCAAGATTTCTCAGTTAAAAGCTGGATGTCTGTCTCTTCCTCTCATTTTCTGTGTAACCTTGGTTAAATAATTTGCTTGAAGCTCAATTGCTTTGTTGGCTAAGGCGGAAATACGTACTGTTCTAGTATGTTTCAACTATCAAAGGAAACATATAACATCGATTTATACCATCTCTAATTTTTTGCTATTTTAAAATTATAAGAATCTTTTTTTCTTTCAAAAATAAAGACTATCTGTTTCTTTGGAGTCACAGTGATTGAATCTTCGTGTAGGAGACAAGAATTAGAACTGGTACAAAATCATTTTTATTCTTTTCCTAATCAGATGTCAAAGAAATAATGTCATTCACGATGAGAGAATGAGAGAATGAAGGAGAGAGAAAGAGAAAGAAAGAAGAGTGGATTGAGCTACTATGTATTCAAAAGTTTCTGAAAAAAGTTGTAACAAATCTCGGTTTGAGAGAAAGGCTGTTGTACAAAATAACAGGTTCTATTCAGAAATGATCTATCTATTTTTTTCTTATGAAAAAAATTTGTATTTTCTTTTTATTCTTATGAAATAGATCTGTTATTTTGAAGTCTTCGCTATATGTTGATCAGTTAACTCCATTTTAAAAAGGAAATTTAAAAAGATATCCCTTACACAATAGTCTAATTAATCCAGTGGACATATCCATGTTAAAATATTGAAGATGGAGTATTTAGAGCAGAAAAATGCAATATTAAACTAAGGGATTTACATAATCTTGGTCTCAGATGCCAGATTTAAAAAGCCAACATCACCTTTCATAATTGCAAGCAAGGTAACTTTGTGAGGAATCATTTATTAAAACCAAAGTACTATTTCAATAAAGCATTAAGATTTGCTGCATAGAATGCCCCTTGGGCAGCAATTTGAAATAATAGTGAATTGCTATTCTAATCCACAATGGAACATTTTAATAAGTGTGATAAATGACTCACAGAGGGCTTCAGATTTCAATGTCAGTGGAATTAGAATCAGGCAAAGGCTGGCCTCGGGTGATGGATGTAGAGGATTTTCGTGGTAAACACTTTGCAATATCAGGACAATGCCAACTTATGGAACATTCAGAGGCGAAATTCATGTCCATTTGTCAACTTGCTGCCTGAGGGTAAAAATGTAGACAGAAAGCTAGTCTTACTTTAACAGGTAATATACTCCCTTACGTTCTATAATCCTTCAAAGTGATGTAAAACAAAGAAATTAAAAAATATAACAAATAAAAGTAAATCACTTTACACTTAGAGATAGCCCTAGTAATAGAATGGATTGGAAAGATACGTTATCCTTAAGTAGATTGAAATTCTTGACTTTTTTCTCTTTTTTCAAAAATAACTTTTTGTTTAGATGTCCAAGCTTTATGAGGATATAAATTTGTATGTGATGCTTCTTTTTTAATTTGCTAAACAGATGCAAATCGCGTATATACAGACAAAATGTCGCCTGATCATTTCAACTTAGAACACTGATTCAGAGTGAATAAGGATATTGTGAAATTTTAAAAATTCATGACACTTTACAGAATAGTGTATTATTTTATTTTAGTGTTCAAATAAAAGAAAAGCCTGCCCTTTGTACATGATTATCTTCAATGGTTTTCTTGCATATTGTTTTAAATGTTCCCAAGGAAACAAGCATCTGGTTTATGCTCCAAGCTTCCTAAGCTAATATTTCCCTCACTCTTTTTCCAGTATCGCAGAGGTATAGTACTAATACATACAAAGTACTTTTGTCATCAGTATATTAGGTCTGAATGAAACTTAACAAGAAGAAATCTAAAGGGCTAAATGAAAGAAAGACCAGTAGAGCCAAATATAAAACAATTTTTCTCAAATTTTGTTGTTCATAAAACCACAGAACACTGTGAATTTCAAAGATGTTACGAGGAAAGACATTTTATATTTATAATAACAGTCATAAAAATTAATCCGAGTAAAACAACTTTGAAATATTCTTAAATGTATCTCTAGTTTTCGAAATTAGTTTTTGGCTGTTGCTGGTTCACTGAGACAGTACTTTCCAAACGTTAACCTGCAGAGAATCGCCTGGGGACCTTAGTCAAATGAGGGTTGTGCTGCAGCGGGTCTGCCAGGTGGACTTTGGGAGCTGAATTCCTCACAAGCTTCCGGGGAAGCTGTTGCTCCTACTCTTCAGGCCACATCTGGGTGAACCAGGCACTAAAGACACATCCACGACTTCATCATGGGTGTGATGTACAGGAAAGTTTTTGAGGAATGAAAAGCAACTGCTCTATGCTGACCCTACTTCCGTGAATAAAGTATAAACTAAATGCTTAATCCCTTTTGGTTTAATAGTGTCAAAAAGGTGACAGAAAGTGGATGTCACCGTCATGGGTGTTCACCCTGCAAGCAGGAATCAGACATGTGAGTTGATTCCCATCTTCACTCTCAACCAGCTATGGAATTGATGTCTGTGATTCCTCACCTGTAAGTCTAGAATTCTATTAACCGGTACTTCCTTCAGCATTTGTGATCAGTAAATAAGATAAAACATATAACACACCTAGAATAGTTCCTGGAATATTGTAAACCCTTAATAAACATTATTTGTATGAAGATGCAAAAATTCTGACGGAGCTAGAAAACTTGGATTTTCATTTCAACTTTTCCGTTTAAGAATTAAGACACCCTTAACCCGTTAAAATTATTTAAACCTTCTGATCCCAATTTCCTAATTTATAAGATGTGAATAATAATATGAATTTCAAAGTGCTGATAAGATTATTAGGATAATGCATATGAAAATACTTTATAAACCCTAAAATTATGCGATGCGAAGGTATAATTTTTACTCCTAGGATAGTGAAGTTTTTGAAAGAACGGCTTAAATTTACCAAATATTTGTAGAGATTCAGCAGCAAACAGGTAACTTTCTTGATACAATTTTTTGTCTTGCCCCTGTTGGAGTTCCCCAAGAAAATTTTGGCAAAATGTGGGCAAATGAGAAACTAGTGAGTTCTACACATATTTTATTATTGCTTAAAATGGAAGTAAAAGTGGAAACATACACAGATAAATTTTCCTACTCTTAAATAATAATACGCTGATGTTAATAATAATCTATGTCTCTTTATGTGCTTACAAAAACATACATTTTATTTGGGAAAAATTAAAGGAATGAATTCTGTCCTACTTGAGCCCTAACAAAGGAGAAACTCAGGAAATAGCTGTTGAAGAATGAATTCAAAATTAGAAGCTTACTCCTGATTCGATTTCTTTCTTGCCATGTGTCCTTAAAAGTGTACTTGGTCTCTTTATTCTTCAGGTTCAGTGTAAAATGAGACTATCAATATAGAACTTGCTACGTGGAGACATTACAGTGCACTATGAGAATTAACCAAAACGATGACAGGTAAAGGTTTTGAACTGCTGTCTAAAGAAAAGTTCCATAGAAACACAAATCTCTCAGGGCTTAAAAGTGCTTTTGAAAGTGAAGAAAAAAGTAACGGAGAGGGAGGTTAGTAATGAGGGAAAGGAAGATCAAAAAGGAGCAAGGCTAGCGATCAGGAGTTACAGCCTCTTTCATTTCACAGGAGTACCAGGCAAGGGCGCTGCTAATCTCTTCTGGATGCGGTGAAAGGGTCTTGTGATGCATATTTATTAATGACTTGAAAAAGGGAATATACTTCAAATTAATTAAACTTGAATAGGGAGGGATTACGGACACCCCTAAGGCCAAAGCTCTAGAGATTACAGATGCAGGGGAGAAATAACAATAATCATCAACTTGGAAGACTGAGGGTGAACCAAAGAAACACAACAGTGGCAAAATTAAAATCAATAATCTGTGATTCCAAAATCAATGGTGTTATTGAAAATATCAATGAATACACCCACAAAAAATCAAAATACTGGGCAGAGTAGAAAGAATCCCTACAGTTTGTTAAGATCATTTAACTTGGCAGTTAATGTTATTTCTATATTTCTAGGGATTTATGTGTATTGCAAATGATAATGGTCATGAAAAATCTAATCAAGAACAGGTTAGGTAGATCGTGGCTCAGTTCACTGAGCTATATGTACAGGGTGTGAGAAACGAAGTTAAGAGGGTGGAATGGAATCTACAGACAAATGAAGAAAAGCTTTCTCTCATGACTGGCTGGGTGGGCAGTTACTCAGCAACTATCTTAAGCTTGCATCCCTTCCCTGGGTAGTATTGTACTAAAATGCTAACAAAAATGACGACTATGATGCTGCCTTTTTTTATTGAAAAAAAAGAAAGCCTGATAATTTTTCCAAAACAAAATGAATAAAAATAAGGGAGAATAAATTGTTACAGAGTTTGCAGAGTTTTTGGAGATCAATTTGATAATATCTATGAAAGATGTAAATTTGCATACCTTTGGCCATTCAAGTTTAATTCTAGGAATATCTCCTCAGCAATTATTTACATAAGTGTGATGCATACATATCAATTATATTTCATACAATATTATTTACAATAATGAAAAAACCCAGTAACTACCTAAAGGTACCTTCATCAGGACATTATAATATATTTGTAGTATGGAACATTATGCAGCTGCTAAAAAAGATGAGATGACATTTGTCATGCCAACTTGATGAGTTATAGAGAGAAAAAAAAAGACTACTAACAGATCCATAAGTGTGAAATAGTCATGTTAAAATAAATTGTATGTGTATGTTGTTTGTAGAAAAAGACCTGGAATGTTATGTATAAAAATTTTCATCATAGTTACTCATAGTGGGAATGGATGAAGTTGCGAGAGGACAGGTAGTGGAAACAATGTGAATATTATTTTTTTTATTTTATGGTGTTCTGTATTGCTTGAGTTTTCTTATGCTTTACTTTTATAGTGAAAAATATGGAAAATTATAAAGTTGAAATCTTATAGTGGTGATTTTTAAAGAACTATACCTGGGCAGAGTCTTGGCATAAGTTGAAAAATAATGCATATAATTACAGATTTATCTAAATAAAAGCTAGTTTACTTAGCCACTGGTGAGTGAAGTTTTCAGTGAAAACCTGGAGTATAATTATAAATACATGCTCATTGTATATTCCTCATCTTCCTGCTGGGTTTTTTTTTTTTTTTTTTTTTTGTAAAATCAATCGCTCCCTGTATGTCAAGTTCTTCTTTTGTTTCTCATCATTCTTGTGCATATTCTTTCTTGCTCTCTCTCTCCTCCCCTCTCCTCTCTCATAAAATCTCCTTTACTCAGTCAATAGTTGTTCCATGTTTTTCTCTTCCATAAGGGTTTATAGTTTATGGAAAGAATTTCAGAACTTCAGAATAAGGAGGATAACATTACTAGCTAAATAAAAATGAGAAAGAAATATCATATTTATGATTCTCATTGAGGTGACTATTAATAAACATAAAGAGATGATCTCTAATGCCAATTTTTGGATGAAAGTTTGTTTTATTTTTTTCTGACATTAACATAAATTAGATTTTGAGAATCATAAGATTTATAAAGTAATGTTTTGTGACAGCCTATTGCAAGAGTCTGCAACCTCTCTTTTGAATGGTCACTTACTTATCATCTTCATCAGATCCATCTATACTAAAATAAGCATGACCAAAAAGAACTGGCTGTTTAGGAGTCGCTATTCTGAAAAACATATGATAAGTGCATGATGATAGCAGAACATGACCAAAAAAGGAAATTAATAATAGTAATAATGACTACCTTAAATAAAAAGTTAATAAAGCCCAGAAAATTGGTCGATCACTCAATATATGAATTCACTTGAATTCCCTAGAATATTAATTTATGGATTCTTTCTGAAGTTTGATTGATTGATTTTTTTTCTATAGAGTTCACTTGTTTATTCATTCATGAGTTTGAACAAAAATTTCAAATATTGCTGTGAATTTATTTTTATTCTTGGAATTTCTAAAAATTGTAAATACCTTATTTAAAATCTCATATATTTCTGACCTGAGCTGTTATACACATCTTTCATACTAAAGTTATGTCACTTAACCATGGGGATACATTCCAAGAAATGTATCATAAGGTGATTTTGTCATTATGTGAACAGCATAGAGTGTACTTTCATAAACCCAGATGGTATAACCTACTATACACCTGGGCTATATGGTAGTAACCTTATGGGATCATCTTCATATATGTGGTTTGCTGTTGACTGAAACATTGTTATGCAGCGAATGGCCAGAGAGATGAAGTATATGATGATTAAAGTACTAGATAATGCTTATATGAAAAAAATACACAGTCTTTCAAAATTAAGTATGATTTTACCTCTAGGATTTTCATAGATATCTTTATCAAATTGAGTAACTTCTAGTCTTACTTTGAGAATTTTTATCATGAGTATATCTTTAAACATGAAAAAGACATTTAATGAAAGTGTGTCAGATTTTGCTACATGCCTCTTTGGCATCTACTGAGTTAATCATATGTTTTTTTTTCCTTGTCATTTATTCTATCAATATGGTATATTACATTAATTGATTTTCAGATTTTCAACCAACCTTGCATTCCCATGATAAATTCCAGTTGGTCATTTTGTATAATCCTTCTTTTAATGTTGCATACTTGTTGCTAATATTTTGTTTAAGATTATTGCATCCACGTCCACAAAGGATATGGCTCTGCAGTTTTCCTCTCTTGTGATGTCTCTCTCTAGCTTTAGTATCAGCTAATTCTGCTTCATAGAATGAAATGGTGTTTCCTCGTCCTATATTTTCTGAAATAGTTTGTAAAGTATTTCTTCTTTACGTATTTGATAGCATTCATCATCAAAGACATCTGGCCTGGGCTTTTCTTTGTTGGAAGATTCAAAAACACCTAAATTAATTTTGTTTCTTGTCATAGGTCTATTTAGATTTTATATTTAATCTTTATTCTCTTTACGTGATTTTTGTCTTTCTAGGATTTTTCCCATTTCCTCTAAGTTGTATAACTTTTTGGCCTAGAATTATTCATCATATTCAATTAAAATGTTTTAAATTATCATTCCTTTAAAGTAAGTAATGATGTCCCCTCTTTCATTCATGATTTTGACAATTTGTGCTTCTTACTATTGCATTGTTCAGTAAAGATTGGCCAACTTTGTTCACCTTTTCAAAGAACCAATCTTTGTTTCATTAATTTAGTGAATTGCTTACTGCTTTGTATTTCATGGATTTATTCTCTGTTAATTATTATTTCCTTCCTTTGATTGCTTTGGATTGTTCTTATTTTCTAATTTTTTATAGTGGAAGCTCAGGTTATTGAATTGTGACATCCTTTTTTTCTGCCATAGGCACGTAAAGCTGTAAATCTTTTAATCACTGCTTTAGCTGCATTACATAAATTTTAATATTTGGCATTTTTTTCTTTTTATTCAGTTCAAAGTATTTTCTAATTATCTTAAATTTTTTTCTTTGACTTATGAGATATTTAGAAATGTGGCTTTTGTGTGTGTGAGGAAACTTGGCCCTGAGTGTCTAACATCTGTTGCCAATCTCCTTCTTTTTGCTTGAGGAAGATTGTTACTGAGCCAATATCTGTGCCAATCTTCCTCTATTTTATGCGGCACACCTTTACAGCGTGGCTTGACAAGCAGTACTAGGTCCACGCCTGGGACCCAAATATGCGAACCCCAGGCCACTGGAGCAGAGAACGTGAACTTAACCACTACGCCACCAGGCCAGTCCCTAGAAGTATGGCTTTTAATTTCCAAATATTTGGTACTTTCTCACATTTCTATTATTGATTTGTAATTTAATTTTGTTGCATTTGAAAGATATATTTTGTATGTCTACAAGTTTTTTAAATTTATTAAAATTGATTTAAGCTTAGCATATGATCTATTCTAGAGAATATTCATGTCCACTTCCAAAGAATGTGTAGTCTGCAATTATTGAATGGACTGTTCGATATATGCCAGTTTAGTAGTGTTGGTTGATAGTATTGTTCAAGTCTCCTACCTTCTCACTGAGTTTCAATTATTGAAAGCTGTCCTTTCAATTATTGAGAGTGGAACACTGAAATCTTCAATTATTATTATTACTTCATATATGTGTAGCTCTGTTATGAGATGGGTATACATTTATAATTGTTACATCCTCCTGACTTATTGACCCTTTTATCGTTATAAAATACACTTCTTTTCTAAGAATGTTTATTTTCTTAGAGTCTTTTTTTTCTGATATTAGTATAGTCACTTCAGCTCTCTTACCATTTCTGTTTGCATGGGATATCTTTTGCCACCCGTTTACTATGGATTTCCTTGAATGTAAATTTTGTCTCCTGTAGACAGCATAAAGTTGGATCTTCTGCTGGGGTTTATAAACTGTTAATATAAAAGCCTGAAGATATAGGTGCCACTACAGAGACCGATTGTACATTGAAATGAGGGCTACACAGAGCCAAAAGAGAGATTAGAGAGATTTGAGAGAGGCCCCATGTCTGTCTGTTCCTGAACATAAACGTAACACTGAGAATGCCAGTTGCATTAACCAATCAAATAAAGGTTTTTTTCCTTAGCCCCCTCTAAGTTTGTTCTATTTCTTGCAGTGGCAAGAAGCTTGACTAATAAAGAAATAATGAACCAAAAGAGGAATTGAAAATGAGAAAAATTTAGTCTGAGAATGTGAATTTACTGGGCAAGATTAATATATGGTCTACACGTCACTGGTTTTCTTAATACTCTTTCAGCAAACACTACTAATTGATCTCTTTACTTTGGTTCTTGGCACCATTTTAGATCCTCAATACAATTTTCCAGATTTAGGGTAAAATTTGGAACTTATTCCATTCCTGACATAGAGAAATGGTAATATATATGAAGAAAACAAGACTCACTACCAGTACTTGCATGCTCCCTATTTTCTTAGTATTATTTTACTTATATATATTAACACAGTTTTTAGATAATAAAATGATAGGGCTATGAGAAGAGTATTAGGAATTATATTGGTTACTAAAAGTGTCACAGTAATTTATAGGGCTTTATTATTTGTTAAAAGAATTTCTCAAAGTTCTATGACACTGGATGTGCATACTACTGAATGTAATATTAGAGATTTATTAAGATATCTAACAATGCCAAAATAGAAGCTCTCGATAGGTTGTAAATTAAAATACTCAGTCAATAAAATTCTTAAGATCAAAGCAAATTCTAATAGAGTTTCCAGCATTCAAGAGAATATATCCTTAGTTCTTCAGGTCTCAAAGAAATACATTTCTAAGAAATATATCCCAAAATCTTTACTTTCGTTATCAGGATCTTAGCCCGGCAGTAAGTGACAAAGTCCCCAAATTCTTTTATCCTAGTTTTTACTTGATAACATGACATTTGGTTCAAAATGTGAGTTCATATATAGAGAATAAATTAATTATTTTAAATGGCAGTTATATATTTACTTTCTATGTAATTTTCATCCAATGAAGAACTCTGAAGAGGTATTTATGAAAAAAATCTAAAACTGAATAATTCTGCAGAGTTCTTCACCAGTACTTTTCACTTAGTCTGCATTTAATAACATTGCAAATTAGAATAATTTCCCTACAGTCATAGATATAAAATTGAAATTATTTGCATTATAAAATCACCTTTAAATATCTTAAAAGATAGTTCAAGTCAAAAGAACCCCATTAGCTCTACAAAGGGTGGATAAGTGAGACTGTGTGCATGTTGTAATCATGTAATTGAAAGGATATACAAAGTCTTTGCTCAGAGAACTATTGGATTGAGACCTTGAAATAGGAGAGAAAAATGAAGAGGGATTCTGGGAATTTAATTTGCTTGAAGGAAAAGCAAGGAAAATTTAGCTAAATAGTTATGCTTAAGAGCAGTTTAAAAATGATTTCTAGATTTAAAATCTTAATAACATGTATAATTTGTGCTTCAATAATTGAACTTACGTGAATTCCCCAATACATAATTGGAGATGTAAAAGGAGTTAGAATAAAATGGAATTTTTTAATGTTACAATTATTAAATAATAACAGTAACTAACATTTGTTTAGTGCTCATGTTTTCTTAACTCTATATACACTGCCTAATTTAACTTTGCCTACTACATTAAGAGGTAAGTACTTACTACTATCTGAACTTTAAAGATAAGAAACTGAGGGGCCAGCCCCATGCCCGAGTGGCTAAGTTTGTGCGCTCTGCTTCGGCAGCCCAGGGTTTTGCTGGTTTGGATCCTGGCTGCCGACAAGGCACAGCTCATCAGGCCATGCTGAGGCAGTGTCCCACATAACACAGCCAGAGGCACTCACAACTAGAATACACAACTATGTACTGGAGGGCTTCAAGGAGAAGAATAAAAAAAAATAATAATAAAAAGATGAGAAACTGAGACTTGCTCAGATATTAAATAGCAGATAAATTATGGAATAACTAATGGAATACACGCCACGCAGTCACTAAAAATGGTATTGTAAAAGTAAATTTAATATGTGGAAAATATTTTTGATATGTAAATAAAATAATTGGGTTAAATAAATAGCTATTTGTGAGTTTTGGCATTATGAATGATTAGCATTGCATTCTTTATTATTTTCTTTATTTTCCCAATTTTCTGCAATTGGCTTGCACATCTTTTCTAAATGGGAAAACAATTTCATCTATTATTTCATGAAACAGACATGAGGATTTTTTAGACATATAAATAAGAGCTTTGTGCCTGCTATGCTTCAGGCACTGCTTTAAGTGCTTTGTTCTTCTATTCATACTTTTTATGCCTCATAGTAACTTGATGAAGTAGATATTACTATTTTTATTATCATCATTTTACAGTTGACAAATTAAGACACAGAGAGGTTAAATAACTTGCTTAAGATCACAGCTAAAAAGTGGCAGAGCTATGATTCAAAGAATGGAAGCACTTTTAGATTCCTTGGCTAATGCACAATCTGCCAGTACTAACACATTATCAATTTTTACTTCCCCTTTGACATTCCAGACACTGTTTAATTTAGACTTGAATAGATGTCTTTAAAATATTCCTTTCACACTTGCAAATGGCAGAACACAACAAGGCGGTTCTTGGTTTTGAAAGCAATGTGATGCAGGATATTCTCCAAGAACAAAGAAAATCTACATGAAAATTAGAATCATCATTACATTTTCTCCCTGCTGAACTCTGCAGTCCCTTATGGCATCACAGTGGCACGGCCAAGAGGGAGGGTAGTAACATCATGAGTCTGGTCGACCACGTCTCAGCCCTTTTAACACAATCACCCTTTCCTTTACTTAAGGATTTCATTTCGTCCTCTCCACTGCTGGACTCATTGGAGAAGGCAGAATTGGCGGTGACAGATATATGCTCATTTCTCAAGTTATTTTTTTTTTTCAAATAAAAGGGCCTTTCATATATTTGAATGAAAATGAAGACCTTAGTTTGTGTGTTTAAATGGATTTTGAATTTTCAATTTAGACTATTTCATCTCTCAGCAGTTCATTCAATCCACCCCAAAATATGATTAAAAGAGCAAAGTTGCAAATAAATCATAAGCCTTTGGCTTTGCAAAGTTACTTAATATTTTATTGTTTTTGATGTGTATAAAAGCTAGTTAAAAGTGAAACTTCATTTTAGACTGTGAGTTAATTTATGAAATAGAAGTCCACAGATTGTTAAAGAACAAACATTTTTATCAGATATTTAATTAATTAAAATTTAGTATCATTAAAATAATACCAATTCATTGCGCAGGCATAAATTAAAACCACGTTTTGTGTTTGTCAAGAAAGTGTAAACGAAATTTTTTAAATGGGGACATATTTTGATTAATGTCCAGAATAAATTCAAAGATCCATTCTGAGTTTACTAGTTAAACAAAATATACTAACTTTGAGGCAACTTTGTCTTAAATGAACATTTATATGAATTTTCTCTCATACAATTAAATCTCAACTATCTGTGAAGATAAAATTCCTGAAAAATACACAAACCCAAAATTAAATTTTTTTAATTTAATTATTTCATCAGAAATACTAATTTCTTGAAGGTTAAAATTTGCCTGTCAGTTATCTCCATTTTCAAGAAGATGAATGAAAATTTTAATTAAAAAACTAATTCCAAAAATGACATGATAGTTTATTCTAGCCCAACCAGCAATTTTCTTGAAAGTTTAGATTAGTATCTTCAAATAATCACCCTCAATATTTGAAGTAGAAAAAATATAGCAAAAGTTAACTTTCCAAACTTGACCTAAAAAAAGTTAACTGTTTCTGAGAATATATATAGTGGAACCTAGTTCTGATAAGAATTACATATATTCAAGCTAGAGGAATATTATAAATAACTTTAATATTTCATTATCATACAAAAGAAACATTTTCTTCTTGTTCAATATTAGCGATGTTATTTTGTCTGTCAGTAGAGTGTCTCTAAAGAGAAACAGTTAGACTGATCCAGTGTAATTAAATATATGCATGTGATCTTAGAAGAAGCAAGAAATATCACATTAGATTATATCAATGCTCCACTCAGCCAAATTTTAACCTCTAAAAGTTGTGCCAAAAACCATCTGTGGATGAGAAAGAGAGGAAGGAGGACACTGGTGTAGATGGAAGCAGGAGGAAAGCGAAGTTACGTCAAATGAGACTTCTTATTTAGGAGTGATTGCAGGAACCCCTAAAAGACTACCGCTGAATCTGAAAGCTTGTCAAATCATCTGGAGCCAATGCAAACAATCGTGAAACTTTAAATACATTTTGCTCTTTCTTCTTGTATGAGCTCATTTGTTCATTTCCAGCCCCCTCCACCGCACACACACACACACACACACACACACACACACAAGACACAGAAGTGATTAGAGTCAAAACATAATTTATAAATACTGACAAAAAGGTTGTGATATTTTACTAACCAAATGTAGCTGTCAATATTTATAAATATAAATACACACAGAGTATCTGAACTAAAAATAAATAGTAATGAAGCTGATGTTGATTGTGCGTGCTTTGACTCTTGGATACCTATCAGTGATCAGATTTAGACATTTAGTCTTCTTTAAATTATGCTAGGCACATAGAATAATATTAATTTTTTTGTCAATAAATCCTCTAAATTCTGAATACATTTTGTTCAGATTCGAGTGGAATGGACTAATGACATTTTCCAGTAAATGGAATGACACATTACATACATTTTGGAAATAGTACCAATTTTCAATTATTAAAAATAAATCTCTCAAAGAAGGAGACATTAAAATGTATTCCTACAAGTACTGTAGAAGGACTGAACAAATTAAACAATAAGAGCCCACATGGTGTACAGATTTAATTTTGAAAATCCACAAGCATGCTTTGGAACATCTCTACACGTGGGAATAATTTTGATGGAGTACTATTTTTAAATTTATACTCTATGCTGGCATGGAATTAAATGGAGAAATCCTATGATTTTGAAGCTCTTATGTTTGGCAAAGAAGGCATAAATAAAAGCACTCAAATGAGTGGTATACAGAGTCAATTTAATTTAACAAATTTTGTCTTATGAAATATTATTTAAAAATATTAGCACTATGAATGAAGTCAGTGGGACAATACTTATAAATTCACAAGGGCTGAAATATGTTCACATTTCATTGCAAATCAAAATTGAAACCATTCACCATTTTTTAAAGTTTGTTTTGTTTTTACCAGATACCAAGAAAAAGAGAGAAAGAAAGAGAGAATTTTCTTAATTAAAAATGTTATGGGGGCAGCCTTGGTGGCCTAGTGGTTAAGTTTGGCATGCTCCACTTTGGCAGCCTGGATTCAGCTCTCAGGTGCAGACCTATACCACCTTTCTATCAATGGTCACGCCATGATGGCAGCTCACATACAAAATAGAGGAAGATTGGCAACAGATGTTAGCTCACGTGTTAACATTTAACATTAAAATGTTAAACATATAAACATTTTAAATTTCATTAACTAAAACACTCAACTTTAGGGAAGATTGTGGGTGATTTTTCTTTAAAAAAGAGAGAAGAATTATATTGTAACAAACATTTTGCATAAAAATACCAGTTGCAAGTATGCTAGACAAATACAACTAAGGACTGAAGTACATGAGTATGTAACAAGGAAAAATACTTTGCTTATTTCACTTTTAACATAAATGATACATTTTGTTTTAATAGATCTACTTTTGCAGCAAGGTATATACAATTAACATGGATATGTTATTTTAAGTTGTTTAGAAATAATTTTATTTTCAAAAATAATTTTTTTTCTTTTGCTGTGGAAGATTAGCCCTGAACTAACATCTGTTACCAATCTTCCTCCACTTTATACGTGGGTAGCTGCCACAGCATGTCTGCTGAGTGGTGTAGGTCTGCACCTGGGATCCAAACCCACAAATCCAAGCCACCAAACAAGACCATGCCAAACTTAAGCATTACATCATGGGGCTGGCCCCTCAAAAAGCAATTTCTGACTGGTTTTTGACCACCAATAAAATAAAATAAACTAATTCAGTCAGTGAATAAATACCTGAATAAATTTTTTTTCCCATACGATGTCCTGGTTTGAATAATAAAATATGTATTTACTTTATATGTAAGTGTTAACTTTCATCATTTTAATATCTCTGTAGATCTTCAAGCTTCTTGCAATGAGTAACATCTTCTTTCCCTAGATATTTTTATTGCTGGATCCTTCTCATTATTACGAACCTTACTCAAATGTTACCCCTCCTTTCGTCAGTCACATTATGTTGTAATCACATTTTTTCATTGCCAGTCTTCCAAATCGAAATTATTTTATCATAACTATTTTTTTGTGTATTTTCTCCCTTCACTGCTATGGGAGCAAGACAGAGATTTCTTGTGGTGTAATTCCATGCTATGTCACTCTACCTGGAATAAATGGGACCTGGAAGAGAACTAGAGGTTGCTCATCTACTCCAATGCCTCATTATCTATATGAATAAATAGAGGGTTTGCTTCACATATTATAACTGATTAATCTATTCACAAAGCAATAATTTGGTAGTGTTTTATATCCTATTTGTATTCAATTTATAGATATGCCCCTGGAAACTGCAGATTTCAGAAATCTATCCTCCACAGCACCCTGATGTTTTTATACCTTTGTGATATTTTTTCTCATGCTATTCTCTCTGCTCTCATGTCATCAACCTATTATCCCAACCCACATTTTGGTCATAAATTAATCTTACTCCTTTTCTAAGAGTCAAATCAAGTATCACCTCCTTTAAGATCTTTGGCTCTGAAGCAGTCTACGTGACCTTTCCTCATCCTCCCTCATACTCTAGGAGGATGCTGCATTTCATGGAAATGGTCTGTGTCTTGTTCATCTTTCTTCATCCAGCACAATAATTGTCCTAGAATTTCAATATATATATTACCTCCAAAATGAAGTTAGGATGATCCATGCCATGTGAAAACAATTTGACATTCCATGTACTCTTGGAACTTCTGATGAATTGTCAAGGAATAAGTAAAATAACAATTCTTCAGACTCTCTCAAGACACAGGTGCTTTCTAGATCAAAATTATTCTGTTATTCTTCTCCGTTGTTAGTTGGACAAAACCATAACAAGTTCTAATGAGAATTAGATTGGTACAGGGCTTGAGCTAAGTCCTCTCTCATTCAGTGGTACCTGGTAGTGAGCACATATCTACTCTAAAACAAACTGTCAAGTGTACAAACTGTCAAGTGTCAATCAAAAATGAGAGCAGTTCCATCCCCCAGGCTTCCCTGAGCTATTGGAGGTCATTCTCTGTTTTGGAACATAGTATTTTAGTAACAATGCAAATGAGTCCATTTTATTCAGTTAATGAATATACTTTATTATAAATATGTATCCATTTCTGACTTGCTTTGTCCTCCCTTAACTTCATGGAATACTTGATACTGTATAAAATACATATTATGTATTTCTAGTAGGAAGAATAATGGCCTCCAAAGATGTGTATGCCCTAATCTCTTGAATTTATGAATATGTTATGTTACATGCACAGGAGAATTAAGGTTGCTAATCAGCAGACCTTAAAATAGATTATCCTGGATTATTCAGTGGGTCTGAAGTAATAATAAAGGTCTTTAAGTATGGAAGAGGGAAGTATAAGAATCAGTGTCAGAGGGGTCTGCCCCGTGGCCGAGTGGTTAAGTTCCCGCACTCCACTCTTGCGGCCCAGGGTTCGGATCCTGGGTGTGGACATGGCACCACTCATCAGGCCACGTTGAGGCAGCGTCCCATATGCCACAACTAGAAGGACCTGCAACTATGTACCAGGGGGGATTTGGGGAGATAAAGCAGAAAAAAAAAAGAAAAAAAGAATCAGTGCCAGAGTGATGTGATGTGCAGGGGAGGAAACATAATTTTCCCTCTGTCCTTCTGGGTTTTTGGGTGAAATCCTAATATAAGACAGATTAACAAGAGAAAAACTAATAGAAGTTTGTCATGTATATACATGGGAGATATCCAGGAAGACTGAGTAACACCTGAAGATAGCCCATGCCACCTCCTTAAATACTATCTCCTGTTAAAGACAAAAGAAAGAAGTTGAGAGGAGAGGCGACGCTAGATAGGAGACCATGAAAAGCAAGATAAATGGAGGCAACGTTTGCTATGCAGATTTAAATCCATGCTTTCTCCCTTGATAAGATTGTCTTGAGATTTAAAGTCGTTCTTCTCTCCCTGGTATAGACTGGGAGACACTCTGACAAGTACATATTTTCCTCAAAAATGTAAATGTTCTTTACAAAAGGGTAACTTCTACTCTGTTTTCAGATCTTCTCTTGTGTTTGCAGATTCTCAAAAATAATCAGCTCAAAATGATCCCTGTGCCAAAGAGGCATATTCTGGGGTAGCATATTCTGCTACCCTTCTGAAGTGGAAAGGACTCACCCACCCACTGCCCTGTTACTGCCGTGGAAGATAGAAGACAACCAGGAGCTGTTGAATTCTGGCACCTTTAGAAGCTGGCAAAAGAGATAAAACAGATTCGCCCCTAGAACTTCCGGAAGGGCACTCAGCACTGCAGACACCTTGATTTTAGCCCAGTGAGACCTGTATTCTACTTCTGATGTCTGGAACTCTAATATAACAAATTCATATTGTTTTAAGCCACTGAGTTTGGGGTAATTTGTTACAGCAGCAATAGGAAACTAATATAGCACTAAAAGAATCGTCATTAGATATAATTCCCATTTGAATTCTCACTTTCTTGCAGTTTATTTTTCCGCTTGTGTGTTGCCCTGAGAATGCTTATCAAAGGCAAAATCTATTTTCTGCTTTGTGCTTTGCCAAATACCCTATCAACACTCAATAAACTTTAAAAAATGGACATAATACCTTTTAAAGGATGAGCATCCTTATATTGATGGTACTTTGGTCTGAATTACTGGTCAGAGGTTTAAACAGTTATATAGTATAAAACAGCTCTCTCACACACACACTAAACTCTGCCAAATATAAGGACTTTCTGATGTTTGATACATACTTATATGCAGAAGAAAATGTTATAAATGCGGTAAATTATGGCCGATAAAATTGCTGATTTGTAATTTGGAGACTGGCAAATTGGAGATAATTCGGCTAGTCAAGAAAAAAATTAATATTGTCCATCAACTTTCTAATAGTGAAATAAAATGCTGACTAACATCTGTGAAAACAATTGAGAGCATTTCTCTCCCTATCTTTGCCTCATAAAATGATGATTTAATTCATCAGTAAAGTGCGAATTTTCCTTTCTCCTCACTAGGAGAGACAGAAAGAGAAATGAGGAGACAACACAGCCATGTTTATTTTGGCAGAAAAACACAGCTGCAAACGGTAACAAAAATTGCTATTACTGTTTTTTTTTTTAAAGTAACGGTACCTGCCACCTATTCCCTTTCCACTAGAGCAATAGATTTTTATGTACATTTCTTTTTCCTTGCTGCTGGCTGACAAAGGCTGTGGGCAGGACAGAATTCACATCTCACATTGCTCCTCACCTTTCCCTGACAAAGATGCACACTCTGTGTGTTTGATGTATTGTTTCCTCCTCAGAAAACCACCGTGCCTCAAGAAACAAAATAGGATACAAAAGACTCAGCTTTGCCTGGTGCATGAGTAGCAAAACTGTATGGAAATGAGGCCAGTTAGGAAAAATAATAGCTACTCTATAGACATTGGGATAATAAAAAATGCTGTATAGTTTCTAGATGGCCCTGGAGTTCATTAGTAAAAACACAAGTTATTTGACAGTATGTTTATAATATTTTTGGTTCACAAATGGGCGCCTGTACACAGAGGGCAAGCAGAGACTGAAGAAAGAGGCAGACCATGCCAGATTGGTAGGTGGCAGGTTTAATAAGCAAGGGAACTTACATATGAGGCTTGTCTTGGTTGCCCACTATACGAGTAGATCTCCACACCCACCCTCCAGAATTTTAAAAGTTTATGTAGAGCCCTTACCTGGGTTCAGTCACATATATGGCTCAGATCATCTCAACGACGCATTAATCTCTCAAGGCTACATCCTTGAAAATGACTCCCACTGTGAGAACGGTTGGTAGAACATACCTTCCAAGGACAGGGGAGGGAGTGAGGAGGAGCATCCGATAGTTTGGGTCCAGCTCGCAGGTCAACCAGTGGATAGTCACATCCTCTCATTGACCTCCTCCAATACTCCGCCCCTTGTCACTGGCTCTTATAACCTTACACATCCTCTCTCTTCCACGTGTGCCCTGAGCAGTAAGCAAGGGGTTTCATTAGCATGGATGTGGCTTATTTGGTGGCTTTATGGCTATACCCGTGGCAGATACCACAATCACCATACAGGCACATGTAAGAGAAAACACAGATTAAGGTAATGATTCCCAAAATAAGAAACAATTTTTTCCACCAAGATCCCCTTGATCTGAACCATTGATTTATTAAGTCCCCTTAGCTGGGGATTGGATCACTCAGGGTGTTCACTTGTATCTTCATGTGATTTAATAATGATGATACATTAGCAGACCCATCAGGTATAAACACACAACATTCCATTTGGATAATGGCACAGGTGCCTCTTTGAGAGGCAGTAATAATGTTCAAGCCCATTCTATTTTGGAGGACAGCTTTTCTCATTAGAGAAAATGTTCAGTGAGAACAAGCTTTGCTGTCTATTATTTAAGTCTTGCTGGGTGAATTTAGTAGGGGTTTCTGAATGTGCTAGAAAATCCTCCAGGCTGAAGGAGGGAACAATAACAGTGGCCAAATGATCATATTAGTGGAAAATAGAACATGTTCATCTGGCTTCGAGGAGAGGGAGGTTGGTAATTTTTGTTATCGTGGGGCAGATTCTCACCTGTGCCCACAGAAAACGCAGGGTGCAGCAGCCCAACTAGCCAGGTGGAAGCCATGGCCACAGACTTGAGCCACGCAACCATTGGGTCACATTCAGGCTACGCAATAAATACCTGGGTGACATGACCATTCATTGCCAAACCAGTTGCTATCCTTTAATGTGACAAAGTGACTACACAGTTCCAGTGATATCCATCCCATATTCCTAGCGCAGTTGGGTTAGTTCTGTTTAGAGTGATGTTTCTCTTTCCAACTTAGAGGTGCCCAGGTCCTCAAATATCCATAATCCAAGGTGAGCCACATGAACCTACCCCAAATGTGAGCATAGACTCCCATGGCTCTAATGCTGATAGTTTTAGGACTCTTCTAGTCAGCAGTTTGATGAGTTGCTTGTGTAGTTAGACTGACAGGAAAAGAATACATATGCCCAGTGTTGTTGATAGTGCATGCCACAGGCCGCGTTTCTGATCAGTATTGGTAATATCAGATGAATTAAGAGTACTTATTCTTCCTTAATGTACTACTTTAGGGCCTTCCAATCCCCTCCCCGAAGTGTTGATACCCACCATGGTAATTCTGACAAACTAGAGAGGGACAGCTGCCCACATACGCAACAGTTGGATTGATTGCTTTGCCAAGCATACAAGTAGGCCCAATGTAGAAACGTTATTTTCATTCAGATGCCCATCCCATGACCAGACACCAAAGAAGAAGCAGAAGTCTAAGTTCAAAAAGACAGATATTTAGTAGGAACTTGTATGGGAAAGTCTTCCACTTCTATAAGAATTACGCCTGTGGCCTGATCCTTAGATGTGAATGCGGCTGAAGCTTTAGGAATTTGACCCGGTTGTGCATACCATACATATTAGTGGGAAGAGGCAGCACTGTCAGGTGTGAGGAGATGAACTGGGGGTGGGATATGCCAGACCACACCCCTCCTTCTCCACCCTTTGGCTATCTCCCAAACTTCCATACCTTTTACAGTGTTCAAGTCTTGGCAGGGATCCCCAGTCTGGCATATGAGCACCAGGCCCTACTAGTTGATCAGTCAAGTGTTTTAAAGTCTGGGACAGTTCTTTAGTCCACTCAGCCAAGTGGTTTTACCTACTAGTAACTTAATCTGCTACTTTAATACTCCATTCTTTGTACCAACTCTGCTTGCTTACAGGTTACAGAGGAGACGGAACCTCCGTTCTAGGTCATTGTTTTTTGCCCAGTGTCGCACATCATGACCTTTGAAATATGACACCCAATAACTATCCATTTGAGGAGGGTATCCATACATGGTACTCAGCTTCTTTAATCCATTAATGGTGGCAGCCTGATTTGCATAGCAACAGAAGAAAGTTTGGGCTAGGCCAGATGAGGTATCCACACAAATCAAGGCATATATAGAATATCTGCTCTAAATATGGGAGGGAGGAAACCAATATAATTGATTTGACAATCCTTCACGGACCGAGAATTCTGGTGGATGGCCCCAGACTTCTTTGGCAGTTGCCTTGGGCATTGTTTAGAACACACATGACGTGCTGTTACTGGATTGATCAAGTCACTGTGTTTCAGGGGCAATCTGGCATCCTTGGCAATATGCCAACCCACTTGGACACCATGGTGGTCACTCTTCCTATGCATGCAATCTACTGTGTCTACTGAAGTGTGAGTTGCTAGGGCTTATACCTGAGCTAGTGCATCAGCTTCCTGATTGCCATGGGGTGTGAGCACCTTATTGGCCAGGATGTGAAGACAGTGAGGACTGCCCCAGGCTCTTGCAAGAGAACTTAAATGTCTTTCCATATATACTGACCCCACAGGCCTTATTCATAATTATCCACCCCTCAGCTTCCCATTGTCCATGCCGTAGAGTTACTCCCTTTAGAACAGCCAAGTGTCAGCGTAAAGTGTTAACGGCCAGAGCTCATGAGTGATCGCTAACCAAATAGCTCTGAGTTGAGCACACTGGCTGCTGTGGTTTGTTCCTATTTCCATCAAGATTGTGTCACTGTTGAGCTGAATAGTAACTACAGTCTATGTGGGTGGACTGCCCTGACTAGACCCATCTGCATGCCAAGAATTAGTGGAAATTTTCCCCATTCCCTCTCTACAGGCCACAGGGACTGCCACAGGAGTAAGTGCAGAGGCTCCTGGAGGATCTACATACTCTACAGGGCCTGGTAGCACCTGCATTTCTAGAGACAAAGGGCTGGTGAACAGGATACTTCCTGCTGCAAATCGATATGTCACTTAGTCAAAGTGGGAGTTGAACCATAGAAGAGGTGGGTCAATAGAACATATTCTCAACACACTCCTTGATAGAAATTGAAGTTCTTACCATGAAGCTTCTCACAAGTTTCTTCGTGACAGGCTCTAACTGGAGGAGTGCTGTGTACACTGCTAGGAGCTCTTGCTATATGGGGTATATCAGTTTTCTGTCCCCTTCTGAAACTGGGACAAAAATCCTAGGGGTACTCTCTCCGTCTGTTGTCTCTGCCACAGTGCCGAATCCATACCTTCTAGAGTCACAGATTCATCTAACTCAAACGGTAGCCTTGCTTGGGAAATGCCCAGAGCTTTAATCTGCTTCCTTAATTTTTGCCTTCTCAAAGGCAGCTTGCTGCTCTGATTTCCAGTCCCACACATGCCCTTTCTTTACCAGGCAGTATTAGGGATGGAGGCACTGTGCCAGGTGGGGAATAAAGGTCATCCCCAAAACCCAAAATCCCTGCAAAGACTTGCACCTCTTTCAGGTTCTTAGGGGTTGGATAGGCTTACACCTTATCAATCACAGCTTCTGGAACAATGTGCACATTACCCAGTCAAATGACTCCTCAAAACTTTACAGTGGTGCCTAGGCCTTGAATTATCTGTGGGTTCACCACTCGTCCTCTCCCTCCCAGAGTTTCCCACAGTCTGCCAAGTGTCCTGGAGCAGAAGCAAGTCTTTACGTGTTAACACTATATCAACAAAGAAATGGATCCATTTTACTGATGTGGGAAAGGAGAATAGAACAAATTGTGGGGCTGTGCAGGTAATCTTGGGGAAGAAATGGAAAGGTTCGTTGTTGTCTTTTCCATGTGAAGGCAAATTGATCTTGTGACTCAGCAGCTAGGGGTATACTGAAAAAAACATTCGCTGAGTCTAGTACAGCATGGTTCACTCCTAAAACTGTGGCCAAAGTACCTAAGATGGTGGCAGTGTTGGGCACAGCCACATGTTTAGAAGGCATTATGTTGTTCAATTCTCAGTAGTCCATGGTCATCCCTCATGAGCCATGTAGTTTGTTTACCAACCATGCTAGGTTGTTGAAAAACCCCACTGAGATCCCACATCACATTGGGATGTGAAAAGATCCCACATCCCATGGTATATAGTCCCAGTTGGTGCAGTTCTTGGATAGTTTCTTCTCCTATTTCCTTATGCCCTTCAGGAAATTTATATTGTGTGACAGTTACCACTCTTCATGGGGGCAGTAGACATACTGGTTCCCAGTTGGCATTTCCTCTCAGCACTGGTTTGATTACTGTAACCTGGAGGTGTAATTTACTCATAAAGTTTTGCAGTTTTATGTAGGATATTAATACCCAATATGTTATCTGGTAGTGGAGAGATAAAAACCTCATATCCTTGTGGAGGAGAACTCCTAATTTGTAGTTCAAAGGAAGCTTCCTCACCATAATTGTTTGCCCTCCCTAATGATTGATGATGCTGAGGGAACCAGGAAACTTCTGAGGGTTACCATGTACAACAGTACTCTTGGCTCCAGTATCAATCAGAGCCATCACTTTTTGTTTATTCTTGCGGGACCAGTGAATAATGAGCTCAATACGAGGCCTCCAATCACCTCCAACAGCCCTCACCTACAGACAATATTGGCCTACATTTTATGCCCAGGGCGTGAGAGGCACCCACCTCAAATAGGACTTTATCCCTGAGATCTCTGCTGGAGCAGGCAGGGTATCAGGGATGGTAGGGGCAGATGGGGCAGGTCTGAACTGTTGTTTAGGTTTTAAAGATTTCCACAGACCCACCAACACAGTGTTGGGTTGCTGGTCTACCTTTTCAGGTGGGATCTTGGCAGCTAGGAGGTCAAACCACATCTGCTTCCAGGTTACTTTTGCCAGGCACTGTACAACTGATTGAGATAGACTTTTGGCTTTCTGAGCTCGCTGTCTCAGGTCTTTCCCACAGACCATACCCTTTCCCAAGAACTATCAGTTTCCCCCAGATCAGCAATGAATTGTTCAACATCATAAAAGTCTTGTCCCATGACTGGGGTCAGTGTGGATACCAGCATCTCTTATCAGGTGCTAGGGGAGGACTGGAGTTCTTGGTTTTCATTTTTGCAGCGAAAGAGACCTGACCAGGCCTTTAAAGACAAGGGCGTAGATTGCCTGTTCCATTCCCAACTTCCTAAGAAGTTGTTGCGCCTCACCTATAGATCCCCAGGGTCCCATGTGCCCAAGAATATCCCCCTCATTGGGGCAAGCCTCCCAGCAGCCTAGAATAATCCAATCTATCAGTATGTGAGTGCCATGTGGACACTGCCAGAAGGCAGGGCGTGTGGTGATGTTGCTCATTTTCTCTGCTTCCTGCCTGGTCAGAGAAATGCCATTGCCCCTAGTATCCCATAGCCACGTTAACCATGCCTCGACACTTGCCCTAGGCTTTTGCTGGAACTTGGCAGCTATGTCAATAAGTTCAGCAGGCATATATTTTCTCATCATGAATGTCTCCTGAACTGGGGGCTGCCCAACTGGCTAGGGTTGTAGCTGGGCTTTTGCTTTCTTCTATATTAGGGGTCAGACAGCATGGGGCATTTTGTTTATTTCACTGCTGATCACAACATTCTCCTATTCACTCTACTCATCTTCCCAGGGATTCCACCTCTTGGCATCATAATCAGGCTTTGTCACAAGTGCTCAGACCTTAATCCACAGCAGCTGTGCTCTCCTAGCTTTGCTAAATGGCATGCTAAGGTCTCCCACTTTTTATGTGGCTCTCCCACCTTGTCTGCTAGCCCTGAAACTAGCAAAGTAGCAGATACTGCACATTCTTCTCTAACCTCAGCTCTTTTTCCAACTTTTTAATATGAGTTTCAGCCTCTGATGGGCATCAGTGCCCAGCTTAAATGCCCAGAGTAGAGGCCAGCCCACTGGGGCAGGCAATCATTTCCCTTCTTTGCCACAGTGTTCCTCAAACAACTGCATGAAACTACCCAGCATTTTTAGGGAGCCCCACATTCATGCAGTGGTCCAAAAGCATCTATCACACAGGCCACCCCTCCCCACATAGAGGTTGATGGACAACTTGGGATTTCCCCTGTGGATGCCTCCTTTTCCCCATGGAAGGCTCATTTTTTTCGTCTCCTGGCTGGCTTGCAAATTGTTGGTTTGCAAACTGACCCCACTCCAGGAAGGACAAAGAGAGACAGAAGAAAAAGACAGGCCACTCCAGATCGATAGATGAGAGGTTTAATAAGCAAGTGAACTTACATATGAGGCTAGTCTAGGGCAGCAACAAGATGAGTATATCTCTGCACCTGTCCACCAGAATGTGAAAAGTTTGTCGAGAGGCCTTAATTGAGTTCAGTCACATATACTGTCCAGAAGCTGTCAATAACATGTTGCTCTCTCAAGGCTGTGTCTATGCAAATGGCTCCCACTGTGGGAATGGTGGGAAGAATGTACAGTCCAAGGACAGGGGAGGGGGTGAGGAGACTCAGATTGCCTGGGTCCAGCTCCCAGATCAACTGCTTGTCACATCATCTTGATAACCTCCTCCAAAAAATATGATATAATGACATAAAGATTCTTAAGATTCTTTTGACAAGATTCCCTTTGACAATTTGATGAAAGTTATGGATGTCCTCCCTGGAAATCTCACACAGGTTTACACACACACACATACACACACCAGTTTGGCAGGACATTTACAGTTGTTCTTGGAACCCCTACATCTTATCTACAGACTACCTGGGTATCCAACAAGTGCAGACTAAGACGCACTAGTTGAAATACGTGTGCATTACTATTCTTTTCTATTATTCAAATAAGTCTGAAATAGTGTGTGATACTAGTAAATTAAATTCTCTCTAAGTGAATAAATTAACCTGAGTTACATTGTACTGTATGAGTGCATTTCAGATGAAAAAGTAAAAAGCAAGGGAATTACCTGAATGAAGTGAGAAAGTGGCTCAAAACTTGCTGTCAGGTATTACAGTTTTTCAGGTATTACAGATGTGTATAGTGTTTGTGTGTTTGTGAGGCAAAGATGAACAAGGTGGAGCTACTGTCCACAAAGACCACGGGTAGGAAAGTTCTGAAGTCCTGGGTGAAAGAAGAGGGCCATAACTTGAGATTATTTGAATAATGACAAAGTAAAGTATGAGTCATAGTTGGAAATCTCAAGATCATCCCCAAACAGTAAAAAGGATGCAATAAAAATGAACAGAATAGTGAGAACTTATGTTCTTGAGAGTGGTGAAAAGGATCTGATGAGGTACAACTTAGGGATTTCGGAAAATAGTTGACAAATTTGCCACATATTACTTGGTGCAGGTTATGGTGTCTGGCAGGTCCATACAACACCACTTAACCCCACATACCTAAGTTGCAGATTGGGGCAGCATAGCTTAAAATAGGTTTTGGAATCAATTTGATGAGGCTCAGCTCTGCAATGTAAGCACTCTCTTATCCTGAGAAGTTAATTTAATCTTGCTAAGTCTCAGTTTTTCATTTGTAAAATCTGTGAAATAGTTGCACCTACTCTGTAGCATTATTCAAAGATTAAATAAGACAGTGAATATAAAGGACTTACCATAGTGCCTTGTAACACAAGGCAGAAGAAAAATGCACCTATTGGTATAATTGTCACGTAATAATGATAAAACTGATCTGCATTAAAGGATATTACCTGTTTAATCAATGTACAATTATTGAGTGAACTATATTTTAGTTGTAATCGTGAATCTTGGTATATTCTTAATTTCATTCACTTATTTCACTGATATTTATTCAGAGCTTATAATGAAGCAACAAGGTTTTAGGCACTGGAGATATGGTAGTGAAAAAGATAAAGTCCCTGACCTTACAGTCTCTCATTATATTATCGTTGGGAAGACAAATAGTAAACAGCAAACATAAAGAAATGTAGGCTGTCACATAGTTATGAGTGCTTCTGAGAAGATTTAAGCATCCAAAAGAGGTCTGGAGAGTGAGTTGGGTTAGGAATACCGTTTTGCTTAGAATGGTCAGTAAAGAACCATTGTGGCCTTGGAGCAGAGGAATAGGATGGTCTGAAATATTTGAAAAGGATTGCACTGGCTACTGTATTAGAAATAGACTGTTTGGAAATCAAGAGGCTATTGAAAGAAATATTGCGTAGTTTGATTTTGTGTTGGACCCAGGTGATAGCAATGAAGGTGTTGAGAAATAATAAATTCTGGATATAGCATAGAGTGGAAATTAGTTGCTTATAAGTTAGATATGTGTGTGTGAGACAGAGTAGCATCAAGAATAATACATTTGGCCATTTGGAAAACGTGATCTTAAGCTAATTACTTAGTTTATATTAATGATGGCTTGTCTAAAATAAAGGCATTGCCCTTTAAGTTATTAAAAAAAAAACACTAGCAACTCAAATAAGAGCAAGTTTATCATACAAGATAAAATAAATGCATGGGCCTCGAACTATTAATGCAAAAAGAATTATAATTGTTCAGGCAGACATTCCTACAGTGTGACTGACAGATAAACACCATACTTCTTGCATATCCTGGCATGGCGGTCTTTCTTATTTTATGAAAGTTTCTTTAAATATATTTAGAATATACAAATTTTTATCTTTGTAAAAATTTAACTAATGTTTAGAGAATCAAATGGAACTAAGAGTTTGTTTTTTCCCCTATTCAGATAAATTATCTCATATTTCTTTGGAGGTAAGCTGGAACATGCAGCATCAGCAACAGCTCACAGCAGCTATTACCCTTATGCTTTCTTTAGGAAGATAAATCAATGGGAAAAAATATGCTACCTAAAAACACTGAAGAATGTTTAGAGTAGACTAAGAAGGAGCAGTCTGCTCCACTACAAATATATATTTAATGATTATTCATCCTATTTGAAGGGAAATCTACCCCAATATATCCAAGATTGCCCTCTGCCAATCTCAATTTGTTCTCATTCATCAGTTCCATGCTGTTAACAGTATTAGTGAAAACCATCCTGCTTATGTCTGGGAGGAATGACTAATGTAGACTGTGAAATTATTTGGACGGAAAAATTATTTTTAAGCTCCCACAACAAATCAGTGCTTGCTTTATTATTTTGTAACAGAAAAAAAATGTACATATAGTTTCCTTTTTGCCTCTCTGGTCTTCTCTTTTAAATAACTTACTTCTTCCATTTTTATGAAGACTTCAATTTAGCTCTCAAATCTCACATGTAAAATTCTGAAGGAGAATTGCTGTCTCTTGTTCTAAATATTTTAAGTTAGATTAAAAAAAAAAAAAACCCTGAGAAAACTTGGAGTATACAAAATATAAGTACAAATGAAGAAAAAAATATCTTTAAGAGCTATCACTCCATTGTCTACCAGGTTATTCTATTTAAACATAAATTGTTTGGAAAATCTACTTGCCTTAGTATTCACAGTAAGTGTCTTATTTAATTTTCCTCTTTCAGAAGGATTTGCAAAAGTTGGAGTAGAAATACTTATTTTTTTAAGCCTGCGAGTGGAAAGATACTAAATGCCTGACAGCAGCAGGGAAGTTCATCACCCAAACGGAAATGTGATCTCCGTTATGGAAGCACATGAAAATTCACATAGGGGTTTCCAAGATTCCGATCGTGTTTCTAACATGCACCTTCTCCCTCGTGCTTAGAACTGCTCTCATGGCTCTGAGAAGAACATTTGCAAACTCAAAGTCATTCATGATAATAACTTTTCAATCTTTCTACTGTCAAACATTTTTAGCAAAGTGTGTAATATCTACTCTTTCCAATCATAAGCATAGACAGTACTACATACATTTGTGAGCTTATTGCCCTGTTTAAACTTAGAATCCTTTTTTTTTGTTATATAGAAATAATATCCATGAAGTGAATTGTTTTATTTTTCAATCAAGTAAGAAAAAATTTACTGTAAAGTTTTGTTTATTTATTTTTTTGGTGGGGAAGATTTGACTCTGAACCAATGTCTCTTGCCAATCTTCCTCTATTTTTTACTTGGGTAAGATTGTCCCTGAGCTAACATCTGTGCCAATCTTCCTCTGTTTTGTATGTGGATGCCACCACAGTATGGCTTGAAGAGCAGTGTGTAGGTCCATGCCCAGGATCCGAACCTGCAAACTCTGGGCTGCCGAAGTGGAGCACGCAAACTTTAACTACTATGCTGCCAGGCCAGCCTCCTTTATTTTTATTTACTCACTAAAATGTTTTGTCTTTTCATCCTGCGTAAGTTTATCTATGCATGTATACATATTCATATATATATATTATATCACATGATAATAATGTAAATTTAATTTGAGTACCATCATTTTATGATTAATTTCATATTGTCTAAGAAAACTGAGATCCAAGGGAAAGTGTCTTGCCTTCTCCCATTAATTTTGTGTTAGAATCACCGTTATATTTCTGACACTGAATTTCCTTTTTTTATAATCCACATCTATATGAACTTTCTTCCCAATGGTCCATAACCAATTAAATTTTCTACTTTCATAGTGTTAACATTTCAAAAGGACTACACAGCATTTGAAAGAACAGAGAACATTTAAGACATACATTAGTCTGTTGAGCAAAATCCATAAGCAATCCACCTCTTCGTACAATAGCAACACAAATGTAAAAATCATAAATAGAGTACTTAGGATAAATGAAGATATACGTATATTTTACTTATTTAAAATATTTCAGGTACCAATTAATTTTTGCAGATTTTTTTATGTAAGAATAAGTATGGAATTAATTCATGAAGGTTGAAATCACTATAATGATGAAATGAAAGGAATTCTTTCAATCTCGACATCTCCTCTAGATGTATCTTGATATTTTTAAGTGAAGTCTAGCATATGAAAGTTAATCAACACAGTAGCTCTAGCTCTGAGTTTTTGTACTATTATGTACAGGAACACTTTTAAACTCATATTTTAGTTTTGGAATTAAGTTGACAATCTTAGGGAAAACTGTTGTTGTTTGTCTTTGAGATTGATTTAGAATGGTGTTTTGTAGATTCTAGTAAATGTCTCTTTACATTTTGTCAAACTTAATAAAACCTATAACAGTCTTCTTTGGGGGCAAGTAACAGAATAAACAAAGTAACCAAGAAAACTCTATTTTAAGAAAAAATAAAATTTATTATAAGGATTTTGTGGTCAAGGAAGAGATCTGACTATTAGAAATGGAGTAGTCAGTATCTCTCTTTTTTCTCTCTCTGACTTATTCTAATAGCCTTCACATAACACCCGCTCAATCACTGTTATTCATTTATTTTGGATTTCTCAGGATGATGAAGTTTAGTCATGCTTACAGATTAGACATTCGTGATGGTTAATTTTATGTGTCAATTTGGCTAGGCTGTGGTGCCCAGTTGTTTGGTGAAACACCAGTATAGATGTTGCTGTGAAGGTATATTTTAGATGTGATTGACATTGAAATCAGTAGACTTTGAATAAAGCTGATTATCCTTCATAAGGTAAGTGGGCCTCATCCAATCAGTTGAAGGCCTTAAGAGCAAAGACTGAGGATCCCCAAAGCAGAGGGAATTCTCCTCAAAACTGCAGCATAGAAACTCTGTCTGAGTTTTTAGGCTGGAGGGGAAAAAAAAACCAAACTCGTTTTGGGATACTTCTCTGGAGAACCCAAATACAGCTTTTAACAAATTATAACTTATTCATGAAGAACAATACAAAGCTATTTCTGATCACATTTATTAAGCATTAAAATTTAAAGAAAAGGGGCCAGCCTGGTGGCATAGTGGTTGGGTTTCTTTGCTCTGCTTCATTGGTCTGGGGTTCACTGGTTTGGATCCCAGGCACAGGCCTACACACCACTTATCAAGCCATGCTGTAGTAGGCATCCCACATATAAAGTAGAGGAAGATGGGCACAGATGTTAGCTTAGGGCAAATCTTCCTCAGCAAAAAAGAGGAGGATTGCTACTGGATGTTAGCTCAGGGCTGATCTTTTTCAAAAAAAGAAAAAATAAAGAAGAAATTATTGTGTATCTCATTTTAATTTTTATAAAGATGAGAGTATCAAAACACCAATGTGTAAAATTCAATTTTTAAAAGAAAATCTCTTGAATTAAAATTTTAATTTCTTTATTTACTGGTTGTATGATTTCACATAAATCATATGACCATAAAAATCTCAGTAACTTTATTATATAATAGCAACAATAAAAATACAAACTTTGTAAAGTTACTAAGATATTTAAATGAAATAATGCACATAAAGTGATTAACACAGTTACTGGAACAATGAAACATACTGGATAGTTTTCAGTAAATATTTACTCCTATTATTTTATTATTATTAATAATCATGAGATTGTTTATTTACAAGTTGACATGAGCACAACTTTAAATATAAGAAATAATTTATATTTGATGTCAAAGTTTCTTTGATTTGCAATACATTTTTAATTTAAAAATGCTTTGAGACCTGCCTTTTTATACAAAATAAAAATTTAATTTTACTAATTTCACCAACTTAATTTTATAAGTTACTCTGACTTATTTCCCAGTTACTGAATTGACTGCCCTCATAATTGTCCATGCTAAAGTCTTTATCTTCTTAAGGGGTGTGTAATCTTACAGTAGATATGAAGTAGGGAAATATTGCCTCAAAAAAGCATCATGTTGTATTTTTTTACTGTAACAGCAACTTAGGTGTGTCAGATATATTTTGCAAAACATTTTCTCTTTGTATCATTTTTCTTTTCCTATCGTGATATTATTTAATTAGATAGAAAAAAATTGCTTAATTGTATACTTGAAAATTTACATAAAAGAGGAATTTAAAGATTGGCAGCAGATCTTAGATCAGGGCTAATTTTCCTCAAAGAAAAACCCAACATATGTCTTATTTGACCTGCTACCTAGATGAGTAAATTGAGAGATCCTTATTTGGTCATTCACTTTGCTTTTTATCTTTAAGGTGTGCTTTGGTTTTTCTAGTAACTAAGTTTTAAATTCTTCTGTTTCATCTCTTGACCAAATGGTGTTTCTTTTAATGTCAGCTGTGCTCATATTACCTAAATTACCATTCTGACAGTTAACATTCACCTCAAAGTACCCATAATATGTCAAATCTTCACAACTTGGATTATGTGGAAAATGGATTATAGGAAGACAACTGATTCCAGAACTGTCATTCATCTTCTCTAGAGAACTCATTAACCTTTAAAAGTTTGTACATGATTCTATAATTATCTTGCAATGGGGTTTTAATTTCTCTTCTATTTCATTAGATTGTCCCTTCATATGACCTACTATGAAGCTGACATCCTTTTTAACTCCAGGAAAGCAGTTGGCAAACAGAGAAGTAACATGTAAAGCAAAGACAACACAATGAATGTCTTTAGCATTTCCTTCATACATGAGAAGAAGGAAATACCTTTGCTTTCATGCTTAGAGAATTCGTATAAAAATGACTTGAAAAAGAATAGACAATAATATTACAGTTATGCACCACATAACAATGTTTGGTCAATGATGAAACACATATACGATGGTGCTCCCTTAAGATTAGTACCATATAGCCTAGGTGTGTAGAGGCTTTACCATCTAGATTTGTGTAAGTATTGCAGAGAAGGAAGAGATCTTCCTCTACCCTTCTAAGTTCTTCTGGCTAGTCTGAGAATTAAATTGACACGAGACAGATTAACAGGAGAAAAACAAAATTTTAATAACATGTATACATGAGAGAAACACAGGAAAATTGAGTAACTCATCAAAATGGCCAAGGCTTCCACCCTAAATACCATCTGCAGCTAAAGACAAAATAAGATGTTGGAGGTGAGACGAGTCAGGGACTTCAAAGGGAAGGAAGGCAATTCACAGGTAGGTGAAAAGGAGCAAATGTTTGGAAAACGAGAGTTTGTTTGGCCACACAGAAACAGAAGAACACAGAGGGAAGCCCAACAAACAGGCTTTTCTGGGTTCCTCCCTGCCTACCACCTAGTTCATATTACACTAAGATAATACCTCACTTCCTGAGACAGGATTTTTATCTAAATTCTTTTAGGCAGTTAAAGGAGGAGTAAAAGGAAAAAATTTTTGAGTCTTTTATTTCTTAAAAATAATAAGCCTAAAACAATCTTCATGTTACAGAGACACATTTTGGGATGGCAAAACTTTTCCCCCTTCAGTACATTCTATGATGGCACAACAATGAAATCACCTAATAACACATTTCTCAAAATGTATCCCCATTGTTAATTGATGTATGACTGCATACTCACTTTTCACAATTTTTTTCCACCTATTTTTGAAAACCTACTCCTCTTGTAAAGTTCATTCATGTTTCTTGTCTATAAACTTTTGCTCAACTGTATCTACATACATTCTTCATTTGTCCTTAAAACATCAGTTTCCAACATGAGGATGGTCTCTTAACCCCTGGAGCTCATCAGAATATGTTCTAATGGAAGACAGTGCTGCATTCCATACTTTACATTATTCTAACAAATTAAAAAAATTATTTACATCATCAATTGATATAATTATTGTGCCAAGTGATGCGGGGTCGGTGAGCCGAGGAGTCGAAAGAAAGATTTCTTGGACTCTGAAGATCTGGCAGTAGTGCTCTTTTTATTTAGAGAATAGTGTGGAATAGCATGGGGACAGGATCCATGGGCAGTTAGAGCTTCTGCTGCCCTGAGTTGAGGGTTAGGGCTAATTTTATAAGGCATGGGTACGTGACTTATTTTTACTGGAAAAAGAAAAGATGATGTAAAAAGTCATTAAATGATTTCAATGCAGATGGGGTCCGGTTATTGTGTGGTCATATAACTTTAGATACGAATCTGGCCATATAGATCGGCATGTAGGTGAGGATGCCCTGGGCTTCTCTTCCTGGGGCAGTCCTAATTCATACCATAAAAGTCGACTGGGTCATATAGTTTGGCATGTAGGCCAGGTCACCTTGGGCTTCTCTAGCTGGGGCAGCCTTAATCCACATCACCAAGCATTTATGTAATTTATTTATTTTAATTGGTGGTAGAAGTCTTAATTCTTTTAATTAAAAAAATTCTTCAAAACATAGAAATCATAGTGGAAAAAATACTGTAAGGAGTCTTTTCATAGAAAAGAGTTGGAAAGCAAATTTTTTTTTATTTGTGTGACTTTATGGTCTGTCACTTAGACAGACCATAGAATTTATTACACTAATATCCTTCAGTACCTTCATTTATGTAAACCCTACATTCAGAAGATAGGAAGCCAGTTGTGGGTGAGAGCCAAGGCGTAGATTTCCTTTGTGGTCCCCCTAGTACCTAATCAAGCCCTGGGCACAAAATAAATACATCATACATTTTTACTGGCTCAATTGACCAAACAATTCACTCAAGACCAATTTGTTAGTGAATATTCAACTAAAATTTTAAATATGGTACAACATCCTGTGTATTGATTCAAATAGTTTGTGTGTGGAAGAACTAATTTCACAAACTTGGTGATTAGTAGAGCAAATTTTGACAAAAGATAGCCTTGTTCATTGGATCCCTACCTTTTCCAAGTCATGAAGCTCATTAGATACCTTGATATTATTTAGTAAATCTGAGGCCCCTTTAGTTTCACTTATTACGATATAAAATAAATCATTCTGGATACAGACATCTGCTATTTGCCTTGGCATATTTAACTATGGGGATTCTCTCTCTCTCTGTCTCCCTATCTCTTTCTCTCTGTACAACTTACTGCTCGTACAATCCTATTTGGCTCCATTGTTCCAAACTCATTTCAAAGTAGAACCTGGTAAAAAATATAAAAAATCTAATTATTTCAGATACTAGTACATCTCTTAAGCAGTATATTTCAATATTGGAACTATAAACGATGAATTTCAGATCCTTTTTTGCCAATTCACTATTTTAATTTTCTATTGTAAACAGCAACAGACCAAGAACACGGACTGGGGCCTGCAAACTTCTGAAATGAGTTTATCATAGTCAGAAAGGCAAAGAACCAAAAGCAAGAAAGCATAATTATCAACATCTTCACAATTTCCAATTTTGACAGCAAACTGTTTTCAAATTCCAAAGTTTGGGTTTATAGAAGCTTTTGGTTTTAGTGAGATCATTCCTATTTTATCTCATTTCTGATAATGTATATTCCATATCTTACTGCCCCCTTACAACTGTCCCCAACAGCTCACTCTTAACAGGCATCAGTATGGTTATATGACACTGGGCAAGTTACCTAGCAACTCAGACCCTTAGCTCAGTACTGAATACTTAAATGAGGATAAAAACATACTGGTCTCCTGAGGTTGTTTTACAGATTGAGGAAATATAAAACCATGTGGATGCCTCCTGGAATCTAAGAAGGATTTCATAAGTACCACAATTAGAATTAGTATTCTTGTTTTAAGAGTAATTTTCCAAGATTTCAGGGTTAATATTGTTTTAGTGATTGTTATGGATATATTGTATCCCTCCAAAATTTATATGTTGAAGTCCTAACAGCCAGTGCCCCAAAATGTAACTGTATTTGGAGATAAGGTCTTTCAAGGTAATTACGTTAAAATAAGGTCCTTTGGGTTGGCCCAAATCCGATATGACTGGTGTCCTTATAAGAAGGAAAGATTAGGAAACAGGCCTACAGAAGGAAGACCATGTGAAGACACAGGAAGAAAGCAGCCATATACGAGCCAAGGAAAGAGGGCTCAGAGGAAACCAACCCTGCTGACACCTTGATCTTGGACTTCTAGTCTCCAAAACTATGAGAAAATAAATTTCTTTTCCTTCAGCCACCCAGCCTATGATCCTTTATTATGGAAGCACTAGCAAACTAATAGAGTAACAAATAAAAGAAAACCACCTTAAACTAATTAAAATAAAGGAGCTTATTGTAAGGATATATAGATGAATCTCCAAGCAGGAAATAAGGTAAAGTTGGGCTGTGTGGGGAAAATAAGTTACAGGAAAGTGTTAATATTCTCTTTCCTCAGGGGCAACGTGGTATCCATTCTGTTTCACTGTGCATATCTGCTTCATTTTCTGTACTCATTAAATTAGAATACATTGCCATATCACTCAAGGTTTAGTCAAAAAACTAAAATCAATTATATGTATTTCTGGTGGGAATGAATTTAATACAGGGAATTAGGTGCTTACAGAACATATGGAGGTGATAGAGCAAACATTACCAAAACACTTCAACATTCTGAAAAATCAGGAATGTTCTGGAATCACAGAAAACTGTGCTGTTCATTTCAACTCTTTTCAGTGATGAAGTGTGTGATTGAGGATGATGGAAATTACTGATAAAATGCTATGTTTGGTGTGTCCAGAGCTCACATCCCCGTTTCTCTTTTCTGGAGCAGTAACAATTTTCCCTACACTTCTATTTTCCAAACCTCATTCACCTACTTCACACTGCCAGAATCTTGCTGGCAAGAAAATCTGCAAATATTTGTTCCTAGATTTTAGCATCTGGTGATGACAATATCTCATATTTGCTTAATTATCTTTTACATTATCTGTTTAACTTTCCAACCCAACTGTCCATCATGATAATCAAGGGATTTTGAGGATACCTCAGAGCAATATATGCTTTAGAAAAGACTCCTCTCACTCCAGGCAACCACACCATTGCCAGTAAAGCAAAAGGTGCTCAGCAACTTGCATGCTCTGGATAAACTTGCTCCTCTCTGGCTCAACTTTTTTGCTTGGTAAGTAAGGCAGATAGCTCAGAAGACTCTGTATACTTCTGATAATTCCATCTCCCACCCCACTTCTCTTTCAATACTTCCAGCCTCATCTCTAATGCCTATTGTATTTGTCAGTATTCTCTAGAGAAACAGAATAAATAGAATATACATATATTTATTAACAAAGTGAATATGAATAATCTATATATAATTTGATTATGAAAAATTGGCTCACATAATCATGGAGGCTGAGAAGTCTCAAGATCAGTAATTAGCAAACTGGACACCCAGGAGAGCTGATATGTAGTTCCAATTTAAGTTTAAAGACCTGAAAACAAGGAGAGCTAATCATCTAAGTTTCAGTCCAAAACCCAGCAGGCTTGAGACTCAAAAAGAGTCAAAGTTTCACTTGAATCCAAGGCCAGAAAATATCAGTGTTCCAGCTCATACAGTCAGGTGGGAGGTTCCTCCATATTTGAAGAAGAGTCTGCCTTTTTGTTCTACTTAGGTCTTCAACTGATTGGCTAAGGGCCATCCACATGAGGGAGGGAAATATGCTATGCTCAGTCTACTGATTCAAATGTTAATCTCATCTAGAAATTCCCCTCTACACCCAGAATAGTGTTTGAATAAATATCTGGGCACTCCACAACCCAGTCAAGTTGATGCATAAAATTAACTATCGGAAATCCACCTCTTGTCATCTTGGCATCAATGTGCATCTTTTTAAGCCATATCCAATCTCCAAATAAAGAAAATAAGATCATAAGTCTATCTAACATGATACAGCTATCCTGAATACAACTGAAAATCACTAACTGCTTCCCCAGAAGAGGAGGTAAAGTCCTTGGGTGATGTTGAGTGATGTTTATTCTTAACCTCAATAATATGCATGCTTGAAATTCTATGTGATAGGGAATTTGCCAAAAAAGGCTTGTTAATGTGGGGATGAAAGATAAAATAACAATTGAATCTTTTTAAAATCTAACTTTAAAAAATATCGGTCATTTAAAATTGAACATCTAATAAAGTACTGTTTTTTAATGGGTAATAGTAAATAAATAGGACATGATCCTTGCTATTATGGGGTATAAAATATAATTGAAAAGATAAAGTATATATCTATGGTTATATAACTCAAAACAGAAAACTATATGGGTGCCAAATAGTGGTTATATTTAACAATTGTATTGAGAATATAAAGAGATGACATGAAGTAAAGATAGTCAGGGAGCAGTATATTAGGAAAAATGACGATGTCAATTATTATCAGGAGAATGTAGGTTCTTTAAGCATTTTCTTGGTCCACTAATTTTCAAAAGAATATATAAATATATTTCATTCACTAAGTCTATTTATGCAGTGTCAGTAATTATCTTAAAAATGAGAGATATTTTATGAATTCTTTATTGAAATTTCCAAAAACTGTCTTTCAGAATTTTTTTAAGGAATTATTGAAACTACACTACAGGAAACTTAGAAAAAACATATAAAGTTAATCCCCATGGATGGTTACAAAGAGCAGGCAAAAAATCAAGAGACTTAATTGTAGAGTATTTGACTCTATATTGAACCAAATTCATGTGAGTCTTGCAAATACACATCTGAATGCAGAATTCAGTGTGAATTCATGGGTAGCTGTCTGTGTCTGCCCACATTCCAAGTCTGTGGGCTCTTGTCTGGGAAGGACAAAATGTTAGTTAGCTTTATATCCACAGAGTCTCACAATGAAGTCTGCACAAATGGACATTTAAGATGCTTATTGAACAAGCGAACGATTATAATACATCTTATAGTGTAGCTAAAAGATCATCTTGATTTTATATAAGTCCTGACTTTAATTCACTCCTTTAATTATGTGAAATAACGCTTTCTCTCTGAGGTTGGATGGTTTTCAAATGAAAACTTGTATCCACCTCTCACATGTCAACACTTTCTAATATTGTCTGAAATAAAGGAGGATGACAAAGGCTGGGATATGATATTTACACCTTGGATAAAGGAAGGGAGGGCTGGGCATTTGATAAATTTTCTTTTTGAGGAACTTCTAATGAGTTTAGATATATTTGGCTGCTTTTACCATTTCAGGAAATAATAAGTATAATATTCTATATATAACAGTAGGTGCTTAACAGATTCACAATTATTTTTAGCAGAGCTAAATTTAGACTATAATAAAATCAAACATTGGTAGAATGATTAGTAAATTCCAAGTTCAGTGTTTGTCACTGTACACAGAGAAAATAAAGACAAAATTCTTGCATGCAAGAAGCCAGTTTTTTAAAGGTAATTTGGCGAAGCACTATTATCTATATCTGGAAAACTTAAGTGAGCGTATAACAAAATGTTCATACTAATAATATAATTACTAGGAAATACAGAAATTAAAATGGACATTACATGTTTTAGATTGAAGTAATTGGAAAGGATTGGGAAAAAAGGAGATGAACCTTTAGGTGGACTTTAAAGGCTATCAATTTTGAGTGGGAAAAACATCAAGATATATACGTCAGAAAAATCAATAGCAAACTTTAGAATGGAAGGAATAATCAAATGTGTCTATAAGTCATATAATAAATCTGTACCGTATTTGAAAATTTTCGAACTGGGTAATGTTGCTCACCTCAAAATTCTCCCTCTTATGTTATGGTGCTTTTGGGCCAGAGTATTTATAATACTATTTGTGTATGGAGATATGATAGAGAGGAGTAGGCTGAAAAGCTCATTCATTTAAAAACTACTAATTTGTTTTTCTAGACGTTGGAATACATCAATGAAGAAAGAATGCCTCACTACCGATTGGTCATAAGGAGAAAACAGAGAAGGACAGGTTAGGGGAATGGAGATGGGAGAGTAGATTAAAATAGTAAATGGAATGATCAGGGTGAATCTCATTAAGGAGGTGCTATATATACAAAGAACTGAGGAAGGCGAGGGAAGAAGCCATGCATCCGTCTCATAGAATTGTTTCAAGTAGATGAACGCCCAGTGCACAGGAGTGTGCATGCTGTCTTGCTTTGGGATGAGCAAGGAGGCCAGAGTTTCTGTAGAGGAGTGCGAGAAGAGCAGAAAAGGAGATGTAATCAAAGAATTTGCAGTGTGCAAGACTGTGCAGGTCCTTATATGCCAATGCACGGTTGCTTGCTTACTCTGAGAGAAATAGGGAGCTCTTATTCATAATTGTATATAATTATGCACAGTTATTCATTCATAATTTTATATTATAATAATTATATTTACTTCATACAATTACTGAAAGGAATAAATTAGACAATGTCAGTGACTAAGTTAGTACACTAGCTAGTATTTAGTAAGTATTCAATAACCATTAACAGAGATTATTAATGGTGTTATTGTTTTTGTTATCACCACCAATATCACAGTGAGTATGAAAAGTAAATCTTGTAAGAATAGCAAAAATATAGAGTGTCTGGAAGCAGAGAGGTGACAATCAGAAAAGGCAATTATATTCTTTCTCTGTCTTGGTAACATGTTCCTTTTCTTGCCACCAGGCTCATATGGTAGAATGTTTGAAAACATGACACAATTATCTCCCAACCTGCATTTGAGATCATTGGCAACATGGCTTTGAAGCTCCTCCCTTTGACAGACAAAGTCTGTTTGTCCATTTCTCCATCCATTGAATATGAACTGGCTTTGTGTGACTTACTATGGCCAACAGAAAGTATTTTAGACCACGCAGCACTCAATTGCCTGGAAACTCATCAGTAAAACCGCCAGCTGACCCACAGACTCACAAGCAAAAATATGTGGTTGTTGTTTTAAACTACTGAGTATTGAAGCTGTCTGTAAACAGTGAAGAATAAATGATAAAGTTAATATGTAGCTTGTACATTTCTTGAAATTGGGAAATTAAAGACTAGACTCCAAAGAATAAGGATTTTGGAAAATTTCGAATAAAAATAAAAGGTGCCAGGTCAATTGATTTATATCTCAGAAAATCTTTGATGCATTTCCAAAATAGGCAGACAGTGAGGGGCTGGACAATCTGAAGGGAAGAACATAGAAGTCTGTGCATTCCCAAGGCCTTTTTGCATAATCAAGAGAGAGAATAAAGCTTTGCTGTCAGTATGTAAGATAAACTGGTTTTGCCCACTGAGGTCACTTTCTCTATCTTGAATTACCTTTCTTAATGTCTTGCTATATTTGCTTTTCTTTCTTTTCCTTTTTTTCTGCTTTATCTTCTCAAACCTCCCATACATAGTTGTATATCTTAGTTGCATGTCCTTCTAGTTGTGGGATGTGGGACGCCGCCTCAACGTGGCCTGACAAGCGGTGCCATGCCCTCGCCCAGGATCCCAACCCTGGGCCGCCACAGCGGAGCCCGTGAACTTAACCACTGGGCCACAGAGCCAGCCCCCTATATTCGTTTTTCTATAGCAATTTTTGTAACTAAACTTTTAAATATAAATTTCAGATATTCCTATGGGAGTTGAAGATTAAACCATCCAGCAATGGCCTGAGAAATTAATTACCTCATAGTAATTCATGAAAATATTTACAGTTTCTATGTATTGACTTATTGACTCAAACCACGGATTGATTTATACAAAACTCCTTCTATTAGTTAAGGTCAAGGTACTAATAGTTAATTTGTGTATCTTTTTGGCTAATGATGAAGAAAAGAAGTAAGATGCAGTATCTATCTTTAGTCTATACTATCTTTTAACTATTTTGGACATACATATATATATTCTCAGTTTGTGTAGAGATAGATATGTTTTTCTGGATTAAAGTATTTGAAGGGATTTTGGGTATAAATATATAGTTTCCTCAAAGTAAAAACAAAGTTAACAAATTAAATTATCGATAAACATATATTAAGCACATCATATTCAGGGCTCTCTATTACGAGGATAAAGTCTTGGTGGAAATAATTTAAAAACATGCAAAAGTTGTCCGTATTCTGGAGAAGCATTTTGATTATCTCCCTGAAACAACGATAATTTCATTGTCTCTCACAGTTTCTGTGGGCCTGGAATTCAGACAGGGCTTCTGTGAATGGTTCTAGCTGAAGCTCTCATGTAATTGAGTTCAGGTGGTGGTCAGAGCTGAAACAGCAGGGGTCTGGACCATCTGTAAACTTACCAAACAGCTCCTCTCTCTCTCTCTTCCCCTCCCTCTCTCCCTTCCTCCCTCTTTCTCTCTTTCTCACTCTATATTCATATAGTCTAAAAGCCTCTCCATGTAGTCTCTTCTTGTGGGCTAGTTCAGGCTTCCTCACACTATGGCAGCTGCAGGATAGTAGGGCTTCTTACATAGTGGCTCAGAGTTCCAAAATCTATGTCCAATCAAGGGAAGCAGACCATTGCCATTTATGACCTCACCTTTGAAGTCATGCAGTGTCACTTCCACCACATTCTATTAGTCACAAAGGAGTGATAGACCCACTTAGATTTAAGGGTGAAGAGTTATCCTCTACCTATTATGGAAATGACAGTCTAATGTAGACGAGCATGGAGGAAAGGTATCGTTGCGGCCTTCTCTGAAAAACACTGCCTGGAGTGCAATTGGTCCAAATTTTATAAATAGATGTCTTTGTCTCTGCGCAACCAAAGTAGGAATTGCTTCTCTAAGGGTGCATTGAATATTGTCAATATTTCAAGTTCTCTTACACTTTTCTGAAATGAATAATATTTCTTTTTGGACCCTAATTTTATAGATACTTTGAGAGGTTCCAGGTGGAAAGCAGCTAAACTGAATCTTTTTTCAGTATTATGGAACTTCCTAGATACTGGCACTAGCAAATTAGCAAGCCAGTCAAAAATGTCTTTGAGCATCTTGCAACAAGAACATGAAATACAAGGTAGACTACAGATTGTTCATTGAAACAATTATATCACAATTAAAAACATATTTCCTTTATTTTAATTAATTATAAAAATATTCTATTTTTATGGATGTTATAATAATTACCTTATCTGAACTGGCACTTTTTTCTCATCATGAAAAATACTTGAATATGATAGTCCTTTTTATGGTTTTTAAAATCTGTGGGAAATGGGGACAAATTAAGATGATAAATGTAGTATCATTTTGTTTATGCTACCAATTATAGAATTTCCCGTGTAGTAGTAAAAATGTGTCTTCAAAGGAAGTAATCAAAAAATGTGCTATTCTAATTTTTAGTTTAAGAAATATACTATTAATGTTATATATGGAAAATTTTGACTATTTTCAAAAAATACATGTATCAGCATAAATATGTTCTGATTATGAAGATAATTATAAATAATTTAATAGTAATAACTTAGCACTGCTATTTCTTATCACTGAATATCAGTGCAATTTCCTGTGTTTCCCAGAAGGAAAACACTGTTATAACAGAGGTAAATGCTTGATAGTGCAAGGTTTATTATGAAATGTTGCAAACTATTCGCAATTTGAAATATCAATCAAATAATAAAAGGATGTATTTAACCAAGTCTTCTCCTAACCCACTTGAACATTTTAATGTTGCCAGAAGAGAAGCTGGATGAGGACCAGGGTTTTGGTTTGCATTATTCACTGATGCATCCCAAGCACTTAGGGTTACAGCTGTACTACAGAGAACCACTATAGCACACATTTCAGGTACCAGTATCACATCCCTTTGTCCAAGCTCTGATTTCAGCTCAGCCACGCCCAAAGGAACTGATTCCCCTTGGCTATCACACTCAACCTCAAGCATATCTGTGAGTTTCTCCACATGTGCCCCAGGACCTTCCCCAATGTTTCTGGAGCTTTAGACGCTGGCAAAATTTCAGCCCAGGTGTGCAGTGAAAAACTCTCCAACGTTAACAGATGGAAACTGTTGGATAATGCTGTGGCCTTTCAATTGGATGCTTCTGGGAGGCCTTCAGCATGCTTCTCAGTAAAGCACACTGTCAGTAAAGCACACGGGATCACCTTCCAAGTAAATGACTTCACCCAAGTCCTTGTCTTAGGCACTGTTTTTTTGTTTGTTTTGTTTTATTTTGTGGGAGAGATCTGAACTAAAACAATGCTCCATAGTTACGTATATTTGGTAAAGATTTTTGCTTTGTTTTGAAAACAATTTTCTGGTAAGTCAGCTATGTATTTAAATTACATATGACACCCTTCATTTTTGGAATACAATCCTCTGGCCAAGGTGGGGATCTCCAAATGCTCGTAAAGAGGGAGTTGCATAAATCATATGCTCTAATAACTTCAGTAAAACACAGTTTGGGATAAGTGCTTCTCTTTGCCCTTTTAGTAAAGAAAAATGTTTGAAAGAAGAATGGCGTAGAAAATGTGCAGCCTTCTCTTCTCCAGTTATTTGGCAAATCATGTTATACAGGTCAACTCTTTAGCACTTGAATATAAATCAACAATTTAGTGTCTATTGGTCAAACGAAAGTGTTATTGCTACCTTCCACTTCACATTTACTACATGTGCCTATTTTTTCCACTAATTAAGCAAGTCAACTGAATTCATCCTTTCCCAGGTACTAGGACATATAAACAGAACCTAATCCTCAAGAATTATTGACTGCATGAGATGGAGACACAAATATTTTTTAATTACATCAAAATATCATGAATTTGTATCCATATTTTATGAATATTTATCAAAATAAAACAGAATCAGTTTTAGAAATACAAATACATACAGTTATTTCATAAGTGTTTTATTTAGAAAAATAAATAGGTAAAAGTACAACTATGGAGAAATAGCACAATACACATGTAATTAAAGTTTAGCTCAATACATAGAAAACGCATGGGAGAGAAGCTCAATGTATTTAATTATAGATTAGGGATTGACAATTAAAGACTTTTCATCGACAGAAGGTGAGTAGGCAGGGAGACCAAAATGAAAGGAGGCTTTATTTAGACTAATTGAGTTTATCCTTCAACATAAGAGATGTATTTCAAGAGAAAATTTCCTCATTAGGACTGTAGATTAATTCTTCCATAATAACTATCACTGGAATGTTTCCAAATCAAATTTACTTTATTGTTATGAATTAAGTGTTGTAAATTTTTATCCATTGTCTTACTGTTAGAATATGAAATAATGGGTTGGTTTAAAGGTGAACCAATTGATTTGTCAAAGATCATAGTCCTCTCTGGACAATACAAGAGGGAACACGTATCTAAGGATATCTAAAGATGCTTTTCAGATCTCACTAGGATTGATGTATGTTTGAATCAGTAATTGTCATATTCTGCTGTGGTCGCTTATTTAGTTGGCCATATGGAGTTATTTCTACGTACCTACATACAAGGTTCTTGGGTACATCAGAAAAATAAATGATCTTGTCAAACTTCTTTGTAGTAAATTGCAAGAGGGTGTGTGTGTATTTATATATACTACTTGTGGGATGTTGAGTGCCTAACACTTTGCCAATTGTAGACAGATTTGTAAGACAATTTAAGGTGTTTTGTACTCTATCCGGAAAGCTATGAGGAAACACTGAAGGATTTTAAGGCAGTAAGTAACATGAACTTAATGTATTTTAGAAGTAACTACTTAGCATTTAGTCCATACTTCTATCCATGGAAATACCTTTGTCATTTCTGAAAAGTGATATTCACCTTGAATAATTCCAGGGATGGGCAACTCCTAATACTACAATGGAGCACATTCCACTTGTACAAAATTATTATAGATTCCAAGTGGTAATTAGAAAGGTAATCATTGTCTGGTACAAAGAAATAATTCATATAAGATTCTATCTGAAATATAAAGGGAATTTTATCAGTGATCAAAAATATCTAACACAGTAAATTTGTTCTTTCTCAAGTCACTTAGCATATTTTAAATTTATAATGCCTGGAAATATCCAGAAAAGTACTAAATAATTTTGTGTTGACATTATAAGCTTTTACCAAAGTCATTCAATAAGTATTTCTTGAGCAACAATTCTCTTCCCAGCCTTATGCCTGATGCCATGTTAAACAGAAAAAGCCATTAATAAGTATCATGCATCCTGATTAGAGCATATACGGTTTTACAGATAACTTGTCAAAAGAAAAATGTCTGCACTATCTATCATTAGGGATGCATCAAAGGCAAAAATGTTAAGTCAAAAAGTTAGCAGGGGCTGGCCTGGGGGCACAGTGGTTAAGTTCACACGTTCTGCTTTGGCGGCCCTGGGTTCGCTGGTTCGTATCCCGGGTGCGGACCTATGCACTGCTTGTCAAGCCATGCTGTGTCAGGTGTCCCACATAAAATAGAGGAAGATGGGCATGGGTGTTCGCTCAGGGCCAATCTTCCTCAGCAAAAAGAAGAGGATTGGTGGCAGATGTTAGCTCAGGGCTAATCTGCCTCAAAAATAAAAAAGTTTCATGAATTTAAAACTATGCTTTAGAGGCAAGCCCAGTGGAGTAGTGGTTAAGTTCGCAGCCCCGGGGTTCGCAGGTTCAGATCCTGGGCCTAGGACCTAGCTAGCACCACTCATCAGTCCATGCTGTAAAAGCATCCCACTTAAAATAGAGGAAGACAGGCACAAATGTTAGCTCAGTGACAATCTTCCTCAAGCAAAAAGGAGAAGATTGGCAAGAGATGTTAGCACGAGGTCAATCTTCCTCACAAAAACAAACAAAAAAACCTATATTCTAAAGACTGTCACAAGTAAAGCCAGAAAAAAAAAATCAACCTCTAAGTTCACCACACTGAAATGATGTCTTTTTTTTCTCATCTAAGACTGAAAAAAAAAGAAATTTTTTTTTGTCTATTTCTAATAGATTAAAAAAAGTGGCATTATAAGCTTCCTGGTGACAATATCTTAGCCTTATCATGCTGCTTAAATGTGCCTACTATTATGTTTTATACAACTGCTGTGTATATATACTCCATCTATCCACATATGCATTTTTTTGAATGGAAAGAAGAGAAGGAGAAAGAAGGATGGGAAGTGATAAAAAGTTAAGGAAAGATGGGAAAATCAGAATTTAAAGTGCTCAGTGTATAGAAATTACAGGTCATGCTTTATGAATTAACGTTAATATATATTAAAAAAACAGTTAATTTTCTCTTCCAAGAAAACTCATTGAAGTATAAGAAAGTAAGGATAATTGTGGAAAACTATTGCTTTGCTGCATTTAAAATCAGTGTACAATAATGACAATTCTTTCTCTTTCCTCTTTTTTTCCCTTTTGGTTATTGAATTAGCTTAAAACATCAAATATTATTTTCATGAATCTCTTACTCCTCTGCCTTAAGCACTGCTGAGCAAATCTCCTTTGAAATCCACAGGAGGGTCAAGTACAGAAGGGATGCATGAACATGTGTATAGTAGGAAATAAAAATTCATGTCTTTTTCTTTCATTTGATTAAACACTAAAATCCTATGTGAGATATTCTTGGTAGAGGTTTGATATACCTACAATATTTTGACTCTCAGGCTTTTGATGTATAAATTATGCAAATTGAGAAGCTTCATTATCTATGTCCTTTAAATTTGTATGTGTGTGTATGTAGGTGTGTGTGTTTTCAATTAGTCCATGCATGTTTACTAAGCATTTACCACATATCATGCAGTGTGCCAGGCCCTGGGGATAAAAACAATGAAGACCAGTTCCTGTCTTCAAGGACTGATCAGTAAGTACATTGTTACATAATTCCTTGCTTCTAAACAAGAGAAGTATTTCCTGCCCCCACTGTTTGTTTGCACAGGGGATGGAGAGGTCACTATTCGACCGACACATGTACTGCTTCTGTGTGCCCATCTCTAGGTCCACAGATGCTCCTGTTTTGCTTTTAATGACTGCCCTCAGGCCGTCAGAGCCATTTCTCCCCAATACAAAGAGATTGGAGGGAAATATGGAAGTGTCTGTGGGATTAGAGTTCCCATCTCTCCATTGTACTCTTCATTCCCCCACTCCCCAATTGGGATAAACTAAGAGGCAAAACTAAGTTTTGAAGCTTCCTGCTGGACCACAATACAGTTGATGCTGGGACTTAATAGAAATTACTTGATTTCTTGGGAGCATTTCCTTAATAATTTACATGCATGTGAATCCTAACATTATGGTTTGTTTCTGGGGAACTAGACCTAAAATGATGCTCAACTGGTATTTTCAATATTTTCGATAAAGTTTGGGAGACTACTAAAGATAAAACATAACATGTATTCAACAATCGTTTGCAACATATTCTTCACTAAAAATGTGAACTACAGCCATAAAAATCAATGGAATTTGTATGTCACAATAAAATGAGTATATTTAGAACCTGTTTAAGCTTCAATACCTATAAATATCTTATGTACAAGACTGGTGAGTCTTTGAGATTATATTTTTCATTTCAGAGATGACTATCACACGACCTTGTGATGGGTAATCCCAAAATACCTTGGTCCAGGGTCCTCTTGCTGATAGCAGCAGCAGCAATTCAGATTTTATGAATGAAATGTTTTGTAGAATAGATTCACTGACCAGCTTAAAAAAAAATCACTTACTGTGTAATTTTTCTTTTTATTGTTCTGTTTTATCTAGGAAATGACCTATTTAGAAGACAGCAAGCTAAAACGATTTAGTTATTTAATGTCTGAAGAAAATCTTTCTATTATGTAAGATTTTAGCATACTTTAGTTTTCATTCTGATTTGTTTTGTACCCATCTCTGTAAATTATAGCTGTTTATAAACCAACAGAAAAAAGAGAAGGGTCTACTGAAAATAAATGAGGCAATTTCTAATAAGTATTTTTTTCTTTTTTCCTCCCCAAAGCCCCAGTGCATGGTTGTATATCCTAGTTGTAAGTCTTTCTAGTTCTTCTCTGTGACCCACCACCACAGCACAGCAACTGACAGACAGGTGGCATGGTTGTGAACAGGAAATGGACTCAGGCTGTGGAATTGGTGAAAGCACCAAACTTTAACCACTAGGCCATCAGGGCTGGCTCTCTAATAAGTTTTTTTTTAAGAGTAGAAAAGAATAAGATAATATTTTTATTCTTCCTATATGACTGATATACAGTATCCTTTAGAATTTCATTTATAGACTAGTTTTTCTAAATCTCTCAATTTTTACCTCTGTTTTGAGAACCATATTAGGATAGATAAAGGTGTGTTTCATGAAAGACAATTTAGAATAACTATGAACAAATTTGGAAGATAAATTGGATGAAGAAGCAGATGACCATGTATTAGTCACACTTTAGCTGCAAACTGTGAGGCCTTGAGCAAAGCACTAACACCCAAATATAAAAACAAAGGATCAAATGAGTATAGACTTTAAAATTGCTTTTGTGAGCCTACAACAGTTCCCCTTATGACGTCCCATCGTCAGTTACCTGAGCCACACTATCTTTTGCTGAATTACCTCAAAACAGAGCTGAGACAAAGGCTTATAGGGCTGCAGTTTATTTGGGAATATGATCCCAGTTACAGGAGTGAGGAATTAAACAAAAAGGAGAGCCCTTATCAAGATCCCTTATCTGGTCAGTCACTTGCTTGAGCTTCTGGTCACTCACTCCCTTGGGAAGCTCTGAGAAGCCTAAGAGATGTGACTCAGGACAATCCACTTGGGGAAAGAGAGAGAGACACATTCGCTTGTTGTCTCTCACATCCCCTTGACCATAGTTAGCCTCACAGGATGCAACATTTCGAGGTTGCCTATGCTGAGATGTAAGTCATTTTCTGCTGTTTTTCTTTCTATTCTCCTGCTCATGAAAAACATCCTAAGACTGAAAGAAAATAAGCAGTTTTAGACTGAGGTGAGGTATCTCAAGATGCACCAGCATGAATTTTGTCATGGCGCCCATGACTAGAATACAGGATGAGGTTGTTGTGAGCATTCAGTGTAGAAAATAAGCAATATCTGAGACACGCTCCATTGCATCTGTAGGTTTCCTTTTTGTTACTGCATGAGTTTTATCTTTAGATATTATGAATATATTTCAGGTAAATTTTTGTTCTTCATGACACGTTGAAATCATTTTCTTTTTGCATAAACATTGGAATATAAATCCTGTGTATATAAGATCAGATTCTGTGCTGTTCTCTATTGCATCTTCATAAGTTAAATTTTATGCACATGATATAATTTTATATCTGATTGAATAAAAAACATAAATGAATTAAATTCCATATTTTTACCTTAAAAGTAAATGGAGATATTTGTAAAAAGGCTGAGAATACCCTACCTATAAATATTGTTAAGTTCACATCATTTTCCCTTGGATTTCTTGTACTTAAGAGAGTAAGAAGAATTTAAAAATTTTCCAATACCCAGCATGACCAATCAGGCAGACTTGATCAGTTTTTTAGGAACATTGTTGAAAAATAAATAATTTGGGGGCCCATCTGGTGGCACAGCAGTTAAGCTCCCATGTTCTGCTTTGGTAGCCTGGGGTTCACCGGTTCAGATCCTGAGTGTGGACCTACGTACTGCTTGTCCATCCATGCTGTGGCAGGCATCCCACATACAAAGTAGAGGAAGATGGGCATGGCTGTTAACTCAGGGCCAGTCTTCCTCAGCAAAAAGAGGAGGATTGGCGGCAGATGTTTACTCAGGTCTAATCTTCTTCAAAAAATAAAATAAATAAATAAACAAGTTTACAAAATAAAATAATTTTTATTTTTAACAGACTCAGACTTTAAATTAAGCAATTCAGTCTTACACTATTTTTTTTCTCAATAATGGACCATTTATCTTGGTAACTATTAAAGTCAGTCTAATTCTCTTCTCTTTAATGCTGCACAGTCTGTTGACTTCATTCATTTTTTTCCTCCTTCTGCATCATTCCTAGGCCCAAAAACGTCTTTATAAAATGTTGTTATAAGTAATTTTGTATATTTAATAAGAATGGTACTTATAGCATTGCTATAGTCCTCTTTTTAAAAGAGATTTCCTTGGTAAATTTGAATGCTTTTGAGTATTCCAAGAATGTTTGACATTATGAAAGTAACAGATATGAAGCTCAATTTAGCTCAATAAATATTTCTTGAGTATCTCCTATCACTCAAATCTTGAGTTATTTGATACAGCCATTAGCCAACATGTCTCATCTAGTAAACTATAGTCAGTATTTTGATACAAGTGATCAGGTTATTTTTCTACAAGTTTCTCTGCCCTGTTAGACCAGTAATCTCAGGAGGATATAAAAGCTAATGTTAAACATTTATGAACACATAGAACCTTAAAAACGCAGATGACTTTTGTAGTTATTGAATAATTGCATGGTAAGAAAGTTTTGTTTTTATTTCATTTATTTTTACAACTGATGAAAGCCCATCACTACAGACCAGAATTTGTGTCTAATTATCAACTGAAATTAGTACAGGACAGTAAGGCAAAAAATGATTCTTCTTCATGTCTTCCTAAGAAACCACTAAATTCCATATGGGGCACTGTACCCGATTTATGCCAATTTTCATTGAGAAATTTTGAAAATGGCAACAGAGACCTGTTCTGCTGCTTCTTTTTCCTCTATAATTTATCTCACAAGTGTCGGTGTCGCAATCCAATGTACACATCAGGATAGATGCGGAGAGGGCTGATGGCCACTCTGAGTTTATTATAACCAGCGTTTCAATATATGCATAGCTTACAGCTGTTAAACATACACAGGTGTTCTGGATGAAGTAATTAGCGAATGCCAAGAATTCTCAGTGATTTCTCAAGGAGCCCTCCCTCGGCCTCTGTTTTGATATTATCATGTTTTTGCTGTGCTCGTATATTTTTATCTCGGAGCAGGCAAGGCTTCTTAGGCAACTGTTCCTCCTGCTCCCAATATCGTTTCTCCATCTGTGCCACCGGGCGGCCGATGCCTGGCTTAGGTTGCCTCCCCCTGCCTTACCCGTCATTGGCTAACCGGCCTTCTCACCTCCGGGTCACAGTTTGTTGGCAAGCCTTTTCCAGTGATTATTAACCCTTCCTGCGTCAGGGGCAGCTACAACAAGAGAAAACAAAACGGGAGGATAGAAAGTGAAAACTTCGGTATATTCTAAAAAGTTTTCTAGCTTAAATAGTTGAATTTTAGAGTTAAAATTAAAATGCTAGTCTACAAAGTATTCAAATAATAGTGATGGCTCAGTGGAAAAACAAAATAGATTAAAGTCTTTAAACTTGTTTTTGGCAGGTCACAAGAGATCTAGTCAAAAGCAAATGTAGTCAGAGAGGAAAGATATATACAAATATATAAATGTATATGACAAATAGAAAACCCAGCTATAAAACCTGTAACAGATATTGCCAGGGTCGGTCAGTAATGGTCCTTACAGCTGAACTGGGTGACCGATTGAAATGCATTGCATCTCTAACTTTCTAGGTGTGGCCATGTGTCTATGTTTTTGTCAATGGTCAATAGCATGTATGAGTGAACCTGATGGGCATCACTCCCAAGACTGTCCCATATAAACTTTCCTTCCAGATTTCTGGCTCTCTTTTTCCCCATCTGTGGCTGAAGGGAGAGGACACTAAACACATTTCAGAGACTGGAGACACAAGATGGAAAAAACTTGGCCCTGTGTAGAGCAGAGCTCTGGCACCCTGGGTCCTCCTTCCTCCTACCCACACTGGATGATGTATTAAATGAGAAGTACATTTTTATTGTGATAAGCCAGTGAAATAAAAAAAATATATCTGTTACTGCAAATATTATTATTTGCCATTCTTTGATAAAGATGTGTTTAGATTTCAGCCTGGCAGAAGAGATACGTGGAGAGCATATATCTTTGAAAATTTGCCTAAAGCCCCAAATTCCAAATTCCTATGGCCCCAAATAGGCTTTGTTTTATCGAAGTCCCATAGATAGCCCTAGGAAGATTGGACAACAAGGTGGATATCAGTATAACCATGCTCATACGAATTGGTTTCCACCGTTCCTCTTTTAAAGATAGAAAGGAAACCAAAGGCAAATAAGAAAAGCATGCCCAAATGGCTCCTTGCCTCGAGGTACTAAGCAGAGAATGTCATGCATAATCACATAGGCAAGTCAAGAGATGATCTTTCACAGGACTTTTTAAATGTGGTTTTGAGAGCTACAGATGCTCTGTACAATTAGGACTTGGCCTCTATAAGGGTGTTTGAGGTTTGAGGTACCGCACTGTAAGAGGATGCAATTGGTCTCTACAAGATGTCTGAATAAACTCAGCAGGAAGTGTCCTTATCATAGAAGGCCACCTTCGAAAAGATCTTTCAAGGCCTCTGGGTTTTGGAGGTTCAGCCATTGAATGTTGGCTATAGTAGAAGCTGGGTCTATAGCTGGCGATAACATGGCAGATTCACAGAACTTAAAAAGAGAAGCATTAAATATAAATCACATGATACCATAAAATGTAAAATCCCTGAAGTCTCTTAAGAAGATGCTTATTATCTTCCATTTTCAAAGAAAGAAAGGGCAATGATTTCAAGAGAATTAACTCAAGGTTAACTCAATTAACTTAAATTAACTCAAATGTAAAGCTAGGAGACCTTCTGAAAAAGGAGTTTAGCATTAGATTCTGTGCCAACTGGCATAAATCAAGGTTTGGAAGATATCATCACCAAATCTTAATTTTAAAAACGAAATGAAGTGCAATGATTTTTTGAAAAAGATCAAAAATGTTTATTTGATATTAGTTAAGTAAATGTGTCAGAAATGAGGCTTATATTTTTACTAGGCTTCTATTTTTAAATGTCATCTTCATTATGGTAAGGGCTCACTAAAACTCATGTATTCTCATTTTAGAAAATTAAATTGAACCAGAAGAGCCAAGGGACAGAGAACTAAGTTTTGCAAGTAAAATTAATGTTCAAGAAATAAATGCATTTGACACTCTGTTTATTAAAACAGATAATCTATAGAATACATGGACATAATAATTATGTTAAGTTTATCTAACCAGACAAAATTCAAGTTAGAATTTGATTTCCAAAAATAATGTAAGGTAGTATGGCATAACTGGGTGTTTTTTGTTATTTAATATTCCGTAAAATATATGATACAACAAAAAAAGCAAATATCTGAAAATGAAGATAAAAGAGAGAAGACATGAGGGTAATTTTGAATAGGAAAAATGTCATAGTTTCAAGACAATCATTCCTTATTCAATTATGAAAACTGACCACGACTGTGATCATTTATCATGTAAACTTTTTTTATCAATCACTGTCTTTATGCTACTTAATTATATTTTCTACTGAAGTGGAGAAATTGACAGTTACACTTATAGCTACAAAGATATTCCACAGTGTTATTCTTTTAAAATGAGGCTTTTAGTTTTTTGTAAGAACTATGATAAAAATTATTACATCTTTTTTATGCCACCATATTTATCAAATGAGGAAATTATAATGACTTAAATTAGGAAAAAACAAGTCTTCCTACTTTTCAATTTTATTTTTGCAAGATTTGCAGCGTAAAAAATATTGCAACAAAAGCATTGCACATCCATTATGGTAATACGACTTGGCAGTGATTAGTTTATTCAATCAGATTATAATAAAAGTGTGAAAAAACTATGCAGTGGACCCAAATGAAGAAAGTCTACTTGTAAAGGTAACAAAAAAAAATATATTGCTTTCTTATTACCCATAAGCCAGCTACATTTTTCTTTTTAAAGGTCAATCAATGACAGCATGAACTTTTTCTTTTCCAATACTGAAAAGCAGCAATAAATTGCTTTCACAATACATGGTGGAACTGTATACTCTTGGATAAGTTTTAATTCCAAAAATCACAGTAAGTGACCTTCTTTATAATATCACTATTGTTTTTCTAGTTTCAAAGATAGTCTTGTGACAATATCCTCAAATTTTCACAATTCTGCTGTTTCTTGTCAAGTTGTCAGTCACAAAGTGAATTTACATTAAAGCAGATTTTTCTTCAAGAACTTTGAGTTAAAAGTTCAAATACAATTCAAAGTGATAGAGGGATGCATAAAATCTAAGTTGCATCATACAGAATTTTTTAATTAATATGAGTAATTGAATAGAACAAACATACATCTGATACGTTTAAACTTTACCAACTAGAGCTTGTAATATTCTATTTCCAATGTGCAGACTCATTCTTATTCCTTGGTCACATCCCATATCCTTTCAAATAACATGTGGTGAATGCAATTTGCAAGATTGATATTGCCCAATCAGCACTGACTATCTGGAGACACGCTGGAAAGGAAATTGCACACCACCTAGGTCAGGGTTGATAAAAGGTTTACAAAGGTAGTTTAGCTTATTTATTGGCAGATGCATAGTCCTTAAAGGAAAAGAATGTGAGCTAGACTCCCAACTAATCTTCTGGTAAGTTAATTTCCCCTAAGGTGAAATTGCTTTTGGGTGATTTTGATCAGCTTCTTTGAAAGTTTACCCCAGTGATTGTTAGATATTATCAAGCATCAGAATTGCTTACGGAACTTTGGGTTATAAAATAGATCTCTGAGCCACAAAGCTGAATTAATGAATCTAAAACACTGGGGTTGGGGGTGCAACATAAGGTTTTGGAAAAGAAAATCCCATTGCAGATTCTTCATTCACAAAATACTAAAATTACTGATTAAAAATTATAATAGAGTCATCATTATGTTTGAGTCATTTATTCATCTTCCTTTATATGCTCTGGAAACAAAAAGTCTGGAAGAATTTTTTTTGACTCCATTTCATAATCATACTTTTCAACTTATTAGGAAACGGACTTTGTGTGTGCCCCCAAGTTCAATGTCATCCTGGTTATGAGAGTGCTACAGAGAAGGAGAAGAACCAGTATAGGCTTTTGAGACAGATGGACTTGACATTTAAATCTTGATTCATCTATTTCAACCTGTATGAAATCTGGCAAGTTATTCAACTTCTCTGAGATTCAGTTTCATCAAGATAATAATAAAGTTTATCTGGTATAGTTGTCACGATAACTAAAGGAGATAATGCATAAAAATTATTAACACAATAACAGCAACTAATAGTCACTCAAAGAATAGTAAATTCCTCTAATATTTTATATTATGATTTTTTCTGCCCTTGGAAGTAGAGCTAATCATGCATTCCAGATTTAATATAAAAACATTTCATAACATAAAGTGTTTACTTCTTCCTTTCCAAATATCCATTTAGCTTAGTGCCTCACTTTCTGCAGGAATTTATTAAAATGTTAGCCTTTTAGTAAGAACTCCCTTAGCCATCCTATCCAAAATTGCACTTTACCACCTCCCTCTCCCTTTTCCATAAATTATCTTACTCCATATTTTTTGTCACTACCTAACAGTCTAAATATTTTCCTGATTTTGTGTGTTTAGTAATTCTCTTCTGCTTTAGAATATAAGTTCAGAAGAGGAGATATTTTGTTTATATTTATCACTGCTGAATTTGCAAGACCTAAGTGGATACTTGCAAATGATAATTACACAATGATATTTTTCTACGGAATAAAAATGGTAAATGAGAAATACAGCACGTGACAAATTGAAGGTCAGTTTGAGGGCCTGGAAGTCATAGTTTACATTGATCTATCAAGAATATCTTATAAACAAGTGCTTTTGCATCTCTTATGTCCTCGTGGATTGTCTGGAGGTCTTGTTAAAAATTAAGATTTTTATTCAACAAATCTTGTGGCACCTGAGATTCTGCATTTCTATCAAATCCAATTAATGCCAGTAGTGCTGGTCCTTGGACTTCACATTGAGTAGCATGATTACAAACTATTGCAGATCTATCAAAGGCAGAAGACAGTAAGAGAATTTTATAAGAATATGCAAGTCAATTGAAGACTGTTTTGTTGTCTTTCAAAAACATGTGTAGCTTTTGGTTTGAGTTAGGGTTTGGATTTTGTGGGGATAAATTCCATGTTATTTACACTAAGGCAACCTGTGAATGGGATAATGCTGCTGCTGGTTGCTGTTCTAATAATTCTTCGAATGCTGGGGTTCTGTGAGTGACATTGAATTTCTATTCTATTAGGCTTTAGCAGACAAAGATGTGGTCAAGTTGATTTCTACCAGCCATAGTTAACCACCCATCTGGGCATCTTAACCAGTCCCCTACTATATGCAATCTTAAAGACTGGGAAGTTCACCAAATGAGAGAAAGGATAGAGAGTATTTACAGGCTTCTAAACTCAAGAGCAAAAATTAAGGGGAAGAATGAAACAGAATATTTTGCTATTATGTATGTGATTCAGTTTGGGTGAAACATAAAAATGTTTTGTTGGTGGTTGTGAAACTCTAGTTCGAAGGTACATGACAAAATAATAAATTGTAAGGATGAATGTTAATAAACTTTGTACCAAGTTTCAAATCATTAGTATTTTAAACTCATTAAATTTAACCAAAATGGAAAATTACATACATAAACTTAAAATAAAGAACATAATGCTTTGAATTGTTTAACTTAAAGGAGAAAAAGACTAGACCATGACTACTTTTCACATTTTTGACATCCTGTGACAAAACAATTGTTCTGGGGAAAGGTAGGTAACGGGGCTTTTGAGCAACAATTGATTTTTAAGGTAGAATAAAGAGCCAATAATAATTAAGTCTAATATTTTTTCTCCTCTTTAATATTGATTTCCTTCATTATTGATTTGCTTTACCTAATAACTACTAAAGTATTTTGAGTTATTATTAGGTCGAGAGCATAGGTCCATAGGTAACCTTTAAAGAGCAAGCCACTTTATCTGCATCTGAAGTCTCCATGTATTTCCTGCAGGAGGCTTTGAATTCAACAATGCTGAGAAGATAGTGACATTTAGGAAATGCTGAAGGTTAATGTACCTGATCTTCCAGTGGAGTAGTATAGCAAAAGGAAGTTGGAATTCATACCCGAGATAAGAGAAAACATTAAAGTAGAAATAAGAAAGCATATGTGTTCCCTGGTACAATGTCACAAAACCAGCAAATATTATATTGCCTAATCTATTTTCATCAAAATACAAGCTTGTGTAAAATGAAGGGGTGAGGAGCCCTCATTCTCTGAGTTCCTTAGGGCAAACAGATAAGTCTTTCTATGGCACCCCACCAGTAGAATGAATCTATATCTACGTCCTCATATATCAGTTCATAACAGGATGATTTTGGAGGGAACAGAATAATTCCCTTGTTTTATGCCTTTATGTTCCCACCAGCTAATGGATGTCTAAGATTACATAGTCCACAGATACACAGCAATGAATGTACTGTATTCTTTCTGCTATGGAGTCAACATCCTTTTTGCTTTATCCTTCAAGCTCTGCACATAAGTAAAAGCGATGTTTTCGCAGTCCTTGGTCCCTTCTGAATTTTAGCTTTTCAAGCGCTACTTTTACATGTAGTAGCAGTGAGGTATCATGATGCTCAAACTCATATATGTAGGTTAACGTCTCATTCCATGCTTCCTTTTTGATTTTCTGGAAGAATGCTCACTGTCAGCCCTTCCTATTATTCTCTATGGTTGTGGTTGTGACATAGTTCTGCCATCTTAATGCCAAAGCCTAGGTGGGTAGAGATGATGAATGCACTGGCTTCTCTGTGGGGCTGTCTACACAGGCTGCTTTTGAGACATCCATAATCCTTATTGGCCTAATTCTTCATTTCCAGCCGCTCGTATATTTGTATTTGTCTCTTTGGTCAAACTCCTTTAGTCACCAAGCTTCACGTCAACATTGTTTATTTTCTCATACCTTACATAATTCCTGACATCCAGGAAATAAGTCATGTGTTCCTTGTATTCAGGGCACAACATATGACTTTTATCTATTTTTCTTCTTCATTTAGGAGAATCTTTAAACTTGGAGGAAAAGTTTTTCTCCTAGTTTCTTTAAGACTGTCTGGTAAATTCCATGAATTTCCCTCAGAAGTATCCAGCATAATCTCAAACATGAGTTTAGGTGTTTGGAACTAAATTTCTCCTGGAGCAAGAAAGCTTGTGTTTGCAGTCTACTTAACTGGATGGAAGAGACATGAGAAAATAATGGCAGAAAAATAATTTAATATGGTATTATACAACACTATCTGTAATGTAAGTTTTATCAATTATTTTGTTTGTATTTTCCCTTCTATCGTTGAAATTTGTGGTCATCATGAAGTAATCTCTGTGTGCATACTATCTTTCATTTTATCCATTAATCACTAATTAATTTTATCCATTAATAATTAATTAGTATTGTTAAAAGATAAACTGAGGCACATTAAAGTTTTCAAGAGTTTTTCTGAGCATACATCAATTTGAATCAGGCAGTGTCAAAACAAACACGGTTACGAGTACTCCACTGACGGTTGCCAAGGGAGAGGTTTTAACAGAAGAGACATGGAAGCAAAGAAAGGACATTGTTTGATTGGCTATAGCTTAAGCATTGTCTTATTTGGGAAAGGCTTGTTGGTTGTTTGTGATTCATTTTTCTTAAGTTTTATTTTCTCAGATTTAAGTGCACCAACTTTGTTGGTTTGTAAACTGGCCCCCGTAAACGGAGGGCAAGGAGAAACCAAAGAAAGAAGTTGACCACTCCACATTGGTAGGTGATAGATTTAATGGTTTAATAAGCAAGGAAACTTACATATGAGGCTTGTCTTTGGGTGACTGCAAGATGAGTAGATCTCCACCCCTGTTCACCAGAGTCTTAAAAGTTTACATAGAGCGCTTACCTGGGTTCAGTCGGGTATTTTGTCCAGATGGTCTCAACAACACATTGCTGTCTCAAGGCTGTGTCCCTGAAAATGGATCAGACTGTGGGAACAGCAGGCAAAGCATACATTCTAAGGGCCAGGGAGGGGGTGAGGAGCCTCCAATTGCCCAGGTCCATCTTGGGGGTCAACCAGTGGTAATGTCCTCTTTATGACCTCCTCCAAAAGACTTTGACTTAAGTTTTAGTTTGCTTACATTGGCTACCAATGAGTGAGCCACCTCAGTATAATGGCATCTTTGTTTAATTACATTAAAAGTAGCATTTATTCCTTACATCTACATATCTCTCTCTCTCTCTCTCTCTCTATATATTTTTAAGGAAGATTAGCCCTGAGCTAACTACTGCCAATCCTCCTCTTTTTGCTGAGGAAGACTGGCCCTGAACTAACATCCATGTCCATCTTCCTCTACTTTATACATGGGACACCTACCACAGCATGGCTTTTGCCAAGCTGTGCCATGTCCGCACCCGGGATCCAAATCGGCAAATCCCGGGCCACAGAGAAGCGGAACGTGCGAACTTAACTGCTGCGCCAGCAGGCCAGCCTCAATATATTTATATTTTTATCTATAGAAATCTACTTAATCACTGTACATGGAAAAATTTTGTATAAATTTAATCACTTTTAAACCTCTTGTTAATCTACATTCTATTCATTCTATCTACAGTGTTTGCCACTGACACCAAAAATCACGAAGTTCCATAGGCTCCTATTCAAGGTGATGAACTAAAGTTCTCATACCCAAGATGAGAGAATATTAATCCTATTGATCATATTCTGGACTTACATTGGGTCATGTTTGTTGAAGAGTAGACTTTCTGTTCATTGTCACACACATGGTTTGTGACAGTCTCTAGGCCTGTCTTCCCTATAACATCTATGCTACAGAAATGGTAAGTGGAAAGTTTCAGGAGCAATCTCAGCTTTGTTCTATGCTGCTTCCTTCTTGAACATGTCTAGAATAATAAATGCTCTAGGTATAAATCACAACCACATGCACATATGGCACTAAGTTCAGGAAACCAATCTTCTTTTCTAGTATTCTTTATTTATCATCTTTTACTGGCTTGATCTCTTGACCAAAATGACTAGAGAGTGAATGGTTAATTTTGGTAGGAAGTGTTCACATACAAATCAGTGATCTGTTTTTATTTTCCAGAGAGCTCTTCACTTAAATTTTATTATTGAATGCGGGTTCTGAGAGAGAACATTCCTTTTTTCTAATCGTTGTTCTTTAACTTCCTTAAGGACCTTATAAGAAAGGGAGACGGCTAGACCAAGGTGCATTTGGGCTTCCCTCAATCTTGCAAAACTATAGAAAGTAAATACTCTTAATGTTTACACAAGTAATATCTGGATCTTTCATTCCTACTAACACTTGACTTTTGATGAAAGAGCTGCTTTTGATAGAGTTGGATGAGTTTCCCCAGATATCAACTCAACTCAAATATTTTCTTACTCTTTATCGTATTCAGTTACAACAAGGGCCTTCTTTTAGTTCTTGAATCTACAACGCTCCTCTTACTACCGGCCTCATGAACATGATATTCCCTCTTCCTGGAATGTTCTTTACTTCCTTTGTTGACTATTTAGTTCCTATTTTTCATTCTTTTGTCTCTTGATCCAAACATTATTTCTTAAAGAAATTCTTTTATGCCCTCCCCAATCAGGCCATGCCCTTCTTTAGGCAACTCAACGGAGTTGCCACTTTACATCTGTTTGCATGGCTATTGAATGAATGCATGCCACACCCAGGAGGCTACAAGCTTCAGGAAGTCAGACTCATGCCTGCTTTTGTTCATCGTTGCACCTCCAGACCCTATCATGGAGTCTGACATGTAGTGAACATCAACGAACATTTGAAGAAATGAATTATTTTCTGTTAGCACATTGTATGTCCTTTTCACACAACACTTAGTTTATCCTGATTTTTATTGTACTTCTTTTTCACCTGTTACATGTTGTCCTCCTATTTTTATTCCAGCTTCCTTGAAGACCCTGAATTTTGTGTACATTTCCTCATGGAACCTGGTACAGTACCAGGTTGTAAGTTCATAATACAAATTTATAGTACATAGAAATATTCCTTTTTAATAATTTACTGCTTATATATTTTATGTAAATTTTATTAGAGAAATATAGTGACATTTATATGTTTAATATCATGCATCACAATGAAAGTAGCTCTACTTAACTTCAAATCTTTAATTATTTAAGATAAAGCATGAGCAACTATTCTTTGTTAAAGCACTATAATTTTGCATAGTAATATGACATAAAATGATATTTCTTTTGAATCAGAAGGTGATAGAACAATGAAAAAATGAGGAATTATTTCTTTGGGACTTATAAAATTAAAACTAATTAAGGAGTTGGACTTAGCTGTGTAGAATGTATTAAAACAATTGATTCAAAGTGTCTGCATCACAGTAATTCATATATAAATAGGAATCTGGTTTTTGACAAGCAGCTTAACAATGGCAAGGGAAATCAAATTTCTAATTGTAGTGTCTTATATTGTACTATTAGATATTTGAATACATCCATTGATTTTTTTTTTAATAATGCTAACAGTTAAAGTGGAACACAAAAATTGCAGGTAAAAACATGACTCCTTAAAATGGTCTAAGGTGATCTCTGAAAATGTAGAAGCTGAGTAGTAAGTGCAGAGAGAGGAAGTAAATTTTTAGAATTGTCTGTCTACTGCATCTTTTGAACCAGCATATGAGCTTAAAAATTTTCTTCTCTTTACATTTTACTTACATAGTTTATTTATTTGTTTACTTATTATTATTTTTATTTTGCTGGAGAAAATTTGCCTAAGACCACTAGGTTTTTTGCTTATTGATTTGCTTGATGCAGAATTAAAAATGTCTGTGGAATAGGGTGAGAAATGTGTCTTAAGACGTATTCTTATTCTGAAGGACCTGACCCCAGTGTTCATTCTCCATCCTGGATATTGGTGTGGACACATGCTTGCAATCTCCCCAAGGCTCAAACCAAGAATGAGATGAGTATGATAGCATGGGCTTCTTACCTCTTCATCTGCCTTCTTGACTCTTCTCAATTCCATAGGAGTAAAAAAGGATTCCCTCCTTCTCCCACGTTCGTCTTTCCATGGGTGAGTTAGCAGAACCTTTAAGACACAGACTGGCTGACATCTTGACAATGCTAATTTTGTTCTTTTGAAAGTTAAACTTAAGCATTCACCTTCTGCTTTATTCAGGATAAATTGTCCTAATAAAATCTTTTATCCTCAGTGGCGGATGATTCCTTTGAAAACTAGAATAATCTTCATGAGGACAAGGGTTTTGTCTTGGTCACTGATTTAAAAATCTTCTTCATCCACCAAGTATGGTAGAGACTTCTAGTGCTCACATGTACCCTGTTCCCATACTGGGCACATTCATTCCCCACACCCCCAGGCATGGCCAAGTGACTAGTTCATGCCAATTTCTGTAGACAAAAGTGATGTGTGTCTATTCCATGTGAAAATATTTATTGGTTGTATAAGACCAGTGTTCATTACCCTGCTTTGTCAATCATGAAGAGAGGCTTTTGTTGAGATGATGAAGTTACAAGATTAACAGCCTGAGTTGATGCATCATTACACAGTGGACAGTTGCCTGAACAATTTGCATAAATGAGAACTAAACTTTTGTAGTGTCAAGGCCCAAAGATTTGGAGATTTATTGTTGTTTTGTTACTGTTTTCAGAATGGCATGACTGGGTTCTCCATTCAGAGTATCATGAGGCTGAAATTATGGTGTTGACCAGGCTGAGTTCTCATCCAGATGTTCTGGAAGAAAATTCACTTGAAAGATCATTCTTGCTGAAAGAATTCAGTTTCTTGAGGCTGCAGTACTAAGGTCCCTATTTTTTGCTGACTGTTAGTCAGGGTCACTCTCAGCTCCAAGAGGTTACTACATTCTTATCCATGAGGCCATCTCCATCCTCAAATCACCAATGGTGCATCAGATATGTCTTGCACTTTGGATCTCTGAATTCCCTTTTCTCTGACTTTTAGATGTAGACTCAAAGGCCCATGTGATTAGATCAGGCCCGTCTGGAGAATCTCCTTTATAATTAACTCAAGGTCAACTGATTAGTAACTTTAATTACCTCTACAAAATCTCTTTTGCCATATAATGTAATATAACCAAAGGACTTATATCTCCTCATATTCACAGGTGCCACCACAGTCAAGGGAATTGACCATTATATAAATAGGTATATGTAGGTATAGATTCTATAAGAGAGAAGGTCTTTGGGGTCTTAGAATCTTGCCTACCACAAAGTACTTGAAGATGTTTTGTTGGAAGAGTAAATGAGTGAATAAGGAAAGAGTTGGTGTATGGCCATGTACAAAGAAATCCAACAGAGAAAGCACACATGCAGATACACACAGACACACACAAACACAAACACATAATACATATAACATGCCATTAGAATGATTACTGAAAAATAATTTTGTGCTAAGTAATATTGCATAGAAACTCCTCAGAGACATTTTACAGTTAATTTGAGGACATAAAATCATGTGAAGTTACATCATAGTGCTCTGTGCATCTAATCTTGAAAACTAACTCATCACACTCTTTTGACATGACTTCTTAATCATCTGCTCACCACTTTATTCCTAAACCTTAGCACATTGTATTTATTGGATAAATCCTGTTTAATTCTTGTAAAGCCTTGCCTTGTTGCCCTCTTTCCTCACTTCTACGACTTAATCTCTTCTATTATTAGGTTCTCATATTATACTGCAATTGCTTCAAGAGTGCTATTTTTATTCTCTCACATAGGTTATATGATCTTTGAAGGCAAATATTATTTCTTTTTTTTTTCCCCCTTTAGTTTCTATAGCATCTAGCATTGTCATTAACAAATAGGAAGTATTTCCTAGAGATTTGTTGTTTGGTGGATCACTGAACAAGATGTATTTAACACAGCAAATTTTATGGATCAAGATAATTAGTAGATAAAATGGTATGTAAGTTGTTAATTATGGAATAAAATGCAGAATTGATAAGAGAAGGTAGAAAATTTGTATAGGCTAAAGTTATTAAGAAAGAGATTTTGTAGGTGTGTATACAAACCTATAAATCAGATTTTGTAGGTGTGTATAGAAACCTATAAATCAGAGAGAAGCACATCTTTTTTTAAAGTTATCCATTTGAAAAAACTCCCTGTGCTCAAAGCTGGAAAAATTAAAGGGAAAAAACAATTAATGCAATATTGGAGTCTAACTCAAAGCATAAAACAAAACTACATGAGTCCTTATTGATATAAATGAATGATTGAATAAATAAATAAATGGAGAAAAGGGACAATCTTCTTTACAGGGCATTGCTAAATAACATACATAGGTATTTTCCCCTTTTATGAGTTGGCATTGAATTCCCTCCTACTTGAGTATGAGTTGGACTTAAGGACTTCTTTTGCATACTATGCAAAGGAAAAACATAGTAACTTTATAGCAGACAACCTAGAAGACACTACTACAACCAAGTAATCAAGGTGAGCATCACTAATAGTAAGTCATGTTAATATCATATACCCCAGTATAATGCGGTGAGGGGGGACTTTACCTCTGATCTTCTGCCCACAAACGTATAACACCAATCTAATTGTGAGAAATTGAAGGACAACATTTTTCAAAGTAAATTATCAGTGTTCTTCAAATTCTCAAGGTCACTAAACACATGGAAAGATTGATGGACTGTTATAGATAGAAGGAGAACAAGAAAATATGAAAATTAAGTGCAATGTGGTATCCTGATTTGAATCCTGGAATAGTAAAGGGACATTCTTGGGAAAACTGGTAAAATCCGAATGAAATCTGTAGTTTTGTTAATACTAATGTAGTAACGTTATTTTCTTAGTTTTGAAAAATGTATAATGGTTGTGTAAGATGTTAACATTACGGGAAACTTGTTGAAGGGTATATGGAACTCTCTCTACTCCGTTTTGCAACTTTTCTGTAAATCTAAAATTATTCCAAAATAAAAAGTTTACTAAAATTTTTTATATATCTATAACTAAATATATCTATATATTATAAAAATATATATTTTCCATCTAACTCAGGAAGTTTCCATCCCAAACTCTAACTATGAAGGTCTTTAGTTAACATTCTTTTTTTTTTTTTTGGAGGACGATTAGCCCTGAGCTAACATCTGCCACCAATCCTCCTCTTTTTGCTGAGGAAGACCAGCCCTGAGCTAACATCCATGCGCATCTTCTTCTACTTTATATGTGGGATGCCTGCCACACCATGGCTTAATAAGTAGTGTGTAAGTCTGTGCCCGGGATCCGAACTGGTGAACCCCGGGCCGCCGAAGCAGAATGTGTGCACTTAACCACTGTGCCACCGAGCCATTCTTAATTCTGAAAAATTACCTTCTTATGTAGTAGGTAAGTGTGACTTTGACAACAAATGGAAGCAGACACTCCATAAATGCTTATTGCTAATCACATAGTTTATGGTTCTTTGTTCATGAAGACTCACTCAAAATGTCCCCTCAACAAAAGGAAATGAACACACACATAAACACGTATGCATACCCACAGAGTTAAATTAACATAACACAGAGGAAGAGCAGGAGCCCTGACATCAGGCTCCCTGAACTAGAATCTCAATTTCTCACAGCAGCAGTGTACTCATAGCAAGATATTTCTCGAAGTCCCAGGTTCATTATCTGTTAAATGGGGATAATAATATTTCTCACATCACAGCATTGTTCTGAGACATCAATGGGATAATACATGTAAAGTGCTTAGTATTGGCACATGGTAAGCACTCTTTCAATGTTTAGACATTAATATAATCATTTTTGGCATCTAATATGGGTCTACCACGAAAACACAATTTTCCATTTCCTCGTAGATTAAGAGTGGGAATTGATATGCATTTAGCAACTACTAAGTGTCAAGTACTATTCTAAATAAATTCTTGTTTAGTTCTTATTTATTTCACAAAAATATATATTGGTATGTCCTCCTTATATGCATGGGAATAGTTGCTTAGACAGTTTGAGCAACTTAGCAAAATTTAGAACAGTATTAGAGAATGGAGCTGGATGTTTAATTTGGCCTACTTAACTCCAAAAACCATGTTTACAATGGCAAGTTTCTTTCAGTGGCAATTTTCTTTATTTATGAGTCCAAGGTAATTAGGTTAAATGAAAAATAAGAACGCATAGAACCATGACTGGCATATAGAATACCCTCTTAATAAATATTTGTTTGTATTTTTAATTCATAACTGTTATTATAGCCCAAGGAGAAAGGATCAAATTATTTTTATATTAAACTATATTCCTATCTGATGAAGTAGACTTTCAGCTCCATAAATTTGTTTCAAAAATTCTTAAGATTTCTAATTATCTTCATTGTCTTGTTTTGTTGTATTACCAATAGCTTTGGGGGTTGCATTCTTGTCATTTACTGAATTCTATCACTTTTAAAAATCTAATTGTATTATATCCATAAAAAATTTAAAAATACACAGCAGAAAGCATAAAGACGTTTAGAGTAAAAGACAATGAAATCTTTATAGATGATGAAAAATAATTTTTCCCAAAATAAACTTTATCTTATAGAAATAAGAAAATATGCCACTAAATATATGATTTGTGTAGCATACATATCATAAATAGCAAGAGTATTTAGAAAGAATGGAAAATATTTTAGTGATAAAACTTAGTTGTTTTGAGAGTGTATGCAAGGTTTGCAAGCTTGTGCTACAGGGCGGCAGAAGAGGCAGATAGGACCTTAGGAGAGATGGATCTCTGGAAGTCCTTTCCAGCTCCCAAATTCTCAAGTGCTGTGTATGATTGGATAGCTCATGTTTTTTCAAGCATTCTTTCACAGGGCTTCAACAAGGATAGTATTCGTATAGGTAAACTCATGTTCCTCAGGATCTGCTGCTCCCTTCCAGTGTGCTCCTGGGTTATCATTGGAGTTCACAGAGTTTCTCTCTCGTGTGATCAAGGACAAGTCCTTCATCCACAACATAAAAGCCGCTGTTTTCTTCTTCTGCTTCTCAGGCTCCCTCTGGAGAGATACGGTGCTGAAATGTAACTCCCTGTTAAGCCCACCAGTGGGCACCGTGAGTGAACTCTTCAGCCTCTGCTAAAGACAGGCTGTGGGTGAAAGTTTCCATCAGTGTTTTGTGTTATACCTTATCATGTGAGAACCATACTATTCATGCCACTGACACCCTATAGTCTATTACTCAAACTGTCATTTAGCTTTTAGCCAGTTTTGTACTTCCCCCAACAAACTTTTGTCTCTTCACTTCTCATGACTCAAACATAAGGTCAAGACTGGGGAGGAAGAATTTATATAAGACATTCTGTACAAACACACAGACGGCTTTCCTAGGTAGGGGGCACTATTAACTGAAAGACATTTTTGTTAATTTTTCGTGTATGTGAGAGCCAGGAGGAAACTGAATTGCTCTGTGTAAAAAAAAATAAAAAATTAAAGCATTTACAAATTTGAAGTGCTCAGGAAAAATCTTGGATGAAAATCAAAGGAGAGAAAGAGGAGGCGAGAGGAATCAAGAAATATGTGACTGTGGAAAATAAACCGGTAAATTCTTTATTTATTTTAAGGTTTGTAATAAAAACATCCCTTCCCTGTTTCCCAGATAAAACTACAGAAAGTAAGCATTACTAAGCAGTGTTTTGGTTAGTGGGTTTTTAGGGAGAACCTGAAAAGCTATTGAGTGTTAAACCAAGGCATAAACAAGGGACTGAGGCACACAGGAGCTACAGAGAGAGGATAATTGATACCTTTTTATAAAAATGACAAGTATAAGAATCACCCATCTTCTCCAATAAATAGGGTTTTATTATCAGGTCATCTGTGTCTTCCTAACTCTCTTCATTTTGGATGCATTCAATAAGAGGAACTCCTCAGTCCCGTCTTTAAGTAGATTTCTGGGTATCTGTCCAGTCATGTGTACAATCGAAGGTCCAAAGGTAAGCCTTGTCCAAAGAAACAAATATATAATATTAACAATTATAAGTTTGAATAGTGTGGTTCATGGCCAGTGTTTCAGGTACTTCTCCCATAGAATAAATTTTAAAATACATAAATATTTATTTTTACGCTTTACATCTCTTTATATTACAGGTTTTTTTTTTTTTTTTTACCAAAAAAGCAGTAATAAAAATAATGGACGAATACAAAATCCACAAAGGTCTGTTTTCACAGAAGACAGTACTTGGACCCCAATTTAGAAAAGTCAATACTGTTTGTTTTGTTTGCTTGTTGCTAAATAAAATAGCTTTAAGTGTTTGGGGATTCTCTTTTTGTCTTTCAGAATAGGCAGCTGTACCACAGAATTAAGAACAAAAAAGTACCCAGTTTCATACATTCTCAACACAATGGGGACCAGAAAACATTAGAGAATTGGGGACTCTTCCCATAAAGATAGTGGCTGCTCTTAAGGCACCTACCCATTACCCTTTGTTGTAAGAGACTTTGGGCCCTGAGAAGGGTGATGGGACCAGACTAAGGACAAGGAGAATCTACATAACCTTCAGTGAAGAATGGAGAGATGTCAAGCATCTCGTCAGTCTCCCTGTGTTTAAACACCTTCCACAGGCAAAGCATTAGTATCTTGACAGCATCATCCAGAGAAACAGTGTCAACCAGCAGAGGGAGGACCACAAGCCTTACCTGTAAAGTGGCAACACACTTACCTCTTTTCTTCTTTCCTCCCCACCACAGTACGTGGAAGACACTGAACCTTGAGGAAAGAGGACATAAGTAATATCTTAGGCAAATCAAAGATAGACTGCTCTCCCTTCTTCCCTCCGTTCAATCAGCTGCTGCTCTGAAGGATTTCTGTGAGGAAATAAGACTTCAATTAATTCATCATCTGAGGTTCAATAGACAACATCTGAGCTTTTCCTGTGCTTTTCCTTCCCATCTCAGTGTTAGCTTTCTTTATTCCATGGTTGTAAGATATTATTTCTTGATTTTTCCTCTTCTCAACCACTGTTTCAGTATCCTCTGCTTCTCCTTGACGCTCTCACTTTTGCTAGGGGTTCCTGTTCTGACCATCACCTGGTATTCCTGGACACATCTCTCAGTGGAACACTGCTCCATCTGCAGAAGCTGAAAGGCTGATCTGGTACAGACACATCACCCTTCTCCTCTATTTTCTTATTTTTTTATTCATAACAAGTTCATCACTCAAGAAGCTTTGTGTGCATTTCCTATTGATTTTTGAAAGATTACAGTAACTTAATAAACTGCTTACAAAAAATTTAAAAATTCATTCCAAATAATTTTATAAAAAATTTAAATTATAGGCAATATGATTATAATTCTCTTAAAGGCAAACACCTTAGGAGATTAGAATAGAGGTTTAAGTAGTGAAATAATATGATCAGATTTCATTTAGCAAGTAGAACTTTAGTAACAGAGAAGTATAAGAGTGAAGTTAATGAAAATAATATAGAAGGTGCATATTACCAAGTCATCAATACGTCAATCAGTACATTGTAAGAATTTGTTACTGGTACATATTTTTTAAAATATCTCATGAAAACTAAAAGCTGTATACTTAGAAACATGCAAAAAAAATCACAATTTCAAGGTTGCATCAATCTCTTTTTTCCATTGAAATTAACGAGGACGCCTTTCTCTACAAGTAGGAGAAAACACAAAACTAATATAGTTTAAATAGTAAGAAAAATTCATTACCATACTGAACATTAAGTTCCAAGGTTGGTGATACAGTCAGTCAAAATATCACTATGGACATTAGTACTTTTTCTCTTTTTTCCCTGCCAGCCTTGGCATATCTGTTTGCACTTGGACTAGTCCTCTTCACGGGCAGGAGATAGATTCGTCAGTTCCCAGAACAGCATATAGAGCTGACAGGGTCCAGCTAGAGAACAATGGTGAGTTTTCTTTTACCAGGGAAGAAGATTTCTTAGAACCATGCTTCCTCTCCTCCAGACAACTTCAACTCATGTTTAGTTGCTAGGATTGGTTCATATATCTGTTCCTAAATCTAATAGAAGAGGAACTAAATTTTCATTATAGAGTTAGGATGATCCATTTTAGCTGTGCTAAAATTTCTACAAAATTGAGACACTGTCAGCCAAAAACAAGGAAGAAATAACTATTAAAATTGAATTGGCATCCAGCACTTACTGTTAAGCCATATAAAGACTGAATATTTTGGACACTAGTTTAAGAAACCCCTGGCAGAAATTCTAAGTAAAATCATTGGAGTCCATACTTGGACAGCATGCAGAAGAAAACCCACATTTAAGGGATAAGCACAGAAAGAGAAATGAGACAAGGGGATTAATAAAAAATAGAGTGATGAAAGGAAATTGGATGGAATAAGATCTCTCAACTTCAAGGTGAAGAGAGTTTTAAGAAGAAAGTGGTCAAGTGCTTTAAATGCTTCAGATATAACAATAAATATGTGCAGAAGGAAGGTTCTACTCAAATACTGCCACATAAATAAAATGTTCCTTTCCTCACATTGTTGGAGGTAAGAATTTTCACCTCCTAACTACCAAAAAAATATTGACTCTTTATCAGTAAGGCAACTTTACCCACTACTCTACACTTCATATTTGGTGTCACATACATCCCGGTAATGTCCAACTTGAAGATTTACTTCCATGGTTGGTCAAAGCAGGAACGCTATCTTTTCTTTTTTATGCTTATTTAAATGCCAATCATTTTTCAGTGACTATTGTGAGTCACACTTCTCTGTACACCAAAGCCCACATGAGTTGCATTTCTCAGTCAAACTTTCTTCAACCACTGCAGACCACATTATTCTCTCCAGGGTAGCATAGAAGATGCAAATTTAGATGAGACTGACCTGTTTTTTTTTAAAGATTTTATTTTTCTTTTCTTTCCCCTTAGCCCCTCAGCACATAGTTGTATATTTTTAGTTGTGGGTCCTTCTAGTGTGGCATGTGGGATGCTGCCTCAGCGTGGCCATGTCCGCACCCAGGATCCGAACCAGTGAAACCCTGGGCCGCCGAAGCATAGCTTGTGAATCCAGCCACTGGGCCACGGGACCGGCCCCGAGACTGACCTGGTTTTGAACCTCTCTTTTGATGACTTTGTGGTCATATTCAGGAATACATTGTCCTGGTCTGAATTTCTTCGTTTCAAAATTCTTCTTTCATCGGAAGGCTCTGTTACAGATTCAAGTTACATACTGCAAGTAAAGTGCTTGGTACAATGCCTCATAGATAATAAGCTTTCAATAATGTTCATTAATAAACAAAATGCAGTGTGTTTAAGAAGAATTTACCACTTTCCGAGTCTCTATTATTTATCTTCCATTTCTTTCAAGCCTTCATGATTACACTCACAAGTGAAAGTTCACCCCTCCAGTTGGGATATATGGATCAGACAGATAAGGGAAGTGATTCTCATATTTCATTGTGTGCAATAAGCACATAGGGACTTGGTTAAAATGGAATTTTTTTGGCTGCCCCGTGGAGACTTTGATACAGAATGATCGTGTTTGTGACTAGAAAATGTACGTTTAACACATCCAAGTGATTCCAATCAGGCAATCCATGGATGTCATACAGGGAAGTAGCATCCTACAGATGAATGGGATAGGGAGCATACGTTGATAAAAACTTGGTTAGAGGGATAAAACAATGAACTCAGAAGTTTTCAAGTTATACCATGTTATAAGCTGCATAGTCTTGAAGTTATTACTTAAAAGAAGTATCAAGAAGATAATATCTCCCCCTCATATGTGAAATTGATTTGTATATTCTAAAATGTTAGGTAAATTTGAGTTCATGTAATCCTAGCCTCTTTGAAGAAAATCCTAGTTTTCTTTGCATCACCCAATAGGACTTGTAACATAGTAGATACTCAATAATGATCTATTGATTTACCATCGCAACTAAAGTGGAGAAATTTCTCTTAAAAATAGTTCATATTCAAGTGTGATCCTATTCCAAATCCGAAGCATGTATATTGTGTAAATATTCCTGGGTAAAATGATCCTTGAATGTAAAGTCTTTAGTGGTTTGCTTGGTTTCCTTTATAAATGTGGAGTAATAGCCTTTCCAACTCTTCTCTAAAATATTAATGACCATTTTTACAGGTTTTCTTAACCAATCATAGAAGCAAAGACACTACAAAGTTAATATAGTGCGTAGGTCATACATTCCCTCCTGAAACACATTATTCCCTGCCTTACATTTGTTTAAATCTCTAGGGCTACATTTTTCCAATAATGTGCATGGATAGTTCCATTATCATCCAAGGTAGTTGAACATTAATGAATCACTCAGCATAAGAAGAATAATGTTCCATATCTTTCTGCGTTTTCTAGGAATTCATCTAATAGTATTTGGGTAAGTATAAAAGAACCTACCTTGAATAGTCATTCTTATTTTTGGCCTGGCTTGCCTGTATGCATTAGAATGTAAGGCACTATTAAATACATTGGATTTTTAAGATAGCTTCTCCATCTGAGAAATATGGATTCTCATTATAGTGTTTTCTTTGAATTGAACAGTTAACATTGATATATTTTATTTTCTCTTTCTCAACAGCACTATGTATGGAAGTCACATAAAAGGAAGCAAGTTAAAATCTCTGGGAGTCAAGACAAATGCAGCTGAGGAATGGAATTTGTGTTTAATTAACTGGGCAGAACTTCTTGATTTACAGCACTCTATAATATTAAATAAGATCATTTTAGGAAATAACTACCATTGCAGTGTTCCTTTACTTAAAAAAAAATTTTTTTTCCTTCTCTTAGGAAGATTAGCCCTCAGCTAACATCTGCCACCAGTCCTCCTCTTTTTTGAGGAAGACTGGCTTGAGCTAACATCCATGCCTATCTTCCTCTACTTTATATGTGGGACGCCTGCCACAGCATGGCTTGCCAAGCAATGCATAGGTCCACACCCGGGATCCAAATCGGCGAACCCCAGGCTGCTGACGTGGAATGTGAGAACTTAACCGCTGTGTCACCAGGCCAGCCGCTGTTCCTTTATTTTTTGACAGGCTGTGATGATGAGTTCCCCATGTCATACACACATCAACATATTCTTTGAAGAACAATGGTCTGTGAAATTTGGTTGACCAAAGAATGCAGCTTCCTAATCTTTGCTAATGTGAGAGTTTTCCAGATGCCTCATGGAGATCAAGAGTTCTCACTCCACAGAAATTTGGAAGTTTTTTGCAGCAAGAATATATTTACACATCTTTTGCGATTGGCATACTTTGAGGGTAGCTCTGAAAGATTCCTTCTTCCTGGTATTCACACCATTGTATACTTCCTTCTTTTTGAGTGTGAACTAAACCTAATGATTTTCTTTTAATAAAGAAAATATGACAGAGGTGATGGGATGTCACTGCCATTTTATTGGTTCTCTTTTGCCTGATCAATCTCTGTCACTTGATCAATTTGATGAAGCCAGTTGTCACATTATGGGATGATTTATGAAGAAAATTTAGGGCAGCCTTCTGTCAACAGCTGAGTCCTATAGTTGAAAAGCCCAGGAGGAACTGAATCATACCAACCAGCACATGATTGAGCTTAGAAGGGAATTCTCCCCCAAGAAAGCCTTGAGATGACTGTAGCATTGTCCAAAACTTTGACAGCAGCATTTTGAAAGATTCAGGGCTAGTGGACCCAGCTAAATCATGCCCAGATTCCTGACTCACAGAAGTGTGAGATTATAATTATTTGTTGCATTAAAACACTAACTTTGGGGATAATTTGTTATGTAGCAATAAATAACTAATACACTTCCATATCACTGGTACTGTTCTATATCCAAATAAAACAAAGTAATAGAAAATATGATTCACTTTATAATCTTCCTTTCTACTAAATGCTATATCATCAATTAAAGTATAGACATTTTATGTATTTTCAAATTGTAGTATTTGGATAAAATATCTATATTTATCACAATGATTCTACTTTCCTTTAATATATTTTGTGTTAAAGAATATTGAAACATAGAAAAATTTTTAGATGTCCTCTTTGTTGACATTTCCTAAAATTCAGTCTATATGACGCTAAACAACCAGTTGTTTACAGCATGTGTATATGTGTACCAGATGTGGAGTTGGGGAGAAATTAATTATTTTATATTTGTAAGTCCTTTAAAAGTCAAAGGCGTATAAATTCCCCATGATACTGTAAGAACATACTAAATTTGTAACGTATTTTTACAAAGATTTTAATTTCAGAAATAACAGAACTCTGAATGTAACCAACATAAAACATATAAAATGCTATAAAATAGTAATGACATTTTAAATACATACTCACATGCACACAGAGGTAAAAATAATTTATTTAAAAATTTCCAAATGTAATCTATCAGCATTCTCATCCGGGGAAGATTCCATAATGCAGAATATTATTGTTTACACAAATATAAATACTATTAAATTTAGATAGGATTTATGACTTTTTAATTATTCTTGAATGTTTTATTTGCTGTGCTAAGAGAAAATCAATATCATTAAAATGTTTATTGAAGTCTATTCAAAAGGACATTCCATAGCACTATTTTATTCAGCTAGCTTATATTAATTTAAACACACTGCTATTAAAATAGTAATAAAATAAATGAGCTAATTGTATAAAGTATCAGAAATTTTCTCTTATTAATTATAATACAAATGTACTGAAAATGGACTCTAAGAATTCTCAAAAAGATACTTTGCAATAGTCTAATGTGAAATAAAGACGAATTAGTTCTGATGTTCACATCCAGATATTCAGAACTCTTTGTTTTCTATATTTTGTTTTGTGTTATCAAAATATGGCATTGTCGGAATTTGTCTAAAGAATTAACTAACAATATTTTAATTAGAGAAAAATACTTTGAACTATGTCTATAATTAGCTCCTTAATGTAAATCTTGTAATAATCTTCATTTTGAGAATTAATCATTTTTAAATGGTAGCAGACAACTTTTAAAACATTTGCCACTTAAGTCTGAAGTCAGGGTATTGTTTGGGAGAGAGAGTCTTTACTCCTTATATAAAAGTCATTTCTAAGCACATTGTAAGATGGTCCAAATTTTTTTTGGAAACTCTTCCCACTGCATCATATGTTGATTTTATTTCACTATAAAAACTTAATTTTGCATCCTTGCTTCATACTAAGGAATAAATATTAATATGGCATATCATTATCTAAAATGTAGGCAAGATTGGGTCAGGAAACCAGAGGATAGATTTTTTGTATTTCTAAAATGATACCATGTACATGGTAGACTAGTCTTTTCATAAAGTGAAACAAATTCAGATACGTTTAAGTAATGAACCTAAATTTTACTTGTGTATGTATGATATACGGAAGCATTAGAAAAAACATTTCCATTTAATTCTCTTGAAATTATGCAGAATCTAAAACTTCATATTTGAGGACTGAATTATTTTTAAAAATATTATCTTTAATGAATTGTTTAATTTACAGTTTATATTATATTGCAGAAATAAAACTAAATTGAAGAACTTTAGCCTCAAAAGTTAGACTTTGTATATTTTTATGCTATTATCTCTGCCTTAATTGGATAATCCTTTTCAATTGGGCAAAATCACATATTTGCATGGTGAGGTTCAACTCTAACATTTATGTTAATATTTCTTTTTTTTTTAAGATTTTATTTTTTCCTTTTTCTCCCCAAAGCCCCCCAGTACATAGTTGTATATTCTTCGTTGTGGGTCCTTCTAGTTGTGGCATGTGGGATGCTGCCTCAGTGTGGTTTGATGAGCAGTGCCATGTCCGCGTCCAGGATTCAAACCAACGAAACACTGGGCTGCCTGCAGCGGAGCGCGAGAACTTAACCACTCGGCCACAGGGCCAGCCCCTATGTTAATATTTCTACTTTCTCCTCTGCTCCTTGCTCCTAGTGTAGGGTCAGATATTAATTTAATTAATGTATCATTTGACTTTTTCCATACCATAAGTTAAACTTTAGCATCCAAACTCTAAATGTCTTCCCAATGGACACTTCACTTTAGATTATAATTTGTTAATGCCAATGGGCAGTAATCTCTTTAAATATGCTAGGGTGTTTTATGATCATAAAAATTCATTTAGCTAGACATGGCAGAATTTCTCTGAAATTTGTCTCATGAAAAAATAGAAATGCCTACATTCCTGTGCTTAGAAACTTTATTTTTCAATTCATGAGGTACAGTATCAGTTCTCTGTCTCTTTTATGATTATCCATTTTTTTCTGTAATGCCAATCAGAAAAGGTGACATAACAGTATTTCATCCTTTATTTCTACCTATTATGTCATTCCAAGTGTTTCCCTTCTAAGCTTCTATAAATCTTTCTAGAGAACGCAGTCACATGCACAAAAACCCACACATATGCGCAATTAAATGGGGATGTTCTATTTTAGCAAAGGCAGCACAGAGGGAATGATGCCCCAGGTGGAAGTAGTCAAAGCACACATTATATGAAACTGGGAAACACAGGAAGGAGTGCACACCTATGCAGTACACAGAGGAAGGCTTGATCTTTTCCGTCACACCTGCACAATGAAATATGGTGTCTCAAATATTAATTTTAAAGTGATCAACTGATATAGGGGCCATTACAGACATACAAATCTGTAAAGCTCTGTCTATGCACCAGCATTATAAAGAAATACTTGGTCTGAAGGTAGGTTAGAGCGTGGAATTAAATCATGCCTCCTCAGGGGCAGGTATACTCGAAGAGGGTACCCCATCCTACCAGGATCCTAGGAGCGTAGCCTGAGAGTTGTGACGGTCACCTGATTTCACAATATAAATCTTGTACCTGTTGAAAATCTTTCCCTGGATTCCCATTGTCCTTAGGATTAAACCTAAATCATTTAGCATTTTACCTGCTTCCAAGACTGGTACCATCTCAGTGGTCTTATCTGTGGCAGTTGACTCTTCACTTTCTGTGCTCTAAGTTGTTTCCCAGTTCTTAGAAAACAAAAATTCTTTCCTTCCTTACCATGTCTGATCTGATATTTTCTGAATATTTTTAATTTTGCCTTCCCAAAACTCTACTTCTTTGCTCATCCTAGGTAATTCCTGCTCATTGTTCAGTTTTAAGGATAAATGCTACTTTTTTAGAGAAGCAGAGAACTCATTACTCTATTAGGAATGCAACTGTTTAGCACACAACAGCTCTCTTTCACAAAATTATTAGAAAGGATTGTAGCAGAAGTTTATTCTATATCTTGTTTCCTTACAATTTCACATTAGCCTCATCTTTCTCTCAGCAGATACCTTTCTATATGCTATGTCCTCAGTGTTAAAGCTTGTATAACTTAAAAAAAGTTAAATTTGTAGTTTTATATGAGTCTCTTGATATGCCTACTACAAGACAGATCTTGACAGTCATGTGAGTTTTGAACTGCAAGTGCCATATATTTGTGAACAGCAAAAAAACTTGTGATTTCAAAGCTCAGCTTTTTAATAATGAACATTAAATACTGAATTAAAAACGTGTCTCTTAAACAAGAGAACCGATAGATTTGGAAAGAATGAAGAGCGATATAAGAGCAGTTTCCTGCTGCAAAAGTATTTGGAGTGGGTTTGAGATGACAGAATTAGGGAATCATTTGTGTGGATCACTGATGAAGGCATTATATACATTGGTCCTTCCCAGGACCAAAAATTGTAGAATGACAGAGGAGGAGAGCAGTAGTGATGAAAGAACAGCCTAAGGTTTAGAAGTCAAAGAGCAGAAATATTCTAATCTCATTTTTACTTGCAACTCTGGGATAAGGGAATATCATAGAATTCTTTGTATGGGATGATCACAGTGAAAGAGAGATGGCATCAGCAGAGACCTGGGAATGGAGAAAGTGAAAAGACCTGTTATTCTCTTTCTATTTTGACCTCCCAAGTGTTTGTTCCAGACCAATGCAAAGAAATATCCTAAGATTCCCCTCCTAAAAAAGGCACAGGCATTGCCTGAAATTTTAAAGGCAGTTTCAAAGGTAACCAATGAATGAGAGCAGGAGGCATGGCTAGGGACATTTCAGCATAGGAATGGAGAAAAAAAATACTGTACATTTTACAGACTCTAGCATGAATAATTTCCCATGAATAGTTGTACAGACGTCTTTCCAAATGAGGCAGAGTATATGGAATTTTCTCTGGAGAAAGAGAAATTAGAAAGGAAGGAGGGGAATCATGAATTGATAGAACCAGCAATCTTGAATTGGCAAGATTATATTTTCTGTTACCATTGTGGAAGAGCCCTGAGAACTAGATAAAGATCTAGTTATAAAGAAACAAAAATTCTTTTGAACATCATGTGAACGAACTAGTCAGCTTGGGCTGCTATAACAACATACCATAAGCAACCGTGGGTTGCTTAAACAAAAGGCATCTATTTCTCACAGTTCTGAAGGCTGGAAAGTTCAAGATCAAGGACTGTCAGATTTGGTTCCTGATGAGAGCTCTCGTTCTGTCTTGCAGATGGCAGCCTCCTCACTGAGAGAGAGAGAGAGAGCTTTAGTCTTTCTTCCTCTTCTTGGAAGGACACCAATCTCATCAGGTGGGCCCCATCCTCATAACCTCATCTAAACGTAATTACCTCCCAGAGGCTCTACCTCCAAATACCATCACACTGGGGCTAAAGCTTTAACATGAATTTTGAGGAGACACAAACATTTAGCCCATAACACCACATTGCTGCATCTTAAACACACAAATAATTGAATGTTTAGATTTGTAGTTAATTTCTTAATATCTACCTCCTCTATTGGGGCACAAATCCCAAATTCCTTGATAACCAGGACTATGTGCTTTATTTACCACTATATCACTAGAGCTTTGTTCTTGCAAAAATCAGGTATTCAATGAGCATTTGTTGAAAGAAGAAAGGACAGTAGAAGAAAATACAGGAGCAAGGGAGAAAGGAATGAAAACGAAGGAAGGGAAAGAAAGAAGGAGAGAGGGAGGGAGGGGAAATAAAATGATGGAATTAAACATGACTTCCTAGAACCAGAAAGGTATAGTACAGGCAGAGTCATTGGTCCTCTGGGACCCTGGAATGCAAATAATAACAAGGACTTTCAACAGTCATTGTTAAATCATTTTACTTCATCTTTGTAAATAATGGAATATGGGAAAAGACTTTATTGGACACCACATAAAGTTCTTACTTGTGTGTCTTAGAAGAAAACTTTAAACTAGAGCAATGAACCCAGCATATCATTTAATTTAAGGCCCTCAATCCATCCTTTAAGACCTTGAATATGACCCCTTCTGAAACATGTTGAGTGCCAGCCATGTGCATTATTTTGGGGATATTATGAAGAAAACACGGTCTTTTCTCTAAAATGACTCATAATCTCATAAAAATGATTAATTATTTTACTCTAAATATCTCTATTGATTCCAATTGCACACTGGGAACTGTAATCAAATTTTATCAGTAGATGGAAGATTGGATTTTCCTTCCTTTCCAGATCAAGAAATGTGTCTAATGAAACTAGAGGTGACTTTTCTTAAATTTTGGAGCAAATAAGATTGAAAAGCAGATACTTCCCTGTTAATCTCTTCACAGTCAGTATTCTGAAATATATTGGACTGATTGGCTTTACGGAGTTTCACTGTTCTGTGGATTGAAATCAGACTTCCAAGCTCTGCTTAAACATCACTTTCTCAAGGAAGCTTCTCTGGCTCTCCAGAAGTGATCCACGGGCACTCTCAGAACCCAGTGTCCTGCTCTTCCATGGCCTCATCAAAATCATGATGTAATAATTGATCCATTATCATTTAATGTCTTGTTTGTCTCTCGAATCTACAGATATGAAACTATCTACAATGCTGTCTTTTTTAAGTCTGGATCTATAGTATCTCACAAGAACTCTCTACATAATTGATATTTATTAAATATTATTGAATACAAAATAACTTTTTAACTAATTAAACAAAAGAGGATCTATGGTTTAAAAACGAAGGAAGCTAATTTGTACAAGCTGTGGCCAAAAGGAGGTTCATTGGAAGAATTCTAGTTTATTGGAAATAAGCAGAACAAAACTAGGACTGTGGCTGGATTACAGGGAAGAGGAAAACCAAGGACTTGAATGTGGGCCAACATTTTTCCATCTATCCATTACTCACTTTGAACAACTTTCTGTGCCAGCTTTATTCTTCTCTATTTCACACTGACTTCCTCTCCATGGCAGAAATTTGGAAACCAATGCTCAGGAAACCAAACATTTCACAGCTTAGCCCCCAGAAGGGAATCACCAGCTTTTTCATTAAGTCCAGTTCAAAACTCCCAGGTAAAGTCTCTTTCCAATCTTGAGCTCATTCCTGGGCCAGCAACTGTGGCCTGGGATCCAGGGTGCTATGGTTAGAAGCATGAGGTTCCTTGCGAGGCCTTGTGTGAATTTTGAGTCACACATTTAGCTTGCTAACCGCTTTGAGAAAAGTATGCTTAATTTATTAGACTTCGTATTGGAGATGACTCTCTGGAAGGCCCCTGGCTGTACCTGAGGCCAACTTGACACCACCATTTAATACTTTTTCCCTTTATAGGGAACAAACAATATAATGTGCTGCAAATATTATTTTAAATAATGTATTCTAGGGTCTATTTGCCCCATCCAATAACAAGATGGACATACATCTATAAAATAAAAGATATTTATGGAGTGTTTTATAATGTACTAGTAGAAGTTGTTTTTTATTAACTTCACATTTCTATAGATAGATGTAGTCGTTTACTACCCACTACACACTGATATTCAGTGGATATTCTATTTGTTATTACAGAAATGATATTTACATTGAAATGATATTTATTATTGGATATAACTTTAACTCAAAAAATGTCTTTCTCAGGATACTTAAAGGCAGGACAATTACACAGCTGCACTTAGTTCAAGCATATGATCACTTTGAATAAGTTCATCTTATCTGAGGTGTGTTCCCTGGTTTTCTAGCTGGCTGAATTCTTTACCTTCAGGCGGAGAGACCAGAGACAGTATGGCTACCATCATTTTAATGAGCAGGATACAGACTTAAATTGGTCTCAGTCCAGGAGTCTTTTAGTTCCATTTCATTACATTTCTAAGTCATACTAAGGTCTAGCTTATTTGCAGCAAAACCTATATGAATGTTGTAAAAAGATTCCTGATCATATTAGGCATGAGAGAAAAACTTTCAAGGTTTCCAAGGTCTTTTGTTAACTAGTTATGTCGTGTCCAGCAGTCATCCGTCATCTCTTTAAGTTGCCATCACTTTAAGGGTGAGCTAATATAAAACAAATATCAATTTAAATATTAACTATCATATAAATAATTATTCAAATATTAAACCTAATATAAGTAAAAAATATTAAGCAATTTCCAAGCATGTACAATTAGGCTAATTATGCTCATTTGACACATCGCTACATTGTCTCATTTGATCAATCAGCATTCAGTCATTATAGTAACCAACAGAAAATACAGTGATACATTCTACTAATAAGTCAGTCATGTAAAGTTGGAGATACCACAGAAGTATTTACTGAATAAGGGCATCAGCACCATTGGATTTGGGTTTTACTCTGCAGGAACTTTTTCAAGGGTGGAAAAGATGGAGAAATGACTTTATTTATTCTGTCTCCGAATGAAAAGTCCTTACCTCTATACAATGGCTACCACTCCAGCTCCCCAATTCCATTTTAATTTTCCTACTCAGAGATCAAACTGTTCCTACTGCTATCAAAGTTCAGCTCATGAGTTTGTGAATAAACTTTGCCACATTCTCCAACTGGAATCACCACTCTCATCGTATTGCTCTTCAATTTATCATGCATATCAACTGCAGAATTTTTGCCAAAAGCTTGACTCAGATTATGATAGTCCACAATTGCAAGATTTAATCAGCAGTCTTTTGCCAATTTAAGAAGTCAGATGTCTAACTCTGGGTCTATTTATTCGAACACGTCTTTTCAGCTTTGTTTTGGCCTCTGAACTGAAGCTTTACTGACAATTTCCCACTTCCTAAATGAAACCTATTTTTGCCCAACTTTATGAATTTGATCTAACATTTTTAGGGCTCTGGCAGATGAGCTGTAACAAATTTGCTCAAATTTGCTTCTGATCGCATAATGGAGTGAGATCAGTGACTTATTCATCGGTAAGCACGTAGGTTTGGGTGACCACTTCCTACATAAATTCCATTGTGAGTTGTGAATAAGAATAAATACTAGTAGAAATAGAAAAGTATGTAACTTCCAACACTATGTTAGATGCTGTGCTAAACATTAGTAGGGAGTGGTCACCCAAACTTATCTACTCTCTCTTATAAACTAGCCTATTATTATACTATTAATAATAACATGAATATAAATACTAGCACTAATAATAATAGTAACTAGTACTTAACTCATTTAGGCACTAAGCATTTTCACATATAGGCACTATGCCCTTTACATATATTAATTTATTTAATCCTCATAATAGTCACTGAAAGAGGGTACTATTCAATACATTCCGTAGTTTATATAAATTTTTATCAAGCTGAATACTTGAGGGACTTTAAAAAGTAATATTTAAATATAGTCACGTAACTGTAAATGTTCTTCAGTCAAGCGCAAAACCAGATTGTGTAGAACAATTGTTTTGCACTGTATTGAATAACTTTGGATATGTAAATACGCAATTTTTTAAAAAACAAATGTTTTTTATGGATATGTAATATTAAACAACCATATATATTATAACATATGGTTAATCAATTTTATTTACACTAATAGATACATGCTGCTTTTATGTATAGGATTATAAATTTTTTTAAGCATATTTTTTCTCAGAAATTAATTTTTTAAAAGAACACATTTTAATTCACTAAAGTCCCTGTACAGTAGCTATGAAAAAAAGAATTAGTTTTACTTTGTAATTTTATGTTTAAAAATTACAATTTGGGCTAATGGCATTGTCAACAAAATGAAGCTTTTTGTGTACATGTGAATAAATGAACGATTTTTTTACAAACAAAACTACAATGAGTTTTCAAATTTTAAAATGGACATTAAATAAAGTTCCTTCCAAAATTACCTGTGAAATGATTAATTTAGATATTGGGAAATTAAATATTTTAAAACACTTTGTTCTCCTTGATTAACCATCCAGGGCATAGTGCTATTCTAAGAGAACTACCAGAAGATTCTACTTGCTTTTTCTCTTTCCTGTTTTAAGACCCTGCCTGGTCATTGGCCTCTGTGTTCTTTCTTTTTTTTTCTCCCCATAGCTGGGGCCACATCACGGCCCTGGTCCTCAAGGAAGAGAGGTTGGGAAACAGAATACCAGAATTTGGACATCTGTTTTCACCATTCACAAGCCTAAGACTCAAGTAATCCAGACAGCTTCTACTCCTCTAGTAGAAATCCATTCACCAAGTTGAGTGGGCTACTTGACTGGTCCTGAATTTTTCTAGAAGGGTTTGTAAACCTTTCATCTCTTACCCTGGGTTTCAGCTTCAAGTCACTTCGGGTTTTACTTTGTTTCTGAATTTGTCTTTCAGTTTTAATAATTTTGCTTTTCTTTAGCCATGAGGGATATTTTTTCCATATTAGATTCCCAATTCTGTTTTCCTTCCTGTGCTTAGGACGTTTGTTGCTAAAACCTTCCTTCCTCTTTGCAAAATGCCATGGACTAAGGGACTAAGGCAAGTAGAGTCCATACCCAGGTGGACGGGGAGTGGCAAGGCAGTTTTCAGAGCTATCCCTAAAATAATTCAATTCTTTTATAACAATCCAAATATATTTTTGTTCCAGAAGGGAAATAACAGAAAATACAGAGCAGTAAGTCAGGAAGGTCAATCCAAAAGAGTTTAATTAAAAGGCCGCTCAAACCCCGGAAGGCAGAGCTGATGGAAAATAATTGAAGTAGAGAGGTTGGAGGACTGAACTATGTCCGCTCTGTATATATTTGAAGAGTTCGTTCTGTGTGTCAGACACTGCTTTAGCCATACACAAGGTTGTTGTTCTCATGCTGTTTACATTGGAGCACAAATAAATTGACATTAATCAATAAGAGAATATCCCATATTAATATGTGCTATACCGATAATTAAAATAGAGAAAAATAATATGATAGTAAGTGGGTGTAATTTAGAGTATGTAGTCAGATAAGACTTTTCTGTGGACATTATATTTAAGCTGAGAAATGAATGACAAAAATAGCCTTCCACGTGAACATCAGAGAAAACAAAAGACAAGACAAAGGTGAATGAATTAGTTTAGAAACAACTTCAGTTAGCACGGCATACTCGAAGTAGTTTGAGTGAGCTTTGCCAAACTGGGCAGGAAAGTGTTGTTAAAGAGGAAGGAAAATCCCTTTTTTATTTAGTACATATTTATGAAGCACCAATTTTGTATCAGTCTCTCTACTAGATATTGAAGATAAAACATGAATAAGACCTTTTTCCCTTCCTTCTAGGTACTTTGTTCCAATGAAGGAGTGGATAAATGCATAATATTGTGGCAGATACTATCAATATTGTGACTCACTCCACATCCACTCTCAGCCACTTTTACTTTCTTTTCCTGTAATATAGAGACAGGACAGCTAAAATAATAAACAATTTATAAATGCCGTGGTCTCCAATGGTCCATATGTGATCAAGGTTCTGCCTCAGGGGACTTCGAGCTATGTGTGAGCGACTTGTGTTAGAGACCACAGAGGATCAGTTCTTTCAGAGTGCGGTACAGGGTACAGGGAGCGGCTTGTGCCTCTTCTGGAATGGTTGTAGTGAAGTGGCTCATTTTCAGTCTCTAGCCTTATAAATGCAGAGCTGTATGTGCATAGCTGTGGGGCTTCTACCATAATAGCCGTGTGATATAATTGCATATCTTTCCTATCTGTGCACTCCTGGCTGTTTGAATTCAATCATTTTCCTTGTCTATTCTAGAGGAGCATCTATAAATTGCTTAACACTCATTTGCAGGCAGAATTTAGCTTCTAATACTGCATAACAAATTACCCCAAAACTTAGCAGCTTAAAATGGCTGTTTTATTTTACTCATGGATCCCGTGGGTCCAGAACTCATACCGAAAACAGCAGAGATTGCTTGATTCTGCTCCACAATATCTTGGTGCTTCACTGGGAAGATTTAACGGCTCAATGTCACTCTGTGTCTGGGAGCTGGAAACATTAGGAGATGTCCTCACTCACATGTGTGACTATTGGTTCTGGCTGTCACCTGGGACCTCAGCTGAGACTGTCATCTAGAGCTCCTGCATGTGGGCTCTCAAAGTTTCCAGAGCTTCCTCACAGCATGGTGGTCTCTGTGTACTCAGATTTTTAAAATGATGACCCAATAAGCATTAGTTTTCTACAGCATTGTAATAAAATTCTTGGAATTTAGTGATTCAAAACAACACCAGTTTAACATCTCATTATTCTGTAAAATATATATTCACTATAGATTTTAATACATCACTATTCTGATCATATCTCACTGTGTCTGAGCAAGCTCAACTGGATTCTGTACTCTGGGTCTCACACTCAACTTCTTGGCCAGCTGCATTCTCATTCTCTGAAGAAAAATCCATTTCCAGACTCATTCTTTTGACAAAATTCCATCCCTTGTAGTTATAGGACTGAGAACCTCATTTTCTTGTTGTTGATGGGGGGCTGCATTCATCTCCTGAAAGCAACTTGCCTCTTAGTCCCAGGTCTGCTCTCAGGACCTATGACAGACTCACAACATCTGAGCTAGCATCACGCCACCTCACTTTGAATCCCCACTATGCATCAAACCTCTCTAATTTCTTTTTCTACTGATTTTCAGAGAAATCTCTAATTCTTTGAGAAGAAGAAATCTCTTTTAAAGGTTTCATGTGATTAGGTTGGGCCCACCCAGACAATTTCCCCACCAATTTTTTTGCTGAGGAAGGTTTGCCCTGAGCTCACACCTGTTGCCAATCTTCATCTTTTTGCTTGGAGAAGATTCACCTTGAGCTAACATCTGTGCCAATCTCCCTCTATTTTGTATGTGGGTTGCTGCCACAGCATGGCTGTTGACATTTGTTACAGGTCTGTGTCCAGGAACCGAACCTGGGCTGCCAAAGCAGAGCAAGCCGAGCTTAACCACTAGGCCATGGGGCTAAGCCTCTCCTTTTTGATTAACATAAAGTCAAATGATTAGTACTCTTAATTACACCAAAAAATTCCCTTTTCCACAGAACATAACATAATCAAGGGTGGGTGTGATGTCCTCATGGTTTGGTCAGGAAATCTTGGGGGACCAGTTCAGAATTCTGCCTACCGCAGTGAGCAAAGTGGAACCTGCATCCCTTTCTCTGTCATAGCACCAGTGGTCACGTGGTGCTGCATCTGGCACATTCCATTGTCTAAAAGTGAATCATTCTTGTCAGCCCACAGTGATAAAAGAAAGAGACTATTGAGCCCACTTCTTCTTTTTTTAAAGATTGGCGCCTGAGCTAACATCTCTTGCCAATCTTCTTTTCTTCTACTTCTCCTTCTCCGTCTCCTTCTTCTTATTCTTCTCCCCAAAGCCCCCAGTACATAGTTGTATATTCTAGTTGCAGATCCTTCTGGTTGTGCTACGTGGGATGCCACCTCAGCATGGCTGATGAGCAGTGCCATGTCCTCACGCAGGATTCAAACTGGTGAAACCCTGGGCTGCCGAAACAGAGTGCACGAACTTAACCACTTAGCCATGGGGTCGGCCTTCTTCTTAATAGGAGTGTCAAAGAACTGCAGGCATGTTTTAAAACTACCCCACTGTTTAGTGTACCCATTTTATCTAAACAAGCTGGGGTAGATTCTATTTGTCTATAATTACAATTCCTAGTCAATGCAATTACAATCTAGAAGTGCTGGATAGACTCCTGTGGGCACACAGAACAGGTATATCTAATTCAGACTTGGGATCAGAAAGGGCTTCCTGAAGGAAATATCTAGATTGACACGTGAAAGTCAAGTAGAAGTTCAGAATGCAAAGAAAGGGCAAGGGGAGAATGTTGTTGGCAGAGGGAAGAGGATATGTAATGTTCCAGACTTCAGACAAAGCACAGTAGATTCAGGAATGGAAAGAAGTCGAATGTGACAAAGGTGCTGTGTTAGAGGTAGGAGAGTAGAAGGAAATACAACTGAAGATGTCAGCAGGAGTCAATCTCTAAAGGACTGTAAGCCACATAAAGAAGTGGAAAATAAAGAGGAGCTAATGAACAGAGGTATCAGGGAATGCCAATTCTATCAGGTAGACGGCAGAATCATAGGATGGCTTTGGGAGTCCATTCCTAGAAGTCTAAATAGGTAACACCAAGACTAAGCAGAAGAGATGTGCTATCAGTGAATCCCCACCCCATCACAAGTTTATAGACAATTCTGATGTCGCCAGATTTTTTTATGCATCTCTATTCCCAGGGTCCTTGCAACCATGGTCAGCTGTGTGGATGACACCCAGTTATCTGTCACTGCAATCTCTTTAAAGCAGCTTTGGCCACTGGAGTGGCCATCTTTCTGATGTCAGCATCTGTACCTTGCCCAGACATTATCTGCTTATTCCGGATCTGGGCATCTTTACTGTTTTTTTTATGGCTGCTTGCTGTGAACCAGTATATTCTGAGATATGATGTTGAGCTACTTGTTATGACTGTGTGGTTGTGATCAGAGCTTCTCTGCTACTTATGCTTTCAGCTAGAGATAAATTTTTGTGACATTTAGACATCATTACTGTAATGATTAATAATAATAATGGACACTTATATACCACTTAGGCTTTTTCAAGCATTTTCAAATTAATTTTTTATACTGTATCTTTCTCTGAACTGTGCCCTGCCCCAGATTTTTGCATCCGAGACTGAAACAGCGCTATATCCTTTATCTAACTGACCCCTTCCTGTGGTCTCTTTAGGTCTCGGGTTAAATGTTGCATCCTTAAATGTTGCTGTCATACCCTTGCCGTGAATTTAAATTTCATCTTTTCCGTTACACTCTTTGATCACACTCCATACTCTTTCCTTTAAAATTATATATTGATTTTTGTCATTATTTGTTTAATGCCTGCCTCACGAAGACCATATGTTCCTTCACAGGAGGTCTGCCGCTTTAACTTACCACTGCATTCCGGGCATCTAATTGGTTTTTAATAAATATTTGGTAATTGGGGCCAGCCCGGTGGCACAGTGGTTAAGTTTGCATATTCCACTTCAGTGGCCCGGGGTTCACTGGTTTGGATCCCGGATGCAGACATGGCGCTGCTTGACAAGCCATGACGTGATAGGCATCCCACATATAAACTAGAGGATGATGGGCACGGATGTTTGCTCAGGGCTAGTCTTCTTCCACAAAAAAAGAGGAGGATTGGTGGCAGATGATAGCTCAGGGCTAATCTTCCTCAATAAATAAATAAATAAATAAATAAAAATTTGTTAAATTGATGTATGACTCATTGGCACTGCTGGGGTGCAGTATAGAAGTAGAAGTGAATGACTCTTAAAAGTATGAAAAATATCTTTAGGATAATTTACAGTTTGTATTGAGTTGTTACACAAAATATGAGTATAAGTTAAAATACTGTCTTTTCGAAGTCAATACAATTTTAAGATATGCTTTATAGCTACCCTGCTTCTTTCCTCACTATCAAGACTGACATGCATACCAACGTTGTTTATGGAAATTCTGGAGCTGCTGTTGGAATGAATAAACATGTTTGAGCCTCTCCAGGAACATTTGTCAGGGGCTCAGCTGAGCTGGAAAGAGCTGAGGTCCCAGGTATTGGAGTAGCCAATTAAAAACAACAACCAAAAGTAAAGTAACAGTTACACTTTTGTCACTTACTGCGAAAGTATAAGCAAGAGGCTAAAATGGAAGAAAATGCTGACTACTCCTTGTTTCATTTCTCCCCATAGGAAAGCGTGCTGGTTGAGGTCAGCTGGATCAGCACAGATGTGGGGTTGTCTCACTCTTACGGGGCCCTGAACTAAAGGCTCCTGCAGTTTCATGGACCATTCATGGGGCAGCATTAGGAGTCAAGGTTTCCCCCTTCTTCTCCCATAAGGAATCTTGTCAGCAGCGCTTGAGGAGGGCCTCAGCAGAAGGTCTTAAATAAAGAGGTCTCTGAATGAAGGCACTTGAGCTAGGAATGTACCTATGTGAAGAGCATGACCAACCAGAGGGATCTGAGTCCTTGATTGCAACTCCTTCCAGAGAGAGCAGGGCACTGGCATGTACCTAGTCTACTGTGGGGAGGGCAGCTTTTCCCTGTGAGGCCTGCCATGGAAAGTTTTTGTAATGGCCCATGGTCAGGCCTGAAAAATCACACATAGATCTTTTTGGCCTGGAGCTGGATTCCTCCCATGTGGCATATGTTAGAGTAGATTTTCACTGGTTACATATCTTGTCTATGATGCTGCAATGATATAGTGACAAAGCCTTGGATGTCTAATAGGCATTTCAAAACGATTATCTCCAAAACCAGACTCTTGATCCTTCCTGAGAAACTGTGCTTGCCATAGTTTTCCTTATTTCACTACAGGAAACCCTGTCAACTCTTCTTCTGAAATACCCTCAGAACATGGTTCCTTCTCACCAGCCCAGTGCTACCTCCCTGGGCTGTGCCAGCATTATCTGTCACCCTTATCAGACAGCGTCCTTATCAAGACCATCCCTCTCTTCATATCAGGTTTCCCTGCTTCAACTTTGCCCTTCACATCCTAATTCCCACTAAGCAGCCAGAGTGATGTTTTTAAAAAATGTAAGTCAAGTCATGTAATGTCTCTGCTCAAAACTCTTCAGTCATTTCCCATCTCACTCAGAGAACACTCTAAGTTTCTTCAAATGCCTAAAATGCCTATCTTATACTCTCTTAACATCTTCTGCTATAGTCTGAATGTTTGTGTTCCACAAAAATCCATATATTGAAATACTAAACCACAAAGAGATGATTTTAGGAGGTGGGGTATTTGGAAGGTTATTAGATCATGAAGGTGAAACTCTCATGATTAGGATTAGTGCCCTTACAATAGAGACCCTACAGAATTCTTTCACCTCTTACTCGTGAAGACACAGTGAAAAGATGGCCATGGAAGCACACAGTGAGAAGGTGGCCATCTATGAACCAGGAAGTGGTCTCTCACTAGACACCAAATCTGCTGGTGCCTTGATCTTAGACTCCCCAGCTTCCAGAATTGTGAGAAATAGATGTTTGTTGTTTATAAACCACCCCAATTTCAAACTAAATGAACTAAGACATCTTCTGTCTATACTCTCCTTGTTCACTCACTTTATAGCCTTTGCTCTTTCTTTAACTCACCAAGGATTTTGGACTGGTGTTGCCTCAATCTGAACGTTTCTTTTGCCCTGTGTCCCTATGACTCTCTCCTATTAATTCGAGTGTCTAAACAAAAGTCACCTCGTAAAAGACATCTTCTTTGATCAGTCTATGTAAAATGTCACACTATTTGCCCTTAATCTCCATCTTCCATTAGATTCTCCAAAAGCAGGCCCTGAGACAAGGGTTTGGATGTAAGTTGTTTATTGAGAGACAATCTCCAAAAACACATGATTGGGAGTTTGGAAGTGAAATAGAGGAGAGATGGCAGTCAACACAAGGTGTATTAATGAGCAAGCTAATGCAGTGGGAAATTGCTGTGGAACTCAGGAGTCTTCACGGAGCAAATATCAGAGTTGTCCCATCTGAGAGAAGATGTGGCTGGGATATTCAGCCATTCTTCCTTCCATCATAGAAAAAGAACTGCTCCTGAGACCTTATATCCTCAGCTTTCTGTCTCTCTACTTATAGGTCTGGTATATTCAGACAGCCAGAAAAAGACCTCAGTCACATGTTCATAGTAGGAATCCATGGATTCCATAGACAGTGAGTCCTGCTATGTGGGTGGGATTCTGACAGTGCATATGATATCCTCCCTTCTCTCATCATCTTTGACATATTATGGTATGTTAATTATTTATCTTCCTCCTTCTTCAAATAAAATATAAACATCTTTGAAGAAAAGATTTTTTTTGGTTACCACTTTATTCCCAAACTCTAGAACAATGTCAGGTACTCGTTAGGTTCACAAAAACTTCTGGTTAGTCAAATGAATAAAATCGAAGCTAGAATTCATATCTCTAGATTCTCAAAACTCATTTCCTCTTAATGGACACACATTTTGCTGGACATCTTCAGGAGTTATGAGACATTAAATTATATGGTTTTTATAACAGGAGTATAGAAAGATTCTTGGAAAGTTTTATCCATTCAGTAACAGAATTCTTTGACCTGCTATAAAACAAAAATAAAAAGATCTGAGAAATTTATAAGTGTTCTGGACATCTGCATATTTGACCAAAGCAGATGCCCTCTCTACTCTCCTGGGAGCTATGGCAGTACAGTTAGTGAAATGGACTTAAGAGAGCCATGCAGAGACAGATGGCCTATTTGAGAGGCATCATGGAAGGGGAAGTAAACTTGAATCTTGGACTCCTCATAACCCCGGAATTTGGAATGCTGATCTCTGTAAACTTCGGTTTTAATAAGACCTGATATGTGCTAATTGTTGAAGCCAGCATCTCTGGCAAAGCTTCTAAGAAAATCTGCTGTCCCTGGACAGCTAGTCAACCATTGTCTTTTTTAAAGCAAGCAGCTTGTATATATTTCTCCTAGTGTAATTATGCCACTACTGATTACAGAGAATAGATATTTAGTTCTCCCTTTTGAGATCATGCCATAAATTGAATATCATTGTCCAAGGAGACTATTAGAGTCCTAAGAATAAATATGTGTGTCTCATTGTTTATTTATCCATTATCTTCCTGTGAGATTGTGCAAAGCAAGCAAAGAAAGTTGACATGTAACAAATTCTGAATAGATCAGAAAAGATTATTTAGGTTTTGCAAATTTCCTTCAATTTTCTATGATAAACAAAAATAGAAATATTTATAAAAGCTACACAGTAGTTATAGAGGAAGGATGTTTAGTGGCTTTTATTTTTATTGTATATGAATAGCTCCCTGAGAATAAAATGTGAAAGATGAGTCAAAGATTTTTATCCGACCTTTTAATATACCAAGATTCTGGTCAAAGTAAAGTTGAGACAGAAGAAATAAATTTAGTTTCATCTAAAAATATCTTCTCTTTTACTTCCAGCTCTCCTTTTACTTATTCTCTTATGTCAAGATAGCTGTAAAAATTAACTCTTTTTTGTAGTTTTGTTTATCTAGCTCTTCTAAATTTTAATTCTTTTTTCAGATCCTCCCTTATAAAAATTCTCACGGTATAATTTTAGTCTAAATTCTTAAAATAAATAGTATAAATGTTAACTAATTATCTGTTTATGTATATATGTTCCCACTTAATATTTTTCTTTTCTGTCCTAATTAATCTTATCTAGAAATAAATGTGATAGATAGCAAAAATGATCACAGATTCTTCCCATCTCTTAATAAGGTGGAGTTTATTTCCTTTTAATCTGGGCAGGACTTGTCACTTGCTTTGGTCACAATGTGTTAGAAGGGCCAATGTATGAATTCAGAGTCTAAGCTTCAAGATGCTTTGCACATTTATGCTCTCTCTCAGGATTCTAACTACTGCCATGATAATAAGCACTAGATTACCCTGCTGGAGAATGAGAGATAAGGTATACAGGACTCAGTTGACCTCTCCGTACAACTCTTCCATACAAAGTCATCATCAAATGTCTTGTCCCAGCCTAATGTCCAGCTGATTACAGCTACATAAGTGATGCCACTGAGAGCAGCCGATAATATGCCACACCAAAAGAACCATCTAGCTAAGCCCAACCTAGCTAGTTCATGAGATTTATAAATGGTCATGGTAGGCAAAATTTCTCACTGTCTAATATATACACACTCCATCATCCTTGGGATTACACACTTAGTGAATTTTCCTTCCATAATCAGGTTATGTTATATGGCACAGTTGACCTTAAGATAGGGAGGTTATCGGGGTGAGCCTGACCTAATCACATGAGCGCTTTAAAAGTTTTTCCTGGCTACTCTTAGAAGAGGATGCTAGTAAGATTCAAAGCATCAAGGGTTTCAAAGCACCAAGGGGAGCTTCTTCTTGGCTGAGACACGGAGGACTGCATGGCAAAGACCTGAGAGCAACTTTTAGGAACTGAGAAGAGTAACCAGTCAATAGCTAGCAAGACAGTGGGACTTCGGATCTGCAACCACAAGGAAATAAATCCTGCCAATAACTGAGGAATCTTGGAAGTAGATCTTTCCTAAGTCAAGCCTACAGTTGAGGACACAGCCAGCCAACACGTTGATTCAGCCCTATAAGACCCTGCACAGAGATAGAACATGCTGGACTCCTGACCCACAGAAATAGTAACATAATAGTGTGTTATTTTAAGCTGCTAAATTTCTGGTAATATTTTATACAGCAATGTAAACCAAATTCAATTGTTGTTGACTTAAGCTGCTAAATTATATTGATTTTTTATTATAAAGCAAAATCTACCTGATGCGCACAGTGGAAACCTTAAGATTGAAGTAGTTGGAGGGTCTGCTGTTGAGTTAGCCAGTCAGAGCTCTGATGCAGCACTACATCCTCCCGCAAATAATAAATTTCCAAATGTTCATGCAAAGGCATTAATTCTCTTACCCTTCTTTTAAGAAAGTCAATATGCTTTTCTTGGGTATTTTTTTTCTCAATTATAACAAGGAGACAAATAACATAGTCAATGGTACAGAAAAGGCAAATAATTAATCTATATTTTATGCTTTTCTTTTTAATCTCGAATATTTCTCTGAAGGTAACCATAGTAACAGTCATTTTAGCACAATCTGTAGGTCATTTCAAAAGATTTGAGGCACTCATTTGCATATCTGGCTTGTGCCCCCATTAAGCTCCTTGTTGCTCATTTGCCTTTCAAGTATCAGCTTAGGACAGTAAGTTAAAAATAGAAGAGGATCAATAAAAATTTTGGTGAGTTAATTGCAAAACTATTTCAGAAAAGAACAAAGATATTCCATAAAACAGTAGCTCTTGGCTTTTCTTCAAGAGACAGCAACTAATCATCTACCTACTATAATGGAAAAGAAATGAAAATCAATGATTTTAGCTCATCCATGTCTTTTGTCTTGGATTACTCCAGATAATCAAGCACAGTGAGACTCAATTGCAAACATATGTTTAACAAGGGTTATTAAGGCTAATATGTGAGAGATCGTCATAGCAAAGACTTTCTTCTCAATATGTCCAACTTTGTTTATTTGCCTCCATAGAAACAAATTCATGGGTGCTAAAAATAAAGAGAAATAAAAAAAATTTATACATTATACAATTTAGAAGCAAATCCCAGAGTAACTTAACATAGGTAAATTAGGATTATAGAAAATTCCGGAAAAGTATCAAATAGAACCAAAAATTTGAGGGGGAGCTAATAATGCTTTTAAAATATATTTCTTGTATATCTGAGCCTGAAAAAGCTCCTCTTCTAATTACTCTACCCTGGAAATATAACTATTTTGTTTCTCTATCCTGAAAATATGCCTTTATCTCCATTTCAAACTGATGTAAGATTTCAAAGTTATGAACATAAAGTTCTTTATTGAGGAATCTCTTTCATTAGCCTAATTATAATTGTGGATATTCCACTAAATGCTCAGAATAATAAAACCACAGTTAAAATAAACCAAATGGATACTTTTTGTAGTCTACTATTACAAACAAGTTTTAACTAATTCTAACTTGCAATGCAGATAGCCATCTAAGACCCAATAGGTAAAAATAAAACAGGTTGCTTTTTGAGTTGAAGTCATGCCTAAGAAGTTCTGCCATCATATTTGTACATTTCTAGTGGCTTTTTATTTAAAATGGAGTACAAAAAAAGTGTTGAAATATAAACAATAGAAATATGAATTCAAATCTAAGAAAGATAGGATCTCAAATCCAACTCAGGAATTTTTTTCCAATGATATATTTAAATAATAACTAAACAGAGTGAATTACTAGAAGGCAAGAAAGCTTATATCATTGTGTTCAAATTGTATTAGGAAAAAGAAGAGCTAAGGAAAATTCCCAAATACTTGCTAATTTAAGAGACCATTTTTCTTAAAATATCAAGTCAGATCAGGAACACAATTTCTGTTATATTGAGCAGACTGAACGCTCTTGACTTCTTTTGTTGACATATGAGAATGATCCAAATAAAACCTTATAAGTTTAAGGATGTCTTTAAGAACAATTAAAGATAGAATCATCATTCTGAAAATTGAAGATAGAGTCATCATTCTGAAAAAAATATTCCTCTGAGAATGGACTGTGGTAGAAGATCAGCAAAAAGCAGAGTTTGAAAACTGGAGGCAGACCGATTGTACACTGTTGATAACACAGCATTTACAAATAAATAACAAAGATGATTATGGTGGTTCTAGAATTGCTAGCCACCATTTCAAAATCCACATCTATGAATTATCTTTAAAAAAATCAAAGTATCTGGTCACACTGTTCATCAGCATTCTCCTATGACACAAGTAAGCTGGAACTGAGGAGCTGGTTTGGCGTTAAAGAGGGCCATGCTCACATTCATCAGAGTCCTCAAACTCTCTTTGAATTAAATTGTTAATTTTTATTTCTTGCCTATCCCTAGATCCATTTGAGTGCGTAATTTTTAATAGAAAAGTCCTAGACCAGTAGTAAAAGGACCTGAATTCTAGCCCAGTCCTTCTGTCTTTCCATCATCCAAACTTCCCTTTCTTTTTTTCTTCCTTCCATTTCATTCATTCATACACTCAACAAAAATGAATCAACCCTCTCCTGTGTGCCATGCTTTGTGCTTGGTGCTATGCATACAGCAGTGGGCAAGACACAGAGGCTGTGCTCATTCAGACTATCATTCATCCAGGAACAGAGACAGGTAATAAGCCAGTAATAATGCAAAGTGACAGATCCTATGTCAGTGTCCAGTGTTAAGGGTTCAAATAAGGGATAAAAGTCAGTATTTAGAGGTCAAAGAATGTGCAATTGAGAAAGACATGTATAAATGATGAGCAGGAATTAGTCAGGTGAAGAGTTGAACAAGTTTTGGTCAAAAAATAGCAGTTTGTGTAAGGTGATGATAAGAGAATGCCAGGCATTCTCAGGATGCATGAGCTCATCCTGATGATGAAGCATGCAAGGAAGAAAAGAGAGGAAAAAGCCATCATAAAGAATTTAAACCTTCTCCAACGGGCATGGGGAAATAGACCAATGACCTTAAGTAGTGGAATAACATGTTAGCTCATGCATAACTGTATTCATGAAATTCCTAATGAAACAGAGGTCCACTTGCCTCATATGTACTCTGTGTTTTCGATTAAATGATAGCTTCATAGCATACTCCACAGAACGATACAAATACCACTATTTTAGAAAATTCCAATGTCTATAAAAATTCGTTTCAATTGTCTGGTCTGTCTCTCAAACTCTATTGTAAGTTCTTCCCAGTTAGAACCTGAGTTGTGTTGCTTTTTGGAACAGTATTTATCACTTAATATGTCGATGTTGAACTACTACAATATACTATGGTCTTTCCATTCCAGCATCTAGAATGATGGGCTTCCCTACCTCTGATATTTTCATTTTTTTTCCCCAGTTAGTGGTTTATCTCCCTCTACTGGCACTTTGATTTTTAAAATACATTTATTTTAGTAAAATTGCTACAGAAGAGGGCATTAATTATGTGTGTACAGCTCAATGAATTGTTACAAAAAGTATATTGCATGTTCAAAAAGATGAAATACTCAAAACCCCTTGGGGGACCATCTTGTTTGCTCCTTTCTCCCCAGAATTATTGTTCTAATACCATGTATTAACCTTGTTTTTGAACTTCACATAAATGGAATCATATAGTAATTTCTTTCACAGAGCATTATGTTTGTGATTCATCCGTACTATCATATGTACCTTGTTGCTGCATGTCCTGTCGCTACAGACTTAGTTATGTTTTTCACAAATAAAATAGTTCATTCCCTATTGAGAGCTTTGGATTGCTGCTCTCACTCCAAAAATGCTCTTCTCATAACCATTTCAATGAACTCTTCATTTAGGTCTACACTCAAAACTTATTCCTTAGCAAACTTTCCTTGAACATTATATCTAAAACATCCAATCAATTGTTTTTTGTTTATTAATGCTGTGGAGTTGATTCTGACTCCTAACGACTCTGTGTACAGCAGAGTGGAACCCTGCCCTGTCTTTTTGCACCATCTTCTCACCTTCCGGTGCTATATCAGACAATGCTCCACTGCTATACATAGGGTTTTCATGACCAACTTTTTGGAAGTGGGTGGCCAGTTCCTTCTTCTTGGTCAATTTTAGTGTTGAAGCTCCACTGAAACCTGTCCACCATGGGTGACCCTGCTAGTATTTGAAATCCTGGAGAAGTAGCTTTCAGCATCACAGCAACAGGCAGCTGCTACTGTATGACAACACACAGACGGGTGGTGTGGTTCCCTGATCTGGAAATGAACCAGGGTCATGGTGATGACTGCACCTAATCTTAACCATTAGACCACTAGGGTTGGTCTCGTCAACTTAAGCTACTCTATATGTCGTTCCCCTGCTTTATTTTTCTTCATAGCATTTTCTATGCTTAACATGGCAATATATATCTGTTAATTTTTATTTGTTATTTACCTCCCTCATTAGAATATAAATTTTGTCAGAACTTGAGATTTTCTGAATTTTCCCTGCTATATTTCCTTCCCATAGATCTTTTCCACACCCTCTCTGAAACCATTGGAACCCATGCCCAAATAAATAAATGAAAACGTACATGGTCTAATTCCGAATTGTTCCCATCTCATTCTTAACCAGAACTCCGCTCCATCAGACATGGCATCTCCAAGAATCAGATTTCAGGATAGTGAATGCTCATGATTTCTATGCCCAGAACCTTAGGAGACTGGTTTTCAAAACCAGAGAAACAGAAATGAGAGAGCGTAGCAGCAGACAGTCATGGTTAATGGCATATGAGAGTAGGTGTGTGAGGAAAGGTGAAATGTGAGGTGAAAATAGAGACAGAGACAATGGTAGAAACTGAAGGTCCCTCTTTGAGAAAACTTTTTTTGACAAGCGATACAATAACTTAGTACATTTGTATTTTATAAGTGATTGGAAGAACAAATACCAGAAGAAGAGGAGGAAGACTGAAGAAGTGCAGCGATCTAGAAGGAGTCAAAGGGGTAGAGTGACCAAAACATGAAGGGCAAGAAAAACGGCAGTGAGCATCATGTAACAGGGTAATTTTGCCCTTATAACATGGAGGCTATCATCTGTCTTGTGTGGCCTGGCTTGGAAAGTATATATAGAATGTTTAATACAGACACTGCTTTAAAGTTAGAAAACTGAGGTTTGAATTTTTTAACTAATTGATTTGGTGGTCAAAACCATATTGTGTTTCCTCTTTAAGCTTCATTTTTATCATGGATAAAATGAAGTTGTTTTGATAGTAAATTTTCTGAGATCCTTTTCAATTTTAAGTGTCTAAAATTCCTGTATGAATAGTCAAAATCAATGCGTAGCCCCTCTTCTAATATTTTCTAGGTTCAAAAAATTCTCTGATATCAAACTTAATATCTTCTACATAAGCCTGAAATATTAGAACTTCCCCAGGGGAATCAGTAGGCAACGATAGATATAAGAGGGTGTCATTGGCATAACAGTGATGAATCAGGCTATTCTGTTGGAAAATTGAAGCCCATGATAGATAGATAGTACGGAATTTATTTGGTGAGCAGGCAATCTCTCATGAAAAGTAGATTTCTCAGTCAGACATACTAACATTTTGTGTTCTAAAATCTTAAAACCCTGTATTTTTCTGGCGACTCATCATCTGGCTAATTAAGATACGTACATATAGAACATGTAAGTGAGAGTGGGTTAAAATATAGATTTGAAAAAGACAACAACTATTTGGCTGATGTAGTTAAAATTTGTCAATTTAGAGCCTTCATTTTAGAAGGTCAATATCAGGGGAAAAAAACAGATGCTTGGCTTTTTAAAACCCTTCCTAATTAATAGTCTTGTTCTCTGCTGGTTGAATAGACCCATGTCCACTTTGAGATATACATATATATAATATAATTAATCCATTAATCTAAATAAGCCGTATGTTATTTTTCAAATATATATTTTTAAAATTAAATAAATTGGACTAAAAGATTCACAAAGAATAATAAACGTCATAGGCAAAAGTTTTTTAATCTTTCCTTTGTGATAAAAGAACATCGATTATGAAGGGCACACCCATGCATAACCCTCTCCTGTTGAGTGTGGGAAGGACCTGTGACTTGTTTTTCATCAACAAAACATGGCAAAGGTGATGGGAAGTTACTGCCTTGTTTAGGTTACATCATAATGCAAAGGTATTAGGATTTCACTGCTGTGATCAGAATATCTTATAAACGCATCAATTTTAGGAGACTGGAGATACATTCTTTCTGACCGTAGGTTGCCACACTGTGAGAAGGCCATGCGGCAAGGAACTGCAGGTGGTCTGTCGGAGTTGAGAGCAGCCTTCAACTAACAGCCAGCAAGAAAACAGGATCCTCAATCCCACAGCTGCAAGGAGATGGATACTGCCAACAGCATGATTGAACTTGGAAGCAGATTCTTTTCCAGTCAAGCAACCAGATGATCATGACACCTGGCCAACATCTTGACTGCAGCCTTGTGAGATCCAGAGCAGAGGACTCAGCAAAGTCATGCCCAGGCTTCTCCCTCACAGAAACTGTGAGATAGTGTGTAGTTTTTAGCCACTGTTTATTGTAATTTGTTACACACCAATAGAAAATTAATACATCCATTGCAGTAAGTGCTATTTCAAATACACCACATTGGCAGAGTGAAGGTTAAAAGGATTGTATAGAAACAGAATATAACGCTAACAAGTTGGTTGCACCTGCATCTGAAACTACTTCATTACGCCACCCAATTTTGTTGCCTGTTTCCTGTCCAACACTGAAGTATATTAGAATGTGATGAGATATGTCAAAGTAAGACACTGGTTCATTGTTTCAAAGACCTTACAATGCGATTAGAGACTACCAAAGAGAAAATTTAGACAAGCGGCAAAGCAATGTTATTAGTTGGCCACCATTGCTTGTGAAATTTCACAGAATATATTCAACAGGATGTTTATTATAAGTGATTATCTTAAAGTCATGAACTCTAATAAAAAAATGTGTGCAGTGTGCTGTCAAAACCCAGCTTATGTTTTGTGCCTTTTTTTTCTTTTTAAAGACAAGACTCCAAATTAAACATGGCAGGAATCTTTAATAGTGTGCAGTAGATATGAGGGAATGGCTGATCCGCCTAAAGATACCATCTGTAGCCTGTCCACACATAATGAAAACGAATTACTTACCTACTCGCTCCTCTAGGGTTAATTTATGTGTATTTTTTAAAATGTATTTTCTCATACACTACAAGTGTTAGGAAAGGCAGGCATGTGGTTTGCCCTTTGCTCAGCCATATAAGAATGGGCCTTGGACCTGAATAACTCCTTACCAAGAGATGAAGAGCCCACACAGCCTGTGCCAGGCTTATCATCTTGTGTGGGAGTATCTTTTCCTGTTTTATACTCCATGAGTGTTTCTTTGTTCTGCTTAGCTGTGTGCCTCCAGACCTCTCAGGCAGCCCCCAGCTTTCAGTATTTCAGACTGCATGGGGGAGGGGTCCTTCCGCTGCAGCACCAGAGGGTGCGCATAGGTCAATTGCCTTGCATCAGCTGTTGGGGGAAGAGAGGAAGGGAGATGGGCTGTTAGTCATGAGGGACAAATGTGCACTATTGGAGCTGATCTTGCTCTGTCTCTTCTCCATGTGAGAGGAGACATATAGAAACAGGAAGATAACACATGCAGTTTAAATAGAGAGCAAAGGTGCTTGAGGTTTAGGTTATAGGGAATGTGTTAGGAAAGAAATGCAGCTTTAGCTTGTAAGATGATCCGGGTGGAATAAGGAGAGGATTCAAAGGTGAAGACCTCTTCACCAGTGCTTGACTGTGCTGTGTTTTCCTTGGAGACTCTGATACCAAGCTGCAGAGGGCAGACATGTTTGGACTTCTAAGCCTGGAGGCTGGCAGTGTGATGGTCTTTGCTAGTCTCCATGTAGTTGAAGTCCTTTCAAATGGCACTGGTAGCCAGTACATGGTGTCTTGCTCAACAACAAGACTATCAGGACACTGGATTTATATTTAGTTTAGTTGTGAGATATATTCTTATTATCTTCTGAAAAGTAGATTTGATAAAGGGGTTACCAATAAATTAAAATTTACAGAATGTGCTATTCAGATAATTTGTAAATCTTAAAACTCAATATAATGTAGAAATCCTATTTTTCAGATATAATGAAAAAACCATGTAGACATCAACTGCAAGCAAATCAACGGAAAGAAATACATCTGTTCATCTTCACATTCCAATTTCTAGCACAGTGATATACATGTTTAGGCATGCAAACAGTTGTAGAAAGAAAAAAATTAGAATATAAATATAAAATGATAAATTCCGGTCTCTGGGGAAGATAACACATACAGTTTCAATAGAGAGTGACGTTGCTTGAGGTTTACGTTGTAGGGAGTGTGTTAGGAAAGAAATGCATCTTTAGGTTATAAGATGATGGGTGCTGAATAAGGAGGGGATTCAAAGGTGAAAAAGATAGCATTTCAGGAATAGGATGTTACAGGAATAAAGCAATGATCTTGATTCTATATATGACAATAAACACACTGACTGATCTGAAGTGGGTTGCTTATATATAGAAATACACCTTAGGGTGAAAAATCAGGACAATCTTGAAAAATCTATTTGAGATACTCAGTTTGACGTACCGATCAATGGAAAGCAATAGGATGCTCACTGGAGTAAGAATTACTTGAAGATAATGTTATTTAAGGAAAGAAAATGTACATATGAGATAAATTTCCTTACCGCTGATATACAGCAATTAAGACAAATGGGTTTAGGAGTCAGATATTCTGGATTAGAATCCAGGCTCTTTCATTATCTTGTTGTGTACAATAATCGACCGCTATGTGCTTTAATATATGCTCAGTTCTAAAATAAGACAATTAAAGTACCCATTTGTTAGGATTATTTTAAAATAAGCCTTTAAAAATTGTGCCCAATACTTTGTAAGGGTTTAACCATTATAAACTCCTTTGTTTTTTCCAAAATAATCTGAATGACAGATGCTAGATAAATAATAATTAGATAGATAGATTGGTAGATAATCTGGATATATATTATGAACTCTTACTTTGTTCTTTCCAAAAATAATCTGAATACATAGTGTTACATATATACACATAGTTTTTTTTTTTCAAGAGTAGGGTTTTCTTGATCTTATGCTTTTTTACAGCTTTTGATTTCTCTAATGCATAAACACTTAAGGGGAGAAAAGCAGGTTAGACAGAAAAGTATTGCTCTAATAGCCAGACAGATTTTATTAGAAGATTTAAGTGGTTTTAAGCATTCCCTGAAGTGTATTCTGCCTCACACTCAATAACTGGCATTTCCCAAGATGTGCCATTTAATCTAAAATTGTTAAGTGTGAGAAACTTAAGTTTGTCAAAAAAAGTAAACTATAAATTCACATTCTCCCTCTCTTTTTCTTTGCAGTCATTTTCAAAAGGTCAATGCGTATAAACATAAACATTATGGCCCTTATAATATCATTTCCTTTTTATAAACATACAGAAAGGAACACTGCATCTTTCTTTAATCCAGGCCCTTAGCCTTGGCTCCCAGAACCTGTGAGTGTAGTCATGCAAAGTTCTACCATCACTGCCTCTGGTTGGAAAGTAAGCCATTCCTCTCATATCTGTGCAAATCCCGGAAACTGAATCTTTAAGCCGTTGACTTCTGAATTAAAAATCAGTCTGGATCACAGACTTGGAATGGTCTGCCTGGATTTAAGCTCCAGTTGCACCATAGGAATCAAATATTTCCTGTGCTGTGTTGAAAATTGTGAGCTATGCTCTATGACAAATATCCTTTTGATTAAACACCCACTCACATTTGTCAAGGTTCTGTCAAGTGAAAATTTCAGATTCTAAGGGGACCCTTATCCTCCAATTATTTTGTTCAGAACATTTGGTGTTTTGATTTCTGAGAAAGTTTGCTTTCCTGCAGGATGAATGAGTCTTGCCAAGTACTGAGATGATTAGTCCCAACAATAATAATTGAGCCATCATGCAAGGGGAACATTTGAATATGGATGGATTCTCAGTCCCTGCTTTATAAAAACCTCTTCGATGGAAACCAAGGAACCATCACAGCTGTGAGACTGCAATTTTGTTTTATTATTAGAAGTTTCAAGAAAATAAAATCTCGACATAATAATCTAGGGTTGTTTAACATTATAAGGAAAATCATGTCATGATTCTGGACTTTCCCACTTAAAGTGAATGACTAATTCCAAAAAAAATAAATGAAGTGTTCAATAAGTATTTCTTGAATTAATGTAAAGATAGTTGTAGATGTATAAAAACAATGAAGTAACTGTCAGCTCCACACCACAGTGAACAGTATAGTTTTGGTTTCTTGTTGGATTATTTGTATTGGCAATTATTTTCAAGTTATGCTAATATGATCAGAAATGGAAGGACTGCTTTTGCTCTTTTTAAAGTCATCAGTAATTTGAGTACACTCCTAGTTTTCATTTCCATCAAGTACTTAAATAGATTACTTTCTTACTGCTTTTTCAGGACATAATATATTCAAAAGGCCAACAGTATATTAGTTTATATTTATTCATTCCAGCAACAAATATTAACTTATTCTGACTGTATGTAAAGACTGTGTAAGGCATAAGGAATATACTGGAGAATGAATCTTTTGTGGCTCTGGCCATTGTGGAGCTCATATTCTGATGGTGACGTAGAATTAAACACATAAATACAAAATTAACTTGATGACATAGAATTAAACACATAAATACAAAATTAACTATTTGATTGAAATGATGATAAGTGTATTGACTAGAAGTATAAGGTACTGTGAGAGTATGTGATAGAAAATTTTAGTTTAATCTTGGGAATCAGCAAAGGCTCACTTAAGGAAATAATGCTTGATTTTTTTTTTTGTAAGGTCAGAGGAAGCATTCAGGGTAGCCGTCATAGAATTTCTTTTAAAGGGCCTGAAACAAGTAGAGGTGTAGCCAAGTCAAGGAGTTATTGCTTCCACCCAGAAACTGACATAAGAAAGCCACATTAAAATGGTAAAGAACTTTTCTGTCAAATTAGCATCATTCAATGATATCTCCTTATATGGTTTCAGCAGTGATTTCTATCCTAAGCAGCCAAGGGTCCTGCTTGATATATGCTTTGCTTGGATGTAGTTTTCATGGTGGCTAGTTTAGTGTAACTCTAGGTGCCCACAATGCTTGCTTCTGTTTTGAGTAAATATAGGCTCTTATCATTGGTGCCTGGTGTGCTAGGACAACTCATAAAAGATCAGCTCTGTTCTGTTCTTTCTAAGTAGTAGTTTTGAAGAGAATTCAAATTTCCCTCTCATTGTCCTACCATACTATTACTAAACAGAAGTTCTCTAGAAATCTTTTCAAAGTGTTATATTGATATATTGGAGTAGGTTTCACACATTTGCGATCTGTGGGCTAAAAACAGCTTGCAAAGATGGCTAATTTGGCCTATACAGTGTTGACACACACAATATTAAAAAGCAACTACTTTTCTCATATTTAAAAATGAATAGATTTGACAAAAGACCCAGAATAGTCAGCATAATACTGAAAGAGAAGAACAAAGTCAGAGGACTGACACTACAGACTTTAAAAATTACCATAAAGCTATGGTAATCAAGACTTTGTAGTATTTGCAAAAGAATAGACAAATAGATCAAAGAAATAGAATGCATAGCCTAGAAATAGATTCACATGAATAGTCAGCTGATTTTTGACAAAGGAGCAATGACAATACAATGAAGCCAACATAGACATAGACATCCATATGTAAAACAAATGAATTTAGACACAGACCTTACATCTTTCACAATAATTAACTCAAAATGGATCTTAGACTTAATGTAAAAATACAAAACTATAAATCTCGGGGCTGGCCCAGTGGAGTAGTGGTTAAGTTCATGCCCTCCTCCTCGGCAGCCCAGGGTTCGCAGGTTTGGATCCCAGATGCGGACCTACACACCGTTCATCAAGCCATGCTGTGGCAGGTTACCACATACAAAATGGTGGAAGACTGGCACAGATGTTAGCTCAGGGACAATCTTCCTCAAGCAAAAAGAGGAAGATTGGCAACAGAGGTTAGCTCAGGGCCAGTATTCCTCACCAAAAAAATCCAAAAAACAAAAAATTATAAATCTCTTAGAAGATAATATATAAGAAAATCTAAATGACCTTGGGTATGTCTGACTATTTAGGGACAATATCAAAGGCATGATCCATGAGAGAAAATAATTGATAAGCTGGACTTCTTTAAAATTAAAAACTTCTGCTCTGAGAAAGACAAAGTCAGGAGAATTAGAAGATAAGCCACAGATTGGGAGGGAATATTTGCAAAAGACATATTTGATAAAGGACTGTTATCCAAAGTATACAATGAAAACTTAAAACTTAATAATAAGAAAATGAACAATCTAATTAAAAAATAAGCAAAAGACCTAAACAGACATCTCGTCAAAAAAGATTTACAGATGGCAAAAAAGCACATAAAATGATGCTCAACATTATATGTCATTAAGGAATTGTAAATTAAAACAACAAGGAGAAATCACTGCATATCCATTAGAAAGACCAAAATCCAAAACACTGAAAACACCAAATGATAGTGACAATGTAAGCAAGAGGAACCCTGATTCCTTCATTGTTGTTGGGAATGTAAAATGATACGGCCACTGGGGAAGACAGTTTGGTGGCTTCTTACAAAAGTAAAAGTGCTTTTACCATACAACCCAGCAAATATCTTCCTTGATATTTACACAAAGGAATTCAAAATTTAAGTCTACACAAAACTTGCACGCAGATGTTGATAGCAAATTTATTTATAATTTCCACAACTTTGAAACCACTGACATGTCTTTCAGTAGGTGAACGGATAAATAAACTGTGGTATGTCCAGATGATGGAATATTATTCAGTGCTATAAAGAAATGATCTATCAAGTCATGATAAGACATGGAAGAACCTTTAACGTATATTACTAAGTGAAAGAAGCCAATCTGAAAGGCTAAGTATTGTATGATTTTTACTATATGATGAACATTCTTGAAAAGGCAAAACTGTGAAGACAATAAAAAGGTCAGTGGTTGCCAGGGTTAAGTGGCAGGGAGGGATGAAGAAGCCAAGAACGGAAGATTTTTAGGGAAGTGAAAGCATTCTGTATGATACTATAATAATAGATACATGTCATTATACATGTCCAAACCCATAGAATACACAAAACCCTAGTGAACCCTAATGTAAACCATGGACTCTTGGTAATAATGATGTGCCAATGTAGGCTCATCTAATGTGATAAATGTACCACTCTGGTGTAGAACGATGATAGTGGAAGAGGCTGTGTGTGTGTGAGAACGAAGGTTATACGGGAATTTTATGTACCTTCTGCCCAATTTTGCTGTCAACTTATGCTGTTTTAAAAAATAAAATCTATTAAAAACATTAATAAAAAGTAAAAAAATAACTTTTTCAATTAAAAAAGTGCACAGATTTCACATAGCTATTTGGGCTTCTCTTTGTGAAAAATACATCAATGGTAGATTATCATAACAATCATCAGAGGCATGGTAGGGTCTGTGCACTTCAGACACGGACCTTACTCTCTAGTTCACCACATTCCAACATTCTCTATTATCCTGGACACTGAGACCAAGCATCAGATGCCATTCAGTCCACTTAATTCTGTTAAGGAATCTATATGACATCTGTAGGCAATTATATTTGCAGCCCTTAGAACAGGAAGACAAGCTTGCGTCATATCCTAACTGCACTATACTTCTCATTTAACAGATGGTATATCCACTGACTCTTTCTTGCCTTATACTAAGTGATCCTTACATTATCTTATACTATACTATGCTTATAATTCGTATTTGTATTATAATTTATTTATGCTCTGCAGTGCTTCAGCGTAGAATCTTCCACTTCTTCCTCTAATTGCCTAAGCACTGATATACAACAATTTTGACAAAATATTTTAATTTCTCTTCATATTCTACCCCACCCCCACCCCAATCACCTGCTTTGTAAGTAAGGGTTTCTATGATATATCTACCACAGCAATAGTTCTTGATATGCTATAGTCTTCCAAGACAAATGAATAAATTAATTTAAAATGTAACCTTGGGCTATACTATCTTTTCTATTTTTTGTCACTTCTCATATAATAACATATGGATATGTCTAATATTGAACATTCAATGATTCTTTTGACAGCTAGGGGTGCCATCTCTTGATAATATAAACGATCAAACCCAGAAGCACAACAAATGCATAGTTGAGGGTTAACAAATTGGTAACCAAGATCAAAGATCTGATATCAAACCTAAAATTCTGAGGTCAGAATTTCACTTTAATGGAAGACAAAGTAAGGATGATCGAATCGCGAAAAAACAACCTGTTCTTTTCAATTTTCTCAGATGGGTTGAATAATGAACCATATGGTATTTCTTATTATGAAGGTTTTTATGAAATATTTTCTTTTCTCTTTGAGAGAGGAAAAAGAGGAAATCCTTACAAATGTGAATATAATTAAGATGAAGTACACTGTTCCATTGTACTTATTTTGCATTTGGTTATAATTCTATGCATGTCAATTACACATTAACCTAACACATAAATAGCTTTGTCTTAATAAGCAGTGGACTATAATTATGATAACATAATTTGCATACAAACATGAATTATGGAATGGTAACTACAAATCTAATCTACTCATTAGTGACTCTGATAATCACTGATGTCAAATATTATTAGTATCTTTTAAATTAGCTTTTCAGAAGAGAAATTACCAAAAACTATTCTTACTGCCACTATCACTGCTACTGCCCTGACTTCTATTTTTCGCTAACTACTAAATTATAGTATGTTCCAAGATTTATGTGAAGAGTTTTGCAAATATTATCCAATGTACCTGCAAACTGGAGTGATGATATATGTTTTAAAATGGTCTCATTTAGTCTCCAATAGGGCTAAAACTAAAATCTTCTGAGAGTTTTATACACAATTTTTAAAAAGACTTTCAAGATATATTCAGATTGTTTAGATTCTTTAATGTTCTTATATTCAGGTCATCTGAATTGAAACTGGTTTTAGAATGTATTCTAGGCATGGGATCATCACTATAATCTAGAAGAAAAAGCTAAACTGTTGTTAATTTTTTAAACCATGGATTACATAGTTTGCTCAATCAGTTTTATTGCCACGATTTTTTGAAATGCTTACTCCCAACTGCACTTTTGTGAATACATTTGCAAAGTGATCAATAAATGTAAAGTTTTTGCCTATTTTCAGAGATTAAACCCTTGTTTTATCCTTTAGATCAAAGTTCCCAAGGACAATTTTGTTGCATATGCAAAACTGTTTTCTTATGGGAAATAAAAAGAAAGTGACAAAAGTAAGATCACTTTGAAAATTTCACCGACATATGAAACTTGTGATTAAGTTCTTACTTTTTTTGCATGTCTCAAAGTTTATAGGAACCGATATATTACGAAACAATCCTTTTGGGATATAAGTAAATCCTCTAGCTCAGCACAACCCCAGTGAAAATTCTGGACTGTTAGATATATGCAATTCTTTTGTTCTTTCTTCTCAGCAGCTATCCTTACTGATAGAGTCAGTGTTTCATCTCAGCATGAAATAACATCAGATAACACTGCACTCTGAAAAGTAGGTAAAATGAGATCTCTCAAATGAGAATGAATTAGAAATGTCCCCACAGAAGCAGCTAAGAGTTAAAAACATGAAACTGACAAATGTACTACAGAGGGGGTTTACAAAGAGTTTTCCACTCCAATTTCTTATTCTTCACAGAGATTATTAGTACTGGAAAGTGTCAGACAGCAAATGATAAAGCTGGACATGGCAGATTTATGATCTGAAGCAAAACCAACTGTCTAGTAGATATCCATCTGACGACAGCTTTTAAATATAAAAACAAATAAGCAAGGCATCTTCTCAAATTGTCTGAAAACTCTCTGTCTCATTGGGTGGGTGGATATGAGAGGAGTTCTTCTTTACTTCTCTGTGATACTGAGAATTTACCGAGGAGTATTATTTTTCAAATACCTAGGGAAGAAGTCACAAGAATATTTTGTAACACACAAAATATTCTCTGTTTAACATTTATTTATATACCAAAGTAAAATATTTTCCTGGAGGCTATACAATTTGTTATAAGTTTCTTTCTCTTTCCAGCTTTATTGAGATATATTGACATACAACATTGTGTAAGTTAAGGTGTACATGTTGTAGGTCTATTTAAAAACTTTATTAAGCTTCCTCTTTAAACTGCAACTTACTTATTTTAACCCTTTAGTGTAAGGGGAAAAGTAATTGGAAACCAAAGAAAAATTTTTTGAGTTTTAAAGTTGTTTTTTTCAGTCTGATAGCTTCATTATTAATTTTTGTGTGTTTCAACAATTTGAGAAAATATAAACATTTATATTTCAGCAGGGCCCGACCTGTTAATAAAAAATATTTTATGCATAAAACAAAAGTAAGTTCCTGATTTACCTTTGCTTTCAGTGAGTTGAAAATTTTTGGTCCCAGCATTATTAATGTGGTGGAACAGCATAACACATCTGAGTTCAGACAATATTTTTATTGACTTCCTTCTCTGGATCAGATACTGTGCTAATTTGGAGGAATAATGCAAACAAACACACACACACATACACACACATTTTATGCCTTCTCAGAGGTTCTTTTGGGAATTATATAAAATGAAGCCACTATTGCAATTAAACATAAAAAGTGACACGATAAAAGAAGCACCTGGTATTCTGGGATCCTAATGTATGTATTAGTCAATAATCTAGTGTAAGCCAGATGGAGGAGGGCATCCTACAGAATGTGAAGAATATAACAATACACAAATGATACATTAAAGGAATTCACAAATTAAGAGTGAGGAAATCAGGTAAAGATTCCTCAAATCAAGGCATTGTATGAAAAATATATACTATAAATATAATAGACTACTATATATTATATCATATTTTAATATTATATATCATTTGTTCCTCTAAACATGGTAAACCAAAGAAATAATCTATATATTCTGTCACTGTATCACCATGATTTATTTAGCAACTACTAAAGTCACCATACCACGTTCTCTATTTACACTTTTTATTTATGCCTCATGGTAACTCTATGAAATAGATGTTTTCTTCAGTCTAGAGAAGATAAAATTGAAGCTGCTCAGAGGGATTAGAATCAAATGTCCTCTAAAGCAGAGCCAGAACCCACCTCAGATGTGTCTCACTCCAAAACTCAGAAGGTGAAGCACCATCCTATAGTTTATTGCGCTTTCTTTTCCGCATATAGACACACAGGCCCAAGGGTCCTATAGTTCATAACAATTGTAAATGTGCTTGATAGATCTTCAGATCATCATGTTTTCTGAAACTACCTGAAGCACATTTAAATGGACTGCTGTTCCCAGAAACGACTTGGTAAATTTGCCATCATGAGATTTTCTCCAGATCACTTAGTGGATATTAACCAGGGAACTGTTTTATCAGCTCTTAGATGCTTGTGTCTGAAATACTATTGAAACATTGTTTTTTCACATGAACTAATTCATAGTCGTCACAGATAGCAAAAACTTCAAAATTTCTGATACCCAAGTAAAGAATCATGCTAGTGGATTTGGCTGCCATTTACAGATGCAGCCTTTCAGAATCTAGCCCTGCTATATTAAGTATAGACATTTAAATTTATTATTTTCAGGAAGCAAAATGGTTTGAGTTAATAAATTGTTTTAATGTCAAGAGTAGATATCTAAGAGAGTGACACTTAGTAGTTCACGGAAAGGCTCTGTATTCTGACAAATTCAAGTAAAGCTATTCTTTATTCTTGTTAAACCAATCAGCTATGAAAGACAAGCTTCCCTTGATTTTAAAGCTAAGGCTTTCAGGTGGGTTAACTGAATTTGAGGGAGGAGATGAAGAAAGAAAACAAAAGCAATCTATTGTCTCTATTATTTTCAGGGTACTATACTTTCTATTTATTACCCAGTTTGAATTCTCAACCTATGTTCTTCTAAAACATTATTCTTTAATAGGAAGACAACAGATTAGACAAATTAAGTTGCTTTAGGACACAAACTGGAGCCAAGCAAGTCTTAATGACCTGGAAAATTCAGTTTGATTTAATTGCTAAATAAGTTAAAAGCACAATAGAAAATAAATGATAGAACATATTTTGCATTTCTTATTATATTTTTATGTGTGTAGCAAACCAGATTTCACTTAATTTTGTTCAAAACTCACAAATATTTGATAATGAATTTTTTCTTTGGGGATTGAATGCAACACCCAGCCTGTGCTGGCCAGTTCCTTGGCTAAGGCTGAAAAGCTCCGATCTTGATTGTACTGTTTTCAAGATTTCTACCTCGTCCTCCAAACACAGTATTTCTAAGTGTTGTAGACAGGCCCATAAAAGTGAACAAGGAAAGGGGATTATTATTTTATAGGAGTTATAAATAGAGGTTGGGGGAATAGTGAATACCTGCCTCAAGAAAACTTATAGCTTTAGTCCATTTTTTAAAAATATTGATTCTCTCTCTTTCTCTTTTTTCTCATGTACACTGGTTTTGCTGACAATTAATATTTTATGTGGTGAATGAAAGTACCTTTGGGAAGATATAAGGTGTACTAATAGTTTGCCATTCACGTTAACAAGAAAACTATATATTACATTTTGAATAAGATGTTAAGAATACTTATAAGATAGTTGCCAAATAAGACAATAGGGCACTATCATTCACCTATTAAAATGGATCTTAAAAAAGCCATTACACATCTTTGTGGAGGAACCTGATGTTACCCTTTCCTCCTTCCAGTTCCAGCTCGGCTATTTGCATTCTGCAAGATACCTGTCATACAAGAACCCCACATCCTCTCAAGAACCAGAGACCCCTGCCGGAGATCATATTAAATATCTTCCCTTTTAATACAAAACAGTTAAAGTAGTCATTTACTGTAGATCACCAAAAATAACAAATCCTACATATACCTGAGGAAAGGACAGACTATTGAATGTTTACTCTCAGGTCTCCCTGGATTGGACTCATAGGCTTTCTCATTTCACAGGATGGAATGCTTGTCCTTGGTGAAGTTCTTCCTGAGCCACTAGAGACTTATTTCCTAATGCTTTCCTGTAAACTATGTTATCTGGGTAACGATTCTCTCCCTGCTTTCCTTCTTCATCTCTAAATTTTATTCATCTCTGCTTTTATTGATAGTTACACCCTTGATGTATTTACGAAATCAATCTCCTGTCCTATATATTTAGATCATAACTGGACATTGCTCCTTCTCCTTGGAATCTCAGTGTCTGCCCATAGTAGGCCAGGTTTCCAAGAACAATCCTTGATTTACAAATATGTCCTTCCAAGAGTGGTATATTTTGTTTATTGTTTTTGTCCATGAATTAGTGTTACCAATTTCTGACATTAATCCTAACAATGACCGAAACATAAAATGCAAAAGTTAATACCTTTTTGAAATGTGACTTGACAATAATTGTGGAGACTTAAACTTTTCATATATTTTGACTATTAGTAAATTATCCCAAGACACTAATTCAAATTAGAGGAAAAGCACAATACCTGAAGATATCCATTGCAACTTTATCTCCAATGGTAAAAATCTAGAAGCAACTTGCTGTTGAACAATATAACATGGTTGAGAAAATTATGCTACATCAATTGAGTGCATTTGACGTGTTTATTTAAATATCTATGGACAATGCAATAATACAAAAAATATTTATGCCATGATAATTTCCATATGAAACTATAAACTTATGCATACAGACACACATATATGAACGGTGAAATCTATAGTTGAATATTGGAATTGAATATATGAATAGTTGGCTTATTAGGGTGCAATTATGATTAATCTGTTTTTAAATTTCAATTTCTGTTGGTATAACGTCTTTTATGCATATTGAATGGAACAATTAATGAATGTAATTTGAGTATATCATCTTAGAGAAACATTTATCAAGTAAATCTTAACATATAGTTAAGTTAAACACTGTTAAACTGTTGCACAAGTAAAACACTGACTACCAAGTTAATCTAAAGCATACTTATAAAATAGTAGCAAACGTATAGTATAGTCAACTAAATCTTAACCACTACATTTGGGCATGAAATACATGCATCATGAAACATCAGAATCTGTAGTAATTAATTCATAGTTTATGTCCTTAAGGAGTTCATGTTTTTCTTTAACGACTATATTTGTTCATTTGAACCAACTAAATTCAAAACTTTTTTTCTCTTCAAATTTTGAGGAAATAAAACAAGTGTAAGTAGATTTGATAGTGAAATAAATGCCACAGTAGAATTTGTAAATGCTTTTTGTCATGTACTCTTTTGAAAAAACAATCACATACTCACATAAAAAGAAAATAGAGTACACAATCACATACTCACATAAAAAGAAAATAGAGTACACAATTTTATGTATGGAACTTGCTCACGTGTCTTGATTGTCTCCAGGAAATTTCATGGACTTCCACAGACCCTATCTTAGTCCATTCAGGCTGCCATAACAAAAATAACATAGACTGGGAGGTTTAAACAGCAAACATTTATGTCTCACGGTTCTGGAGCCTGAGGAGTCCAAGATCCAGTCACAGACAGATTTGGTGTCTGATGAGGGCCTGCTTCCTGGTTCATAGACGGCCATCTTTTCACTTTATCCTCAAGTGACAGAGAGGGGAAGGGAGCTTTCTGGAGTCTCTTTTACAATGGCATTAATCTCATTTCGAGGGTTCCATCCTCATGATCTAATCACCTCCCAAAACCCCCCCCCTTAATACGATCACCTTGGGATAGAATTTCAACATAGGAATTTGAGGGATCATAAACATGCAGTCCATAACAGACAGCAAGTCACATTCACTTGAACTGGGTATGGAAACTGAAGCACACGGACATATACAAATGTTCCCTGAATGCCTGCTGTGGGCCAGAAACTATTTCAGATTCTGGTTATTCAATAGTGAATAAGACAGAAAAAATGCTTGCCTTTTGAAGCTTATATTCTATTTGTGCGGCAAATAATAGATAAACACACAGTAAATAAACACTGTAACTTCAGAGAGTGGTAAGTATGATGAAAAGTAAAGTTATAAACTTATGGAATTCCCACTCTTTGGATCTTAGAATTAGTAGGCTAAAATCACATAAAGTAATGACTTTAGATTCAGTAGTAGTGTTATTACAGTCAAAAGAGTATTCTAGACGTTTAGAATACTTTCCTTTCTAACTTGTAGAATATTATTCATCAGTTATGTCCTACTCTGCTTATAGCAAAATTGACGATTAGATACATAGAAAGAAAACACAAATATATTTGAAGATTATAAACTTAAAAATGTCTATGGAATGAATATAGAAAAAATTTTTAAAGATAGTTTTATATATCATTAACTTGAAAATATCTTGAAATATTACAACTGAACATTGTGAATCATTGATGTGTATATCACAATGTGGAATGGACACAGTTTGAATCATCCATCTTACAGTCTGATTTAGGTTTTAATGTTTCCCCTTTTTTCATTAGGCAAATAATTTCATAATAGTTTAGAAGAGTCTTGTATCTAACCCTGCCCTTGAATTTGTTGTGAAGTACTGCATTACTCATTTTACATCAGAATAGACATTGTGCTATAAATACCTCATTTTAGTAAACACAAAATATATCCTGTCTTCACACGTTTTATATATAGCTCTGCCTCATGCTTGTGTAAGTCAAATGTATTGAGTAATGATATGCTGTAGTTGAATTTTTACTTTGACTTTAAAATAAGATGTACACTACAATGATACTGCATAACTCCTATACGGGAACTCAGTGAGAGAACCAGACCAGTGTGGTGGTTCTGAGTATGAATTTTGGGGGCAAACTTTCTGAACTTGAATCCTGACCTTGCCATTTAATTCCTGAGAGAGCTTGAGCAAATTCTTTGTGTCTCAGTTTTCTCATGTATAATATGGATAAAATGTTAATATCTACCTCACAAGTTATTGAATGAGTTAATATTTCTAAAGCCCTTAGGATAGTATACAGTGTGTAGTAAATGCTCATAAGGCTTAGTGACAGTAATGGTTAATTTTATGTGTCAACTTGAATGGGCTAAGGGACGCCAAGATATCTTAGTAAAACAGTATTTCTGGATGAGTCTGTGAGGATGTTTCTGGGAGAGATTAGCATTTGAATCAGGAGACTGAGTAAAAAAGATCCATCTTCACCAAGTGTGGGCAGCAGTTATCCAATCCATAATGGCCCAAACAGAACAGAAAGGAGGAGATACGGCAAATTCTCTTTCTCTCTACTTGAGTTGGAATATCCATCTTCTCCTTCCCTCAGACATAGAAGCTCCTGCCTTCAGACTCTGAGACTTACACCAGCTGCCCACATCCCCCTGCCCTCTCTCACCCCTTTCTTAGGCCTTCCACCTTGGACTGAGAATTGCACCATTGGCTCCCATGGTTCTCAGCCCTTTCAGACTGAGACTAAATTACAACACCAGACTTCTGGTGCTTTCAGCTTGCAGTTAGAAGATTGTGGGACTTCTTGGCTTCTGTAACAATGTAAGCCAATTCCTGTAAGTCTCCTCTTATATACCTATTTATATGCTATTGATTCTACTTCTCTGGAGAACCTAATACAATAATTATCATTCTCTAATTCACTCTGAGTATCTGTTCAAGCTCTGAGCAGAGTCCATAACACATGTTCGCTAAATTTTAGTTGACATGATAGGTTGTGAGCATTGACTATCCAGAGATGAGAGAGGAAAAAGATTATAGAAAGATTTGCAGTTTCTTCCTGGGCATCTAACAGTCAAATGATGCCATTAACTTAGATTCTGAAGCTAGGCAGAAGAAAAGGCTTTGCAAGAGGAATAGAAGTGAGGTTATTGAATTCTAGGTAAGTTTGAGGCCACATAAATCGACATATCACATGTGATGCATTTACTGTAAATAACTCTTTAAATAGCTAATTTAATTTAATTTACTTTGATGAACTAAATTAATTTAGTGATGTACTGTGATGTAAATTCTTTATTAGTTTGCTCTTTTACTAGACAAAATGGACATATTTATTAACTAATTTTAATTCAGTGAGTATCTATTTTAATGGAATATAGTGCAAAGTACTATAAAAACCCATCCTACTTCTAATGGGAGAAGAAAGTTGAAGAGCAGAGAAAGTCAGGGAGAAAATTTCTTGAGTACAAGAAGTTCAAAGGTGGTAGAACAGAAGACCAGACTAGCTCGAAGAAGACTAAATTTTAAATGTAGCTTATACTAGGATTATAATGAGGCTGATAGAATTTTGTAGTGTCTGCATTTATTTTTGTATGGGTTTTTCTTTCCTGTTTTCCCCTTAAATTAAATAAAAGGCAGAATTTCACTTTGATCCACTAAAAAGCTAGTTAATGATTATAATTTAGACGCTAGTGTAGGGTAATAGCTATTTATACAAATTATTACCCTAAGCACCTGCTCCAATTTTTCATGTTTTATGCTAACAGTGTTTTTTGTCTTAATTAAAAATGTTAATTAGTGGTGATATAAACAGCAAAAGAAGAGCTGGCAACATATGCACAAGAATTTTACAATATGTGCATAACTTTTTTCAAACTGATGAACTAAGCATGAAAGCAATCTAAAACACTTATGAACAGTAGCAAATTTTCAAATGAACCTGAGATTATTCTTGGAGCATCAGACTAGGTTAACATATGATTGTTATCTGCTTTCACATATTTTGCTTCTAGCCTAATTATTGTACATTTATGAAATTTGAACACTGCTGTCTCCATTTAAATATCTTACATTTGGATTCCTAATATGCTTTTCCAGCATGTTTTTGCATTTTGAATTTTGCCGATCTTATCAACGCATCCCAAAACTATTTCCTAGAATATTTCAAAATTTCCCCTCTAAACATATACCACTAAAATATTGGCAGGTGCCTATATTGCCCATTAATAAAGAATGAGAGAAAGGGAAGTGGGAGGCTGGTGATTTCTAAAGATATAAATATTCTTTTGTTCCTTGTCTTTTGAGCAAAGAATTCAGAGGTGACAGAGGCATTGTGATTTCTGTGCAATTTAACTAGGATTAGCATGATTCTAAGTAAAGAGAATAAATTAGATTTCTTGTATTGCTCTTCAAACATCTTAATACATCTTTCCTCCATTAGGCACCTTATCAGGACATTTCTGGCTTCTGGCTGCTTTATTATCCTACCAAACCGAAAAGAAAAGAAACTGAACAATTCAGTAAAAAAAAAAAACAGGAAAGAGGCAATAAAGAAAGTTTTTTGCCTATATAAAGCCCAACATACGTGTATTTGATATGTCTTTCAATTAAATAAAGTATTTCCTTTAGAGAATTTGTACCCTATAGCACTGTTTAAAAGTTTAGTAACTGAAATAATGAACATGGTAATTCAATGGTATTGTTTCAGCAACCTTCCCTTTATCTCTTGCAACCATTTAAAGACAATTGCAAAGCTACAAAATCAATAATCTCCAAATATGTTATGCTAAATACATGAAGTTAAATGAGGAAATTAACACATAGACCCTTCTTAAAATAGAAATAACCCATCTTATTGGAGAAAGTGCACTGAAATGGAAAGCACATTGGAACTCACGAAATCAAGTCTTCAGTCCCCGGTCTTCCTGTGGCTGGTTTCTTCTTTCCCACTGGTTTCTCTAACATTCCTCTAGAGCCTTTCCTCAAATCTGGTCACAAGCGTTCTCCTCCCAGCTGAACACACATATACAAGTCTGGCACATACTTCCTATCACATCACTGTTTCATTTTTCTTTCTAGCCCTTTTCAGTTTATGAAATTGTTGTATTTATTTGTTGACTGGCTTATTAAAATGAAAGATCTGTGAGAGCAGAAACTTTATCTGTTCTTTTTGCTTCTATGTTTTTACTTCCTAGAACAATGCCTGGCCCTGACTGAATGATTTTACTGAGTGACAGAACCATCAGTAGGTACTGATGAACAAACAGAAGGTGACCTGAGAGTATAGTTGATGATTGGATTCATCTTGACCTTGTTTACCCACCCAGATTTAGATTAAGGACAAATTATAAAGAGAGTTCTAGAATCCTAAAGTCCTTTACTCTTGGCTGCAGACTGTTCTTTTCCAATTACATGGATTAAGACATAATCATCACATCATTCACGTGAATGGTTAAAACAAAGTTGAGAGTGATGCCAGCCATTGAAATTATGAATCCAAAAGCTTTGAATAGTTACACGAGGAGCTAAACATAACAACCTGGCATGAAACAGGAATAGGGTCTTAACTTGCTTTATGCGTGAAGTCCTAATGCAGAAATTGTCAATTTGTTGGGCAATTATATATATCTACATAATTTAAATTTCTGCACATAATTTCTATATATAATTTAAGTATATTTATTATATTATGGATGTTTTTTATTACTTATTACATATTATGCTTTATAATATTTTTGTAGATTATTTATTATATATAATTCAAATTTAAATATATATCTAATATGATGTTCTTTCACACATAAGGAGAGAGAGAGAAGATTTGAAGTGTGAGGATTCTTTTTAGAAGACATGTAGCTGGATTGTGGGAAAACATATTCTGGCTTTAGTCAATGTTAACATTGTACCTCTGATTCATTATACGAAATAGAAAACCGGCAAATATGGGAAGATGCCTTGTTTTTTCACTTCCATCTGTCCTCTGACTCAAAAAGTTGTTTGTGTCTGGCAGATTTAGGAGATGATGTCTTTTTTTTTTCACTCAGTTTTTTTCAATAAGTCAGAATACGGTTCCCTCCCATATTTCACTGATGAAGAACCCAGGCACAGATCCCTTTGTTTTCCACATTTGGTGAGAAAATGATAAAGAAAAGCACGTGTATGCTGTGAGCGGTTGTGTATTCTGAATTGTGGAGGGGCTTTCAGGGACAGGAGACTACCACATGAGGAAAGTTGATCACAGGAGGGCTTTGAAAACACAGCATGGTGGGTACTGTATTTTCTGTTTACCTTTTTAGGTACCAGAGAACAAAAAGTAGGGATATAAGGAAGATGAACTGAGAGTACACAATTTGAACGTGAGCAGTGTACACCCGGTTTATTCTAGCTATAGTTATGAAATGTAATTAGAAGATCAGATAAGTAGAGTAGGCCACTGGTAGGCCGACTCCAAAGGAAGGGTGCGACCTGGGGACATAACTATGTGACATTTACAAAAAGCACAGAACGAAACTTCCTACCAGAAAGGCATTTAAAATATTTAAATTATGCAATGCAAGTTTCTGCTTAACAATTAAATATTATTGTATTATCTCTCTCATGCTTTTTTCTCTGTTTTTACAAAGCACTATGTCTATGATCTAACCATTATGTGGTGTGTATATCGAAGTCATAACTTCAAACTTCTCTTTAACACTCCACAGTGTCATCTGCGACATTTTATCTATCCACTCTCCAGAGGATGGACAGTCAATTTGCTTCCAACTCCTTTCCCTGGCTAGGAACACTACCGCAATGAAAAACCTTGCACAAGGCCCCATATGGAGATTTGTAGAATGACTGCCAATCCCCACAATCTTACCAGCAGTGAGACTCACATTCCCACTGACACTAGGCATTTTCCAGCTTTTTGATTATGACCAGTCCAACAGGCAAACCCATATCTTGTTACTCTCTTTCCTCTGTCTACCAGTGATTATGAACATTTTTCATATATTCATCAGCACTGGCTGCTTATTCTGGAAACTGAGTTTTTACCTCCTCACAAAGTTTTCTATTTTTATTTTGGTTTTTCTTTATTGATTTGCAGGAGTTCTCTGCCTATTCTGCATGTGAATCCCTTGTCATTTCCAGATATCTAGAGTGTATTTTCATATTCTGTCATGTGTCTTTTAACTTTCACTATGCTTCCACTTAATGAATAGAAAAATGAAATGTAATCTATTAATCATTTTTGGTTTTATTTTAGTGTTTTTGAAGTTTTGTTTAAGAACCTCTTCCCCACCCCAGGACAGGAAGGTCTTATGTATGTTGATTAATTATAAATTAAGTCTTTAATCCAACTAGAGTCCATTTTAATGTCTGCTCTTAAAAAGGGATCCAATATTACTTTTCTCTGTATACTAATCCAGTTTTCTAACATCACATACTAAATAAATTTCCCCAATATATAGTGTTGGTGCCCACTTTAGAATATTATAAATTTCCACTTGTGCCTCTGTCTGCTGTTAACTCTTTACTTTTTCCAATAGTTTCTTTCTTTTTGAATTAATATAGTTTATTATTGTTATTGTTACTGTTGTTAATATTATCATGATTATGACTTGAAGTATGAAAATAATGATTTTTGTTTCTCTAGACAAGTCTCCCTCTTTATTCTTTTTATTTTACAAAGTTGACTTACCCACTCATTGTCCTGTGTTTCTATGTATATAACAGTAAGTTTATAAAGGACCTTAAAAATGAAATTATTATTATGATTGCATTGAAATCATAGATTACTTTGTGGAGATAAAGCATTTTTTTTTTATTATTAGGTTATCTCCTGTAAGAGTACAGATTATCTCTCTGTTGATTTAGATCAGTGGCAATTTTGTCCCCTGGGGGACAATTGGCAATATTTGGAGATATAACTTATTTAAAATTTTAGTTGTTACAACTGGGGAGATGCTGCTAACATCCAGGCAAGGATGCCCAAGCATCCCACAGTGCACAGGGCTGTCCTCCATGACAAAATGTTCCAAAATCTCAATTATGCTCAGGTCGAGAAACCCTGATTCAGGTAGTTTATCTCTCCTTTATGAGAGTTTTAAAGTTCTTTTCATGGAGTGCCTGTTTATTTTTCATAGCATAATTCCTACATAGTTTATATTTTTACTTGCTGTTATGTATCTGACCTTACTCATTTGCATTTTGTAGCATATTATTGCTGCTGTAGAGAAATGATAGTGAGTTGGGCGTGTTAGGTTTTTACTTCATTTCTGCAGTCTTGCTAAAATTTTAATTCATTCTAATAGTTCATTGGTTCTATTGGACTTTTTAGATACATTATTTTATCATGTTCAAATAAATTAAACTTCTATTTTGGTTCTTTATGAATAAGACTGGTTAGGGCCTTGATTGCAAAGCAGCGGGAGAAGTAATATAGGACATTCTTTTCTTATTCTTGATGTCAAATGGAATACGTATAAGGTGTCCTTATTGAGTGTAATATTTGTTATAGGTTTTGGTAAATAAAGTCAACTTTTATACACATAAAAGTCTCTATTCTTCTACTAAGTATTTTTATCACAAATAGTGATGAACCTATTTGTGTTGTACATTTTCCGAAACAACTTATAACACAATATGGATTTTCTCCCTTAATCTGTTAAGCTTACCAAATATAGTAAGGTATTGCTTTTTTTTTCTGTTATTGAAACATTTTCACATTCCTAGAATTAAGCCTCACTAACCATAAAGTATTTATTGCATTATTATATATCTAATAAATGCATTATTAGAATAGGTTACTTAATAATTTGCTTTGAATTTTAACATCTACATTTCTCAGTGATATGGGCTTGTAATTGTTTTTGTTTGTTTGTTTGTTTTCCCTAATCTGGTTTTGAAAACATAATTATGAGATCCTTATTAAATTATTTAATAAATGAGATAATTTTTTAAGAGATTTTTGGTACTATTTGATTGAAAAATAGATTAACTGTTCCTTGAAGGTTTGATAAATATGACTCTTTTTTTAATTCTGGTCACATTGGTTTATATTATGTAAATTTCAGGTGTACATCATTGTATTTTGACTTCTGCATAGACAGCATTGTGCTCACCACCAAAAGTTTAGTTGCCATCTCCACCCCTATGTTCATTGCAGCATTATTCATAAATATAACTCTTAAAACCATCCATGTTTGAAACTTTTGAATGGGGTTCTTGGGTATCTATTTATTTTCTTTAACATTCATATATTCATATACTTTCATGCTCTAAGGTATTAAAATGACAATGATTCAAAGATTTTGACAGTATTTTCATTATCATTCAGTTCTACATATTTCCACATTTTGTTTTAAACCCTTGTGTGATTTTGTACTGTTATTTTATTACCAACGTCATGGCCTTTAAAGTTATTCTGTCATTAATTTCTAATTTTATTTCCTTATGGCATTCAATAATATATAATCACTACTCTGATGGAACATATTTCATCACATGAAGACAAGTAATGAATAGGTATTGTCATGACAATGGCTGCTATAGTGGATGGTCCAAGAAGGCCTATAGGCATACAGACATTTAAACTGAGACTTAGAAGCTAAAAAATGCACAAGTGAAGTCAGGTTAAAGACCATTATATGCATAGGAAATAACAAATTATTAAGCTATAAAGAGCAGATTTTCTTTGAAGAATTCTAAGACTAAGTATTAATTAATGACTGAGCAAAGAAAGAAGCAAGACAATTTGAAAGGATGTTAGTCACTACTATCTTCTGTAGTTCATGATATATTGGAACTAACTGTAGAAGAAGCCATGAAGAATTATGTGTTAGCAAAGATACAACAGGTTTTGTATTTCAAAAACTCTGTTTTGACTGCTGTTTTGTGGTAGACATGAGATGCACTGCCCAGATCACCCTTCGGGAAAGACCTCCGCTGTGGAGATTAGTGAGCAAATAGCTTCCACCTGTCAACTCTTTCAGGGTCTGCCTCAGGAGCAGAAAGCTGCCTCATTTGAGGTTATACTCTTCTCAGGGTAGCCCATAACCCAGGGGCAGAAAGACCCAGATATTTCAGCCAACAAAGGAGAACTTCCACGTGCAACATTCCATCTAGGACTACTTCTATGTCAAGTGTTTGTTGTTCCTGCATCGCAGTTCAACTTCTTCCTCAGAGCAATCCTGAATCCTCCTGCTTCTTTTCAGAGGCACTGATCCCTAATAAACAACTTACATCCAAAACTCTGTCTTGAAATCTGCTTGGGGAAAACCAACCTGCAATGCATTTGGATAATGGATTATAGAGGGCAACAGTGTCTGTTAGATTATTTTGACAGTGTTGGTTAGAAAAGATGGAGGCAGACATGTACTAAGGATCCACTTCCCTGAAATTTACAGTTCTCAATTCCAAAAGTTTTATTTGGCTGAAAAAGAAAACTGACTCAAATTATTAACCTGTGTTGAACCAAACAACAATTTTTGTCTTGAGTTTATACTCAGAACTGATGGCTGACATTTGCAAAATTCAAGTGTTCTGTTTTAGATTTTAGAATTTTACTTATATGGTGCCTATGCTTTATTCTAATTTGCTCTCTTTAAAGACAAAAGTTGAATATACTCAATGTTTGATTTAATGCCAAGCAGCCCTGTCTCCTTTCACTCTCTGTTTCATGAAACATCATGTTGACCATCCTGTTTACCTTGACTTACCATTAGTCTACCAGGGAAGGGAAAGTTTTACACAGTCATTGACATTTCATTATTTTCCCTTACAAATAAGCAAAGGATGACTCACAATTATTCCTTTCTTAATTTAATGATATTATGTCACTTTATGTTCTACTTGCTCTCAGAGCATATTAAATTCCACTAGAAATAATACTCATATTTCCAGCAATACATATCCTTTTGGAATCCTGGTGCCAACAGTATACTGGTCTGGAATAGATTCAAGTCCATGGCGACTTTGCTTGAAAATACTTTATGAAAAACAAAATCAATGCACTGATAAAAGTCCTTTCAAGAATCAGTAAGTGCCTCCCCCACAAAAAAAGCACTTCTGAATATCAAAAGCTGAGTGAAAGTAATCTATGATCTCATGGCAGAGCAAGGCAGTAATAGCGTCATGATGCAATCTCTATATTCTGCAAGACATTATTGATCATTTTACCATAATATCATGGTCATGGCATTCAAAAGTGACTTCCCAGAATTGTTATTAGGCTCACAAAAGTTAGTTGACGCCAATGATATGCAACAGTCTTCAGCTTCTATAAATATAAGAATGTGAAGGAATTGGGTCACACAACAATCCAAGTAAGCTTAATCTCAAATAAATAAATATCCGTCAACTTTTCCCATTGAAATAACCAGTTGAAATTAAAATAATACTCATCCTATAACTTTGAACAATCAGGATAGGGTAGAACTCTGAAGAAGATTTAAAAAGAGAAAATAGATTTCTATCTTCAAGAATATACACTCTATTATGGAATAGGAGATAAATTTGTAAACAATCATGATACCAGACAGATGGCTATGTATGATCCATGAGAGTTTACAATAGTTGTAGGAAAGCAAAATTGACTATGACAGTCCTTAGGATTATTCTTTAGCTATGTAGCATACAACTTGCTGTGGTTTAGAGATGGCTCTACCACATGGATCTGTTCCATAGTGTAGAGGAATTGCTGGGGAGTGGCTGCCTACCCAGAGATTGTATTTGCAAACCTCCTTGCACCATGTGAGGTAATGTTTCTGAGTTTGAGCCAATGGAGTGTAGACAGAATTGATGTATAAGTCAAGGCATGACTTGTAAGACCCCTGTATGATCCTCCACTGTCTCACTCTTCCCCACTGCTGACTAAATGTTAATGCTGAAGATTTCCTTAGAAGTCACAATTCTGAGATGGCAGAAACATAGATCCCTTGAGTTTCTCAGTGACAGTGTGGAGCACTTTAGTACGTTGCATTACAGAAAGTAACAAAAGCTTACTGATTATTAAAGTCAAAATAAAATGTCAAGTAATTCTACTTATTTCAGAATATATATATTGATAATATGTTCTGCATATATATACATACAATATATATAACTAATACAAATATATTGTATATATATGCACTTATATACAGTTGTCCCTCGGTATCCCAGGGAGACTGATTCCAAGTCCTCCTGCTGACACCAAAACCCATAGATACTCAAGTCCCTTATTCTGTCCTCTGTATCCGCGGGTTCTACATCCTAGAATTCAACCAACTGCAAATGGGGTACGAAGTTTAGGATCCGCAGTTGGTTGAATCCCCGGATGTGAAACTCGCAGATATGGAGAGCCGACTGGATATCTAGTAGAGAGCTGCAATTTTCTTTAGCTTGTCCCAAGCTAACGTTTTTGGTGAGAGCTCTTAAGTTTAAATCCTACAGAGATCTTTAATACACCTTGGAATGAGAACAGGCTAACCTTTCCCATTTGCTTTTATCTTC